>NC_056624.2:206037641-206655141 GCF_002870075.4 Lactuca sativa
TCCTTACCTAAGACCAGTCTTCGAGAAATAGCTCGAACCTTGCAACTGATCAAACAAGTCACCAATTCTTGGCAACAGGTACTTGTTCTTTATTGTTTCCTTGTTCAGCTCCCTGTAATCTATACACATTTCATGCTCCCATCTTTCTTCTTCACGAATAACAACGGAGCACCCTAGGGTGATGAACTAGGTCTAATAAAACTGTTGTCCAACAACTCCTGAAGTTGCGTCATAAGCTCCTTCATCTCTGTCAGTGCTAATCGATATGGGGCTTTTGCTATTGGTGTTGTTCCTGGTAACAAGTCTATTCTAAAATCCACTTGTCTATCAGGGGAAAATCCAGGAGGATTATCAGGAAAACCTTTCGGATAGTCACACACCACTACTATACTTTGCATATCATTTTTCTCTTTCATAGCATCGATCACGAATGACAAGTATGAAGTGCATCCTTTAGAAAAACATCTTCTGGCTTTCATTAGGGAAATGATTCTAGAATTTAATCGATGCTTATCTCTGTATACCATAAATGACTCCTTTCTAGGCAGGTTTACCCTTACTATCTTTTTCTTGCATAGTATTTCGGCATCATTGGTGCTAAGCCAATCCATTCCTAGAACAATGTCGAAACCATTTAACTCGATGGGTAACAACTTCTCTTGGAATTCGTTTCCATTCAAGTCGATGAAGATATTCCTAATATAATCGCTAACAGGTATGAATTTGCCACTAGAAACTTCTACAATTAGGGCATCATCTATATTTTCTATAGGCAATGCTAGTCTTTCACCAATTTTATGTGATATAAAGGAGTAATTCGCTCCGGAATCAAACAATAAATTGGCAGGCAATCCATTCACAAGAAAGGTACCTGAAGCGACATTCGTTGCATCCTTTGCAGCTTCTAATGTCATTTGGAAAGCTCTGGCTTTTGGCTTTGGTGGGAGATTAGGCTTCGTTGCCTCTATCTTCTTGGGCAATCCTTTGAAATGTGCCCTTATTCATGGTATCCATAGCACACCCTTTTGTTGGTTGTGCACTTGCTGGCCTAGTGCCTTGGCTTTCCACATTTAAAACAAGTGACCTCCTCGTTACATTTCCCAACATGTTTCTTCTTACATTTATCACACCATTTTGCTTCGTCTCCTCCTCCGAATTTTCTCGAACCAGACTTCGAGAACTTACTTTTCTTGTTGGAACCTAAAGTTCCTTCAAACTTTCTCTTTTCGCCAACTTCTGCCCTTTCCTGATTCCTTTCTTTTAACTGGGTTTCCACATTTTTAGTTGTTCGGACTGCTGTCTTCAGAGTAGCTGCCATCTTGACCGTTGGGCCAAAGTCGGCTGCCGGTCCATTTACGAACCTCTTAATTTTTGAGAGTTCAGTTGGCACTAAGTATGGAAATAACTTCATTTTTTTGGTAAATGCAGTAGCATAGTCGTCTATGCTCATTTTCCCTTTCTTCAAGTTCTAAAACTCATTGTTTAGATCTATCAGATATATCTCTGAGCAACATTGCATCTTTAACTGCTCCAAGAAAATTTCCCAATACATTTTCAGGGCTTCTCCATGTGGCATCATGTCTGCCAATAACTTCCACCAGCTTAATACAATGGTCATCAGTTGTCTAACCGCAAAAACAGTTTTCTGCTAGTCACTACAGTTGCAGCTTTCAAATATCATCTCCATTTCAGAGACTTGGCGGTTTGGCGCCTAAGAAATCTTTATACATACGCCCATCTCTTTGGATTTCCCTCTCCGGGTTATTCCTCCAAACCACAATTGGTTCATCTTGACCAATAGATCTACTATAATTTACCTCCTCAGATTGATCATCATTTAATTCCAGTTGTTCAACAGGTCACTGAAGGTTCACCCATGTTGTTCAACAACAATTGTCTCATGTCCTCCCTTTGATCAGCCATCATTTTCTGAATCATGGCTCTTACTCCAGCCATTGTGATGGGTTCTGGTGCAGCTTCTGCTATCGGCACCTGTTCCACCACTTGGGGTTGAGGTTGCTAGTTTATGTTTGCATTTCCAGCTCCACTTCTGGTTTTTGCCATCTTGATCTATACATCAAGATAGGTGAATTAAGATCTTTAATCACGATAGACGTTTAAATTCTCTTTATTACTCTAAAACGTTTATATGCTAGTTCTAATATCGTACCCGTACGCTTAGAATCCTAAACACAAAGTTTCTAGATCCGGTCGGCAACAGACCATAAATCCAAACAATTAATGGCATATATGGTAAACATATAGCAATTAGCACATAAAAGCATTTTAGGCATCTCTCCTAAAATATACTAGTGCTCGTGTCTAAAATATGGTAGAGACTCATCTAACGATCATCACTTAGCATTCTAAGTTTAAGTCTACAAATCCTACAAATTCCTAGTTCGCTTAAACTAATGCTCTGATACCAACTATGACATCCCCAATTTTCTCGGTCAGAAAAGATCGATTTAGTTTATGCTTTTAAAATAAATCAGAGTAATTTCTCCAAAATGTGTTGCGGAATTTGTTACCAAAACAAAATATAATAAAAATTTATCAAAACATTTCTTAAAGAAATATGTTTTCATTATATAACAAAACCTTGGGATGCCATGTTCTGATACAAATCAAAAGCATACACAGTACATTATAAGTCTTACAACAGTTATTTACAACTACTGGCCTATAATCAAAAAGTCTCTCGTTGTTTTACAATTATGCTCAGGTTCCACTACCTGTAATACATAAAGTTGGGTGGGCAAGACTTGGGAGTCTGGTGAGCATATAGGGTTTTCAACCCACAAATAATAAATTTATTAATTTTTATCAACCAACAATAAATTTATTAAATTCATGAAACAATAACCCAGATTACCCTTTCCCATTATCCTTACTTTACTTCCCTAAACACATTTCATAAGGGACCTAGCCTAAGGATTTCCATCGGGGTGACAACACTGCTTTAGGGGATTCCTTAGCAATTTATGTCAAATAAGGCAAGCATGTGGGGGATGGAGTATACCATCAAAAACTAAGTTCACAAACACCTACAGGTTGCGAACCTACTAACGTTCCTCTGGACTGTCTAGAAAGGTCCATGGTTGTCATTTATACTCCACTAGATGACTGAAACAATAACAATATCGAGGCCTCTCATCATTTTAACACACATCGACTATTTTATCTACTCATGTTTTACCCAACATATTTGTAAAGAAAAATACATATAAAGGTCAAAACTTGTATAAAATATCTATTCAACACCCATCTCAAATAAACAAACCATATAATTACACATAACATGTATTTTATAGAAAATATTTCATATCTATGTGAAAGAAGAAAATGACTATACACTCACTTGTTAAGACGATAATTGGGCAGCACCTCGTCTTTTAAAATAATATTCTTCGATGAAACCGGGGTGTTTTCTCAAAAACCGGGCTTCACGTGGACAGAGTTTCGGCTCGAAAACTCTTTTTCTCGGGATCTTCGGGGCTCTGGAACTTGCTTCGGGTGCTAGGACAATACACTAAGCTTTGGGGGTATTTCTTTCCATTTAGGAGAGAGTATAAGGTGAGAGAATGGAAATCTGTAACAAAAATCCGGATGGCATCGGTTCTTATTTTTAGGAGGCTGAAGCTCCTTAGTACGTTGGGCGTAATGCTCAGGTACATGGGGTACTGTCTCGCGAGGTTCTTCGATGGGCGTACACTAGTACGCTGGGCATAGTAGGGGCTAACTTTGGACGTGTCTAAGCTACGAACACGTGGCATTCATGCAATGGAGTAGGGAAGGTGACAGACTCCAGGTCATGTACACAAGTACGTTGGGTGTACTCCCATTTTTTCCAAACTTCAAAAATTTGTATTTTTTGCATACGAGCTCCGTTTTTTACGTTCTTTATATCCATGCATAGGTGAGACTGTGCTCTACAGCTTTCGTTTAGACTCCATCGGCTAAGTTTGAGATAATTTTTAAAGTTATTTTTAACAGGACGGGACAAGAAAAGTTTGTTAAAAATTCATAACCTCTTCATCTGACGTCCGTTTTCGTTTGTCTTTTTACCGTTGCACTAATTTCGATGAGATCTTCGATTCTCGTTTAGATTGTTTCGACTAAAAATCACTCGATCTAAATTTTGAGTTTTAGGCTGCATACTGCTAAGTCGAAACTTAGAAAAATCATAATTCCTCATACGAAGTCAGATTTGGGCGTTCTTTTTATGCACACTCTCTGTTTAACGAACTCTACGACTTTCGTTTAGATCACTAAGGCTAAAAAGAACTTTATCGTAAATTCACATTTTACGTCATACAACATTGTGTCGGATCTGTCGCGAAACTTTGACAAATCATAACGTTTTCGTTGTAACTCGGATTTCGACATTTTTTATATCTTCGGAATCCTTGTTCAAACCACTACAACTTCATTCTTAGATATCAGGTTTATCGAACATTTATTTCGACGCTTATTTTTATTCTTAACTTATTAAATCATAATAATTAAGCAATGAACACAAAAATAATCAAATAATACATCTTTATTATTTCAAAACAAATTACAAAGGTTGACCTAGACTATTACATCATCATTAATGCCTAGCCTAGAAACACGGGCGTTACAATTACTTCCGTGCTCCTCATGACCCTCTGTCCAACCTCACCCCAACAAATAGGGGTATGATATGGTGGTTGTTGCTATAAAAAAACTCAGCCAACGGAAGATAGGAGTCCCAACTCCCACCAAAATCGATGCCCCGAGCAAGAAACATATCCTCGTGTGTCTGAATAGTCCGCTCACTCTGTCCGTCCGTCTGCGGATGGTATGTAGTACTGAAGTGTTGCCGGGTACCCAACTCCACGTGAAACCTCTTCCAGAACCTGGAAGTAAAACATAGATCCCGGACTGACACGTTAGAAGTCGACACCAAATGTCGAGCTACCACCTCTCGAACATAAATCTTAGCCAATTACTCTACAAAAGAGCTCTCGCTAATGACTAAGAAGTGAGCACTCTTCATCAAACGATGCACTATCACCCATATGTCATCGACACCCCTCACAGTGTTCGATAATCACGTAATAAAATCCATAGTGTAACTCCCAAAAACTATGGATCCAATTCAGTGATCAATTAAGGCAAACAATCAAACAGAGTGTAGAAGGAGTAGAAGAAGAATTAATCTAAGCATGCACACATCTATTACGAATAAATGTCAGGTACACCTTGGGAAAACACACACATACGTCACTGACATCTCCATACAACTGACACAGACACACTCTATTTATAGGACCACCAGCCACACATGTGTGTACAACCGCACACATGTATATGGCCACACACACGTGTATGGCCGCACACAGAGTGTGCAGCCGCACACACGTGTATGGCCGCACACAGAGTGTGCAGCCGCACACGCGTGTATGGCCGCACACAGAGTGTGCAACCGCACACACTCTCTAACATACTACAACCAACATAGCAAACCCCAAGACCCTACCAAGACCTATACAAGATGAATGCCTATCTCAAACCACATAATTGTGACCTAACAATCTCCCCCTTGGTTTATAGCTTTCTTTTCTAATTGACCCAACAAGCTCCCCCTAAAAAGTAGTTGGCTTTTCTTGTTAATCTTCATTGGGAACTTGGCTTCAGCATTAATCTTCAAATTCTTCACAGCTTCAAGATAAACTAGAATCTTCTTTGAATGACTTCATCTTGAGTGGTTGGGCATTTCTTCAAGATTTGATTCTGAATGCACATTGGGTGAGGAGGCTTGATGAAAAGATTCTTGAAAGATAGCACTTTCAGCTTGAGAATCTTCAGAGAGAACTATCAGAGAGAAATAATCTTCTAGATCACTTCAGCAGGTTTAAGATAGCAGTAGACTGATTGAGGAGGCTTCAATGCAATCCGTGACATAATCTTCAATTTCAGCTTCACCTTGCTTCTGGGGTTAAAGGATTGAATGCTTAAAGAATAATCTTCATTTCTTGCTTCTTCGAATGAAAATTCTTCGATGCTCACGGATGAAGCCTTGGCTCAGAAAACTTCAACACAAACTCCATGAGTCTTATCTATACCTGAAATCATTTTTCAAGACAAAACAAAACTAAAAGAAAAATTAACACACAAAATAAAAATAGAAACAAAAATATTTTTGGATTTTCTGATTTTTCTAAACAAGAAATAACACTATTTTTTTGGATTTTAATTTTCTGATTTTTGTTTGATTTTTGAATTATTTTTAATTCTCCCCCTAAAATTTGTGCATAGAGGAAAACTATGAACAAATTTAACAAAAATAAAATGATATCTAACTTTAAGAATGATTTGGGATCAAAGTTTTTAGACAGCCTTTATCCGCTTGTTGGTACCTTCCATCTTCACGTCTTTGTTTGGTCGATCGCCGGTATTGTTGTCTACTTAAACACGAAAAATTGTGACAAAATTAGGACATACTATAAGTGACAAGACAATGTGATCCTAAGTTCCTAGATATTATATCTGATCCTAAGTTTCTAGATACTATATCTTAAGGACCATTCAGTTGACGACGACCAGGGATATTGTTGTCCACCTAAATTGAGCAGCGAGATCTATAGACAATCTTTGAGTGTTCAATTTTTTTTTTGAAAAGAAAAATAAATAAATAAATAAATAAATAAATTGAACACTCAAAGATTGTCTATATATCTCGCTGCTCAATTTAGGTGGACAACAATATCCCTGGTCGTCGTCAGCTGAATGGTCCTTAATTGTACTGGAACATGTTTCTCGCTTTGAGTGTTCAATTTTAATTGTACTGGAACATGTTTCCCGCTTCCAGATATGCCCCAGCCATCAAGAACTTCCAGAGTACTCCTTACACCGGGTGAGCAGACAACCATTCAGAGAGAAGATAGATTTAGAATTCTATTACTTATTACTTCAGAGGGGTTGAGAAGTAGAAGGTTGCATATGCTGTGTACCAGGTCGAATTAGAAGTCACGCAAAGGAGACAACATATGGCTAACAGATAAGAAGTTTTTCACATATATAACATGCAGAGAAATAGAGTTGCATATGTTGTGTACCAGGTTGGATTAGAAGTCATGCAAAGGAGACAACATATGACTAACAGACGGAAAGAAAGAAAATGATATTCTACAGACCTAATTTATCGGAATTTACCAGTCGCCTCATCCAACCAGATTAAGGACAGAATCCGCACATCGAGGAAAAGTTAAACCACAGTTCCAAGTACGGGTTCAATTAATGTGACGAGTAGATTCCCATATATATCTCCCTGCTCAACCTATCCAAGCGTCGTATTGTCAGGCTAAATGGAAATATCTAGGTCAAGATTTGTCAAGTCATTTGATTTCCTAAGTTCAACTCTGCCTAGTCATGTCCATTTAGAATCTTTCATGCCTACCGACACATCAAACCAGAGCATAGACCCTTCAACTTTGGGTACGTTATGCAGACTCAGATTGCCTGTTATCACTCACTTCCCAAAACATCTCCCTCAAGCACATTCCATAACCAACATATTATATTTTAATTTTCTATTTTTTATATATGTATATATATATATATATTAATTTTCTAAAAATTTTCTAATTTTTGTTTTGTTTTTATTTCTCCCCCTAAATTTGTGCATAGGAGAGAAACGAAAGTAAATGTGCAAATTTAAACAATCCTAAAACAAAAATTTGTCTTTAAAGCGAATCAGCTTAAGAAAAACTCAGGAGTATAGAGAAGAAAACTCAAACCGTAAGTCACCGATTGAATTTGCATCCAAAAGGTCTGAGAACAGTACGCGTAATCTCAGAACAGATCCGAAAATTCTTCATGTCGTTAAGCACAAACCCCGTGAGTGATCACTTCCTTTCTTCCCTTCCTGCAAAGGACACATACTCGCAAATAAATGTCTGAATATTGTACAGTTGAGAGATGTCTCCTATCATGTGTCTGGAACAGCTACTACCAACAAACCAAAGTCTGATGATATGCCTCCATAGCTGATCCGACACAGAGCGGGATTAGTTGACCTTTGGAACCTAGTCCATTTTGAAACTGGGTTGACCTTTTTCATCCTTGCACGGTACACTCTCCCATGACATATCCTGTTTATCACAAACAGAAGATGAAGAAATATTAGAGTCATTAGTTGATTTGGGAGAGTGAGCCTTTGGAACCCATCTGTAGTCGGGTTTGACCCATTTCTTTTTCGATTCGATGGGTGACTCGGCACTTGATTTTGAACTCGAAGTCAGCTTCAAGGAGTCATTGGTGTGTTCAATAGTTTTCTCCTTGTTCTCATCTTCTGATACTTTACCTGCACATGTAATAAAATTATTAGAAACGTTCATCTCAACATCCTCAGTTGGCCCTGATTGTTCAGTCTTAACTGAAGCTGAAGCAGAGGTTTGGCCATACTGAGCATACATTTCTTCCTCATTGGTCTCAAGGGGTGGGTTATAGTTGTGATTGAAAGGTGGAGGAACACTATCATACCCTAAACCCTTGTTTCGATTATCTTTGAATTTTAATTGGTTTTCAAATAATGACTCGACTGTCTTACTTGACGCAGTGTAATTTTTAAAACTAATATCTGTTTTTCCACACCTAATTTTCAAAGCGTCAAGTTCTTCAGTTACAACAACAAGTTTTCTTTTGATGTGATCATAATTCTCACACTTATTGCTGTAATCTTCTTGCAGTTTTCGGAAATCCTTGATTTTGGCCTCTAATTGAGCTTTCAGGGGTTTCTGTCCTTTCCTAAGAGTATAGCCTTCGTATTTGAGGTCCTCATTTTCTCTTTTTAACAAATCAATTTGTTCGCGAAGAAATTTAATTGTAGCTTTACAAGATGGAGTACATGAAACTTCATTTACCGGAATTGATGCGGAACTAATTTTCTTTTATTTATTTTTTTAATTTTTTTAATTTTTTTTATATATTTTTAATTTCCCTTTGACTAAAAAAACCGATAAAGTCATCCTTAAAAGTCAAATTTAAAAAGTCAAACTTGAAAAGTCAAACTTAAAAGTCAAACCGAAAAGCCAAATTTGAAAAATTAAAAGTCAAACGAGAAAGTCAAAATTTAAAGTCAAATGTCAACTTTTTAAAAGTCAAAGTCAAAATTTTAAGTAAAAAATCAAAAATAAAAGTTAAAATTTAAAAACTAAAATTTTTGGGTTGAAAAAGGATTTTAAAAATAAAATTTTGAATTTTTGGGGTTGAAAATGTCAATTTGCGAAATTATAGGCGAAAAGGATGAGTTATATTCGAAATTTCGGATGTTGGACACAAGGAGCCTCCTAGACGAGAAGGTAAGACGCTGGGGCAATGACTCATCCTTTTCGCCTGCGAAGCGAGGACGCCTGCGAAGCGAGGACTAGACCTGCGAAGCCGAGAACGATGCTGCTGAGCCGTGAACCAGAGGCGAGATCGAGCCGTATACCGAGGCCGCACACCGAAACCCTAGCCGCACACCGAGGCGCACACTCCGAGCCGCACTGCTGAGCCGCACACACCGAGCTGTATACTCCGAGCCGCACACCGAGGCTGCTGAGACGCACACCTTCAAGTGGCCGCACTCCTTCAACAGATTCGCGAAAAAAACGACGTTTTTTACACTTTTTTGCTCTAAAACTCGATCAGAAACTCATTTTTATGAAAAATGCAAAGAAGTAACCCCCCTTATTTTTGCGAGATCTATCCAAAAATGCTATTATCTTTTCAAAATAAGATCAAATAAGCTCCAGATCTGAAAAAATTGATTGATACAACCAAGCTCTGAAACCAATTGTAAGTCCCCAAAATTGCTTGTGTATCAATCAGATCCAATTGATGGTGTGGAATCCCAATTAATTGGATGATGTCAGATCAATATAGAAGAGAAGGAGAAGAAGAATAACTTGAATCTAATGTATTGATGATATGAATTATGTTCCTTACAATAGATCCACACACACACACTCTCTTCTTCTCTAACTTTCTCTCTCTTCTCTAGCCTTTTATCTTCTTTTTCTCCAACCGTACACTCACATGCACTCCTCTATTTATATGGGCCTCCAGCCATACACATGTGTACAGCCGCACACAGGGTGTACGGCCGTACACACAAACTGCAAACACATACAACATTACATAAAAATATATTTTCCTAGAAAAGCAAAGTATAAACCATATTTTTGACCCAACAATCTCCCTCTTGGTTTATAACTTTCTTTTCTAATTGACCCAACAAGATCCCCCTAAAAAGTAGCTGGCTTTTTCTTGTTAATCTTCATTGGGAGCTTGGCTTCAGCATTAATCTTTGATTTCTTCACAGCTTCAAGATGAACTTGATGAATCTTCATGAATGACTTCATCTCGAGCGGTTGGGCTTTTCTTCAAGATTTGACTTTGAACGCACATTGGGTGAGGAGGCTTGATGTACAGATTCTTGAAAGATAGCGCTTCAGCTTGAGAATCTACAAAGAGAACAAATCTTCTGGATCACTTCAGCAGGTACAAAGATAGCAGCAGATTGATTGAGGAGGCTTCAATGCAATCTGTGACATAATCTTCAAGTACAGCTTCACCATGCTTCTGGGGTTGACAAATTGAATGTCGAAAGAATAATCTTCATTTCTTTCTCCTTCGAATGTGAATTCTTCGATGCTCACGGACGAGGCTTTGGCTCAGAAATCTTCAACACAAACTCCATGAGTCTTATCTATACCTGAAATCACTTTTCAAGACAAAACAAAACTAAAAGAAAACTTAGCACACAAATGAAAACAGAAACAAAAAATATTTTTGGATTTTTGATTTTTTTGAACAAGAAATAAAACATAAATAACACTATTTTTGGATTTTTAAATTTTTCTGATTTTTCTTTTGTTTTTTTTTATTTTTGAATTTTTCTGATTTTTTTTAATTTTTAATTCTCTCCTAATATTTAAATTAGAAGAAACTATGACAAATTTAACAAAAATAAAAATGATATCTAACTTTAAGAGAGATTTGGGATCAAAGTTTTAGATAACCATTATCCGCTTGTCGGTACATTTCATATTCATATCTTTGTCTGGTCGATTGTCGGTATTGTTGTCCACTTAAACACGAAAATTGTGACAAAATTAGGACATACTATAAGTGACAAGACAATGTGATCCTAAATTCCTAGATATTATATCTGATCCTAAGTTTCTAGATACTATATCTTAGGGACCATTCAGCTGACGACGACCAGGGATATTGTTGTCCACCTAAATTGAGCAGCGAGATCTATAGACAATCTTTGAGTGTTCAAATTTAATTGTACTGGAACATGTTTCCCGCTTCCAGATATGCCCCAGCCATCAAGAACTTCCAGAGTACTCCTTACACCGGGTGAGCAGACAACCATTCAGAGAGGAGATAGATTTAGAATTCTATTACTTATTACTTCAGAGGGGTTGAGAAGTAGAAGGTTGCATATGCTGTGTACCAGGTCGAATTAGAAGTCACGCAAAGGAGACAACATATGGCTAAAAGATAAGAAGTTTTTCACATATATAACATGCAGAGAAATAGAGTTGCATATGTTGTGTACCAGGTCGGATTAGAAGTCATGCAAAGGAGACAACATATGACTAACGGACGGAAAGAAAGAAAATGATATTCTACAGACCTAATTTATCGGAATTTACCAGTCGCCCCATCCAACCGGAATTAAGGACAGAATCCGCACATCGAGGAAAAGTTAAACCACGGTTCCAAGTACGGGTTTATTTAATGTGACGAGTAGATTCCCATATATATCTCTCTGCTCAACCTATCCAAGCGTCGTATTGTCAGGCTAAACGGAACGATCTAGGTCAAGATTTGTCAAGTCATTTGATTTCCTAAGTGCAATTCTGCCTAGTCATGTCCATTTAGAATCTTTTGTGCCTACCAACACATCAAACCAGAGCATAGACCCTTCAACTTTGGGTACGTTACGCAGACTCAGGTTGCCTGTTATCACATTATCATATCACTTCCCAAAACATCTCCTTCAAGCACATTCTATAACCAGCATAATATTTTTTTTTTGTTTTTCTGATTTTATAATGTTTTTGGATTTTCTAATTTTTAATGTTTTTGGATATTCTAATTTTTATGTTTTTGGATTTTCTAATTTTTATGTTTTTGGATTTTTCTAATTTTCTCCCCTTTGGATTGAGCTAGCATGGACTCAGGTCTTCTTCATCAGTGATCTCCTCCTTGGGCTCTGAGATAGATGGGCCTGCTCCCCCTAAACTTCCTTCACCTATTGATATTCATTTGCCACGAGGTAAAGGATCTGAATCTTGTTGAGCAAGAAACCTGGAAAGCCTCAAAGAGGCAACATCATGTGCAGGTTGTGGAGCAGAAGAACTCCCGACCTCAAACGAAGATCTAATATTACTTGGTCCTTTTAGGGTCGGTTGAGTTGGTGTAGCATCTTTGGAGGGTTGTTGGACTGGTGGTGCTTGTTCTTGAATAAACACTTCATGCCTCGGATCGAGTCGACTTCTTTTTACAGAAGGCAGGGAGATTTGTGTCGGTGTCGAATCACTTGTGGATGGCACAGATGTTGGAATAGCAAATGGAAGGGGAGGAATCCTTGAAGTTGTATCCATATCGGTTGAAAGGTGTCGGCCATCTGATCAAAAGTTGGAGACGTCACTTTGAGAACACCACTAACTCCTTTTGTCAATGATCAAGCAACAAACAATCACAATAGAATAAGAAGATGAAAAGAAATTGAGCTTGCACACGTTTGTATCTGAAAAACGTCAGGTACAACTCGATGGAACACTCTGTAGTCACTATTGCATCGAGGTCTTCACAGCTTAACCTTATATCATTATCTGTAGTATATAAGCTGATATATGAGACACTCAACAAGCTATACTTTAACTCGGGAGCATAGATGACGTTCTCAAAACTCAGTACTCCATTTACAGCTGTTCCTTTTTTAGCGATCTTCCCTCCATCTCCTCCTGTGAAGGAAACATAGACCCCATTAAAAGTCTGAATGACGTGCAGTTGGGAGATGTCTCCTGTCAATATGCCTGGACCAACCGTTGTCGACGTACCAAGGTTTGACGACATTCCTCCGCAGTTGTTCCTGCACAATGAGTGGGATTATTTAGATTTGGGGACCCAGGTCATTACAAGCCTGGGTCCCAACCGTATACACCAACCGCACACTCCAACCGCACACTCAACCTCACACTCCAACCGCACACCTTCAAAGTCTCAGCCGCATACCTTCAAAGTCTAAGCCGTACACCTTCAAAGTCTCAACCGCACACCTTCAAAGTCTCTTCAAAATTGACACTGAATTGGCTCTGATACCAATTGTAAGTCCCAAAAACTATGGATCCAATTCAGTGATCAATTAAGGCAAAAAATCAAACAAAGTGTAGAAGGAGTAGAAGAAGAATTAATCCAAGCATGCACATATCTATTACGAATAAATGTCAGGTACACCTTGGGAAAACACACACATACGTCACTGACGTCTCCATACAACTGACACAGACACACTCTATTTAAAGGACCACCAGCCACACACATGTGTACAACCGCACACATGTATATGGCCGCACACAGAGTGTGCATCCGCACACACGTGTATGGCCGCACACACGTGTATGGCCACACACGCGTGTATGGCCGCACACAGAGTGTGCAGCCGCACACGCGTGTATGGCCGCACACAGAGTGTGCAGCCGCACACATGTGTATGGCCGCACACACTCTCTAACATACTACAACCAACATAGCAAACCCCAAGACCCTACCAAGACCTATACAAGATGAATGCCTAGCTCAAACCACAAAATTGTGACCTAACACATTGTGATTTGCTCCCACTTTTATAAGGGAACCTCTAAGGGCTGCAATTTTCCATGAGGGTGTTGGTGCTCGGCCTTGACCTTCCGGCAGGTCAAACATCGCTGTACAAACCAGGCCACATCTCTTTTCATACATGGCCACCAGTAACTATGCTTCAGGTCGAGATACATTTTGGTAGCCCCTGGATGAATGGAAAATCTCAACTTGTGGGCCTCCTCCATCAAAATCCGTCGAGCCCCTCCAGCATATGGTACCCATGCCCTCCCATGAAGAGTCAAAAGCCCTCGACTGTCAATATCAAAGGCTAAAATTTGGCCGATCACCTGCTCACTTTTCTGATTTTCTTCTTTTATGGTCTCCAACTGTGCTTCCTTGATAATCTCTAATACTGGTGTCATCACAGTTATCCTCATGCACACATCCCGAATCGGGGCACTCCCTACGTTCCGGTTCAAGGCGTCGGCCACCACATTGGCCTTGCCCGGGTGATACAGAATCTCAGAATCTCACAGTCGTAGTCTTTCACTACATCCAACCATCTCCTTTACCTCATATCCAGGCCACGTTTATCCATAAGATATCTCAAGATCTTATGGTTTGTGTAGACGGTACATCAAACACCATAGAGATAGTGGCGCCAAATCTTGAGGGCGAAAACCACCGCCCTAACTCCAAATCATGTGTGGGATAATTCACTTCGTGGGCTTCAGCTACCTCAAAGCGTATGCAATCACATGCCCGCTATGCATTAACACAACACCTAACCCTGCAATTGGGTTGATAGATCACCTTGGAATATAGGTTGGACGAATTCTATGGGAAGCCCATAAGGAAATCGTCCAAGGGATATTGTAGAAGGAGTCAATGGGTTGCTTAAGGCTTAAGCAGTCATATAAGGGTTTCCACCTGAAAACCTTAGCAACCACAAGTATAAATAGACCCCCTAACATAAGGATTTCGGCCCTATGTTTCCTGGTGTTGCCCTAGCCGATTTCCTCCCCTCTCTTAAGCCATCTTGTTGCTAGTGGTGTTTGTGACTCCATTAGAGGTGCAACATTTGAGGCACTAAGCTTTCAACGGTCAAGGATATTCGAGGAGATCTTGTTATTACTACATAACAAGAAAAGTGAGATCTAAACCCTAGTTTATATGTCAATTTGATTGTTATATGCTAGTTCATAGGATCATTGATTTGGTATTCAATGTTGTTGTGTTCATAGTAGAAAAACCTACATCAAAGCAATTAAGGTTGCATGAACACCATAGGAATGATGTTATGCTCCAAACCCAAAAGTGGTATCAGAGCCTAGGTCGTTTTTCTAGTGAATAGATGTAAAAGTGAGCCACCAAAGTTCAAGAAAATTGAAATTTTGGTCTTCTGACTGGTAGAATCGCCGATTCCCTGTATGGACTCGATGAGTAGGTCCTACTTGACGAGTTCCTAAGTGGACTCGATGAGTCCAAGGCTCTGGTACTGGGATTTTCGATTTTCTAGCCAGATTTTGTTGAGGATAATTGCCAAAACTTGTTTTTCTTGCCAAAATCCGATTTTTTAAGTTTGGAATGGTTATCCTCATCAAAATTGATGGATTTGGTTAAATACGGATAATATAGGATTATTATTAGTCAAATATTTGCCCTAGAATGTTTGAAAAGTTTCAATTTACATCCCTTAGGTTTTATAGTTTAAATTTGAACTTAAAAGTTTTAGTTTTTGAAATTTAAATAGTTAAACCCTAATGTTTTGAAAGGTTTCAAAACTTGTCCTCAAGTTTGAATTTAAAATTTAATTAAAAACTATTAATTTTAAAATATTAAATTCTAAGACCCTAGTATTTTGAAAAGTTCAAATTACACCCTTATGGCTTTATTAAATTAATTAAATGTGTAATTAAAAAGAAACTTAATAAATCAATAACGATATGGTTTGATTTTAATTAAATTAAAAATATAATTTATTAAATTAGACTACTTAGTATTTTAAAAGTATAAAATACACCCTTATACTATATAGAATTAAAAGTTTAATATTATATATGTATAAGTAAAGAGTCAGTCTTACCTTTAGTAGGCCTCATTCACAAAGCTGGTCTCTAAGGGGTGTTTAAGGAAATTGCCTATAAAATGGCGATTAAATGGGTATCCACTCTTACCTAGGGCTGTTAATCGGGTTAACCCGATCGGGTTTCGGGTTAAACGGGTCGGGTTAGTCGGGTTTTTTCTAGAAAAAATATTCACCCGAAACCCAACCCTAATAAGGTACGGGTTAGTCGGGTTCAGGTTAACCGGGTTTCGGGTTAGTAGGGTCGGGTTGAGGTTGAAATGTAAGATGAATTTATGTTGGGCAATTTTAATACATAATTCACATGTATAGGGACTTAAAATATAAATTTGGTATACGATATGAATTTTTGGAGTTTCTTTTACCATATTAGTAACGTAAACAGTTAATAAAATTCGTAAAACTGTTACAACACAACCGTACTGCATTAAGAAGAGAGGAAAGTTATGCCATTTTATACATCTCTATACATAGTAATTTTACTACCCGGTTTGTTTAAATAATAAATATGTATTACTTTCAAAATCTCATGACATCTTGAATTCATGTCATTCAACGCAATAAAAAAAGTTTTGGTAATAAATTCTTAATCGGGTTATTCGGGTTGACCCGAAACCCGAATTGCTTTGAAAAAATCAACCCGACCCTAATAATAATTCGGGTTAGTCGGGTCAACCCGAATAACCCGATTAAGAGTTCTAACCCTATTAAACCCGACCCTAATTACCTTATTCGGGTTCGGGTCGGGTCGGGTTAATCGAGTTCGGGTTTTTTTGACACCCATACTCTTACCCACCGCATTCTTGACTAGTGTAGGGTCGTTAGCCGAACGGGTAGGATATTGATGGGTTTTATCCATAAGAACTTTCCTATGTGCGCATGCAAAACCCTAATGCTTGGATCTAGGCTTTCTAATTAAACATGATTTGAATCCAAGACTTCTAATGACTATTTAAGAATAAGAACAATGATAAAACAGATCTAGAATCATACCTTTGAATTCCTTGTTGATCTTGTTGTCTTGGAGATTCTAGAGTCACAATTGTCACTCCTCTAATGGCTTACAAACACCAAATAACAAGGAGGATGATTTGGGAGAGAGGAGAGGGGAAGGAAATCGGCCAGGGTTTCTATACTTTAGATGAAGTGCCGATTTCCCTTAGCCATAGGGTCTATTTATACTTGTAGACTCCTTAAGGGTTACAACCTAAACCCTAATTGGATAATCTTCTCTTAAGGCTATCCAAATCCTTTCCATAGATATTCCTTTGGACGATTTGAAGCTACCCTAGCTTCTAGAATCCGTCCATCATATATCTATATGGATTTACAGTCTAAAGTTCAACTATCAAACAATTGACAGTTTATACCCTCTTATTTAATTAATCTCTTTAAGTCACCAAATTAATTCCAATTAATTCTATGACTTATATTAATCAAATAACAATATATTATTCTTTATATTATTCTCATAATATATTAATAATATTTACTCTCTCTTAATAAATCATCCTATCAAGTTGCTATGGTGAAGGCAACCCAAAAGGACTATGCACAACCGGGTCAAATACTTGCCTAATATAGTTGTAGCCTTAGACACTATTCCAACAGTCTCCCACTTGGATAAGTCTAGTAACTATATGCACAAGTACAATTCGGTTTGCAATCGTAGCTCTCAAAGATGCTGTCAAACTCTGATCTAATCAATCTTGTCCTTTAGATAAGGGATCGTACAATCCTCTGTTAGATATCATGCTGACAATCCTATGGAATGGTTAGTCAAGCATTTAGGTTTCTCGATCTCTGATTTATTTGACATAGAACTTAATCGAACACATCAATTCAGTTTTGACCGGGCCCGGCACATAAGTCAAATCAAATCATCGAGCGGCCGAGATATCGCTTTTACCTTCTTGGATAAAAGTCACAGATAAACTTCGACTTATATGCATTTACTTATTCATTAACCAACTATACACAACAATGCGTTTTATAACACCGAGTTACTGATGCGTTTTCGCATTATCAATGTACAATCAATTAACAAATAACAAACCATATATCTAGGTTTTAAGACTATATGATATTATCATCTTACGATCACCCTTTTATATCATATTCCATAAGGTGATTCCAGCAAGCGCGGGTTTGTTCTAATGCTCAAAACTAGTTCATAAGCACTCATGAATGTTGCAGCAACCCTTTGCTATGTCTAACACCATTTAGACAATCTACACACCAATTCATGACAATCTTCATTCATATCTACTTCCAACATATGATCGATTGTGGACAATTCGAATAATTCGGTTATTCCTAATAAACTTAATTATTTTGGAAGTCAAAACATGCAAAGTGAAACAATAGTTAAACAATTAACATAAGACAGTAACATTACTCATAAATAAAACTCCTTTATTTAATCATCAAATGTTAATTACATTTATCTATTACACGTTTCTAATACTATCTAATCTATGCTAATATCATCCTTCAGCCCAATACTCCTAGCATGCTGCAAGTGCTTAACCCTACTCAGTCCCTTCGTAAGCGGATCTGCTTGGTTATTTTCTGATGATATCCTCTTCACTACGAGTTGTCCTTCTTCTACACGATGTCTGATGAAGTGATATTTTCTGTCGATATGTCATGATCTACCATGATCCCTCGGTTCCTTGGTCAAGGCAACCGCTCCTTCGTTATCACAGAAAATCTCCATGGGCTCCTTTATGGCAGGTACAACTCCAAGATCACCGATGAAGTTCTTCAGCCATATTGCCTCCTTCGACGCTTCGCTCGCTGCAATGTACTCTGATTTGCACATTGAATCAGCTACGGTTTCCTGCTTGGAACTCTTCCATGTCACTGCTCCTCCATTCATGGTAAAGACCCAGCCCGACTGCGAACGGTAGTTGTCCCTGTCGGTCTGAAAACTGGCGTCACTATACCCTCGCACCTTCAATTCATCACTCCCTCCGAGGACTAAGAACCATTCCTTCGTCCTCCGAAGGTACTTAAGGATATTCTTCACCATAATCCAATGTGCTCTGCCAGGATTCCCTTGATATCTGCTAACCATGCTCAAAGCGAAGGCTACATCAGGGCGAGTACAAGTCATAGCGTACATGATTGAGCCAACTGCGGAAGCATATGGTACTTGGCTCATTTCTGCTATCTCAGCTTCGGTACTCGGACATTGAGTCGTACTCAACTTGGCATTACTTTGTATCGGTAATTCTCCCTTCTTCGAGTTTTCCATACTAAAACGTTTTAGTACCTTCTCCAAGTAAGTGTTCTGACTAAGTCCAATTAGTCTCTTACTTCGTTCTCTTACTATCCTTATTCCCAAAATGTAAGAAGCCTCTCCGAGGTCCTTCATAGCGAAGCACTTCCTGAGCCAGGACTTAACCTCCTGTAGAGTCGGGATGTTGTTTCCTATGAGTAATATGTCATCGACATATAGAATGAGGAAGCTTACTATACTCCCACTGGCTTTGACATATACACATGATTCGTCTTCGCTTCGTACAAATCCAAACCCTTTGACTTTCTCATCGAAGCAAAGATTCCATCTGCGAGACGCTTGCTTAAGTCCATAAATGGACTTCTCAAGCTTACACACTCTATTCGGATGCTTCGGATCCACAAACCCCTCCGGCTGAGCCATGTAAACATCCTCAACCAACTTTCCGTTAAGGAAAGAGGTCTTGACATCCATTTGCCAAATCTCATAATCATGAAATGCGGCAATTGCTAGCATTACTCTAATAGATTTTATCTTCGCAACTGGTGAGAAGGTCTCATCATAGTCAACTCCAGGAGTTTGAGTAAAGCCCTTCGCGACCAATCGTGCTTTATATGTGTGTACGTTTCCATCCACGTCGGTCTTCTTCTTGAAGATCCATTTGTACCCAATGGTCTTACGTCCGGGCACATAATCAACCAAATTCCAAACTTGGTTGTCATACATGGATTGGATCTCGCTATCCATTGCCTCTTTCCACTTCGCAGACTCCGGGCCTACCATGGCTTCCTTATAGCTATTAGGTTCATCAAGATTTATTAGTGTACCATCACTAATATACGTGTCCCCTTCAGTAGTAATATGAAAACCATAAAACTGGGGATGAACTCTAACTCTATCGGAACGTCTAAGAGGTAAGGACTCGTCAATTGGTTCAACCGGAGTTTCATCCTCGGGTTGAGTGCCAGCGGTAGAGGTTCCTTCATCTATCGACTCTTGAATCTCTTCAAGATCGATTTGCCTCCCACTGTCTCCTTGGCTTATGAGTTCTCTCTCTCGGAAAACCCCTCTCCTCGCAATGAAGACAACATCGTCACTCGGTTTGTAGAAGAGATATCCAAAGGATCTCTGGGGGTAGCCGATGAAAATACACTGCTCACTACGAGGTTCGAGCTTGTCGTGAGTTTCTTGTCTTACGAAAACTTCACAGCCCCAAACCTTGATATGTGCCAACGAGGGAGCTTTCCCTGTCCACATCTCGAGAGGTGTTTTGGCAACCTTCTTAGTAGGGACTCAGTTAAGGATATGGGCGGCAGTCTCTAAGGCATACCCCCAAAAAGAGATAGGTAGTGAAGCACGACTCATCATAGATCGAACCATATCTAATAGGGTTCGATTACGCCTTTCTGCCACACCATTCAACTGCAGTGTCCTAGGAGGCGTCAATTGCGAAACTATTCCACACTCCTTGAGATAATCGTGGAATTCAAGACTTAGGTACTCTCCTCCTCGATCGGATCGAAGCATCTTGATTTTCCTGCCCAATTGATTCTCCACTTCATTCTTGAACTCTTTGAACTTTTCAAAGGTTTCTGACTTTTGCTTGATTAAATAGATATACCCATATCTACTATAATCATCAGTAAAGGTCACGTAGAAGCGGTTTCCATCCTTCGTGGTTGATCTAAACGGTCCACATACATCGGTATGTATTAAGTCCAATAGACCCTCACCCCTTTCATACATACTCATGAAGGGTGACTTAGTCATCTTTCCAAGTAAACAAGACTCGCATGTGTCATCTTCCCTAAGGTCGAATGACTCCAACACTCCATCCTTTTGGAGTTGGGCTATGCGTTTCTTGTCGACATGTCCAAGACGACAATGCCACAAGGATGCTTTATCCATACTAGTGGAAGAATCTATGTTCAAAAAATCATTTCCTAAGTTATCAACAATCATAACAGTTTCATAAATTCCATTACATGGTATAGCTTCAAAGTAAAAGACGTCATTTAGATAAGCCAAAATAGAACCATTCTCATTATTAAAAGAAAATCTAAAACCTTGTCTATATAAACCATGAAATGAAATGATGTTTCTATCCATTTCTGGTGAATAGCAACAATTGTTCAAATCTAAACACAAATTATTCCTAAGCACTAAAGAATACACTCCAATCTTGGTCACAGGCGACGATCTTCTGTTCCCCATGATTAGATTGATTCTTCCTTGCTCCACATCCCTACTTCTTCTTAGTCCCTGAACATTATAACAAATGTAGTAACCACAACCGGCATCAAGAACCCAAGAAATAGCATGATTAGAATCGCTAGATTTAATTGTGTATATACCTGCGAAAGATGGCTTGATCTTTCCTTCCTTGATGGCTTGCAGGTACTCTGGGCAGCTTTTCTTCCAATGTCCTATCTTGTGGCAGTGGTGGCACTCTGCCTCCTTCAGGTTAGGGCAGGGCTTAGCAGGATCAACTTTGGTTCCACTAGAAGAGGCACCATCTCGGGCTTTAACCTTGCGATAGTTCTTAGACGAAGCCTTCCTCTTCTTTCCCTTTCCTTGACCAATAGCCAAGACAGGAGCAGCAGGTGGATTGGGAGTTGGTGCAACAGACTTGTCTTTGAAGTTGCTCTCAGCGACCCTCAAGAGACCTTGGAGTTTGCTTAGGGTGACCTCCTCTTTGTTCATGTGGTAGGTCATCCTAAATTGGTTGTACATCGGAGGCAAAGAGTGAAACACCATGTCGATCGCCAAGTCTTCCCCAAAGTCAACATTTAACTTGCGAAGGTGGTCGACATACCTTTGCATCTTTTGCAGGTGCACGGTAAGAGATTCTCCATGACCCATCTTAGCGGAAATCATGTTGGTGAAAATCTCATAACGCTCTTGTCTCGCGTTCTGGTGGTATCTCTCCAATAAGTCTTGATGCATCTCGTACGGGTACATGTCCTCGTAGGACTTTTGGAATTCGGAGTTCATGGTGGCAATCATGATGCAATGTACCTTCGTTGCATCTCGCTCATGAGTTTCAAAAGCGGTGACTTCAGCTGGAGTAGCAATTTCAGGGTTGATCTTCTCGAGCTTCTCATTGAGGACATACTCCTTATCCTCATAGCGAGCAATGGTGCGAATGTATCTTATCCATTTGCTAAAGTTCGTTCCATCGAAGGTGACCTTTTGGCAAAGGCTCATCAACATGAAAGAACTAGCAGCAGCGTTGTTAGCGTTCGACATCTACAAATAGAAAGGACAAAGATAGATTAGAATAAGAATCCCTAATTATCACCCAATAAGAAAAATTAGGGCTAGGATCCAACAATAACATTTACATACTAGAAAAGGGATATCGTAATCTAACATGCAAATAAATTAAAGGTAAGTGAATGACGATTCACTAATTCTCCACCATAAAAACTTAACTATTAGTCCTAAATGTTTTGAGAATTCCTAGGTTCGGATGAGATTCATTGAAACTATTCAATGGCATGTTTAAATCTCGATATGCCCCTCTTGTTTGTGACTGGGATACCGAGGATCACAAAGCGGGTGTGAATTACCATGCAAATTCACACGGTGCCTTCATTGTAACGATCACCTATTTGATGTGCCGGTAAACCACACACGCTCCATCGAACTATGATAAACAATGAATCACCCTTTGCCACCTTTGCTTAGAACCAATTAGTGTGCCGGTAAACCACACACGCTCCACTAACTTCTTAGCAAGGGTGCAAAGTGTAATTTCATGGGATTGCATCAATTCACTTTTCCTAAAGTAACTAAGATTGGGAAATTTTAAAAATATGTGTAGTTACTTTGTATTACTTATTATACGTGAATGAGGCCTACTAACGGTAAGACTAGCATTTAGTTATACACACACACACACACACATATATATATATATATATATATATATATATATATATATATATATATATATATATATATTATTCTAGTAATATCATATTAGTATAGTGTTGTATTTTAAACCTTTTAAAATCTAGGGTTTGAAATTCAAATTGTCTAAATTAAAACTTTTAATCACAAAATATAAATTTCAAAACTTGAGGGCAAGTTTTAAACATTTTAAAACATGGAGGATCAAATAACAAATAATTCCAATTAACAATTAATATCCTAATTATCTATATTTGATTTTATTCAAGATTTCTTTTTAAGATAATTACCAAAATAATCAAAATAATTAATTAATTATCACATAAGGAAATTAAATATTTTATTAGTTGATAAATATCTTTAATTAGATCAAGATAATAGTCATATATATCAAAAAATCGGATTTGGGTTGATCTAATATGATTAAGGTAAGTTACCATAAGATAATTATAAAGAAATCCCGAATCTAGCCATTCCTGACGCTTGGACTCGTCGAGTGCACAAAGGGACTCGCCGAGTTAGGCCAACTCGCCGAGTCCACTTTGGAACTCGCCGAGTCCATGACTCAGAAACATAAAAATCGAATTTTGTAGTTATGTTTCAGACAATTAAGCAACAATTTAATGAAAACCAAGCCACGCTCTGATACCACTGATGGGTTTTATCCATAAGAACTTTCCTATGTGCGCATGCAAAACCCTAATGCTTGGATCTAGGCTTTCTAATTAAACATGCTTTGAATCCAAGACTTCTAATGACTATTTAAGAATAAGAACAATGATAAAACAAATCTAGAATCATACCTTTGAATTCCTTGTTGATCTTGTTGTCTTGGAGCTTCTAGAGTCACAATTGTCACTCCTCTAATGGCTTACAAACACCAAATAGCAAGGAGGATGATTTGGGAGAGAGGAAAGGGGAAGGAAATCGGCCAGGGTTTCTATGCTTTAGATGAAGTGCCGATTTCCCTTAGCCATAGGGTCTATTTATACTTGTAGACTCCTTAAGGGTTACAACCTAAACCCTAATTGGATAATCTTCTCTTAAGGCTATCCAAATCCTTTCCATAGATATCACTTTGGACGATTTGAAGCTATCCTAGCTTCTAGAATCCGTCCATCATATATCTATATGGATTTACAGTCTAAAGTTCAACTATCAAACAATTGACAGTTTATACCCTCTTATTTAATTAATCTCTTTAAGTCACCAAATTAATTCCAATTAATTCTATGACTTATATTAATCAAATAAAAATATATTATTATTTATATTATTCTCATAATATATTAATAATATTACTCTCTCTTAATAAATCATCCTATCAAGTTGCTATTGTGAAGGCAACCCAAAAGGACTATGCACAACCGGGTCAAATACTTGCCTAATATAGTTGCAGCCTTAGACAGTATTCCAACAGATATGACACAACCTTCCATTATAAGTATAATGAAGTACAAAGTAACTAAACAATTTTACAAATTCCTAAATCTTAGTTACTTTAGGAAAAATGTGGAGTTGGTGCTAACCCATGAAATTACACTTTACACCTTGTCGAGACGTTAGTGGAGTGTGTGTGGTTAACCGGCACACTAATTTGGGACTGGCAAGGATGGAAAAGGGTGACTCGATGTTTGTCATAGATCAATGGAGCGTGTGTGGTTAACCGTCACATTGATTAGGTGATAGTGACATTAAGGGTACCAAGCTAATTTGCATGGTTATCCACACCTTGCTTGTGATCCTCGGCATCCCAGTCACAAACTTGAAGGGAATAATCGAGATTTAAACATGTCATTGAAAAGTTCAATGAATCTCAAAGGATCTAGGGGTTTCAATTCATTTAAAACCTAATTTTCAATTTTCGTTTTTCATGGTGGAAATTGGTAAATTGTCATTTACCTACCTTCAAATGTTCTGCAATTTGGATTACGACATCCCTCTTCCAAATTGTAGAATATTGTGTTGGATCCTAGCCTCAATATTTCATTTGAGTGCTATATTGAGGATTTTATCAACTAACTTGAATTTCTCCCGTTTTGTAGATGTCAAAGTCTAACAACTATTGTCTTCCTGAATCCATTGGAAAAGTTTTCTGCTTGAAGATGATGTTCCACGATTGGATTATGGAAATGGAAATCATTATTCACTTCCTCCACCTCCTCTAATAATTCTCCCCGAACCACATGTTCGAAGACTTAAAAAGTTCAAGGTTACTCAAGCCCTATTGGCAAAAAGTCACAAAGATGGAAAGTCTGTATGTGCTCATGTCTTGGATATGAAGTTGCATATTGATAGATTAGGAATGTTGGGTGTTGATGTCTCAAGGAAGTTGGCTGTTGACTTGGTTCTTCAGTCACTTCCCGAATCATATAGTGAGTTTATTGGAGAGTACTATATGATGGACGACGACGTGACCCTAATTGATTTGACTTATTTGCTTATTGTTGCTGAATCATTGATGATTTGGTGCACTGGTCAAATAAATTTGTCTGGTAAATCAGTATCCCAACCTTCTATGGGCAATGGCAACAATGGAAGTCTAGAAAAGTTTTCTCTACGCAAGAGAAAGGCCGAGTCTGAGATAGTCCCGTGTACCATTCCAGAAGAGTCCATATGTTTCTACTGCCAAGAGAATGGGCATTAGTTACGAAGCTGCCCTGACTACCTGAGAGATCTAAGAGATGGGAGAGTCAAGATGTATGATTCTGCTTCAGGTAAAATCCACTATCTAACTCTATTAAGTTTTCTATTTTAGATTCTTAATACATGATGTGATAAGATTGCATTTTGATGTGTTGTAGGATCGAAGAAAAGAAAGGAAGCTTAAAGGAAGAAGTGAGTCGAGTCTGATCGAGAAGAAATGGATTTCGATCGCATGATTCAATGATCGGATTTTTGAGCTACTACTTAGAGAGTTATGATAGATTGCTTAGGAATATGTAATAGCATAGTTTTCATTTGAATTTGCATTGTAAGGAAAAAATTTCAGCACTTTTTTTTTATAAATAAAATAAATTTTGAGTTTTTTCTTATTTATATCTCCTTGCAATGTCATTTGTGAAAATTGATGCTTGTGTGTTTCTATTATAAGAATATTAAGTGGATGTGATTCTTAGTTATGTTATTTATGGCAGTGTCGTAGTTTTCTAAGTAAGGAAAGATTCCCATCGCCCAAGTTTCAATTGGACAGAAGCTTGGAATCATATGATTTGAGTCATGTGATGTATGGAAATCTTGGTACTTGGGAAATTAAGACTAATTCCTTGTTCACATTAGTATGTGAGTCAAGTGAAGGAATAAAGGATCTAGAACACATTGTTGTGTACTAGGTCAAGTACGCCCCAAAAAACGATAAGAGTATTCGTCATAATTTGCTAAAAGTTTAGTAAATATGGTTATACTTACAAGATTAAGTGTAATTCTGAATCATTGAAAAGTTTCAATGTATGGAAGAACGAATAAGAAGAATCAATAAGACAGAAAGATAAAAGTTTCTCTAGTATGAAAAGATAGGAGAGGACTTTAGCGTCATGCTTTATGATCGTCTAATTGATTATGAAACCATAACACAGTTGATCCTCTAAGGACACGTTAGTACATTAGTATGACTAAGAAGAGGAATCGGGAATTGTTGAGATAATCAAAAGGAGAATCATACTTCGTTCCAAAATCAAGTCTTAGAGTCATACTCCAAGATTATGACTTAAGTGACACATCTTAAGAAGTTCTAACACACTCATCAAATGTGGAGCATAAAAATGTTTTTTTTACCCTTGCACGTTTGAAATTGGTAAATTGTGATGTCTTGGATAAGACAAAGACCAACTTAGACCAATTGTGTGTAGTTTTTGTCTTGATAAGAATCTGTGCTAACTCTTGAATATTTTTTTGTCAAGAAATGTTTCTTGACAAGAGAGTCTTATATGTCAAGATGTCATTGGGAGTCTAAATGATCTTGAAAATTTTCAAGAACTAATCAAGAGTAAACCTATTAAACACTAGTACACGACTTGAGGTTTGTAACCTATCGTGTTGAAATATTCTTGTTTTCGTGCCATTCTAGTTTAGTCAACTATGCATGTGAGTTCTATGAGTTCTCAATGGGTTGCATAGAGGCAAGGAACCCTGATCAATGGAAAGTACATTGATAGGTAGGGATGAGCTGCCCAAAAACTTGGAAGCAATGGTGGGACCCTTGATGGCAAGAAATTAAGAATGAACAAGTTCTGTACATAAGAGTTTGGTTTTGTCACTAACATTATCTTATAATTATGGTTATGACAAATTCACATGGATAAGAGCACATACACCATAAAATCTAAGTGTTATAAGGTTTATCTCCGTTTCATGAAAATGATTGTGAGGAAACGCTTTTACTAAGAGATATTTTAAGGAGATGGCAATTGTGATATTTGCGTTCTCAAATTCGATTATGATTATGGGATCCCTCTTCATAGTTCAAATTGTGAGACTTGGCAT
Organism: Lactuca sativa; assembly: GCF_002870075.4. NCBI lineage: Eukaryota > Viridiplantae > Streptophyta > Magnoliopsida > Asterales > Asteraceae > Lactuca > Lactuca sativa. Next base: position 206,065,202 of record NC_056624.2, read on the forward strand.
ATAGTCTAAACATTTAGGACTTATTGCTATAAGTTCATAATAAGTTTAGACATACATATGAGCTATCTAAGGAAAGGTGTATGAGTTTGAGAAGCTTAGATAAAGGCTTATCGAAGCATATTGTAATAGAAATATGAACTTTGGAAGTCAATATGTATTGATTTCTAGAAGGTCAACTATTTTCTAAATACGTGTTAAAGCTAGTGGGAGCATAAATGTTATGCTAGTATGGATATAATTATCATGTTAGTAGGAGCATGATTATTATTTTAAGTGTTGCAAATTAGCAATATTAATTATAGAAAACAAAAGTTTCACTTTGCAAAGTTGCATGGGTTGAAAAGTTGTTTTGCTATAATTAAGGGAGAAAATATTATACTTCATTTCAAATCTAAAAGCTTAGATTGAGAAAATTTGATTAAATTTAGTCAAAGGACATATATGGATGTTATGTTGAAAAGGTTCAATGTAACATATATGTTCGGTTATCATGTTTTGTAACTTTTAAAAGTAAATAATATTATGAAATATTATATGATTATGAGCGTTGAGTTCTAACAGATAGTTTTTACTAGAATTGAAGTAAAATTAGGGTTTCATTATGGCAGCCCTATTCATCGAGTTGAGTCCCTCAACTCGTCGAGTAGACTTTAAGTTCCTCGTCTAAATTTCATTCATACTCGACGAGTTTAGGGCCTCCAACTCGTCGAGTTCCTATAGAAAAATGAATAAATTTGATTTAATGTACATACTAGGAACCCGGCATTAAAATTTCTTTCATAGTTGGTCCTTTACTAGTTATGGTTTGAATTGCACGACCAAAACTGCCACATTTCTGAAACTCTGGGGACCAGAATGTAAATTTGTCATTGTCTTTCCAATTATTCCCCCGGCTAGATCCTATGCAACCCATGAACAAGCCATACAATTCCACGTTATCTGTCTCCTCCGAGAACCTCCATGATGCCCAGTCCATGACGTAATCGATCCTCGAAGCATCCAAAGGCATCAAAAGTTATAAGTAATCAACAATATCGACCTTCCTGTTTTTCAAGTATGTATGTGAAGAACACCCAATTTGATGAAATCGACAAGCAATTTAAATCCATAGCATTCTAAAAGGACTTACCCATCTCAAATGATTTACTTTAAATTTTGACTCGCGTAATCTTCATTTTCTTTTGGTTTTGGTTCTTTGTGATGTTTTTCAACGTGTTCATCTGGTCCTTCATTGTAATCGGATATGTGATCGGAGAGCAATGACATCAATGACAATTGTTGTTTATTATTTTCCCCGCTTTCGTCTGGGGGTTATTATCGTCTTCCACATCCGGGTCGGTATCCAGTGGGAGTAATTGGTCATTGCGTTGCCTATCTGACATATACCATAACTGTCGAGTTGCATCACCGTCCAATTCGTTGACCCTCGGGGTCACTTGGATACCTCGAAGAACCACGTCAGATCATCATACGATTAGTAGTTTTGTTGGTGTTGATTGGCATATCAGAGGCGGGGATAAGGAAGGTGGAGGTCCACGCTTTACCGACGCGTTTAAGGCAAAGCATGTCTCGAAACGCCTTCCAGTTCTTCTTCGATCTAGAAGCCTGGTTGTTTCGAAGCATATCCACAATCTTCTGATTTTGTATCCGATCTTAAGTTATTTCTTTGTCTTCCATGGGCACACCAACTAATTATAACCTTCGTCTCTCCGACGACAATTTGTATCAATCTCAAAGAAGTTCGAAATGCGGCCACAATTCAACGTTTTAGCACCGTTTCTTATCAGATTTCACAATTGGATCATTATGAAGTCAAACAATTGAATAAGTAGACGTTAAGATCAATGAGATGGTGTGGAGCGAGTCTCATGGTGGATGAGTGTTAATTTAAGCCATTGACTTTATGGTATGGACCAACCAAGCAAGAAATTTAAGCCATATGGGTCATTTGTGTAATTTCAAATAACTGTTTAACGGATGAATGGTTAAAAACTTATAATAATGACTTAAATGACATGTGAAGATGACCTATTGCGTAAAAATAAATAAATAAATAAATAGTTGATCAAGTCAGAGAAAACACTTAAGTGACATTTTCTTTTAATTATTTCCCTACGATAACGAAATACCTAAGAAATGAGAAATTAAATATCTTCCTACCTTTTAATCCTACCAATCCTTCTATCCATTTAAATGATGACATGTGTCATATTAGTATCCTAAAATATCATTAAATTTTATTAAATAAACATTAAATGTTACACATGTCACCATTTGATTGGGTAGGAGGATATGTAGAAACAAAAAGTAGGAGAAATATTTAATTTCTCCTTCCGGAAGTTGGGAGTTGTGTGCGTTTTCTATGTTGCTCCCTAGTCCCTTCTTAGTTATCGTATCTTGAACAAGGAACAAAGTCATTCATAAAGCGCTCACATCGACCGGAGAATGAAAGTTCTAAGAGGATGTTTGGCTTAGTTTTTCAAACCCCAAAAGTCCTTTTTGGAAAAGTTACAAAAAATCGGGATTTCCTGACTTTTCCAAAAAGTTCATTTTCCTTATGTAAAAACTAAAATAGTTTTTAAAACTATTTTGCCCAACATCTTTTGTTTTTTTTTCTTTTTCAAAAAGGATTTTTGGTTGTAAAAATCCAAGCCAAACACACAAACAACAACACCCCCCCCCCCCCCCCCCCCCCCCTATTATCTTAGGGTAAAGTGTTGGTAAATCCGTCTTGTCGTTCCAGACTGCTGTTTCCTTGTAGATTGTTGGAAAATCACGAACATCTTAGTGAGATTTGTTCAGGCCAACTACAGAACCCTTGTTGATTCATCAGGCCAACTTCAGTTTTTACTTTTCTGGATTGAAATAGAATTCAAGCGCTTCACCTAAAACCAACGGAAATTGAGAGAGAATCGCACCTGCATGTACACCAAAAATTACACCGATTTCATATTGTCTATGGAGACAAAAGTGTTTTCTAGGGTTTACAGAGGATCATTTTTTATTCAAGAAGGTTTCTGGTTATTGATTTGGAATGATAAAACAAGTCTCAATTCATAGTGGATAGAACATGGTTTTGGATTTACATAAAAATGGTATCATAAAACGAGTCTCAGTTCATGCTAAGGATTGCTCCTTCTTATGCTTTTGGTGAATGAACTTGCTTAACATAAATTTTCTTCATTTCATTTGCGTTTTTTTTCTTGAATTGAAATGAAGAGGGTATTCTATTGAGCATAGTCTCTGAGTTGGCACTTAATAAAAGGGTTTTGTATGAAGTGTTTACGACCCATAGTTTATTTTTGTCTGCAAAAAAGACAGGCTCTTGATCAAACCATGCCCATTTGACTTCTTAGCCATTTCACTTGTAAACTTCTTATATCTTCATTTTCTATTTTTATATTATTCCCTCTCACTTTAAACAATTTTCCATGCATATTTTTTAGCTATACAGATAAAGAGTAAAGAGACAGATTAAGCGATTGAGAGATTGTGATTGGAAGGACAACTGAACATATGGGTAAAGATGTAGTTGGTCTTTGGTTCTTTAATGACCTTCCTACTATTATTAATAGATATTTTTAATCAATTGAAATCCTTTTTGCTTGTGTCTTTTAGTTGTAGATGGTGATCATGTATTCCCTCTATTAATCTATTTTGGTTCTAGGTGTATTTGTCAGGTAGATTTTCAAAGTTAAATGCTTTGTTAACTAGAAAGAAAATTACTAAATTAGACATATCTTAGTGGACGAATAAGCCAAATACCGTCAAACTAGAAAGTTAAATGTTTTTCAATATAATGACTTTTTCTTGTATTTCGGGCAGAAATATCTAGATATTTTTAAAACAAAAGACATTTTAGTGATGGATGATACAGAAATGTTTGTAACGAAAGTAAAGAGTATCCGTCAGTAAATCCATCAGGTGTTTGTCGGTATATGTCATTAAAACTGTCTATCAGTAATCCATTGGAAAGTACCTTCCGTTGGTCTATACGCCAAATATTGTCAAACTTGTCAAAAAATATTCTGTCAGTTTACTTCATATGGAAAATTCCATCGGTAATTCGTTATAGAAACCGTCGGAAATCTGCCTCAAATAATTACCGACAGGGATTGTACAACAGAAAATTCTGTTGAAAATCAGTTTTCCCGATGTACAAGGTTGTCGGAAACTGTCCAATTTTCTAGTAGTGGTTTATTGATGTTATTGATACTTAAAATGGGTTTGTTTGTTATAAAATCTAGATTTTGGTAACTTTATGAATTTAAAAAAATAATCACGACTTAGCAACGAGCATCCATTGCAAATATTTATCGATACGTATCACTAACCATAATGCATCCGTCGTCGATCTGTGTTGGTTGTTTAATATTATTTGGTTTCAAAGTTGGTGGAAAATAAAATATGTCAGATCAATGACGAATATATATTTCGTTGATATCAAAGAATATGAGCGCTAAAAATTACTCACCATACAATTTAACACCTTTTTTCTCTGTCACTAAATGACCTCACTATCTATGTGAGCCGTAAGGGATTGGTTTGTGTGAAATTCTATTTTGTTGAAATGACTTGTGTAAATCTTGATTGACAAAAATGTGGATTAATCACCTATCATAAGCAATGTATTAAAAATCGGTTTGAACCGATCGGTCGAACCAGTTGAACCGAGAACTAGGGAAATAAGCAGTTCGACTAGTATTGGTTTTATGTCTCTTTCTGAACCGGAACGAACGGTCGGTTTTCTCAAAAACCCAGTTGAACCTGTTAAATTAAACAGGTTGAACCGGTTATATTGAAAAAAAACACATGAAAATGAATCATTTTTTATAATAAACTTTGATGATGTTTTTCATATTTATTTAGTTTTTTTGGAATAAAAACATATCGTAAATGTTATAAAGTTATTTTGATTTTTTGTATTTATCTAAAACTATATTTTGTTTTGGTATATTATTTATATTTTCTTCTTGATGTATATTGATTGATGTAATACTTATCATTGTGTTATTATTCTAATGTATTTGGATTAACCTAAAACTTATTTTTATGTATTCTTTTAATATTTGAACTTATGGACATCAAATTCTTGATTTATGTATGTATATATGTATAGGAAAAAAGGTTAAGGGATGAAAATTATAGAAACCAGTTTACCCGACGGTCGAATCGGTTAAACCGGAAACCGATTAGCATACTGGTTCAACTAAAAAACCGGTTTGATCATAAGCTTCCAATAACAATCTTGAACCAAGGGCTTGAAAGTTGAAACGCAAGAATCCTTACAATTACAATTCGTAATATTATATGAAGGAATGACCATAAATTAATATTTAATGTTTCGGATCATACCCAAATATCTCGAATATAGTGATATAAACGATTTGTCTTAATAGCTAATATGGTGATATAAACGATTTGCTTTAACAAATTAATATTTTTTATAGAATCTTCACGCGTATCACGTTATTCGCATCATGGTTTCATAGGTATGCTTAGCCAAACTATGTATTTTCAATAAATAGTAGTTACTAAAGAATAATACGTACTAAGGGGCATTTTTAATATTTAAAATTTAACCTTTTATCCTGAAAATTTGACCCTCCAAAATCCTTTTCTTGATAAAGTATTCGGTACGTATTAGAATTTCATCTCCATCTCCACTATAAATATGGAGAAACACCATCACGATTCAAGCACAAGTAAAAGAAGGATCCATCGATATGGATATCATATCATTCTTCCCTTCATGGATTCTTCCAACAACATTACTTCTCTTCTTTACTTCCATCTTCATGTATGCTCTTCGAATGAGGAGGTCATCCATCAGGCTTCCCCCAGGCCCTAAGAGGCTTCCAATAATAGGGAACCTTCACCAAGTGTTGGGTAAAGAGGGTGTCCATCAAACCCTATGGAACCTCTCCCAGACATACGGCCCAGCTATGCTTCTTCATTTTGGAGCCCAACCATTCCTCGTCATTTCCTCTACTGAAATGGCTACTGAAGTCTTAAAAACTCATGATGAGAAGCTGTGTACGCGTCCGTACTCTAAGGCTACCAAGCTACTGTCATTTAACTACATGGACGTTGCCTTCTCACCACACAGTGATCATTGGAGAGACATGCGCAAGGTTGTGGTATCTGAGTTCTTGGGTGCTAAAAGGATTAGATTATATAAAAACATGATGGAGATTGAGATGGAGGCTGTCATTCGTTCTATCTCATCACATTCCTTAAACACTACAGTAAACCTAGAAGACATCCTCTTATCTCTAGTATATGATGTCGTGGGTAAGGTTGCATTTGGTAACAGCTATAGGGGAAAGACTTTTAATGGTAGAACATTGAAAGATATAGTCGAGGAGGTACAAGTCATGGGTGGTGCCTCATTTTCGTTTATTTTTCCAACATTTGGTTGGATTTTAGACGAATTAACAGGGTGGAATCGCAGGCTACAGAAATGTTATACTGATTTTGATGGCTTTCTCCAGATGATTCTTGATGATCATCATGACACAAAAACAAGTGGTCATGTAAATGATTTTGTTGATGACTGTATGTCTCGGTTGACTACCGAGGAGATGAAAGCACTTATGATGGTAAACAACACATTTAAATCCTTTTCTATATATTTGCATACATTTATTTCATGGTTTTCAGTTTCAAGCATGTTGTTGTTGTTTTTTTTTCTCATGAAATTAATAAACATCACTGCAGAATGTGCTTGAGGGAGCAGTTGACACAACTACTATAACAATGGTTTGGGCTATGTCCGAGCTCGTTAAAAATCCTAGAGTTATGGAAAAGTTGCAAAACGAAATTCGAAGATGTGTTGGAAGAAAATCGAAAGTAGATGAATCAGATATTACGAAGATGCCATACTTGAAAATGGTGGTGAAGGAGACGCTAAGATTGCACCCACCTGCTGCTTTTCTGATGGGAAGGGAATGTGTAAGTCAATGTCGGATCGGTGGATATGACGTGTTACCTGGTATGAAAGTGATGGTGACTGCGTGGGGATTAGGAAGGGATCCAAGAATCTGGAAAGAGAATGCAGAGGAGTTTTATCCAGAGCGATTTGAAAACATTAAGGCTGATATCGGAGGGAAAAATTTTGAGATGATCCCGTTTGGAGGGGGGAGAAGAGCATGCCCTGGGAATAACATGGCTACTTCAACTGTAGAATTTACAATTTCAAACTTACTTTACTTCTTCAACTGGGAAACACCAGCCGGATTGAAGAAGGAAGATCTGGATATGAAAGAGAATGGCTTCCCGTTTCTTCGTAGGACGACACCTCTTTGCCTTGTCCCTACAAAGCACAACTGGGAAGACTAGGAATCATTTCTTCTTTCCATTAATGATATGTTGGACCTGGCGTGAATATTCTCCACGCTGGTCAACATTTTATGTAATTTCATTATCACAATAAAATTGTACCCCATATCACTTCGAGTAACATGTGTATCCCATGCAACACGATGTTTTCTTTTCCTGTATTTTTTTTCCCTTTTTTGAGTACGTACGTAATGATGTTCAAAAATTGTGAGAAATTAAATTTTCATCGTATAATGTAATTTGTTCACAATTTTTTACATAGATTAAATATTGAGTAAATTATTGAAATTGTAGTTGTGGTGGTGGTCGGGATAATAATTTAAAATTCCACTACAAGAAATAGAGCTTTTAGCGGCGATAAATTAAAAAGTCGCCGCTAAAGGCTTGTGTCGCCGCTAAAGGCTAAATGACACTGATCCGCTCTTTGACGTTCTGGCAAACACGAATCGTCCGATCGTTGTTCTAATCCAACGGCTAGGGTGCTCGTGGAACGCATAAAGGAAATACCGGCGATTTTTGTCGCCGCTGATGATCCAAAATAGTCGCCACTAAAGATAAAAAAAAGTGACGTATAAGCAAAAGCTTTGTATTTGAATTTTTTAATTTAAGTATAGTGTACAACAGAGAGGGGATTTATAGCCAAAGATTACAACCTAATGGAGATAATAAAGGAGCTTATACAGGAGATAAACATGCTAGACTTGACTAAATAATATTGACTTATGTATCACGTGATAATATATTTGGGAAATATATTATCGGTTAATACGCCCCCGCAAGGTGGAGCATCCATCGGATACGCCAATCTTGGAACGTAATCGCTGAAATGGACCACGAGATAGTGGTTTGGTGAGAGCATCAGCCAGTTGATCAAGTGTGTTGAAATGACGAACAATAAGAGAACCATCTTGGACCTTCTCCCGAACAAAGTGGTAGTCAAGGGCCACGTGTTTCATGCGTGAATGGTAGACTGGGTTAGCACATGAATAGGTAGCCCCGGTGTTATCGCAAAACAGAGTAGGATCGGAATTGGATTTGATACCAAGCTCAAGTAACAGATTTTGAACCCACATGACTTCGGAAGCAGCATTTGCAAGCGCCTTGTATTCTGCCTCTGTAGAGGACCTTGAGACCGATTTTTGTCTTGCGGAGCGCCAAGAGATAATATTAGACCCCAAAAATAGTAGATGAGCAGTTGTGGAGCGACCCCCATACTCGATACCTCCCCGGTCTGAATCCGAAAAGGCAGTAAGATGAGTAGTAGAGTTCTTGTGCAGATACAAACCATGATGAATAGTGCCTTTAAGATAGCGTAGGACTCTTTTGAGGGACTGCCAATGAAGCTCAGATGGTTCATGCATGAATTGAGAGAGTGTGTTAACCACAAATGAGATGTCGGGCCTAGTGAATGCCAGGTACTGAAGGGAGCCCACAAGTCTTCGATATTGTGTTGGATCTGTGCTTGCGGACCCGTCTTGCAAGGTGAGAGAGACTGAGGAGTTTAGAGGAGTTATGACTTCCTTGGCACCTTCCATATGGAATTGTGCAAGCAAGTCATGGATATGACGATGTTGAGACAAGAATAAACCAGATGAGACAGGAATGACCTCTACCCCAAGAAAATGGTGAAGTGGACCGAGATCCTTGATGGAAAAACGTTTAGCAAGGGAGTATACAAAGGACTCGAGAAAAGTGGGATTGTTACCGGTAAGTACAAAGTCATCAACGTATACTAGAAGATAACTAATGACACCATGAGAATTGTATATGAAGAGGGACGGATCAGCTAAGGATTTCTTATAACCACTCGAGATAAGGAAGGAGGTAAGTTCAAGGTACCATGCACGAGGTACCTGCTTGAGGCCATAGAGGGAATTTTTTTAGTTTGCAGACATGATTAGGAAAATCAGGATGGGTGAAACCGAGAGGTTGAGACATGAAAACTTCTTCATGAAGAGTGCCATGGAGGAAGGCACTGTTGACATCTAACTGATGAAGTGGCCAATTGTGTGTAAGCACAATGGAAAGGACAGTACGAATTGTTACGGGTTTTGTGACTGGACTGAAGGTGTCAAAATAATCTTTTCCATATTGTTGTAAGAAACCCTTGGCTACTAGTCTGGCTTTGTATTTGGAGGCGGTGCCATCCGGGTTGCGTTTTATGCGAAAGATCCACTTGCATCCGATAGGAGATTGAGTTGTTTTTGGAACAAGCTCCCATGTTCCGTTGTGAATAAGAGCATTAAACTCTTGGTCCATAGCTTCACGCCATTGCGGGTCTTTTAATGCTTGGGTATGGGTGGTGGGTTCATGTGTTTTAGGAATGGGGTGTAGGGTAGTGGTATTAACAAAAGATGGGTTAAAATATTTTGAGTTTGGTTTGCGGATGCGAGGGCTTTGGGGCGGTGTGGGAGAGAGGTGTGGGCTGGTTGTGGGTGAAGGAGGGGGAGACGGAGTAGGTTGAGGGGATGCTGGTGGAGGAGTGTTAGGTGGCAAGGGAGCAGCTGGGATGGTGGAGGTGTGTGGTACGGTTTCGGGTGAGGTAGAAACTGGTAGGGGTTCGAGTGGTGGAGGAAAGGTAGGTTGCTGATCAGAGGTGGGATTTTGTGTAGGAGGTGTCGGCTGGGAGGTGAAAAAGGTGTCATAGGTGGGCAGTTGTTCAATTGGAGTAGTAGGTTGATATGGGAATATAGTGGGTATAAATTCAGCATGTCTGGAGTGGTAAAGTTTCTTGGTTTCGGTGTCATAACACTTGTAAGCTGATTTTGATGTGGAGTATCCAAGAAAAATGCATGGGGCTGATCTTGGTTGGCGTTTGGATGACGTATAGGGTCATAGCCACAGGTAGCACAAGTATCCAAAGGGTTGAAGTTTATGATAGTTCGGTTGTTGATGGAATAAGCACTCATAGGGTGATTTGTTGGAGAGTATTTTTGTGGGAAGCCGGTTGATTAAGTACACCGCGGTTTGAAAGGCATAGGTCCAGAAGGTGAGTGGGAGTTTTGCATGATGAAGTAGAGCCAGACCGGTTTCAACAATGTGTCTATGGCGGCGTTCTGCGGTGCCGTTTTGTTCAGGTGTATGAGGCGGGGTGGTATAGTGGGAAATTCCATGTTGTTGTAGAAAGGGTAAGAGGCCAATGTATTCACCGCCATTGTCACTAAAAAGAGAAACGATGGGAGTTTGAAAGAACTTTTTGACAAGGACTTTAAACTGAGGAAATATGACAGCAACATCACTTTTGTGAGCGATGGGATACAGCCATGTATACTTGGTGAAATAATCGACAAAGAGAACATAGTATGTATATTTGTCAATAGATTTTTGAACCGGTCCCCAAACATCAGAGTAAATCAATTCAAGTGGTTTTGTAGTAACAAAGGAGTTTTGGCCAAAAGGTAACTTGTGACTTTTATTAATAGAACATGATGAACAATGAATATCAGACTCAGACTTGACCCTAAAACCTAGCTTTGACACTATTTGTTGAAACACTTGACGAGACGGATGACCAAACTTGTGGTGAAGTAGTAGTGGAGAGTATTTGAGTGTGGAATGAAGGACTCGATTTGTGGGTGGCTTGGTGAGATAACCTCCTTCAGCCCTCTCTCCCCGCATGAGACGCGCCCCCGTGAACAGATCCTTCACAAAAAATGAGATGGAAAAAATTCCACTGAAACAAGATTAGTATCACAAAGCCACCGACTGATACAAGATTTTTATGTAATTTAGGAACATGTAACACATTGGACGGTATTAATTTTTTTTGTGGTGTGGGAATAAAAGCTTTGCCAGTGTGTGTTATAGGGAGACTGGTACCATCACCAAGGACAATTTCGTCCAGACCACCATAGTCAGAAACCTGATGAAGTGAACTGCGATCAGACGCCACATGGTTGGATGCTCCTGTGTCGAAAAGCCATTGGGTAGAGGCTGGAGCCGAGGTTGTGACATGAGCTGTAGGATTTTGAGTTTTGGTGGCATCAATGTGGATGTTGTTCTCACTGAGGAAACGTGCTAGCTTGCGGCATTCTTTGGTGAAATGGCCCAGAATGTTGCAGTATTGGCAAAACTGGTTGTTTCGGTTTGTGGGCCTGCTATTGTTGGAGTTGTTTGTGTTTTGGTTCCACTGGGATTGATTGCCACGAGACTGATAGGAAGATGAAGATCTATTGTTTCGGTTGTAGTTTTGATTGTTGTTTGATCTGTGTTGGTAGCCTTGGTTTCGTAAGGTGTAGTTGATTGTGGTTGGGACTGTGTCGAGAGAGGCTGATGTCTCCTTTAGGCTTCTTTCGAAATCCATGAGTTTGTCAAAGATTTCTGAATATGATAAGGTTGTACTAGAAACTCTAAGGGTTGCAGTGATAGCATTGTATTCATCTCCTAGTTGAGTTAGGATGTGGATCATAAGATCCTCTTCTGAGATGGGACTTTGGGCAAGAGCAAGGTTGTCAGAAATTGCCCTCATATCTTGTAAATATTCAGTGATGGAACGAGACCCTCTAGGATTCTTAACTAGTTTAGTTTTAAGTGAGATGATACGTGACCTGGAAGTAGACGCATAGCTGGATTGTAGTCTTGTCCAAGCTTCCTTGGCGGTGTTAGCGGAAGAGATTAGGGGCTGAATTGCATCCGAGCAGCTGCCTAGCATTGCGCTGAGAATCATCTGATCTCGGCAGAACCATGACCGGTATTCAGGATTTGTGCTGGTTTTTCGTTCTTTGTCAGTGAGTGTCGTCGGAGGAGGCCCCGAGGTGATGTGACCGTCGTAGTCAAGGCTGATGAGGGTGGATTCCACCTGCTTCTTCCATACGGGATAGTTGTTAGGGGTGAGCTTAATTGTGAAATGTGTGGCCGCCGTAACTTGAATTTTGGCTTTTGTAGACATTGCTTGATTTAGGTCGCCGATTGGATTTGGATTGATACTCGTTGGAGCCTAATGGTGCTCTGATACCATATAAGCAAAAGCTTTGTATTTGAATTTTTTAATTTAAGTATAGTGTACAACATAGAGGCGATTTATAGCCAAAGATTACAACCTAATGGAGATAATAAAGGAGCTTATACATGAGATAAACATGCTAGACTTGACTAAATAATATTGACTTATGTATCACGTGATAATATATTTGGGAAATATATTATCGGTTAATATGACGCGGTAATAATTCCCTCCTGATAGTTGCTGCTATTGATAGTTGTCGCCGCTAAAGCCCAATTTGTCGCCGGTAAAGGTGTCGCCGCTAAAGGCCGACACAGTTAACCCCAAAAAACTCGATCTTTTTCCTTTTGCTCTTTCTGTTTCACTCCCTTCGCATGTTTCTCTTCTCTCGTCTGCATCTTACTTCGTCGATTATTATGGGATACCAGTGAGAATTATCAATTTGGGGGTGAAATTGTCCACAAAGAAGATACCACCGGTGGAGAAAGATTTTCCGGTGAGGACCAAGCTTTTCCGGCAACACCAAACTTTTTCCGGCGACACCAAACTACTTCCAGGTCAATTTTCGGTCCCTTTTATCTTGTAACATCGATTTTAAGCTTATTGGAGTGGTTAATTGTAAAAAATTGTCAATTTCAGTTTTGTTGATTGTGTTATTACGTTCCCGACCACCACCCGAGACTACCGCCACCACTGACCATTTTCATTGATATCCACCACCACAGGTTCTATTTACTTCTATTTATTGTGAAATTTTAGTTTAATTGCAAAATATGTGTAGGTGTCTCAATTATTTGAAAATTGTCATATGTATGTATATTTGATATTTGTATGTGAATCTATGTAAATTTGGTGTATATATGTCAATGTATGTGTGTTTGATGTATATATGATATATGAGTATTTGGTAGAAGTATGTTGTTATTATGTGTGTATGTGAATGTATGTATGTTTGTTGTATATGTGATATATGAATGTGAAATTTGTGTATTATGTATAAATAGGATGTTATAATATATATATGAGAGTATGTGCAGTTGGTCTAAATAAAATTAAAAAATAAAATTAATAAATTATCTATATTATTATTTATAAGTAAGAGAATTATATATATATATATATATATATATATATAATTTTTCTTTAATTAAATCAATAATATGGTAAAAGGTTAATAAGTTTTTCGATATATTTTAGCTTTCATTAATTAACTAATAATATATTACCCATGCATAAACTTTCATTGATTTACGTCTTATGGTGCACAAATCGATGTGTTATAAAGTATACATTACACTTGTTTCATCATTATTATTATTATTATTATTATTATTATTATTATTATTATTATTATTGTTGTTGTTGTTGTTGTTGTTGTTGTTGTTGTTGTTGTTGTTGTTGTTGTTCATTCTTGTATAATATTTCAAACTATCGATATGAAAATTTGAAAAGTTAAAGGCATTAAGGCAATAAATTCAAATCTAAAGTTTTGGTATAAGTAGGATGTTATAATTTGAAAAAAAAAAATTATTGTTATAATTGAAAAAAACAAAAAAAATGATATAAAATTGGTTAAAAACTTATCTACAAATACTAGAAAGTTTTAGTTTAAATAGAAATGTGTATTCCTATGTAAAGGTTACTACCGAGGCGGAACAACAATATGTAAGTATTTAATTATAATTTTATCATATAATTAAATGTTTATTTATACTTAATTGTTACTCACTTTTGGGAATTACAAAATCGGTTAGTCGAAGAGCTCTTAGAACAAACCCAAGATGAAAGTGAGTTAACATCCGCTCAAGAAATAGCCGCTTTTGAGAAAGTATTAGGAGAGCGACGTGGCCATATCAGAGGCATCGACTGTAAACCATCTGCTCTCCCGCCGATTTCACAATCGTCGCAACCACCACCACAATCATCACAACCATCACAGGTAAAACACGATTATTTAATTTCAATAAATGCATGTTGATTTGGTAATTTTTGTTGGTGGTGATTATTTTCTAAAAGCTTTGGTAATTAATTTTTTGTCCCAAATGCTACAAATAGCAATGTACTTTGGTATCATAAAATACATGTTGATTTGGTCATTTTGGTTTGGTGGTGATTATTTGCTAAAAGCTTTGGTAATTGGGTTTTTGTCCCAAATGCAATAAATAACAATGTACTTTGGTTATTTGGTTTAGTTTAAAAATAGAAATGTAGTTTGGCATCATAAAATGTATGTTGATTTGGTCATTTGTTTTTTGGTGAGTATTTGCTAAAATCTTTGGTATTTGAGTTTTTGTCCCATATGCAAGAAATAACAATGTACTTTGCTTTTTTTTTTTTGTCTTAGTTTAAAAATAGCAATGTACTTTGGTGTCATAAAATGCATGTGGATTTGGTAATTGTGTTTTCGTCCCTAGTTGGAAAAGTTAACTTATAATTTATATATATTGTTATTTATTATGTAGTTGGAAAATCTTCGGACATTACTCAACGACCCGACATGTTGGGAGGAGTTTTATTCGTTTTTTCAATCACATAATAATCAAGGAGGAAATGATGGCAACGAAGATGATAATATGTAAGGAGAAGATTTATTTGTATGTTATATACTTGTCACACTTTGCAATTTGTTAGAATTGTAAAACTTGCTTTGCTACTTGTTAGAATTATCAAACTTTTGGTTGTTTTATTTTGGTATTAAATTAATTATAACAGTATTTGGTATTTAATTTGATGTTGTTATGTAATTTTTGGTATAGAATTAATTATAACAGTATTTGGAATAAATTATACCCAAAATCGAAAATATATATAAAAAAAAAAAAAAAAAACGTTATTACCGGCGACATGAGTACTACCGGCAACATTCTCTTTAGCGGCGACACAAAGTATTAGCGGCGACAGGTGCATTAGCGGCGGCAATCTGATCAATAGCGACGAAGCAGGAACGGCAACTCTTTACCGACAACGTGTCGCCGCTATTAGCTTTAGCGGCGACTTTTCGATCCTTTACCGGCGACTTTTGTCGCCACTAATTGCTCATTTCCTTGCAGTGAAAGGGTAATATATTTTTTTATTTGTATATATTTGGTCATTGAGTTTTTTTCGTTCATATTTACTCATTCGACTTGTTAAACTATACACATTCGGTCTTTATCACCGACTACTTCCGATTAGCCGGTAAAAATGAGTTAATAGAGTAATATAATTTTGATTTTGTAGTCTTTAATATTTTTGTACACATTTAGTCATTAATATTTTTTTATTGCAAAAAAGTCATTTTTGTTTTTTTGTACTTATTCAGTACTTATGAATGATTTCTTTAGGTTTTTCTCACGGCATCTTACGTGGGACAATAATAAATGAGGTGTTTGAGACTGTTGATGTTTATGTCCATCGCGATCTCGACTACTTGGTTGCTTAGGTCATGTGTTTTGAACGTCATAACTTCTTCATATGATCTCGTATTTTAACGATCTTTATATCTATGTGTTCGTATTTTAGTCTACTACAACTTTCGTTTATATTACTCCCATTAAAAAGTAATATATTTTTATTTACAATCTTTATATCTATAAGTTTTTTTAAGAATGTATGTATAGATGTTTTTTTATTATTTTTAATTATTTATTTTTTTATAAAATCATAAATAAAAATATATTACATTTTAACGGGAGTAAAATCTAATATCGTATGAAGAAATTACGACGTTTAGAACACAAGACCTAAGTCAAACCACAAGACCTACACAACAAAGTAGTCGAGATCGCGATGACCATAAGCATCAACAGCCCAAAAAACCTCATCAATGATTGTCTCACATAAGATGTCGTGATAAAAACTTAAAGAAATTATTCATAAGTACCGAATGAGTACAAATACAAAAATGACTTATTTTGAAACAAACAGTATTAAAGACTAAATATGTACAAAATAATTAACGACTAAATGTGTACAAAATAAGAAAATATATTACCCTATTGAGTCGTTTTTCCTGGCTAACCTGGAGTAACCGGTTATAAGGACTGAATGTGTAAATTTTAATAAGTTCAAGTGTTAAATATGGATGAAAAAAACTCAATGACCAAATGTGTACAAATCAAAAAATATATTACCATTTTAAGTCATTATCCGCTATGTATTTGCATCCTAAATTAGAACCTTTATATTGCAATCGCTCACAAAGAAGTATTCAAGCAAAACAAATCTTAACTTACAAAAATCCTAATTAGGGTTTTTGTTATAAAACCATTTAGGTTTTCTTTTAGCCGATGCAAACAAGATCAGGCTTATCTCCAAGAAGAAATGGAGAGGGAAGAATAAAAGATTTCAAGATTTGGTAGGTTCTCTCGAGGGTTGTCATGTCTTTTATAATTGCACAACCCTAAAGATTTCTACGAAAGGCGGCATCGTCAACTATACCAAAACCACTTTCACCGGTGTCTCCCTTTGTCTTTCAGCGGTTAAGGATTTCAGCCTCCACCAGGTCAAATCTGCCACCACCACTTTCGCCTCTCGTTTTCTCTAGTTAGCCGCCAACGTTTGTAGATCCTCTAGCATCACTGCCTTTCTCATCTGAATTAAGGTTTTTGTTTCACACTCAAGATTAGGGTTTTCCACAAAGATGAAGATGGTTCGTGGTAAGGATAGTAAGCGTTATCATTCTCCGGTGGAGATTTTTGAGACGATGACGGAGAATAGTTAGGGTTTAACTTTATTTAATTTGGATATACGACGTCGGTGAAATGATAGATGTGGTGACGTTTGGGAAAGAGGTAAACGACTCCGATGAAGTAGAGTAGCAACTGACGGATTCCATTAATTTTGAAGATGGGAAGGTTAGGGGGAAAGGCGGGGGGGTGTTGCTTTTTAACCTATTATGGCTTTTTCAAAATGAGGTTCTTTTAATATGTTTGAATTAACTTTTAAAAGTGCAAAACCAATAAACCAAAATTCATCGATTCCTAATTTCTAAAATAGTTTTTTTTTAATTGATTGAAAATAAACTCCTTATGCTCTACCAAATATTTTTAGAAACCACGATATTTTTAACAACCATAAAGAGTTTTTTATAATTATATTCTTTTGTAAAACATAAATTATTATTATATAAATAAAAAATATTGTATACAAATTGTCACTTTAAAAATAAACGAAGGCACGGGTATTTAGGTCTCTCTCTCTCTCTCTCTCTCTCTCTCTCTCTCTCTCTTTTTAATTGCCTGTTTGTTCTAATTTAACTCGTTAGCTTTCGCCTTTCGAACTATAACCCTGGAAGATACCAACTAATTATTATTATTAAAAAAATACTAGTAATAATAAACGATAAGGGTAGCATAAATTAAATTAAACTTAATAATAAGCAAAACTAAAAAGGAACGAGGAGGTGTTAGGGTTTGTGCAGGAAATTGAGTTCGATTGGGCTAACCGCTTGCTCTCCCGGTAAGCAAACTTGGATTTCATAGCAATCGAAATATTTGAAGATCAGAAACCGAAGGAATTAGAGTTCCAGTTCTCAATCAAATCTGATCAATTGTAAATCGTTCATCCTGTTTCGATATGTTAATGTTAGGCGATAAGATTAGCTGGCATTTAGGTTTATCTTTATTTAAACTTCATTGTGTTTATCTTTTCCTTAGTTGGTTAGTCTCTGATAAAGACTTGTAATTGTATAAATACGTTGGCAAATCAATGAATAAGGCAGGCAATTCATACAAATCTTTCATGGTATCAGAGCGGGATTGAGAAATCTAAAACCCTAAAACATGACGAAATCTGGAGAAGAACCTTCAGAGGGTTCAAAATCGTCACCACCTAAAATCGAATCCAATTCTCCTTTCTTTCTTGGACCACAAGACCGTCCAGGTGATTTCATTACTCCAACAAGACTGCGTGGGGATAATTACGATGATTGGGCAGGAGACATATAGACGACATTAGAAGCACGAAGAAAGTTTGGGTTTCTTGATGGGACGATCACAGGTCCTGCTCCTCCGTGTACAACTTCAGATTGGCTCACTATCAACGCGATGTTGGTTTCATGGATCATGAATACCATCGAACCAGAGGTAAAATGCTATCTCTCTAAATACAGGGATGCGAAGAAACTATGGGATACTTTGAAATCACGATATGCGATTGTTAATGGACCCAGGATTCAACAATTGAAGGCTTCAATTGCAAAGTGTGAACAGAGCAAAACCATGCCTGTTGCAGAATACTTTGGCAAACTAACTGCACTATGGGAATAACTTCATAAGCATGAGCCTATAATTAGCTGTGAGTGTTGTACAGAGTGCACAGCTGGAGATAGACACGAGACCAGGAGAGATACAGATATGTTACATAAGTTTCTCATGGGTCTATGTTCAGAATACTTCTCCACTCTACGAACTAGCATTCTATCACAGGATCTGCTCCCTTCACTTGACAAAGCTTTTCAACTGGTAGTACAAGATGAACGAGTACGAATCTCAAAGTCTGTCCAGGAGGAAAAGCCAGCGGAAGTTTTGGGTTTTCATGTTAAAGTAGGATCCAATAGGGGACGAGGAAAAGGAGACAGACCTGATAAGTCACATCTAAGTTGTACTCACTGCAAGAAAACAGGTCATGAAGCCAATACCTGTTTCGAGTTAGTAGGGTATCCTGAATGGTGGGAACATAACAACAGGTCTGATGGTGGCACTCGAGGAGGCAGATCAGGCGGACGAGGGATAGGAAGTGTAAGAGCAAACACAGTCACTGTAGGCTCTCACAATGGAGGTATAATGGCTGGAAATAATAGCAACTCACCGCTATTATTTACAGCTGAACAATGCAAGGCTCTGACCGGTCTTATGAGTACTTCCAAGATTACAGATGAAAGATTGAATGGTGAGTTTAAAAAACGATTGTGGATTATCGATTCAGGAGCAACACACCATGTAACTGGTGATGCTTCTTGGTTGGAAAATACACATAACATACCTGGTCGTCTTGTGGGTCTTCCAAATGGTAAAAAGGTCATTGCAATATGTGAGGGTTGTGTTAGACTTTCAAAGACCATCACTCTTAAAAGTGTTCTCTTTGTACCTAAATTAAGTTGCAATTTGATTTCAGTTTCTCAATTAAATGATGATATGCAATGCATTACTCAATTCGATTCTTCTATATGTGCTATACAGGACCGGTCGAGGAGGCTGATTGGAGCGGGTGTTAGACGGGATGGACTTTACTACTTTGGGAAATGTGGATCAATTCTTCATGTTTCAGTGGATGCAGCAACCTCCACGTTAGAGTTATGGCATAAGAGAATGGGACATCCTTCTGAAAAAGTGGTGAAATCCCTTCCTCCCGTTTGTAACCTTAGGGGTAGTATGAATAAAGCATGTGAAGTTTGTTTTCGGGCTAAACAAAGTAGAGATAAATTTCCTTTAAGTGAAACTAAAACTAGTCGAATTTTTGAGAAAGTACACTGTGATCTTTGGGGTCCTTACAAGCATCTTTCAAGCTGTGGGGCTCGATATTTCTTGACAATAGTTGATGATTATTCACGTGCAGTGTGGGTGTATTTGTTGACTGATAAAACTGAAGTTTATGAAATGTTTGTGTCTTTTGTGGCTATGGTTGGTAGACAATTTTCAAAACAAATCAATATAGTACAAAGTGATAACGGAACAGAGTTTAATTGATTGTTTACTTATTTTTCTACACATGGAATTTTGTTTCAAACATCATGTGTTGGTACTCCTCAACAAAATGGGCGAGTAGAGAGAAAACACAAACACATCCTCAATGTAGCCCGATCTCTTATGTTCCAAGCAAAATTGCCTATTTCCTTTTGGGGTGAATCCATCCTCACAGCTGCACATCTGATCAATCGCACACCCTCTCCTTTGCTCGACAACAAAAGTCCATGAGAGATATTGTTTGGTACTCTTCCCTCATATTCTACTCTTAAAGTGTTCAGGTGTTTATGTTTTGCTCATAACCAAAAGGCAAAAGGAGATAAATTCGCTAGTCAAAGCCAAAAATGTGTCTTTGTTGGATATCCATTCGGTAAAAAAAGGGTGGAAATTGTTTGATCTTGACACCAACGAATACTTTGTTTCACGTGATGTAAAATTCTTTGAGGACATATATCCTTATTCTGACATGAATTTAACACCACGTGAGACCACAAACACACTACCTGATGGATCAGTTTACTTTGATGAGATTGACGAGGATGTTGTTGGTCTAGATCAGTCACCTAGTGACACTTCACCTATAAATTTTCCCATTAATACACCTGGTCAACAACTACCAAGCTCTCATACAAAGCCAATTCCGGACCCCCCCGTCTCCACTCGAACAACGGGAAAATATGGGTAGAGGTCAAAGAATCAAGTATCCGTCCATCCTTCTTAAAGACTTTGTTGCGTCTACTAAAGTTAGTCCATCCCCGTCCTCTACACACCGGTCTCCACCAGCTTCCCCAGGTACGCCATATCCTATAGTTCATTATATAAATTGTGATCAGTTTTCTCCTCGGTATAAAGCCTTTATTTCAGCAGTCACTTCGGGAACTGAATCGAGATCATTTAAAGAAGCCATGCAGGACACGAAATGGAAAGCCTCTATGCAAGATGAAATTCGTGCTCTTGAAGAAAATGGTACTTGGACATTGCAACATCTTCCTCCTAGCAAACGTGCCCTTGGTAGCCATTGGGTATATAAAATTAAATATCACTCCAATGGTGATATAGAAAGATACAAATCATAGTTGGTTGTGTTCGGAAATCATCAATAAGAAGGCCTAGATTATAAAGAAACATTTGCACCCGTTGCAAAGATGACTACGGTACGTATGTTTCTGGCAATTACAGCTTCAAAAAACTGGGAATTACATCAGATGGACGTGCATAATGCTTTCTTACACGGGGATATACAAGAAGAAGTCTATATGAAATTGCCTCCAGGGTTCAAATGCTCGAATCCCAACTTAGTATGTCGTCTTCGCAAGTCACTTTACGGTTTAAAACAAGCTCCTAGGTGTTGGTTTGCTAAACTAGTGACAGCACTTAAGAAATACGGTTTTCGTCAGTCTTATTCTGATTACTCTCTTTTTACATACATGCGTGGAATGGTGCAAGTTAATGTACTAGTTTATGTGGACAATCTTATCATCTCGGGTAATAATCATGAAGCTATCAAACACTTCAAGACATATTTAAGTAATTGTTTTAAAATGAAAGATCTTGGTCCTTTGAAGTATTTTCTCGGTCTTGAGGTGGCTCGCAATCCCACTGGGGTTTTCTTGTGTCAACGCAAATATACGTTGGATATTATTGCTGAAACCGGTCTTTTGGGCGCCAAACCAGCCGGTTTCCCCATTGAACAAAATCATAAGCTTGGTCTCGCTCAGGGTAAAGAGTTGACTGACCCAGAAGTTTACCGTCGACTTGTGGGTCGTTTGATATATCTAGCTGTCACGCGTCCAGATCTAGCGTACTCAGTTCACATCCTATCACAGTTCATGCAGTCTCCATGGATCGAACATTGGGAAGCAGCTCAACGTGTGGTTAAATATTTGAAGGGAACTCCTGGACAAGGTATTCTTCTATGTGCTGATAGTCCTCTCATCTTAAGTGGTTGGTGTGACTTGACTGGGCTGCTTGCCCTCTTACTCGACGATCTTTATCTTGATGGATTGTGTATCTCGGTAATTCTCCTATCTCTTGGAAAACGAAGAAGCAACATACCATGTCTCGATCATCAGCTGAATCGGAGTATCGATCTATGGCAGTTGTTACGTGTGAATTGAAATGGTTAAAAGGTCTTCTTGCTAGCTTGGGAATTCATCACAAGAAAAGTATTGATCTGTTTTGTGATAGTGAACCGGCTCTCTACGTTTCATAAAATCCGGTTTTTCATGAACGAACGAAGCACATTGAAGTTGATTGTCATTTTGTTCGTGATGCTATAGTTGATGGTCTCATTAAACCTTCTTATGTTCATACATCTAAGCAACTAGCGGATATCTTGACGAAAGCTCTAGGAAAAGCTGCATTTGATTGTCTTGTTAGCAAGTTGGGCATTTTCGATCCCCATGCTCCAACTTGAGGGGGGATGTTAGGCGATAAGATTAGCTGGCATTTAGGTTTATCTTTATTTAAACTTCATTATTTTTAACTTTTCCTTAGTTGGTTAGTCTCTGATAAAGACTTGTAATTGTATAAATATGTTGGCAAATCAATGAATAAGGCAGGCAATTCATACAAATCTTTCAGTTAAATTGGTATTGTGATGATTCATGAAAAAACATAGGGTACCAGCGTATAGTTTCCTCTTTTGCTAATTGCTTTTATCAAGTTTTTGTCTAACAATCTTATAGATCTTCGTGATTAATAGCAGCGTACGCGATAATTAATCGCTTAAATTGTGCAGTCTCCCTTTCTCTGTTTAACTGAGCCATGGATATAAGAACTATTGTGGATATCATTGGGAAGCTATAGTTGCTACCTTCTGAATAAGATATATATATATATATATATATATATATATATATATATATATATATATATCTGATTTTGTGGTGTCACTTGTCGTTAGATTCGAAATATCTGATACACACTGAAACAATGCCATATCTTTCATACATTTTATTCATTTGGTAGGATATATCCAGTCTAGGTTATGCATTTTGAAATGGAGATGACACTCAAGGAAGACAACCCAGATTCTCCAATGTCTGGAATCTATGAGATACCTGGTGAACCTGCATTGGTTATCAATGGGGTGCCTCCTGTATGTACCAGTGTCAATGGTAGTCTTGTTCCCTACAAAGTTTGTTGTGACATAGATTCAAAAACAAATGAGTCTTTGGGTGACTGGTTAGAAGGTAGAAAAGTTCAAAAGCTATTTGGGAAGAAGTTCTTTAATGGGGAAGTTACCAAATTTGACAAAGAATCGAATTGGTATAGAGTGGTTTATGATGATGGGGATTTTGAAGATCTTGAATGGCATGAGTTGCAGGAAGTTTTACTACCTCTTGACATCACAATCCCATTAAAGACATTAGCATCAAAAGTCAACAAGAGGAGGCAAAAACATGATAAAAAATCTGGTAGATCTGTGAGTAAGCCCAAAATCCACCAACATAAAGGCTTGGAATCCGAGGTTGAGAAAATGGAGGTCTAGAAAGCAAGTAGATTAGTGGTTGCTTAGTCATGAAGCTCCTTGGGATTTCTTCTGCAAGGAGTTCAAGGTATTCGATATGATTAGTCCTCATTTATCCCTTTCTCATCCAATTTACATGTCTTCATTTTGCGGCTCTTTTATCTAGGTTGTAAATATATAATAATAATAAAAAAAAAGTCAAGGTAGAGCTAGAATTTGAAATGCAATGACATGTAGAGGTTTGTCCCTTGTGTGAATAAAAGATTATGTATCTTGTTGGGAGTTAGACCATTTATTCTATTACCTCATCCATTATATCCACCACTTATCCGTTATAGTGGTGAGTGTCACCTCATCACCACGTGCTACCATTAAAACCATGAAATATCTAATACACCACTCCACATCATTTTTGTAATTAAAATTAAATCAAAAATAAAAACGACAATTTAAAATAAAATGTAAGAAAACATAAAATAAACTATCCCTACAATCTTAGTTTACTTTGGGCAAATGTAAAAAATTCAAAAAAAATAAACTACTCTTTCCATTTTGGACGATTCCTCAACTTTAACTATGTTTTGAGATGTGGAAAAGGTTTATGATTTTCATAATGATGCAAGGCAACACTAACCACATGGATATCGTCTTCTTGTTGATTGTTTACCATGTTGTAAATTCCATTGAATTGACAACATTTTATCCTCATATTGTGTCACTTCGAACATATTTAAATGGGATTTTGACTTGTACAACCAATTAAATAGAAAAATCTTAGAACTTTTCCCTAAAAATATCTAGAGGTTTGACAATCTTCGTCTTCAGAAATTGACACTCGTGCTAGTGTTAACTCTCTTCTTCCTCTTTCGACTAATTCATCCTTTTCGGAACCATAGTTTTGAAATTTAATGATACAAATGTGTGAATGTGAGTAAAAGGAGAGAAGAATTATATGACAAATAAGGTGCTTTGTAGTGACATTTATAATTGTAAAATTTTAATTAAAAAAAATGCTCAAAGTAGTCGTTAGAATGTTCAAGCCATGAGTCAAAGAGCAAAGAGTTTTTATTGGCCATTGTAGGGTGTTGTTGGCATCACAAAACGTCACAACCACTCCCCACCACGAAGGTGTAGGCTGGTGTTCACGGTCCACGATCGTGGACACGTAGACCACGACCCAATTCGTGGTATGTATATGTGATAGTCTTATACAAAAATGTTTTGCGGTGAATTTAAGTTGATAGCAGTTGTATCTTCAAGACTGACAGTTTTTTTAGATGATTATTGTTTTTTTTTGGTAGAACCCAACCAGATTCTCAAATTCGATAATTAGGAATATGTTGGGAATGGTTATGATAATTGAAATTTTGAAGGACATTGTCATCTCTAAAGGTAGAGGTAGGGATGGAGAAATCGGGAAAAAATGAACTAGAAACGGAATAATATAAACAATAACATCAATATCATTACATCACAAAAGGAGTTACTTATTACCTTCAAATGTTGATTGATTTCTATAATTGAAACTAAAGTAGAACAATAAATATTATAAAAAATATACAATAAAATAATAATTAAACGTGTAACTTACATTGTTTGCATTTTTGCACATCTTCCAATAACTGTTCAAGGTTAATACATACATTTGATACTCTCAACCAACCATATCAAAGCTTCCACCGTCTTTGGAAGCAAATTACTACGAAAGTCATCTACCAAAGGACCATATATACTAAAAGTGGACTCACTAACAACTAAAGAAATCGGAATGACTAGAATGTCTTTTTCAATTGATGTCAACACCTTATATGTAGTGTATTTGTCACTAAACCACTTCAAAATTTTAAATGTTTCATTATTCATTTATTTTTTTCAAGCAAAGCATCAAGATATTCCTGTAATTCGAATTTTTCCATAACATCCTCAACATCTTTTTCGTAGAGCTCAATCATATATTTTTCTTATCTATTTATTCTTAACCATTCATGTAACACCTCAAAATTTAAACAAAAATTTTCATTTTTAATTTACCAAAGATTAGGGTTTCACAAATCAAGTTCTGAAATACACGATTATCTAAAACAAACATTGTCACAAAATATTAGAGTTCACAAACCGTCCCAACAACAAATACCCCAACGAGTGCGTATAATCGAACATTCGTCTTCCTGTTGTCCTCAGAAGTAGCTGAAACACATAAATCAACAACTGTAAGCAGAAAGCTTAGTGAGTTCCCCAGAATATCACACACATGACAACAAGAATAAACAGTTATGGGTTATCAGCAGCCCTGGGGATTATCATCAGTCCCAATGGGCTAACAGCACGCCTGGTAGGGATGGGATTTAGAGCCGGAAAACCGAACCGGAACCGGAATCGGATCGGAACCGGAACTGTTAGAACCAGAATATGTAAAACCGGTCCGGGTCCCGAGTTTAAAGAATGGCTCTATCCAGGTTCCGGGTAATCCAGATTTCGGGTCCTCTGGGTCCGGGTAAACTGGGTTTAAGAACCGGAACCGTGTTAGGAACCGGAACCGGTTTCTATGGAAAGTTTAAAACATGCATATCTCATTCATTTGAAGTCGTATTGGCATGGGTTTTTTCCCATAGTATAGTTTATAGTTTTTACATGATTTTAGACTATAATTTTGTCATTTTTGGGTTTATATTCATTGACTTATAGTCTCTCAAAGCCGGGATATCGAAGCTGGAAATTTTATGTTTTTCAGCTTTTTTTTGTATTATGTGATAGTTGTAAAATGTGCATATCTCGTTCGTTTAAAGTCGGATTGGCATGAGGTTTTTTCCATAGTATTTTTTATAGTTTGTACATGATTTTAGACTATAATTTTGTCATTTTTGGGTTTATATTCATTGACTTATAGTCTCTCAAAGTTGAAATTTCAAAGCTGGAAATTTTATGTTTTTCAGCTTTTTTTATATTATGTGATAGTTTTAAAATATGCATATCTCATTCGTTTGAAGTCGGATTGACATGAGGTTTTTTCCGGAGTGTATTTTATAGTTTGTACATGATTTTAGGCTATAATTTTGTTATTTTGGGTGTTTATTCATTGACTTATAGTCTCTCAAAGTCGGGATATCAAAACTGAAAATTTTATGTTTTTCAGCTTTCTTTGTATTTCGTGATAGATTTAAAACATGCATATTTAATTCGTTTGAAGTCGGAATAGCATGCGATTTTTTTCAAAGTGTAGTATAGAGTTTGTACATGATTTTAGACTATAATTTTGTCATTTTTTGTTTCATATTCATTGATTTATGCTCTCCCAAAGTTGGGATATCAAAGCTGCGAAATTTTTTTCTCAGCTTTATTTTTGTATTTTGTGAAATTTTAAAACATGCATTCGATCCACTTTACCCGGTTCCCCAGGTTTTTCAGTTTTAGACCCACTTTATCCGGTTCCATTCGACCCACTTTGATATTTCCAGGTTTTCTGATTCTAGACCCACTTTACCCGGTACCTTACCCGGAACCGAACCGAAACCGGTTCCTATATACCGATCCGGTTTCCGGTCCTAAAATATATTTTTAACCGGTTTCTGGGTTTTCCCGGTTCGGGTTTGGACCCACTCTCATCCGTAACGCCCGGTGGGTTATCATCAACCCTGTAGACGATCAGTAGTCTCAGTCACATACAAACAACATAACACGATAATAACAGCTAGACCCAGCTGGTCATCACAGATACAACTATCCTACCACACTAGTAAGTATAAATGAGGAAACTCACCTGACATTGTCGACAAGTAAATCTCACACCCGAATTGTCGGAACTAGACTCCGCATAATCAACGAAATAATTAACCATAATTAATAATTAAGGTCTAAAACTCAACCCGCGAGTCCATATCCCACAACTAAGTCCTAAAGGGCAAAAAGACCATTTTTCCCTTCACATGGTCCAAAATCCTAAATCTTAACCAAAAGTCAGAAAGTCAATTGCCCAACGCATACGTTAGGCGTACATGTCCTTGAGTGGGGCATACAACTCAATCAGAACCTATCGGGGGTGGAACCGACTACGCGGGGGGTAGCCAGGATTACGCCCGACATACTCTGCCTGCTTCCATTTTCACCAACTTTGTGTCTTAATCCTTTAAGACAACTAACCAAACCTCATATCTGACCAATCTAAGATGTCCTAATCCATGAAGTCATCGACTTTAAGCCTTTCCATGGCTAGGAAGGACTCAATGCAACAATCCTTAACTTCTAACTCACTCTAATCTACTTTACTCATGCATGAGCCATAGGGGATGATCAAACAACCATTTTTATGAATCTATATGTGCTAAAATGCATAAAGGACATCTACAATTCCCTGGAGTGCACTAAAATCATAAAGGTCCAATCTTGGGGACAAAAGCTCATAAAACTTCAACCATGTAGATCAAATAGAAAACAAGGTATAAACTTTATACCTGAAATAGATGCACAAGGAGAAAATGTTCATGGATCTACAAGCTTGCAAGAAACCACTTCTTCTTCTCTAGACTCCTTCAACAAAATGCACCAAAACACTCAATAAGCCCACAAAACTCACACAAACAACTTAGACTTGGGATTAGGGTTTGGGGGTGGCTGACAAGGATGATCAAATGGGGATATAATGTTGTTTAAATTGGGAGCAACCCTTAAAACTAGGGTTTGGAGTCTGGGCTAGTACGCCCGACATACAACCCATATGCCCAGCGTACTAGCAAGTCATCCGCGTTCCAAAAAGCACGAGTACATTGTGCGTACCCTCGAGTACGCCCAACGTACGACCAAAGTGCATGCCTTTTCTACTTAGGGACCAATTGTGCCATTTCACATAAAATAACGAGCAATAATAATAATAATACCTGATGTTGGGATTTTACAATTCTCCCCCACTAGAATCAGAGTTCACCCTTGAAGTCATCCTCAGGAAACAACTCAGGATAGTGCTCACGTATCTTGGTCTCGAGTTCCCATATCCACTCTGATCCCTTTCAGTGTTGCCACTGGACTTTGAACAAGTTCAACAACTTGTTCCTCAAGGTCTTCACTTTTCGATCCATAATTGCCATAGGCTTCTCAACATAGTTCAAGCGATCGTCGATCTGAATGTCCTCCATAGGGACCATGGCTACCTCGTCAGCTATATGCTTCCTCAGCTGGGGAACATGGAAGATATCATGAATATGTCTCAAATCCTTCGGTAGCTCCAACCGGTAAGCCACCTTGCCCACACGGGCCAAAACTCGAAAAGAGCGAGTAAACCTGGGGCCCAAATTGCCCCGCTCTCTGAAGCGGATAACACCCTTCTAGGGTGACACCTTCAGAAGCACTAAATCCACCACATGAAACTCTAACCCAGAGTGCCGCCAATTCGCATAACTCTTCTGGTGGCTCTGATCAGTCAGCAACCTCTGTCTAACATCTTGTATAGGCTGAGTCGTCTTGAGCATTACTGTGACATCCCCAATTTTCTCGACCAGAAAAGACCGATTTAATTTATGCTTTTAAAATAAAATCAAAGTAATTTTTCCAAAATGTTTTGCGGAATTTGTTCCCAAAACGAAATATAATAAAATTTTATCAAAACATTTCTTAAATAAATATGTTTTCATTATATAACAAAACCTCGGGATGTCATGTTTCGATACAAATCAAAAGCATAAACAGTACTTTATAAGCCTTACAACAGTTATTTACAACTACTGGCTTATAATCAAAAAGTCTCTCGTTGTCTTCCAATTATGCTCGGGGTCCACTATCTGTAATACAGAAAGCTGAGTGGGTCAGGCTTGGGAGCCTGGTGAGCATATAGGCTTTTCAACCCAAAAATAATAAATTTACTAATTTTCATCAACCAACAATAAATTTATTAAATTCATGAAACAATAACCCTGATTACCTGTTCCCGTTATCCTCACTTTACGTCCCTAAACACCTTTCATAAGGGACCTAGCCTAAGGATTTCCATCGGGGTGACAACACTGCTTTAGGGGATTCCTCAACAATTTATGTCAAATAAGGCAACCATGTGGGGGATGGAGTATACCGTTGAACACTAAGTTCACAAACACCTACATGTTGTGAGCTTGCTAAAGTTCCACTGGACTGTCTAGAAAGGTCCATGGTCGTCATCTATACTCCAGTAGATGACTGAAACAATAACAATATCGAGGCCTCTCATCATTTTAATACACATCGACTATTTTATCTACCCATGTTTTACCCAACATATTTGTAGATAAAAATACATATACAGTTTAAAACTTGTATAAAATATCTTCAGTAAATTACTGAAATCTTTCCTATGGTTTGGCCAAAATTACACGTTTGGTCCCTAACTTTTTTTTGCCCTCGGATCATCCCTGTGGTTTGATTTGTTGTGTTTTTATTCCTTATGGTTTGGTCAAAATTACACGTTTGGTCCCTAAGTTTATGTATGTAAGGGACGAAAAATACAACAAAATCAAACCACAGGGACGACCTGAGTGCAAAAAGAAAGTGAGGGACCAAAGATGCAATTTTGACCAAACCATAGGGACGATTTCAGTAATTTACTCAAATATCTATTCAATACATAGCTCAAATAAACAAACCATATAATTACACATAGCACGTATTTTATAGAAAATACTTCATAACTAAGTGTAAAAAGAAAGTGACTATACACTCACTTGTTAAGACGATAATTGGGTAGCACCTTGTCTTTTAAAATAATATTCTTCGATGAAACCGGGCTGTTTTCTCAAAAACCGGGCTTCACGTGGATAGAGTTTACACTCGAAAACTCTTTTTCTCGGGTTCTTCGGGGCTCTGGAACTTGCTTCGGGTGCTAGGACGATACACTAAGCTTTGGGGGTATTTCTTGCAATTTAGGAGAGAGTATAAGGTGAGAGAATGGATATTTGTAACAAAAATCTAGATGGCATCAGTTCCTATTTATAGGAGGCTGAAGCTCCTTAGTACGCTGGGCGTAATGCTCAGGTACGCGGGGCGTACTGCCTCGCGAGGTTCTTTGTTGGGCGTACACTAGTATGTTGGGCGTACTAGGGGATAACTCCGGATGTGTCTAAGCTACGAACATGTGGCATTCATGCAATGGAGTAGGGAAGGTGACGGAATCCGGGTCACGTACACGAGTACGCTGGAAATACTCCGGTACGCTGGGCGTACTCCCATTTTCCTAACTTCAAAAATTTGTATCTTTCGCATACGATCTTCGTTTTTTACATTCTTTATATCCACGCGTAGGTGAGATTGTGCTCTACAACTTTTGTTTAGACTCCGTCGGCTAATTTTGAATTAATTTTTAAAGTTATATTTTTAACAGGCCGAGACAAGAAATGTCCGTTAAAAATTTATAACTTCTTCATCCGACATCCGTTTTCGTCTGTCTTTTTACCGTTGCGCTAATATCGACGAGATCTTCGATTGTCATTTAGATTGTTTCAACTAAAAATCACTCGATCTAATTTTCAAGTTTTGGGCTGCATACTGCTAAGTCAAAACTTAGAAAATCATAATTCCTCATACGAAGTCAGATTTGGGCGTTCTTTTTACGCACGCTCTTGGTTTAATGAACTCTACGGCTTTCGTTTAGATCACTAAGGCTAAAAAGCACTTTATCGTAAATTCACTTTTTACATCATACCACGTTGTGCCAGTTTTGTCGCGAAACTTCGACAGGTCATAACGTTTTCGTTATAACTTGAATTTCGGCATTCCTTATATCCCCGAAATCCTTGTTCCAACCACTACAACTTCATTCTTAGATATCGGGTCTATCTAACATTTATTTTCAACACTTATTTTTATTCTTAACTTATTAAATCATAATAATTATGTAACATCCCAAGTTCAGAAGTGCAAGTTTAGGGTTCAAAGTCTAAATAAGGATGGTTAACTCGGCGAGTCCATAGGTAGACTCGACGAGTTGAGTCGCGATTCTGGTCGCGTGTTAAGTGGCCAACTCAGCGAGTCGACAGCTGGACTCGGCGAGTTCGTGCTGAAGAGAGAAAAACCCTAATCTTCGGGGTTGCACCCTATTTAAAGGACTTAATATCCTCCCTTCAGTCCCCTTAGCCCCCTTTGAAGTCCAGGAAACCCTAGATCCGTTGGTGAGAGCATTGGAGAGCAAACTGGAGCTTTGAAAAGTGATTGGTGAAGAGATTTTTAAGATTAAGGGGATTGGAGCAAGGGGCTTTACAGAGATTGTGATTATTCTTCAGTTGGAGCTTTCTTTTGAGGTAATAATTCGTTGCTTGAGCTTTTGTGCATCTAGATCTATCATTTGTGGAAGTTTTGGGAGCACATCTAATGTTATGTCGGGTTTGGAGGTTGGATCTGAGGTTGCTACCTCAGATCTGGGATTGAGATGATTCAGAAGTGCATAAAGTCCATGTTCTTGAGTTGTTGGTGAAGCCTTCTTATCCCAAACCCTAGCCTAGACTGTGTATGGCTTAGATCTCTTTGGATTCACGTAAATTTTGCCACTTTACGTGATGGATGGCTTGTAGAAAAGTAGATCTATGGATTTGAGCCCCTGCATGGCTTGGAAAGCCTCTGTATGGATTGAGAACTAGAGATACTCGGCGAGTCACATGGGTGTACTCGGCGAGTTGTATGAACATGAGCATGGACTCGACGAGTTTGAAGAACAACTCGGCGAGTCTGTTGAAGATTGCCTTGGACTCGGCGAGTATGGTCGTGGGGCCCTAACGTTTCTGGTTAAGTCGTGAATCGGTGAGTCGAGGGACGACTCGGTGTGCTGATCAGGATAGGACTCGAGGATCCCTGGACTCGGCGAGTCTCGGAGTGACTCGGCGAGTAGAGTCGAGGCATGGGAGTATTCAGAGCATAGGAACTCAACGAGTCATCGGGTTGACTCGGCGAGTTGATTCGTGATATGGGGTTTCTCAGAGTATAGGGACTCGACGAGTCAGCGGGTTGACTCGGTGAGTAGGGTCAGTCAGGAAGCTTGACTTTGACCAAGGGATTTACCAGTTTGTCTTCTAAGGGTATTTTGGTAAATTGGTGTTTACTGGAATTGGTTGTTTGGTAGTGTGCAGTGGTGGAGTTTGTAGCAGTGGACGGAGCAGCGTGATCTAGTTATCCAGTCAGCAATTTCAGGTGAGTTATCCTCACTATACTAACAGGGTCTACGGCCTCTATCAGATGGAAATCCGGGTATTGTTGTTATGTTATTGCCTTGCTATGTTTGCATCCAGATAGTTAGGATGGTATATGTGTGACCGGAAGGTCTTAGGTGCTATGAAGAGTATGAGATATATGTCGTTAGATGTTTTGAGAGCTGTATGTGTTATGTTACGTTATGAGCAGTATGTTATGGACCGGAAGGTCATCATGTTATAGAAGGTCTTATGTGCTATGAAGAGTATGAGATGTATGTCGGGAGATGTTATGAGAGTTGTATGTGTTATGTTACGATATGAGCAATATGTTATGGACTGGGAGGTCATCATGTTATGTGCGGTTATATGATATGTATGTGCTATGTATGTTGTGTATGGTAAGGACCGGAAGGTCAAGATGATATGGAACGGAAGGTCAATAGAATACGGACCGGAAGGTCAACAGAGTTATGGGATGGAAATCCCCTGAGACATTCGGATCGGAAGATCCCATTGAGTTATGGCCTGGAAGGGCGTATGTGTTGTATGTAGTATTTTAGGGGTATCTTACAGTTGTGGTTTTATGTTTCAGGTACTTCAGGAGACTGTGGCAAGGCAAAGGCGTGATCGTACCGCTCCTCATGTTTTATGTACTTAGGATGTGGTTCTGGGAAATACTCTGATAATAAATGAATTGGAAACCTTTTTGTAATGAATTAATGAAAATGGGTTGTTTTTGAAAAGTTTAAATTGGTTTGAATTGTTAGAGTGTTACAAATTAAGCAATAAACACAAAAATAATCAAATAATACATCTTTACTATTTCAAAACAAATTACAAAGGTTGACCTAGACTATTACATCATCATTACTGTCTAGCCTAGAAACACGGGCGT
The DNA here is from genome assembly GCF_002870075.4 of Lactuca sativa. Taxonomy (NCBI): domain Eukaryota; kingdom Viridiplantae; phylum Streptophyta; class Magnoliopsida; order Asterales; family Asteraceae; genus Lactuca; species Lactuca sativa. Next base: position 206,098,653 of record NC_056624.2, read on the forward strand.
TATAATCTTCTACCCCTAAGGATGATTCGGTCCTCGGAATCACTCATCAGCAAACAAATACAGATAGCGACTCATCATGTCATTCTCCATTTGCCAGGTGAGATTTGGCCCATTCGTATGTTTCCAACAGAATATCACTAAATCGACCATCTTGCGTCATAAATTCTTAGTCTTACAGTCAACAATTGCCTCTGGTTCTACGATCAACCTTTAACTTTCATCCAACCTTAATTCAAAAATTGGAATGATGTCGGTAACTTCTCCTGTGAACTTCCTCAAATAACACACATGGAAGGTGTGATGAATACCTTCTATTTCTTTTGGTAATTCTAATTTGTAAGCTTGATTCCCAATCCTCTGAAGAACTTTAAACGGTCCAATCAACCTTGGACTCAACTTTCCTCTTTTACCAAATCTTATAAGTCCCTTCCACAGCAAGACTTTAAGTAAAACCGAATCACCAACTTCGAATGATATCGGTTGTCTTTTCTTGTTAGTATAGCTCTTTTGACGATCTTGGGCTTCTAACATCCTTTTCCTAATCACTTTCAACTTTTCAGGAGTCTGATGGACTATTTCAGGTCCCATAAACTGCTTTTCCCCAGCTTCAAGCCAACACAACGGCGTTCGATACTTTTTTCCATACAAAGCTTGATAAGGTGCCATCCTGATGCTTTAGTGGAAACTATTATTATAGGAAAATTCTACCAGAGGTAAATGTTCATCCCAATTACCTTGGAACTCCAGGTTACATGCTCGCAGCATATCCTCCAACGTTTTAATTGTTCATTAACTCTGACCATCGGTTTGCCGATGGTTAGCTGTACTCAGACACAATTTTGTACCCAATTCCTCTTGTAGACTTCTCCAAAACCACGACGTGAAACGACTATCACGATCTAACACAATCGTCATGGGAACAGCATGAGCTTTTACTATCTCTTTCACGTAAACCTTTGCAAGTTTTTCCATTGACCACTTCTCATTATCGACTATGAAATGTGCACCTTCTGTGAAGCAATCAATGACTACCCAAATCATGTCGTGACCGTTCTTTGTTCTAGGTAGTTTAGTTACGAAATCCATAGTGATGTCTTCCCATTTACCCATGGGTACAGGTAAACGTTCTAAACTCCCACACGGTTTCTGAAGTTGTGCTTTAACCCTCGCACATGTCAGACACTCAGCCACATACTTTGCAACATTGAGCTTCATTTTCGGCCACCAGTAGTAGGGTTTCAGATCCCTATACATCTTTGTGCTGCCAGGATGAATCGAGTACATGGTCTTGTGAGCTTCCTCTATCAGAAGATTTATCATTCCTCCTGTCTTAGGTACCCAAATCCTATCTTGGAATACCTTCAACCCTTGGTTGTTGGTACCGAACACTAACGTTTTGCCCAAACGTTCTTCCTTTCGGTCATTTTTCTCTGAAGCTTCTTCCCGAGCTTTCTTTATACTTTCCATAATTGTCGAGACTACTTCAATTCTCAACGCTCTTGGCCTTTTCTTTTCAAGGTTTACCTTCTAAATGAGAGCATCAGCGACAACATTTGCTTTACCAGGGTGGTAAAGTGTCTCACAGTCGTAGTCCTTAAGTAACTCTAGCCAGGGTCGTTGTCTCATGTTCAATTCCTTATTATTAAAGAGATATTGAAGACTCTTATGAACAGTGAAAAGTTTGCACTTTGTGCCATAAAGATAATGCCTCCATATCATGAGTAGGGTAGTTCTTTTCATGTTCTTTCAATTGTCGAGATGCATATGCTATCACCTTTTCTCTTTGAGTTAGAACACATCCCAACCCGACTCCTGACGCATCGCTATACATTGCAAAGTCTTCAACTCCATCGAGTAGAGAAAGAATTGGTGCTTCACATAATTTCTTCTTTAGCTTCTCGAATGCTTCCTTATGCTTCTCACTCCAAGCATAAGTAGCTCCTTTGTGGGAGGCTTCTTTGCTTTGGATATCAATCCTCACTCTTCAATGCGTTTTCCGCTGCTTCGTTAGGGAGGCTTCTTTGCTTTGGAGGTGCATCCACTCTTGATGCTTCACTTTTCTTCGGGTAATCCTTTGATATATGCCTTTTGTCCCTGCATCCGTAACAAAACCTCTTGCTGGATGTACAGACGTTGGCGTAATGTCCATTCTTCCCACACTTAAAACAAGTCACTTCTTCGTAGCATCTCCCATAGTGCTTTAGTGGTGCCTTTGGATTTGTAACTCCTTTCCTTTTTGGGCAGTCTTACTTAAGGTGCCCTTCCTCATTACATTCGTAACGAACCCTGGTGTTGAATGTACACTCATCGGCGTAATGCCCATGCTTTCCACACTTGAAACAAGTTACTTTTTCGTAGTACCTCCCATGGTGCTTCAGCGGTACACTTGGCTTTGTAGCTCTCATTGGACATTCTTGCTTGAAGTGTCCCTCTTTACTACACTTAAAGCAAACTTCTTCCTCAGTTGGGCATTCGTGGACATAGTGACCAGTCTTCCCGCATTTGAAGCAGGTTACCTCCTTAGGGCATCTACCGTTGTGTTTTCTTCCATACTTGTCACACCATTTTGCTTCACCTACTCCTCCAAACTTTGAGAACATGTTGTTCTTGTCAGACCTTGAAGACCCCTCAAATTTCCTCTTCTTTCCAACATCAACCTTGTTGACGATACTGTCGTTGATCACTTCATCGACAGACTTAGCAACCCAGATGGTCGCCTCAAGAGTGGGTGTCTGGCGTAATGGCATAGTAAGTTTGTCCTTGCTTTGTTGAAGTAAACACCTTGTTTCTTCCATCTGTTGATCCAACATTATCTACACCATTGCTAGTACTCCGGCTATCATGATTGGCCCAGGTGCAGCTGCTACCTATGGCACATGCCCAAGCACTGGTGGCTTGAGCTGCGGGTTACCGCTTCTAAATCCTCTTCTAGTGCTCACCATGTTGATATATGCACCAAATCAGACATTCGGTGTACCGAGGCGAGAATTTAAGATAGGAAAGTGTTATTTATGATAGACGTATAAATCTCCCTATTACTCCGAAAAGTTACATGCTAGTTCTAATACCGTAATTAAACGTTTAGAAACCTGAACACATGAAGTTTCCAGATCCGGTCGGCAATAGACCATACATCCGATCATATAATGCATATTATCAATCATTTAGCACATAAAAGCATGTTAGGCATCATTCCTAAAATAAACTAGTGCTTTTGTCTATTCAGGTGTATTACCAAAATCTATTAGACACACTCTTCACAATCATTTCTTAGGATTCTAAGTTTAAGCTAGAAATAAATCCATATTCCTAGTTCGCTTAAACTAATGCTCTAATACCAACTGTGACATCCCCATTTTCATGGCCAGAAAAGACCGATTTTGTTTATGCTTTATAAAAATCAGAGTATCTATTTTTAATAAAAAGGTTGTGGAATTTGTTCCCAGTAAAACATGATAAATACGTTATCAAAGCAGTTCCGAAGAAAAGTATTTTTATTCATTTTAAAACATTTAGGATGTCATTGTCAATGCAGAAACATAAGCATAAACAGAACTTACATTCATTATCACTAGTGATTTGTATCTCCTTAATCTCTTAGTGTAATGTGACTTCATATCAACACCTGTGATATAAATAAACTGAGTGGGTCAGGTTGGGAAACCTAGTGAGTACATAGGGTTTTCAGCCCACAATAATATAATTATTATGTTTAAACATTTAAACAATCAACCCAATTACCCATCCCGATTATCTTCTTTATTCTACCCTAAGAATTCAGCTATTCCTCGTTTATTTATTCCTAAGGGTTATCCTAAGGAATAGGCATGAAATTCATCGTTGCCAAGGTTTACTCAACAGGCACTAAATCCATAGTTACCAAGGTTTATCTTGTTTATTGATAGTATTGTTTCTGAGACTCCTCTCGCAATACAGGTCAGTGGGTTTTATCTCGTTTATCGACGGTATCGTTTCCGAGAATCCACTCGCAATACATGTCGATGGGTTTTTAGAGTACACCTGGTGAATACACAGTTCAAAACACCTACAGGCTGCGAGCCTGCTAGTGTCCACTGGACTGTCTACAATAGTCCGTGGTTGTCATCCATACTCTGCTGGATGACGGGGCCATCACTTGGGTAAAAGGCTTCTCTCATGGTTGACCTCTTACCCTTACCTCATGGTCTATATCACCTCTTCATCATTTTATTTTTTTCACACAGAAACTATTTCATCTACCCATGTTTTACCCAACACATTTTATAGATATAAAATACGTATACAGTTTAAATAATTTAAAACATGTATGAAAATCTTTCACCCAGCACAGACAACAAGTATTCAGAAAATATACAAACATAACACGTAGTTTATATAAAATACTTCATATCTATGTGTAAGATGAAAGTAACTATGCACTCACTTGATTAGGTGGTGACTTGGCACTCGGACAACACTTCGTTACTCTTAAAATAATTTTCCTCGACAAAACCTAATATCAAAATATCACTAGGGTTTAATCTAACGTTAACCGCAACTAATTAATACTCTAGCTATTAATACTATTATATAAGCGTTAAACAACACCCTATATAACTCATAATACGAGCCCAGATAATTATTTTAAGGTCCTAATATCATTACTATATTGAAACATAAGCTATACTAAAGATAGGTTAGGCGTAGCTCACTTACAGCGGGTTTTCTCGAAAACCGGGCTTCGCTGGAGCAGCATTTTCGAGCCAAAAGGCTCTTTTTCTCGGAGTCGTCGGGCACTCTGGGGCTTCCACCTCGTGCTAGGGAGGTTCCCTAGGATTTTCGGGGGGTTTCGGGGCTAGAGAGAAGTTCTAGAGAAAGAGGGAAGTGAGGCGAGGTGTGAGGAAGGAATGGAGGCCTCACCACTGATTTATAGGGGCTGGAGGAAGGTTCACAGCGTGAATTTTTAATATTCACGTCGTGAGCCAGGCTGGCTACAGCCAGGCCCTGCCTGGTGCTAACATGTGGCATCGCACACAGGGTGGAAATCAGCCGACTTTCAAAAATTCATAACTTTCGCATACGAACTCCGTTTTCGACGTTCTTTAGATCCACGCGTAGGTAAAAACAAAATCTACAACTTTCATTTAGACTCTGTCGGCTAATTCTCGACCGATCTAAAATTTAACAGTAGGAGGAGATTAGACTGTTAAATGACCGCGAAGGATTCATAACTCCTTAATACGGACTCCATTTTCGTCTGTCTTTTTACCGTTGAGTTCCTATTAATGAGATCTTCAAGTATCATTTAGGTCGAGTAGGCTAAAAACCGCTCGAACTAAAATTCGAGTTTCGGGCCGTACACTACTAAGTCGGAACTTCGAAAAATCATAACTTCCTCATACGAAGTCAGATTTGGGCGTTCTTTTTATGGACGCTCTCGGTTTAACGTATAATACAACTTTGGGTTAGATTACGAAGGCCAAAAAGTCTTCTATCGTAAATTCATTATTTTACGTTTCCCGGTGCCGTGCCGGTTTTGCTGTGAAACTTCGACGGGCCATAACTTCTTCGTTAAAACTCGGATTTTGGCGTTCTTTATATCTACGGAAACCTTGATACATATTCTACAAGTTGGTTAATGTTATTTATTCTAAATAATATTTTGCCAAAAAGTCATTTTCGACACTTATTGCCTCTAAATTGTCTAACCCGGATCTACGGGCGTTACATATGCTCTCTCTCGGATGGGTAAATACCATTCTACCCTTCCTGACCTCTTTCACTCCTAAGGTCAACAAAAGTCAACTCCAGTTTTGACCAGACTTGCCGAGTGCACTTGGGAGACTCGTCAAGTCTAGTCGATTCATGGCAACCCCAGCAGGCTCCAACTCGACGAGCTAACCCCTAACTCTTTGGGTCACCACCTGACTCAGTTCATCGGGACAAAAGCCTGGCTTCTCGCCAAGTCAGCGGCTCAACTCGGCGAGTCTATTCAGACTCTTTTGCATTCAGACCATTTTAGTGCAAGATACTTTCCCAAACTTCATAATTATGCTCACAAGGCTCATTAATCACGTAAAGCTTCAATCTTTATGATCATGCATCGCACATCTAGCTCTAACTGACAAAATAACCCTCATAATGGTATGTTAGGCTCAATACTCTTATGTGACTGCATAAAGCTAGGATCATGGGACTCTCTGGACCTCTCAAGGTCCTGGTCTGATGTTTATGCCTCAAGGAGACTTCACTTTCATCATAACTTAACTCAAAAGAGGGTAAAGAAACCCTAAATTCATGAGATCTACTAACCATACCAAAATAGGTAGAGATACCCGACTCGTCGAGTCCATTCATTAAACACGTCGAGTCCATTCATTAAACACGTCACCAAAGCGCGACCCTACTCAATGAGTTAGGGCACCAACTCGTTGAGTCACTCCCCATATCTCGAAATGAATACTCAAAATATTATCCCTGGAAATCCGGATGTTACATTTCTCCCCTACTTGAATTAGATTTCGCCCTCAAAATCGCTCCAACCACATAGATATAAACCAAACACCTGAAAAGCACCATTGAAAGGATCTCACACCAAAACGATATCTTACTCCATGGATACATGAACCCAATAGGAACTCCTAAAGTCGGAACAATACTGACCCCTCTTCCGCTAGGATACCCCTTCTGACTTTCCAAATCTGGAACTCTAGTGGTCTGGTCCGCCGCTAGACTGTCCACTAAAGATATCATCACGTTATTTGCTCCTCGAATAACAGACCCCGATAACTCACTGCCCCTTAGATTCTCACAAGATAAGCCCAAGAATCGGCTACCGATCACCCATGCCAGACATACCAAATGATCCCAAACTCACTTCCATAGACGAAAGGGTCACACGCTACCGGAGACCCATCCACTGGACTACTGTCAGAATACGTCCGAACATTGAACCCTCAACACCCTATCCTCAGACACAATAAAATAATCAAGTTCGCTCAGAAGTTCCCTATGGCATCAAAAATTATAAACCCCAACTTACTCTCAAGTTATCCTACTCCATACTGAGTACTAGGTCATCTCTCAACTCGGCAATTGAACCTCGAAAGGTTACCCATAACATATCCTGAAATGTCTCACTGACTTCCTTCTCACAACAACTATCTTTGCCCAGTGACACACAAGTCACGGAGTTCTCTTTACCCCAAGCGATTACTATAATCCCAACTAAAATCGTCTCACCCTCAACCTCTGTCGACAACTACCCATTAGTCTCATGTGTCTCGTGGTCTTTCCCACACCAACGAACCGACCCACCAAGTTCCAAGACACCAGATGAGAACAATACCCCTTCCAAAAATAAATCCCTCTCTAAATCCGGAATCTCAATCCATTTACTCGATACACCACTAGAATCAAACTCAACTCGAGAGTCTGGCCCGACGCGAATTTGGAACCACCCGTCCCAATAAATCACCCAACTCATGACTCATGACTCGCAACCCACTCGTACATCACTTCTCCGATTCCTTCCCATTACGGTCTCCATAGCCTAACTCAGGATATAATGATTCCCGACTATCATAGAGACCTCCGTCTCTTTCCTGATCTGGCCACCAGGCTCTCGGATACTCAATGCAACAAGGCTACTCAAGCCTACTCAATGCAGTAAGGCTATTCAAGCCTAAGAACTCTCCTGAGTCATGTTCCGACTAACGAATAACGCGGTTCCTTGCAGTACCACGACACCCTCTCACCGACTAATGAGTACTACGGCTCCCCGCAGTATCACAACACTTTCTCACTGAGTAGTGAGTACTACGGCTCCCCGCAGTGTCACAACACCCTCTCTGAATAGTGAGTACTACGGCTCCCCGCAGTATCACAACACCTTCTCACTGACTAGTGAGTACTACGGCTCCCCGCAGTATCACAACACCTTCTCACTAACTAGTGAGTACTACGGCTCCCCACAGTATCACAACACCTTCTTTGACTAGTGAGTACTACGGCTCCCCACAATATCACAACACCTTCTCACTGACTAGTGAGTACTACGGATCCCCACAGTATCACAACACCTTCTCACTGACTAGTGAGTACTACGGATCCCCGCAATATCATAACACCTTCTCACTGACTAGTGAGTACTACGGCTCCCCATAGTATCACAACACCTTTTCTTGCTACCATCCACATTCTTAAATAATCTCTCTTGATGTCGCTAGCCGAAGGGATCCCACTGGAATCATAGATACTTGATACTCCACTTACTATCTCGCAATTCAAGCCTCAGTATAACCCGATAATCAGGGCATCATGCTTGGATACCTCGGTACACCGTCACCGAACCTCATGAAGTCTTTCCTCACCCACCGATCTCCTATATACAACATCATACCCTGATACCGCAAAGCATCCTTTCAAATTGTTGCAACTGATCATCCTCTCGCACCACTCGTAACTCCGTAATATTCCAACTCTAAATTGAAACACGGAGGAGTCGTCAGCGACTCAGAATACGTAGACGACAATATGAAACTTCCTCCTCTATTGCTCAAAACTCGTGCAAGAATTCTCATAACAACCCTGAAGTTGGTTGCCCAATCAACTTCCACTACTAGAATATAGGCCTTTAATGACGCACAAACAATGACACGCAGTGATTTACGATACGCAAAAGCGTATGCCCTAAAAATAATGTCATCTCTTCTAAAATTTGAAGGATTTTGGACGCGCATTTTTGCGTGCCCTGAAAATAAGTGTCAGAACAAAAAAAAAAACACGGAGGGCACTCAGCATAAAAGGCGTGTCGTCTAGTCATGTCGCTTTATAATTTTTAAAATGAACACGCGTTTAGACTATTTATCTTATTAAAAAATTCACAGGGATCATTTTCTAGGGTTTTGTCAATGAGGGCTCTCTACCACATTCTACATCAACTCTCCTCCTGAAACCTTCAACAACGTTCTCTACCTCGAATCACCTCCTGCCGGCGACCTCGACTCATCTTTTTCTGCATCGCCAACTTCTTACGTTCACACGGTCTGCCAATCAGATTTCATTTACCAAAGCTCAGGGCTCCGACATGAGTTCTTCCCTTTTTGTTGTATCTTAACAAATTATATTCCTGTTATCAAGCCATGTTAGAACCCTAATTCCAGAAGAATCCGATTGGTTCTTCTTGTTTCATCAAAATCGGAGTAGAGCAGTTGATGTCCGATGGAGGGAGTGGATCCCATTATGTCCAAATGCAATCGGAGCCGTCGAGGTTGTCATCGTTCTTCTCATTTCATCAAAATCCGCCTAAAGGGACTCGAATTTTCAATAAGTTACCCAAGGAAACAATTGTACAAGTCGCTCGTCCTAACTCTTTCTCAGTTTCATACATCCCCTCTAACCACACCTTCTTCTTCCTTCAAACCTAGATGCAAAAATCGATGAAACACGCGTTTTTCGACATTTAATAGCGAAGAGGGAAAAGAAATCCCCGAAAAATAGAAAAACCCGCCTTATTCTCCTTCCTTGCTTCTACTTTTCTCTTTTCGGTTCTTCACGCACACAAAGTTGACGACATAATTAAGGGAAGGAAGATTGGAGAGCTTCCACCAGATACACGTTTACATCCCTATCGTGCGATTCTATTAGCAAAAAATCAAGTCCACAGTTGAATTAGGCCGTCCAAGGTTTTCTAACCCTATATTCTTTTGAAATTTCAAGCACATCTCTCTAAACTGGGACGAGGATGGAAAAAGACGGGTTGAGCTAACAACTTGAGCATTCAGGTCCTATTTTGATTCTTCTCTCTCTCTCTCTCTCTCTCTCTCTCTCTCTCTCCCCCTGATACTAGGGTTTTTTCATTTATAGAGCAAGTAATTTGAAGAATGACATCCCTAAAATCAATTTTTATAATCACTTGGTGGCTGACTTGTGTGAACGTTACCAAATTTTGAGGTGTTATTCTCATCTCTTTCATCGATACATTTTTTTACCAGTTCATATTTTCATAAATTTCGTTATCAAAGCAATTTTTGAGTGTCAGTGAGATTCATCCATCAACTGAAATGGAAAAATTAATTTTTTTTTGTGTATTGTAATTCATTAATTTCTAACCACATGGATCGATGTTAGTGCATGATTTTTATATGATTATGTGGAACATGGATATGCGTACAATCTGTTTGTATAAATGCCCAAAGGAATCTTAGAGTTGGCATGGGTATGTTTCCGTTTCACAATTAAGGTTTCTCTTCTTTTTTAATGTTGATGCTTACTCATTTGGTAGATGGCTGCCAAATGTGCTTGAACATACCTTTCATGCTCACCTAATATGGAGATAGCTCTTAACCTCTTTCTGATGTTTTATTTATCATATCCATCTTTTAATAACGATTTTCTATTTATAATAGGAGATGTGTGATTAAGATGATAGCTGTCATGTGTACAAATGTTGAGGAGAATTTGAAAAATGAATCTTATTTAGCTAAAAGAACAGTAGAGGTTAACTTCCATTACCAAATTTTCAACTCATACTTCTTTGTTTACCACTACATTCCTTCACTTGTGTTATTGGATTTTATTATAAAGTAATCTTTAGCTAAGAATATTTATTTTTGCTCTTTTCAGTGTGATCCAACATAAAAGAATTCATGAGATGCAGGTTGCAATGTTAGGCTAATGACGAGTGCATATGATTATAAATTAAGTCTGGTGCACAAGTAATTACATATCATAACTTGAAAGCAATATAAAAAATGAAAACACTTAATAGCAAAGAGTTTAGGTCATCACTCATCTCCGCTGAAAGACAGTCAGGTATAACTAGAAAACTAAATCAATTAAGTTAATGAATAAAGCAAAAATGTTATTTTTTATTAAAATAAACTTTATTCAACTAAAGTTTATTGAAGGTGACAACTAATAGAAATGATCTGATTGGCAATGGCAGTGGCAACTTATGCTGCTACTTCTATCCTTAATTGTTGTCCCATGGATGCTACTACCCAAGCCTTTCATTTTAAAGGCACATCATAACAGGGTATGTCATGTTCTTTTTATTTTTTTAACCATGTTTATATTTTTTGATAAATATTTAAAGACCATATTATATACTTTATTTAATGTTCCAGACACACCAAGGTGATTCCTACGTGGCACTTGAAGGAATAGATGAGTCATTGGTGGAGGGAGGTCATCATGGCTCCCATGACCATGAAGAAGAGTTTGAGTTCAGTGAAGTATTTGTTCATCAACTTATTTATAAAATTGAGATTGTACTTGGGGTAGTGTCAAATACTTGAGAAAATGATAGGGCTATATTCGTCTTTTTTTTGTTTCAGGTTAAGGTTCAAGAAGCTGGGACAGATTGGGAGTAGGGGTGGGTGTAAATGTGGTGAAAGACCAAAATACCCCTATATTGCCTTCTGAAACATGTGTATTGTTTTGTGTAGTCGTTCTGGATGGATGGTCAAACTAGTAATTTATAAAGCAAGGAAGTTATTGCAAGGAAGCTCTGGGGTTGTTGGAAGAATAACCCTTTTGCATACCAATGTGGTAGTCAGTGGCTACTGTGTACCTGATTTACATCTGACAGTGTCAGGGGTTGTTGGAAGAATCTGTTTATTTATTTATTCGTATTTTAGATAGGAGACCAGGGACCATGGTGGAACCTCCTTGCCGCCTTCTTTCCCACCATGCACTTTAAGAAAAGCATTGGCTTCCTATGCAGACGTTTTGACTTCTCCCAAAAAGGTATTTATAATTATAATTTATACCTTCATTTCTAGCAATGTACTATTTATTATTTCAATAATTATTATCCGAATTTAAACTTAGCAAATTCTTGATGCTTATTTATTTTAGTCTGCTTTACTTGCCCTAGCTGCTCATGCTACTGATCCTGATGAAGCTGAGAGACTGAAATTCCTTGCATCTCCTGCTAGAAAGGTTTGGGATTTCTTTTTCTTAATATGAAAAGTGATGTTATATATTTATTTATTTGTTGGATAAATATTGTTCAGGATGAATATGCTCAGTGGATAGTGTCAAGCCAAAGAAGCCTTCTTGAAGTCATGGAGGCTTTCCCTTCAGCTAAACCTCCACTTGGTGTTTTCTTTGCATCTGTTGCCCCTCAATTACAACCCAGATACTACTCAATTTCTTCCTCCCCTAAGTAAGTTTATTTCCATAATCTTGATTTTATTTATTAAAATAATAATTCAAGAATGTAATAATATTTATATGTTATTAATCTTACAGAATGGCACTAGAAAGGATTCATGTTACTTGTGCATTAGTGTATGAGAAAACACCATCACGACGTGTCCACAAAGGAGTTTGTTCCACCTGGATGAAGGTATCAATTATCAATTATCAATTACTTTTTATTTTCTTCCTATAAATAGCAACCAAAAGGGTAAACATGAGATTTGAAGTTTATGGTTTTATTTTTCAGAATGCAGTGCCAATGACAGAAAGTGAAGATTGTAGTTGGGCACCTATTTTTGTCAGAACTTCAAATTTCAGACTTCTATCTGATCCTAAAATCCCAATTATTATGATTGGTCTAGGAACCGGATTGGCTCCTTTTAGGGGTTTCCTTCAAGAAAGATTAGCCCTAAAGGAATCCGAATCCCAACTCGGATCATTCGTTTTATTTTTCGGATGCAGAAATCGCAAAGTGGTATGTATATGTTCAAAAACTTTTTTTTAAAGATTAAAAAAATGTCTTAAGTTTTTATATACTTTGTCGCATACTGATATAGCTCCCGAAATGTTAATATTCCAACTTGCAGCTCTTGATCCTTTAAAGCTTTTTGATGAGCTGCTTGGTATTTGGATTCTAGAATTTGTTTGGACTTTAGAATTGATAAAAATGAACATGCATATATTATCAGCAAGATCATTGTCATTCATGGCTTTGATAGCTCCAAAGACATGCAACTCCCGATTTCTCAGTTATCATGAACACTATATTCATTATCTTTAACATATTGGTCTTTTTTTTTCTGATATATCTTGTTATAATGACAGGAACTTATTGAAGAGCTGCAAATTTACTTTCTGTCATTTGACAGAGTAGGATATGGAGAGAGTGATCCACATCCAAAGCGTTTAGTTCAATATCATCTACACTTGTTTGAATTCAATATCATCACTTTGTTAAAAAGACCAAGATACCCCTATATTGCCTTCTGAAACATGTGTATTGTTTTGTGTAGTCGTTCTGGATCGATGGTCAAACTAGTAACAGATTAACTCCAAAGTATTGCTCATAAAGAGAAGGATATCTACTCGAAGAGACCGAAAGACAATAGGAGGAGGTGGATCCTTTTCAGCTGGTGGTCCTGGAAAAGGGATGTACTCTCATCTCTATGAGTTGCTTCTTCATATTATTTTTATTAAATTTAAAATTAGTTATCATAATTCACATACTAATTTTAATTTTTAAATTATTTTTTTGGATTTTTATCGTGAGCAGATCTTAGAGTTTTGAATGAGTACCCTGAGATTCAATCGTTTTCAGCATTCAACTCTATCTATAATCACACAGCCTTATTTGGAATCCATCAATAAACTTTCAGTTATTTTATTTAAGTGATTATTTAATCCTTTTTATAAAAAATCCATGCAGAGTTCTGATTTTGTATCCAAAGTTGTTGATATAGTCGTGAAAGAACTCATTGCAGTTGCCACCAACAGAGAAGGTAAGCTATAATATGCCAAAGTTGAACTACTTTTTAAGAAATAGCAACCTACTTTTAGTGATTTGTTTATTATATCAAACTTTCATCTCTTCCTACTACTACAACATTGAAAACAAAAACAAAATCACATTTTCATTGTTTTAATTGGATATATTTTAGCTCCCAAGATTTTAGAAGGTTATCAATTTGTTTTCTACAATTATAACATTTTTTTAATAATTTTCAAATCTTGAAATGATTCGTTTAACCCTTAAAACACAAAAGCATATGATATGAAATTACCTTCTGTTCAAGCTTAACCTTCTTTCCTTCCCCAAGAATCTCCTGTAAAGTGTGAAACTTTACACATACAACATCAGAACACTTCATGTTGAAGTTGCAAGAAACAAAGAAATCGAAGCATCACTTGTGGTTTAATTCATATTCTGGGACAAAAAGAGTCCTAGGGGTATTTTTGGAATATTTAGTTTTTCTAACTTTTATGCGGAGTCCTAGGGGCTACAAAAGGTGTTGATGTTAGTAATGAAAGACAAGGTTCAGATAAAAAAAGTGTTGTAGAGCTAACAAATGGTTCTTCAGGTATGCAATACTCTAGGCATAATTATAATATAAAACTATAAAAAAATTTCATTTTTTGATATATATTTTTTGTTTTCTTTTGCAGAGGATACTAAAGAGCAAATCTTGTAAAGGATATTTATTGTTTTGTTTTTCAGAGGATACCGCTCACATTTTCCCAAATTACCCCTTCCTCTACAATGTTTTTTTTTTGTTTCTGTGTATTTTGTGCATCAGGTAAAGTTGATGGAAGAAAGGAATATGAAGCCACTTGATTCAAATCTTGCAGCATTATCAGCAAGATGCAGTAAAGACTTGGACTTGAATTTGGCTAAGTCTTAAAGAATTATGAAAGACAAGATGCAACTTTACTTAGTTGGAATTTGATGTACAGAGTAGATTAGATGTAAATTTAGATATAGTAAGAAATAGAATTGTATGACATTAAATTTTATGCAATGGATTGTATTTTTTGTATATGATATTTTATTTATATTATGAGACATTAAATGCAAATTTAATTTAAAAATTAATAAATATATAAATATATTTTTTTAGAACAATTATAATTATGATATGAAAAAATGTGTGTCATCTTCATTTATGACATGGCCTTTCTTGACAGGGGCTTCCTTGATACGCACTGCGTATCATAAACACGCGCGTCGTAAGGTTATGACACGAAAATGCGTGTCATCTTCCTTTATGACAGGGCCTTCCTTGATGTGCATTGCGTGTCATAACCGCGCGTCGTAACCGCGCATTATAAATGCGCGTCGTCTCTCTTTATGACAGGGCCTTTATTGACGCGCATTTGCGCGTCGTCTGAGCGTTTTACGACGCGCAATGAGCGTCGTAAAAGGCTGTTCTTCTAGTAGTGTTCTTCCCTTCACACACTACATATAATAGCCCATACCTTGAACCATAAATTCTCAACCGCTGAACTAACCTTACAAGCCAACCACCTCGAATTTACCATTATAACCTTGATGGATTCCTAACCAACACAAGGTCTCCGACCAACGGCCACTCTCCGTGGAGACACTCATCCTTTCTCAAACACGTACCACATGCACTATCTCGGTCTGCACCTCGCCCTGGCCACCAATAACCGTGGTCTCAGGAATCCATATTGCAGGTCTCTATATCAAGTTCTCTAACCGTTCTTGAACAAATCTATTATCTTCTCAAAAGTACCCGGTTCTCCCTACTCAGGGTTCGAACCATCACCAATTGGTTCACCAACAATCTATCCCATAGACTGTTTTTACCAGTAACATCGCACCTAATCTTGGAAGGTGATTCGCAATGCTCGATGATCTCCCCAATGGAGATCAAACAACTCCAAATACCCCAAATCTCAGATAAAATCCTTAGAAACTTCTCATCATGACTGCCTCTAGTCATTCAGAATCTCGCACCATCCCACTACCGGACATCTCAACTATCTAGTAGTAACCATGACTCTCACTCTGAAAATAATGAACTAACATACTCCTTATTCTCGACTCCTCAACCAACGTCCCATCACGTGAATTATCATAAGAGCTGAGACCTCATTACCACACTCAATACTCAACAAAGACAATAAGAGCCACTACCCCAATAACATCTTCTTGATCGTCCGCCTCTGTAGCTAATAAATGCCCTACTATGCTGAAATAGGGTGTATCCTTGTCCTTAACCATCTCAGTCCCTACTGACAACCTGCTCATGCTCTATCGTTACCTCTCGGCAGACATACTACCCAAATACTCTGATGGAAGGTCGCCATCAATGCTAACCCGCAGGGTTTTACCCCCAAGCTCAGAAACCGAAATCTCGACACCACTTATGTTTCCCCCAGGAAATGGAAATAACACCACCCCGGTCACAGAAGGTGACATCTCCACTATCAGTTGATTGCTTAACTCATGTCGCAATCCTCCATAAACGCCATCTCTACTCATCCTTGAGTCTTTCGACTTCATCTAACATCTCACCAAAAATACCTTGGAGTCATCTCGACTTCCCTCACAAGGGATGCTTTGCTGGAACTTGTTCCACATGGCCCTCTGACCTCATACTCTATCGCATCCGATCTCGGTCTAACTAATCACAACGGAATAACTGGTAGAACCAGTAACACTAACCGTCACGTGCCATGTTGCTCGAACCATGTCATCACCTCTCAATCTGCTACCAATCAAGGTACTCGAACCATGACATTACCTCTCAATCTGCTACCAATCAAGGTACTCGAACCATGACATCACCTCTCAATCTGCTACCAATCAAGGTACTCGAACCATGACATCACCTCTCAATCTGCTACCAATCATGGCACTCGAACCATGACATCACCTCTCAATCTGCTACCAATCATGGAACTCGAACCATGACATCACCTCTTAATCTGCTACCAATCATGGTACTCAAACCATGACATAACCTCTCAATCTGCCACCAATCATGGTACTCGAACCATGACATCACCTCTTAATCTGCTACCAATCATGGTACTCGAACCATGACATCACATCTCAATCTGCTACCAATTATGGTACTCGAACCATGACATCACCTCTTAATCTGCTACCAATCATGGTACTCGAACCACGACATCACCTCTCAATCTGCTACCAATCATGGTACTCGAACCATGACATCACCTCTCAATCTGCTACTTAGAATCTCCAGAATATTCCCTGCATCAAGTATGGGTCCTCTGCTTTCACTAGTACGGGCCCATATTACCTACCACATCTACCCATACCATCAACACGGACCATCCCAAATTTCCTAAGTGGCTGCTCAACCTTCTCGCTCATCCATCCCGTTACTCGTGTTCGCTCCCCAGCGAAATACTCTACCCTTTCAGCGCCCTCATCTGACCACGGTCACCCCTAGGCTCTTCCTAGGTACTCACACTTCTCTGCCATCAGCTGCTGAAGAAATCCTAATGATGCCAGCCATCTACCTCTTGAATATCGTTATATTCACTTAGTTGGTGACTCCAATCATCAAGAGTTCCACAAAGCACGAAGCAAGCATCATCCGGGCATCAAATAATCTCCACTAGCATGTAAAACCCATCTAGGCTATTATCCTACTTGCTCTCCTCATACTCGTAGCATACCACCGAACTCAAGCAACTTCACCCCCACACGGGCACCTGACTACCCTCTCAGTAGACTCCATAAATGCTCATCTAGGTATCTCTCCTATATTACTCCTCTACTCAAATACCTCTCTAAAAAGGATTCATGCTGGATATTTTTACTCAGCACATACTTGAAAGCACATAGCAGCAACTCCTACGCTAAGGCATCACAAATCGGGCCACTCTAGTCCAAAAATATGAAATACCTAGCCTATCTCTAGCATGCATAATATCTCATAAAATATCTCATAACATTTCATAACACAAAAGTAAGGGTATTTTGGGAAGTCACTGTTCCGGCTCTAGCCCATTGTACACACTGCTCTTTCTTTTCTCTCTTTTAGAAACTCTTGCTCGTTTTAGAAATATCCTTTCTTTGAAATTTTTTTCTCAAATCCTCAGTTTGAGTCCAAATTTACCCGAAGGCGCATCCGAATCCCTCAAACCAAGGCTCTGATACCAACTTGTAACAACGTAAATTTTCAAACCAAATTTTCATTTAAACATCGCATACTTTTCATAAAATATTGTATAAAAATCTCATTTATTCAAATTACAAAACACAACTCCATTAATAATCCAAGTTCCTCATAACTATTTCTCTGGTGTGTACAACCAAGTTGGTGCTGTCTCGCGATCCTGAGAAACCTGAAACACATAACACATAACACGGTAAGCACAAAGCTTAGTGAGTTCCCCAAAATACCACGTACAATAATTCGCCACTTGAGGCTATACTCTATAAGACCCTCCGGTCAATGTGTCTCAGCGGGACCCTCTAATCCCGTAGCTCGTTGGACCCTCCGGTTCGGTCTGGTTGTGAGTCTCCGGCCTCACGGATCGTTGGACCCTCCGGTCTGGTCTATAATCACAAAGACATAATGCATAGCATACCACATACAATAGGATAACATAATACTCAATGTAAGTACATAAGACCTTCCGTTCACACATAACTACCACTCAAGGTAAAGTATAGTGAGAAGACTCACCTCGGGTAAACTCGGATGATCTCAAACTCAAAACACTGATCTAGCCTCCGCCTAATCACATACAAAAATTACCTCTAATTAACAATGGATCTCAAAGGCTAGACTATTCCCTTCCTATGCTCTCTCTCGGATGGGTAAAGTCCATTCTACCCTTCATGACCTCTTTCACTCCTAAGGTCAACAAAAGTCAACTCCAGCTTTGACCAGACTCGCCGAGTGCACTTGGAAGACTCGTCGAGTCTAGTCGATTCATGGCAACCCCAACAGACTCCAACTCGACGAGCTAACCACTAACTCGTCGGGTCACCACCTGACTCAGCTCATCGGGACAAAACCCTGGCTACTCGCCGAGTCAGCGGCTCAACTCGGTGAGTCTATTCAGACTCTTTTGCATTCAGACCATTTTAGTGCAAGATACTTTCCCAAACTTCAGATTTATGCTCACAAGGCTCGTTAATCACATAAAGGTTCAATCTTTATGATCATGCATCGTACATATAGCTCTAATTGACAAAATAACCCTCATAATGGTCTTTTAGGCTCAATACTCTTATGTAACTACATAAAGTTAGGATCATGGGACTCTCTGGACCTCTCAAGGTCCAGATCTGATGTCTATGCCTCAAGGAGACTTCACTTTCATCATAACTCAACTCAAAAGAGGGTAAAGAAACCCTAAATTCATGAGATCTACTAACCATACGAAAATAAGTAGAGATTTATACCTCAAACAACAGCTTTGAATGGAATAGTAGTAGATCTGAGCCCCTCCAACAATTTAGCTTGAACACTCTCCTTCTTCCTCACAAGAATGCACCCAAACTAATGAAAATTAGCTCCCTATTTCTCTCTATGCTCTTTGGATCAATTAGGGTCTCTTAAGGGAAGTGTGGCCACAAATGAAGGCCATAAGGGCCTTTAAATAGGTCACAAACCCGAACAATTAGGGTTTTTCTTAGCAGCGCTGACTTGGCGAGTCAGATACCCGACTCGTCGAGTCCATTCATTAAACACGTCACCAAAGCGCGCCCCTACTCGACGAGTTAGGGCACCAACTCGTCGAGTCACTCCCCATATCTCGAAATGAATACTCAAAATATTATCCCTGGAAATCCGGATGTTACATTGTTCTAGCTTCATTCTTAGTTGGGTCAACCATTATCCCTTCTTGGTTAACCACATGACCCAAAAATAGGACTTCTTGAATCCAAAAATCACATTTGGAGAACTTCGCATACAACTTCTCCTTTTTTAATACTTCTAGCACTTCTCGCAAGTGTCTTCCATGCTCCTCCTGGATTTTCGAGTAATTCAGAATGTCATCTATGAACACTATCACAGATTTATCTAGGAATGGTTTACAAACCTTGTTCATTAAAGCCATGAAGGCTGCTGGAGCATTGGTCAGTCCAAATGACATAACCAAAAACTCGTAGTGTCCATATCTTGTTCTGAATGCAGTTTCTCAATATGCTGCTCCCTTACCTTTAGTTGATGATATCCTTACCTAAGACCAGTCTTCGAGAAATAGCTCGAACCTTGCAACTGATCAAACAGGTCACCAATTCTTGGCAACAGGTACTTGTTCTTTATTGTTGCCTTGTTCAGCTCCCTGTAATCTATACACATTCCATGCTCCCATCTTTCTTCTTCACGAATAACACCGGAGCACCCTAGAGTGATGAACTAGGTCTAATAAAACTGTTGTCCAACAACTCCTGAAGTTTCTTCATAAGCTCCTTCATCTCTGTCAGTGCTAATCGATATGGGGCTTTTACTATTGGTGTTGTTCCTGGTAACAAGTCTATTCTAAAATCCACTTGTCTATCAGGGGAAAATCCAGGAAGATTATCAGGAAAAACTTTCGGATAGTCACACACCACTACTATACTTTGCATACCCTTTTTCTCTTTCTTAGCATCGATCACGAATGACAAGTATGAAGTGCATCCTTTAGACAAACATCTTCTGGCTTTCATTAGGGAAATGATTCCAGAATTTAATCGATGCTTATCTCCGTATACCATAAATGACTCCTTTCTAGGCAGGTTTACCCTTACTATCTTTTTCTTGCATAGTATTTCGGCATCATTGGTGCTAAGCCAATCCATTCCTAGAACAATGTCGAAACCATTTAACTCGATGGATAACAACTTCTCTTGGAATTCGTTTCCATTCAGGTCGATGAAGATATTCCTAATATAATCGCTAACATGTATGAATTTGCCACTAGAAACTTCTACAATTAGGGCATCATCTAGATTTTCTATAGGCAATGCTAGTCTTTCACCAATTTTATGTAATATAAAGGAGTAATTCGCTCCGGAATCAAACAATAAATTGGCAGGCAATCCATTCACAAGAAAGGTACCTGAAGCGACATCTGTTGCATCCTTTGCAGCTTCTAATGTCATTTGGAAAGCTCTGGCTTTTGGCTTTGGGAGATTAGGCTTCGCTGCCTCTATCTTCTTCGGGCAATCCTTTGAAATGTGCCCTTATTCATGGTATCTATAGCACACCCTTTTGTTGGTTGTGCACTTGCTGGCGTAGTGCCTTGGCTTTCCACATTTAAAACAAGTGACCTCCTCGTTACATTTCCCAACATCTTTCTTCTTACATTTATCACACCATTTTGCTTCGTCTCCTCCTCCGAATTTTCTCGAACCAGACTTCAAGAACTTACTTTTCTTGTTGGAACCTGAAGTTCCTTCAAACTCTCTCTTTTCGCCAACTTCTGCCCTTTCCTGATTCCTTTCTTTTAACTGGGTTTCCACATTTTTAGTTGTTCGGACTGCTGTCTTCAGAGTAGCTGCCATCTTGACCGTTAGGCCAATGTCGGCTGCCAGTCCATTTACGAACCTCTTAATTTTTGAGAGTTCAGTTGGCACTAAGTATGGAAATAACTTCATTTTTTCGGTAAATGCAGTAGCATTGTCGTCTATGCTCATTTTCCCTTTCTTCAAGTTCTAAAACTCATTGTTTAGATCTATCAGATCTATCTCTGAGCAACATTGCATCTTTAACTGCTCCAAGAAAATTTCCCAATACATTTTCAGGGCTTCTCCATGTGGCATCATGTCTGCCAATAACTTCCACCAGCTTAATATTTTGGTCTTCAGTTGTGTAACCGCAAAAACAGTTTTCTGCTAGTCACTACAGTTGCAGCTTTCAAATATCATCTCCATTTCGGAGACTTGGCGGTTTGGCGCCTAAGAAATCTTTATACATACGCCTATCTCCGTGGATTTCCCTCTCCGGGTTATTCCTCCAAACCACAATCGGTTCATCTTGATTGATCATCATTTAATTCCAGTTGTTCAACAGGTCACTGAAGGTTCACCCATGTTGTTCAACAACAATTGTCTCATTTCCTCCCTTTGACCAGCCATCATTTTCTGAATCATGGCTCTTACTCTAGCCATTGTGATGGGTTCTGGTGCAACTTCTACTATCGGCACCTGTTCCACCACTTGGGGTTGAGGTTGCTAGTTTATGTTTGCATTTCCAGCTCCACTTCTGGTTTTTGCCATCTTGATCTATACATCAAGATAGGTGAATTAAGATCTTTAATCACGATAGAGGTTTAAATTCACTTTATTACTCTGAAACATTTATATGCTAGTTCTAATATCGTACTCGTACGCTTAGAATCCTAAACACAAAGTTTCTAGATCCGGTCAGCAACAGACCATAAATCCAAACAATTAATGGCATATATGGTAAACATATAGCAATTAGCACATAAAAGCATTTTAGGCATCTCTCCTAAAATATACTAGTGCTTGTGTCTAAAATATGGTAGACACTCATCTAACGATCATCACTTAGCATTCTAAGTTTAAGTCTAGAAATCCTACAAATTCCTAGTTCGCTTAAACTAATGCTCTGATACCAACTATGACATCCCCAATTTTCTCGGCCAGAAAAGACCGATTTAGTTTATGCTTTTAAAATAAAATCAGAGTAAGTTCTCCAAAATGTGTTGCGGAATTTGTTACCAAAACAAAATATAATAAAAGTTTATCAAAACATTTCTTAAAGAAATATGTTTTCATTATATAACAAAACCTTGGGATGCCATGTTCTGATACAGATCAAAAGCATAAACAGTACATTATAAGTCTTACAACAGTTATTTACAACTACTGGCCTATAATCAAAAAGTCTCTCGTTGTTTTCCAATTATGCTCAGGGTCCACTACCTGTAATACATAAAGTTGAGTGGGCAAGACTTGGGAGTCTGGTGAGCATATAGGGTTTTCAACCCACAAATAATAAATTTATTAATTTTTATCAACCAACAATAAATTTATTAAATTCATTAAACAATAACCCAGATTAGCCTTTCCCATTATCCTTACTTTACTTCCCTAACACCTTTCATAAGGGACCTAGCCTAAGGATTTCCATTGGGGTGACAACACTGCTTTAGGGGATTCCTCAGCAATTTATCTCAAATAAGGCAACCATGTGGGGGATGGAGTATACCATCAAACACTAAGTTCACAAACACCTACAGGTTGCGAACCTACTAGCGTTCCTCTGGACTGTCTAGAAAGGTCCGTGGTTGTCATTTATACTCCACTAGATGACTGAAACAATAACAATATCGAGGCCTCTCATCATTTTAACACACATCGACTATTTTATCTACTCATGTTTTACCCAACATATTTGTAGAGAAAAATACATATAAAGGTCAAAACTTGTATAAAATATCTATCAACACCCATCTCAAATAAACAAACCATATAATTACACATAACACGTATTTTATAGAAAATACTTCATATCTATGTGAAAGAAGAAAATGACTATACACTCACTTGTTAAGACGATAATTGGGCAGCACCTCGTCTTTTAAAATAATATTCTTCGATGAAACCAGGGTGTTTTCTCAAAAACCGGGCTTCACGTGGACAGAGTTTCGGCTCGAAAACTCTTTTTCTCGGGATCTTCGGGGATCTAGAACTTGCTTCGGGTGCTAGGACGATACACTAAGCTTTGGGGGTATTTCTTGCCATTTAGGAGAGAGTATAAGGTAAGAGAATGGAAATCTGTAACAAAAATCCGGATGGCATCGGTTCTTATTTTTAGGAGGCTGAAGCTCCTTAGTACGTTGGGCGTAATGCTCAGGTACGTGGGGTGTACTGTCTCGCGAGGTTCTTCGCTGGGCGTACACTAGTACGCTGGGCGTAGTAGGGGCTAACTCTGGACGTGTCCAAGCTACGAACACGTGGCATTCATGCAATGGAGTAGGGAAGGTGACAGACTCCAGGTCATGTACACGAGTACGCTGGGCGTACTCCCATTTTTTCCAAACTTCAAAATTTTGTATTTTTTGCATACGAGCTCCGTTTTTGACGTTCTTTATATCCACGCATAGCTGAGACTGTGCTCTACACCTTTCGTTTAGACTCCATCAGCTAATTTTGAGATAATTTTTAAAGTTATTTTTAACAGGACGGGACAGGAAAAGTTTGTTAAAAATTCATAACTTCTTCATCTGACGTCCGTTTTCGTTTGTCTTTTTACCGTTGCACTAATTTCGATGAGATCTTCGATTCTCGTTTAGATTGTTTCGACTAAAAATCACTCGATCTAAATTTTGAGTTTTGGGCTACATACTGCTAAGTCGAAACTTAGAAAAATCATAATTCCTCATACGAAGTCAGATTTGGGCATTCTTTTTATGCACACTCTCTGTTTAACGAACTCTACGACTTTCGTTTAGATCACTAAGGCTAAAAAGAACTTTATCGTAAATTCACATTTTACGTCATACAACATTGTGACAGATCTGTCGCGAAACTTCGACAAATCATAACGTTTTCGTTGTAACTCGGATTTCGACATTCTTTATATCTTCGGAATCCTTGTTCAAACCACTACAATTTCATTCTTAGATATCAGGTTTATCGAACGTTTATTTTTGACGCTTATTTTTATTCTTAACTTATTAAATCATAATAATTAAGCAATAAACACAAAAATAATCAAATAATACATCTTTATTATTTCAAAACAAATTACAAAGGTTGACCTAGACTATTACATCATCATTAATGCCTAGCCTAGAAACACGGGCGTTACAATTACTTCCGTGCTCCTCATGACCCTCTGTCCAACCTCCCCCTTGGTTTATAGCTTTCTTTTCTAATTGACCCAACAAGCTACCCCTAAAAAGTAGTTGGCTTTTCTTGTTAATCTTCATTGGGAACTTGGCTTCAGCATTAATCTTTAAATTCTTCACAGCTTCAAGATGAACTAGAATCTTCTATGAATGACTTCATCTTGAGTGGTTGGGCATTTCTTCAAGATTTGATTCTGAACGCACATTGGGTGAGGAGGCTTGATGAAAGGATTCTTGAAAGATAGCACTTTCAGCTTGAGAATCTTCAGAGAGAACTATCAGAGAGAAATAATCTTCTAGATCACTTCAGCAGGTTTAAGATAGCAGTAGACTGATTGAGGAGGCTTCAATGCAATCCATGACATAATCTTCAATTTCAGCTTCACCTTGCTTCTGGAGTTGAAGGATTGAATGTTTAAAGAATAATCTTCATTTCTTGCTTCTTCGAATGAAAATTCTTCGATGCTCACAGATGAAGCCTTGGCTCAGAAAACTTCAACACAAACTCCATGAGTCTTATCTATACCTGAAATCATTTTTCAAGACAAAACAAAACTAAAAGAAAAATTAACACACAAAATAAAAATAGAAACAAAAATATTTTTGGATTTTCTGATTTTTCTAAACAAGAAATAACACTATTTTTTTTGGATTTTAATTTTCTGATTTTTGTTTGATTTTTGAATTATTTTTAATTCTCCCCCTAAAATTTGTGCATAGAGGAAAACTATGAACAAATTTAACAAAAATAAAATGATATCTAACTTTAAGAATGATTTGGGATCAAAGTTTTTAGACAGCCTTTATCCGCTTGTCGGTACCTTCCATCTTCACGTCCTTGTTTGGTCGATCGCCGGTATTGTTGTCTACTTAAACACGAAAAATTGTGACAAAATTAGGACATAATATAAGTGACAAGACAATGTGATCCTAAGTTCCTAGATATTATATATGATCCTAAGTTTCTAGATACTATATCTTAAGGACCATTCAGTTGACGACGACCAGGGATATTGTTGTCCACCTAAATTGAGCAGCGAGATCTATAGACAATCTTTGAGTGTTCAATTTTAATTGTGCTGGAACATGTTTCCAGCTTCCAGATATGCCCCAGCCATCAAGAACTTCCAGAGTACTCCTTACACCGGGTGAGCAGACAACCATTCAGAGAGAAGATAGATTTAGAATTCTATTACTTATTACTTCAGAGGGGTTGAGAAGTAGAAGGTTGCATATGCTGTGTACCAGGTCGGATTAGAAGTCACGCAAAGGAGACAGCATATGGCTAACAAATAAGAAGTTTTTCACATACATAACATGCAGAGAAATAGAGTTGCATATGTTTTATAGCAGGTCGGATTAGAAGTCACGCAAAGGAGACAACATATGACTAACGGACGGAAAGAAAGAAAATGATATTCTACAGACCTAATTTATCGGAATTTACCAGTCGCCCCATCCAACCGGAATTAAGGACAGAATCCGCACATCGGGGAAAAGTTAAACCACGGTTCCAAGTACGGGTTCAATTAATGTGACGAGTAGATTCCCATATATATCTCCCTGCTCAACCTATCCGAGCGTCGTATTGTCAGGCTAAATGGAAATATCTAGGTCAAGATTTGTCAAGTCATTTGATTTCCTAAGTTCAACTCTGCCTAGTCATGTCCATTTAGAATCTTTCGTGCCTACCGACACATCAAACCAGAGCATAGACCCTTCAACTTTGGGTACGTTACGCAGACTCAGATTGCCCGTTATCATTCACTTCCCAAAACATCTCCCTCAAGCACATTCCATAACCAACATATTATATTTTAATTTTCTATTTTTTTATATGTATATATATATATATATATATATATATATATATATTAATTTTCTAAAGTTTTCTAATTTTTGTTTTGTTTTTATTTCTCCCCCTAAATTTGTGCATAGGAGAGAAACGAAAGTAAATGTGCAAATTTAAACAATCCTAAAACAAAAATTTGTCTTTAAAGCGAATCAGCTTAAGAAAAACTCAGGAGTATAGAGAAGAAAACTCAAACCGTAAGTCACCGATTGAATTTGCATCCAAAAGGTCTGAGAACAGTACGTGTAATCTCATAACAGATCCGAAAACTCTTCATGTCGTTAAGCACAAAACCCGTGAGTGATCACTTCCTTTCTTCCCTTCCTGCAAAGGACACATACTCTCAAATAAATGTCTGAATATTGTATAGTTGAGAGATGTCTCCTATCATGTGACTGGAACAGCTACTACCAACAAACCGAAGTCTGATGATATGCCTCCATAGCTGATCCGACACAGAGCGGGATCAGTTGGCCTTTGGAACCCAGTCCATTTTGAAACTAGGTTGACCTTTTTCATCCTTGCATGGTACACTCTCCCATGACATATCCTGTTTATCACAAACAGAAGATGAAGAAATATTAGAGTCATTAGTTGATTTGGGAGAGTGAGCCATTGGAACCCATCTGTAGTCGGGTTTGACCCATTTCTTTTTCGATCCGATGGGTGACTCGGCCCTTGATTTTGAACTCGAAGTCAGCTTCCGAGATGATTTTGATTTTGGCTTCTCGGGAGCATCTCTTGGATTTTTCTTCTTGGCTGGCATTCCCTTCTTGTTCTTGGGAGTTGGATTCTTGTCCTTCTTGGCATTCCAGTTATTATTGTTTGAACGTGGCCTCGAAGGTTTTCTTTTAAAGTGATTTCCTCTTGGCGCGTTCTGCCAGCCATGTGCATAGTAAGAAACGTATGCGCGATTTGGACAATTTCTGGCAATGTGACAACGTGTTCCACAGTGAAAACATGTCTTTTTCTTCACTGTGGAGTTGTTTCTTCCTGCCCCTGGTGGCGTATCCTTGCCTTGTTTCTGATTGTTCCCACAAGCACATTTGTAGCAAGTCGGCTGTTTCACTTGATTTGGTGGCCTGTACTTCTCAACAGCAGGATGATCAGAAGCAATTGAGCTCGAAGCAACAGATTTAGAGTTCAAGGAGGCATTGGTGTGTTCAATAGTTTTCTCCTTGTTCTCATCTTCTGCTACTTTACCTGCACATGTAACAAAATTATTAGAAACGTTCATCTCAACATCCTCAGTTGGCCCTGATTGTTCAGTCTTAACTGAAGCTGAAGCAGAGGTTTGGCCATACTGAGCATACATTTCTTCCTCATTGGTCTCAAGGGGTGGGTTATAGTTGTGATTGAAAGGTGGAGGAACACTATCATACCCTAAACCCTTGTTTCGATTATCTTTGAATTTTAATTGGTTTTCAAATAATGACTCGACTGTCTTACTTGAGGCAGTGTAATTTTTAAAACTAATATCTGTTTTTCCACACTTAAGTTTCAAAGCGTCAAGTTCTTCAGTTACAACAGCAAGTTTTCTTTTAATGTGATCATAATTCTCACACTTATTGCTGTAATCTTCTTGCAATTTTCGGAAATTCTTGATTTTGGCCTCTAATTGAGCTTTCAGGGGTTTCTGTCCTTTCCTAAGAGTATAGCCTTCGTATTTGAGGTCCTCATTTTCTCTTTTTAACAAATCAATTTGTTCGCGAAGAAATTTAATTGTAGCTTTACAAGATGGAGTACATGAAACTTCATTTACCGGAATTGATGTGGAACTCATTTTCTTTTTTTTCTTTTTTTAATTTTTTTTTAATTTTTTTATATATTTTTAATTGCCCTTTGACTAAAAAAAACCGATAAAGTCAACCTTAAAAGTCAAATTTAAAAAGTCAAACTTGAAAAGTCAAACATAAAAGTCAAACCGAAAAGCCAAATTTGAAAAATTAAAAGTCAAACGAGAAAGTCAAAATTTAAAGTCAAATGTCAACTTTTTAAAAGTCAAAGTCAAAATTTTAAGTAAAAAATCAAAAATAAAAGTTCAAATTTAAAAACTAAAATTTTTGGGTTGAAAAAGGATTTTAAAAATAAAATTTTGAATATTTGGGGTTGAAAATGTCAATTTGCGAAATTATAGGCGAAAAGGATGAGTTATATTCGAAATTTCGGATGTTGGACACAAGGAGCCTCCTAAACGAGAAGGTAAGACGCTGGGGCAATGACCTGGAGGTCCAGTGTTCGATCCCTGGCAACTCAATTTCGTTTCCTTTTTTTATACGAAGGCTGCTGAGCGAGGACGGCTGCGAAGCGAGGACTAGAGCTGCGAAGCCGAGAACGATGCTGCTGAGCCATGAAACAGAGGCGAGACCGAGCCGTATACCGAGGCCGCACACCGAAACCCTAGCCGCACACCGAGGCGCACACTCAGAGCTGCACTGCTGAGCCGCACACACCGAGCCGTATACTCCGAGCCGTACACCGAGGCTGCTGAGACGCACACCTTCAAGTGGCCGCACTCCTTCAACAGATTCGCGAAAAAAACGACGTTTTTCACACTTTTTTGCTCTAAAACTTGATCAAAAACTCATTTTTATGAAAAATGCAAAGAAGTAACCCACCTTATTTTTGCGAGATCTATCCAAAAACGCTATTATCTTTTCAAAATAAGATCAAATAAGCTCCAGATCTGAAAAAATTGATTGATACAACCAAGCTCTGAAACCAATTGTAAGTCCCCAAAATTGCTTGTGTATCAATCAGATCCAATTGGTGGTGTGGAATCCCAATTAATTGGATGATGTCAGATCAATATAGAAGAGAAGGAGAAGAAGAATAACTTGAATCTAATGTATTGATGATATGAATTATGCTCCTTACAATAGATCCACACACACACACACACACTCTTATTCTCTAACTTTCTCTCTCTTCTCTAGCCTTTTCTCTTCTTTTTCTCCAACCGTACACTCACATGCACTCCTCTATTTATATGGGCCTCCAGCCATACACATGTGTACAGCCGCACACAGGGTGTACGGTCGTACACACAAACCGCAAACACATACAACATTACATAAAAATATATTTTCCTAGAAAAGCAAAGTATAAACCATATTTTTGACCCAAAAATCTCCCTCTTGGTTTATAACTTTCTTTTCTAATTGACCCAACAAGCTCCCCCTAAAAAGTAGCTGGCTTTTTCTTGTTAATCTTCATTGGGAGCTTGGCTTCAGCATTAATCTTTGATTTCTTCACAGCTTCAAGATGAACTTGATGAATATTCATGAATGACTTCATCTCGAGCGGTTGGGCTTTTCTTCAAGATTTGACTCTGAACGCACATTGGGTGAGGAGGCTTGATGTACAGATTCTTGAAAGATAGCGCTTCAGCTTGAGAATCTACAAAGAGAACAAATCTAATGGATCACTTCAGCAGGTACAAAGATAGCAGCAGATTGATTGAGGAGGCTTCAATGCAATCTGTGACATAATCTTCAAGTACAGCTTCACCATGCTTCTGGGGTTGACAGATTGAATGTCGAAAGAATAATCTTCATTTCTTGCTCCTTCGAATGTGAATTCTTCGATGCTCACGGACGAGGCTTTGGCTCAGAAATCTTCAACACAAACTCCATGAGTCTTATCTATACCTGAAATCACTTTTCAAGACAAAACAAAACTAAAAGAAAACTTACCACACAAATGAAAAACAGAAACAAAAAATATTTTTGGATTTTCGATTTTTCTGAACAAGAAATAAAACAGAAATAACACTATTTTTGGATTTTTAAATTTTTCTGATTTTTCTTTTGTTTTTTTTTTATTTTTGAATTTTTCTGATTTTTTTTTAATTTTTAATGCTCTCCTAATATTTAAATTAGAAGAAACTATGACAAATTTAACAAAAATAAAAATGATATCTAACTTTAAGAGAGATTTGGGATCAAAGTTTTTAGACAACCATTATCCGCTTGTCGGTACATTTCATATTCACATCTTTGTCTGGTCGATTGTCGGTATTGTTGTCCACTTAAACACGAAAATTGTGACAAAATTAGGACATACTATAAGTGACAAGACAATGTGATCCTAAATTCCTAGATATTATATATGATCCTCAGTTTCTAGATACTATATCTTAAGGACCATTCAGCTGACGATGATCAGGGATATTGTTGTCCACCTAAATTGAGCAGCGAGATCTATAGACAATCTGTATGTGTTCAATTTTAAGTGTACTAGAACGTGTTTCCCGCTTCCTGATATGCCCCAGCCATCAAGAACTTCCAGAGTACTCCTTACACCGGGTGAGCAGACAACCATTCAGAGAGAGGATAGATTCAGAATTCTATTACTTATTATTTATTACTTCAGAGGGGTTGAGAAGTAGAAGGTTGCATATGCTATGTACCAGGTCGGATTAGAAGTTGCGTAGAGGAGACAACATATGGCTAACAGATAAGAAGTCTTTCACATATATGACCTGCAGAGAAATAGAGTTGCATATGTTGTGTAACAGGTCGGATTGGAAGTCACGCAAAGGAGACAACATATGACTAACAGACGGAAAGAAAGAAAATGATATTCTACAGACCTAATTTATCGGAATTTACCAATCGCCCCATCCAACCGGAATTAAGGACAGAATCCGCACATCGAGGAAAAGTTAAACCACGGTTCCAAGTACGGGTTTATTTAATGTTACGAGTAGATTCCCATATATCTCCCTGCTCAACCTATCCAAGCGTCGTATTGTCAGGCTAAACGGAACTATCTAGGTCAAGATTTGTCAAGTCATTTGATTTCCTAAGTTCAATTCTGCCTAGTCATGTCCATTTAGAATCTTTTGTGCCTACCGACACATCAAACCAGAGCATAGACCCTTCAACTTTGGGTACGTTACGCAGACTCAGGTTGCCTGTTATCACATTATCATATCACTTCCCAAAACATCTCCCTCAAGCACATTCTATAACCAGCATAATAATTTTTTTTTGTTTTTCTGATTTTCTAATGTTTTTGGATTTTCTAATTTTTAATGTTTTTGGATTTTCTAATTTTTATGTTTTTGGATTTTCTAATTTTTATGTTTTTGGATTTTCTAATTTTCTCCCCCCTTGGATTGAGCTAGCATGGACTCAGGTCTTCTTCATCAGTGATCTCCTCCTTGGGCTCTGAGATAGATGGGCCTGCTCCCCCTAAACTTCCTTCACCTATTGATATTCATTTTCCACGAGGTAAAGGATTTGAATCTTGTTGAGCAAGAAACCTGGCAAGCCTCAAAGAGGCAACATCATGCGCAGGTTGTGGAGGAGAAGAACCCCCAGGAGCAGAAGAACTCCCGACTTCAAACGAAGATCTAACATTACTTGATCCTTTTAGGGTCGGTTGAGTTGGTGTAGCATCTTTGGAGTGTTGTTGGACTGGTGGTGCTTGTTCTTGAATAAACACTTCATGCCTCGGATCGAGTCGACTTCTTTTTACAGAAGGCAGGGAGATTTGTGTCGGTGTCGAATCACTTGTGGATGGCACAAATGTTGGAATAGCAAATGGAAGGGGAGGAATCCTTGAAGTTGTATCCATATCGGTTGAAAGGTGTCGGCCATCTGATAAAAAGTTGGAGACGTCACTTTGAGAACACCACTAACTCCTTTTGTCAATGATCAAGCAACAAACAATCACAATAGAATAAGAAGATGAAAAGAAATCGAGCTTGCACATGTTTGTATCTGAAAAACGTCAGGTACAACTCAATGGAACACTCTGTAATCACTATTGCATCGAGGTCTTCACAGCTTAACCTTATATCATTATATGTAGTCTATAAGCTGATCTGTGAGACACTCAACAAGCTATAATTTAACTCAGGAGCGTAGATGACGTTCTCAAAACTCAGTACTCCATTTAAAACTGTTCCTTTTTGAGCGATCTTCCCTCCATCTCCTCTCGTGAAGGAAACATAGACCCCATTAAAATTCTGAATGACGTGCAGTTGGGAGATGTCTCCTGTCAATATGCCTGGACCAACCGCTGTCGACGTACCAAGGTTTGACGACATTCATCCGCAGCTGTTCCTGCACAATGAGTGGGATTATTTACATTTGGGGACCCAGGTCATTACAAGCCTGGGTCCCAACCGCACACTCCAACCGCACACTCAACCTCACACTCCAACCGCACACTCAACCGCACACCTTCAAAGTCTCAGCCGCACACCTTCAAAGTCTCTTCAAAATTGACACTGAATTGGCTCTGATACCAATTGTAAGTCCCAAAAACTATGGATCCAATTCAGTGATCAATTAAGGCAAACAATCAAACAAAGTGTAGAAGGAGTAGAAGAAGAATTAATCCAAGCATGCACACATCTATTACGAATAAATGTCAGGTACACCTTGGGAAAACACACACATACGTCACTGACGTCTCCATACAACTGACACAGACACACTCTATTTATAGGACCACCAGCCATACACGTGTGTACAACCGCACACATGTATATAGCCGCACACAGAGTGTGCATCCGCACACACGTGTATGGCCGCACACAAAGTGTGCAGTCGCACACGCGTGTATGGCCGCACACAGAGTGTGCAGCCGCACACACGTGTATGGCCGCACACAGAGTGTGCAGCCGCACACATGTGTATGGCCGCACACACTCTCTAACATACTACAACCAACATAGCAAACCCCAAGACCCTACCAAGACCTATACAAGATGAATGCCTAGCTCAAACCACAAAATTGTGACCTAACACATTGTGATTTGCTCCCACTTTTATAAGAGAACCTCTAAGGGCTGCAATTTTCCATGAGGGTGCTGGTGCTCGGCCTTGACCTTCCGGCAGGTCAAACATCGCTGTACAAACCAGGCCACATCTCTTTTCATACATGGCCACTAGTAACTATGCTTCAGGTCGAGATACATCTTGGTAGCCTTTGGATGAATGGAAAATCTCAACTTGTGGGCCTCCTCCATCAAAATCCATCGAGCCCCTCCTGCATATGGTACCCATGCCCTCCCATGAAGAGTCAAAAGCCCTCGACTGTCAATATCAAAGGCTAAAATCTGGCCGATCACCTGCTCACGTTTCCGATTTTCTTCTTTTATGGCCTCCAACTGTGCTTCTTTGATAATCTCTAATACTGGTGTCATCACAGTTATCCTCATGCACACATCCCAAATCGGGGCACTCCCTACGTTCCGGCTCAAGGCGTCGGCCACCACATTGGCCTTGCCCGGGTGATACAGAATCTTAGAATCTCACAGTCGTAGTCTTTCACTACATCCAACCATCTCCTTTACCTCATATTCAGGCCACGTTTATCCATAAGATATCTCAAGATCTTATGGTTTGTGTAGACGGTACATCAAACACCATAGAGATAGTGGCGCCAAATCTTGAGGGCGAAAACCACCGCCCTAACTCCAAATCATGTGTGGGATAATTCAATTCGTGGGCTTCAGCTACCTCAAAGCATATGCAATCACATGCCCGCTATGCATTAACACAACACCTAACCCTACAATTGGGTTGATAGATCACCTTGGAATATAGGTTGGACGAATTCTATGGGAAGCCCATAAGGAAATCGTCCAAGGGATATTCTAGAAGGAGTCAATGGGTTGCTTAAGGCTTAAGCAGTCATATTAGGGTTTCCACCTGAAAACCCTAGCAACCACAAGTATAAATAGACCCCCTAACATAAGGATTTCGGCCCTATGTTTCCTGGTGTTGCCCTAGCCGATTTTCTCCCCTCTCTTAAGCCATCTTGTTGCTAGTGGTGTTTGTGACTCAATTAGAGGTGCAACATTTGAGGCACTAAGCTTTCAACGGTCAAGGATATTCAGGGAGATCTTGTTATTACTACATAACAAGAAAAGTGAGATCTAAACCCTAGTTTATATGTCAATTTGATTGTTATATGCTAGTTCATAGGATCATTGATTTGGTATTCAATGTTGTTGTGTTCATAATAGAAAAACCTACATCAAAGTAATTAAGGTTGCATGAACACCATAGGAATGATGTTATGCTCCTAACCCAAAAGTGGTATCAGAGCCTAGGTCGTTTTTCTAGTGAATAGATGTAAAAGTGAGCCACCGAAGTTCAAGAAAATTGAAATTTTGGTCTTCTGACTGGTAGAATCGTCGAGTCCCTATATGGACTTGACGAGTAGGTCCTACTTGACGAGTTCCTAAGTGGACTCGATGAGTCCAAGGCTCTGGTACCGGGATTTTCGATTTTCTAGCCAGATTTTGTTGAGGATAATTGCCAAAACTTGTTTTTCTTGCCAAAATCCGATTTTTTAAGTTTGGAATGGTTATCCTCATCAAAATTGATGGATTTGGTTAAATATGGATAATATAGGATTATTATTAGTCAAATATTTGACCTAGAATGTTTGAAAAGTTTCAATTTACATCCCTTAGGTTTTATAGTTTAAATTTGAACTTAAAAGTTTTAGTTTTTGAAATTTAAATAGTTAAACCCTAATGTTTTGAAAGGTTTCAAAACTTGTCCTCAAGTTTGAATTTAAAATTTAATTAAAAACTATTAATTTTAAAATATTAAATTCTAAGACCCTAGTATTTTGAAAAGTTCAAATTACACCCTTATGGCTTTATTAAATTAATTAAATGTGTAATTAAAAAGAAACTTAATAAATCCATAACGATATGGTTTGATTTTAATTAAATTAAAAGTATAATTTATTAAATTAGACTGCCTAGTATTTTGAAAGTATAAAATACACCCTTATACTATATAGAATTAAAAGTTTAATATTATATATGTATAAGTAAAGAGTCAGTCTTACCTTTAGTAGGCCTCATTCACAAAGCTGGTCTCTAAGGGGTGTTTAAGGAAATTGCCTATAAAATGCCGGTTAAATGGGTATCCACTCTTACCTAGGGCTGTTAATCGGGTTAACCCGATCGGGTTTCGGGTTAAACGGGTCGGGTTAGTTGGGTTTTTTCTAGAAAAAATATTCACCCGAAACCCAACCCTAATAAGGTACGAGTTAGTCGGGTTCGGGTTAACCGGGTTTCGGGTTAGAAAGGTCGGGTTGAGGTTGAAATGTAAGATGAATTTATGTTGGGCCATTTTAATACATAATTCACATGTATAGGGACTTAAAATGTAAAGTTGGTATACGATATGAATTTTTGGAGTTTCTTTTACCATATTAGTAATGTAAACAGTTAATAAAATTTGTAAAACTGTTACAACACAACCGTACTGCATTAAGAAGAGAGGAAAATTATGTCATTTTATACATCTCTATACATAGTAATTTTACTACCCGGTTTGTTTAAATAATAAATATGGATTACTTTCAAAATCTCATGACATCTTGAATTCATGTCATTCAACGCAATAAAAAAAGTTTTGGTAATAAGTTCTTAATCGGGTTATTCGGGTTGACCCGAAACCCGAATTGCTTTGAAAAAATCAACCCTAAACCCGACCCTAATAATAATTCGGGTTAGTCGGGTTAACCCGAATAACCCGATTAAGAGTTCTAACCCTATTAAACCCGACCCTAATTACCTTATTCGGGTTCGGGTCGGGTCGGGTTAATCGAGTTCGGGTTTTTTTGACACCCATACTCTTACCCACCGCATCCTTGACTAGTGTAGGGTCGTTAGCTGAACGGGTAGGATATTGATGGGTTTTATCCATAAGAACTTTCCTATGTGCGCATGCAAAACCCTAATGCTTGGATCTAGGCTTTCTAATTAAACATGCTTTGAATCCAAGACTTCTAATGACTATTTAAGAATAAGAACAATGATAAAACAGATCTAGAATCATACCTTTGAATTCCTTGTTGATCTTGTTGTCTTGGAGCTTCTAGAGTCACAATTGTCACTCCTCTAATGGCTTACAAACACCAAATAACAAGGAGGATGATTTGGGAGAGAGGAGAGGGGAAGGAAATCGGCCAGGGTTTCTATGCTTTAGATGAAGTGCCGATTTCCCTTAGCCATAGGGTCTATTTATACTTGTAGACTCCTTAAGGGTTACAACCTAAACCCTAATTGGATAATCTTCTCTTAAGGCTATCCAAATATTTTCCATAGATATCCCTTTGGACGATTTGAAGCTATCCTAGCTTCTAGAATCCGTCCATCATATATCTATATGGATTTACAGTCTAAAGTTCAACTATCGAACAATTGACAGTTTATACCCTCTTATTTAATTAATCTCTTTAAGTCACCAAATTAATTCCAATTAATTATGTGACTTATATTAATCAAATAACAATATATTATTCTTTATATTATTCTCATAATATATTAATAATATTTACTCTGTCTTAATAAATCATCCTATCAAGTTGCTATGGTGAAGGCAACCCAAAAGGACTATGCACAACCGGGTCAAATACTTGCCTAATATAGTTGCAGCCTTAGACACTATTCCAACAGTCTCCCACTTGGATAAGTCTAGTAACTATATGCACAAGTACAATTCGGTTTGCAATCGTAGCTCTCAAAGACGCTGTCAAACTCTGATCTAATCAATCTTGTCCTTTAGATAAGGGATCGTACAATCCTCTGTTAGATATCATGCTGACAATCCTATGGAATGGTTAGTCAAGCATTTAGGTTTCTCGATCTCTGATTTATTTGACATAGAACTTAATCGAACACATCAATTCAGTTCTGACCGGGTCCGGCACATAAGTCAAATCAAATCATCGAGCGGCCGAGATATCGCTTTTACCTTCTTAGATAAAAGTCACAGATAAACTTCGACTTATATGCATTTACTTATTCATTAACCAACTATACACAACAATGCATTTTATAACACCGAGTTACTGATGCGTTTTCACATTATCAATGTACAATCAATTAACAAATAACAAACCATATATCTAGGTTTTAAGACTATATGATATTATCGTCTTGCGATCACCCTTTTATATCATATTCCATAAGGTGATTCCAGCAAGCGCGGGTTTGTTCCAATGCTCAAAACTAGTTCATAAGCACTCATGAATGTTGCAGCAACCCTTTGCTATGTCTAACACCATTTAGACAATCTACACACCAATTCATGACAATCTTCATTCATATCTACTTCCAACATATGATCGATTGTGGACAATTCGAATAATTCGATTATTCCTAATAAACTTAATTATTCTGGAAGCCAAAACATGCAAAGTGAAACAATAGTTAAACAATTAACATAAGACAGTAACATTACTCATAAATAAAACTCCTTTATTTAATCATCAAATGTTAATTACATTTATCTATTACACGTTTCTAATACTATCTAATCTATGCTAATATCATCCTTCGGCCCAATACTCCTAGCATGCTGCAAGTGCTTAACCCTACTCAGTCCCTTCGTAAGCGGATCTGCTGGGTTATTTTCTGATGATATCCTCTTCACTACGAGTTGTCCTTCTTCTACACGATGTCTGATGAAGTGATATTTTCTGTCGATATGTCGTGATCTACCATGATCCCTCGGTTCCTTGGTCAAGGCAACCGCTCCTTCGTTATCACAGAAAATCTCCATGGGCTCCTTTATGGCAGGTACAACTCCAAGATCACCGATGACGTTCTTTAGCCATATTGCCTCCTTCGACGCTTCGCTCGCTGCAATGTACTCTAATTCGCACGTTGAATCAGCTACGGTTTCCTGCTTGGAACTCTTCCATGTCACTGCTCCTCCATTCATGGTAAAGACCCAGCCCGACTGCGAACGGTAGTTGTCCATGTCGGTCTGAAAACTGGCATCACTATATCCTCGTACCTTCAAGTCATCACTCCCTCCGAGGACTAAGAACCATTCGTTCGTCCTCCAAAGGTACTTAAGGATATTCTTCACCGTAATCCAATGTGCTCTGCCAGGATTCCCTTGATATCTGCTAACCATGCTCAAAGCGAAGGCTACATCAGGGCGAGTACAAGTCATAGCGTACATGATTGAGCCAACTGCGGAAGCGTATGGTACTCGGCTCATTTCTGCTATCTCAGCTTCGGTACTCGGACATTGAGTCTTACGCAACTTGGCATTACTTTGTATCGGTAATTCTCCCTTCTTCGATTTTTCCATACTAAAACGTTTTAGTACCTTCTCCAATTAAGTGTTCTGACTAAGTCCAATTAGTCTCTTACTTCTTTCTCTTACTATCCTTATTCCCAAAATGTAAGAAGCCTCTCCGAGGTCCTTCATAGCGAAGCACTTCCCGAGCCAGGACTTAACCTCCTGCAGAGTCGGGATGTTGTTTCCTATGAGTAATATGTCATCGACATATAGAATGAGGAAGCTTACTATACTCCCACTAGCTTTGACATATACACATGATTCGTCTTCGCTTCGTACAAATCCAAACTCTTTGACTTTCTCATCAAAGCAAAGATTCCATCTGCGAGACGCTTGCTTAAGTCCATAAATGGACTTCCCAAGCTTACGCACTCTATTCGGATGCTTCGAATCCACAAACCCCTCCAGCTGAGCCATGTAAACATCCTCAGCCAACTTTCCGTTAAGGAAAGCGGTCTTGACATCCATTTGCCAAATCTCATAATCATGAAATGCGGCAATTGCTAGCATTACTCTAATAGATTTTATCTTCGCAACTGGTGAGAAGGTCTCATCATAGTCAACTCCGGGAGTTTGAGTAAAGCCCTTCGCGACCAATCGTGCTTTATATGTGTGTACGTTTCCATCCACGTCGGTCTTCTTCTTGAAGATCCATTTGCACCCAACGGTCTTACATCTGGGCACATAATCAACCAAATTCCGAACTTGGTTGTCATACATGGATTGGATCTCGCTATCCATTGCCTCTTTCCACTTCGCAGACTCCGTGCCTGCCATGGCTTCCTTATAGCTATTAGGTTCATCAAGATTTATTAGTGTACCATCACTAATATACGTGTCCCCTTCAGTAGTAATATGAAAACCATAAAATTGGGGATGAACTCTAACTCTATCGGAACGTCTAAGAGGTAAGGACTCGTCAATTGGTTCAACCGGACTTTCCTCCTCGGGTTGAGTGCCAGCGGTAGAGGTTCCTTCATCTATCGACTCTTGAATCTCTTCAAGCTCGATTTGCCTCCCACTGTCTCCTTGGCTTATGAGTTCTCGCTCTCGGAAAACTCCTCTCCTCGCAACGAAGACAACATTGTCCTTCGGTTTATAGAAGAGATATCCAAAGGATGTCTGCGGGTAGCCGATGAAAATACATCGCTCACTTCGAGGTTCGAGCTTTTCGTGAGTATCTCGTCTTACGAAAGCCTCGCAACCCCAAACCTTGATATGTGCCAACGAGGGTGCTTTCCCTGTCCACATCTCGTGAGGTGTTTTGGCAACCTTCTTAGTAGGGACTCGGTTAAGGATATGGGCGGCAGTCTCTAAGGCATACCCCCAAAAAGAGATAGGTAGTGAAGCACGACTCATCATAGAGAGAACCATATCTAATAGGGTTCGATTACACCTTTCTGCCACACCATTCAACTGCGGTGTCCTAGGAGGCGTCAATTGCGAAACTATTCCACACTCCTTGAGATAATCATGGAATTCAAGACTTAGGTACTCTCCTCCTCGATCGGATCGAAGCATCTTGATTTTCCTGCCCAATTGATTCTCCACTTCATTCTTGAACTCTTTGAACTTTTCAAAGGTTTCTGACTTTTTCTTGATTAAATAGATATACCCATATCTACTATAATCATCGGTAAAGGTCACGTAGAAGCGGTTTCCATCCTTCGTGGTTGATCTAAACGGTCCACATACATCGGTATGTATTAAGTCCAATAGACCCTCACCCCTTTCATATGTACTCATGAAGGGTGACTTAGTCATCTTTCCAGGTAAACAAGACTCGCATGTGTCATCTTCCCTAAGGTCGAATGACTCCAACACTCCAACCTTTTGGAGTTGGGCTATGCGGTTCTTGTTGACATGTCCAAGACGACAATGCCACAAGGATGCTTTATCCATACTAGTGGAAGAATCTATGTTCAAAACATCATTTCCTAAGTTATCAACAATCATAACAGTTTCATAAATTCCATTACATGGTATAGCTTCAAAGTAAAAGACACCATTTAGATAAGCCAAAATAGAACCATTCTCATTATTAAAAGAAAATCTAAAACCTTGTCTATATAAACCATGAAATGAAATGATGTTTCTAGCCATTTCTGGCGAATAGCAACAATTGTTCAAATCTAAACACAAATTATTCCTAAGCACTAAAGAATACACTCCAATCTTGGTCACAGGCGACGATCTTATGTTCCCCATGATTAGATTGATTCTTCCTTTCTCCACATCCCTACTTCTTCTTAGTCCCTGCACATTAGAACAAATGTGGTAACCACAACCGGTATCAAGAACCCAAGAAATAGCATGATTAGAATCGTTAGATTTAATTGTGTATATACCTGCGAAAGATGGCTTGATCTTTCCTTCCTTGATGGCTTGCAGGTACTCTGGGCAGCTTCTCTTCCAATGTCTTATCTTGTCGCAGTGGTGGCACTTTGCCTCCTTCGGGTTAGGGCAGGGCTTAGCGGGATCAACTTTGGTTCCACTAGAAGAGGCACCATCTCGGGCTTTAACCTTGCGATAGTTCTTAGATGAAGCCTTCCTCTTCTTTCCCTTTCCTTGACCAATAGCCAAGACAGGAGCAGCAGGTGGACTGGGAGTTGGTGCAACAGAATTGTCTTTGAAGTTGCTCTCAGCGACCCTCAAGAGACCTTGGAGTTTGCTTAGGGTGACCTCCTCTTTGTTCATGTGGTAGGTCATCCTAAATTGGTTGTACATCGGAGGCAAAGAGTGAAGCACCATGTCGATCGCCAAGTCTTCCCCAAAGTCAACATTTAACTTGCGAAGGCGGTCGACATAACTTTGTATCTTTTGCAAGTGCACGATAAGAGATTCTCCATGACCCATCTTAGCGGAAATCATGTTGGTGAAAATCTCATAGCGCTCTTGTCTCGCGTTCTGGTGGTATCTCTCCAATAAGTCTTGATGCATCTCGTACGGGTACATGTCCTCGTAGGACTTTTGGAATTCGGAGTTCATGGTGGCAATCATGATGCAATGTACCTTCGTTGCATCTCGCTCATGAGTTTCAAAAGCGGTGATTTCAGTCGGAGTAGCAATTTCAGGGTTGATCTTCTCGAGCTTCTCATCGAGGACATACTCCTTATCCTCATAGCGAGCAATGGTGCGAATGTATCTTATCCATTCGCTAAAGTTCGTTCCATCGAAGGTGACATTTTGGCAAAGGCTCATCAACGTGAAAGAACTAGCAGCAGCGTTGTTAGCGTTCGACATCTACAAATAGAAAGGACAAAGATAGATTAGAATAAGAATCCCTAATTATCACCCAATAAGAAAAATTAGGGCTAGGATCCAACAATAACATTTACATACTAGAAAAGGGATGTCGTAATCTAACATGCAAATAAATTGAAGGTAAGTGAATGACGATTCACTAATTCTCCACCATAAAAACTTAACTATTAGTCCTAAATGTTTTGAGAATTCCTAGGTTCGGATGAGATTCATTGAAACTATTCAATGGCATGTTTAAATCTCGATATGCCCCTCTTGTTTGTGACTGGGATACCAAGGATCACAAAGCGGGTGTGAATTACCATGCAAATTCACATGATGCCTTCATTGTAACGATCACCTATTCGATGTGCCGGTAAACCACACACGCTCCGTCGAACTATGATAAACAATGAATCACCCTTTTCCACCTTTGCTTAGAACCAATTAGTGTGCCGGTAAACCACACACGCTCCACTAACTTCTTAGCAAGGGTGCAAAGTGTAATTTCATTGGATTGCATCAATTCACTTTTCCTAAAGTAACTAAGATTGGGAAATTTTAAAAATATGTGTAGTTACTTTGTATTACTTGTTATACTTTTAATGAGAGGATGAGGTTGCTCTATCCTACCCGTTCGGCTAACGACCCTCCACCAATCAAGCAAGCGGTGGGTGTGAGTGTACACCCATTAAGCGCCATTTTATAGGCCGCAACCTTATACCCACCTTGTAGATCAGCTTCGTGAATGAGGCCTACTAACGGTAAGACTAGCATTTAGTTATATATATATATATATATATATATATATATATATATATATATATATATATATATATATATATATATATATATATATATATATATATATATATATATATATATATTGAAGACTCTTATGAACAGTGAAAAGTTTGCACTTTGTGCCATAAAGATAATGCCTCCATATCATGAGTAGGGTAGATCTTTTCATGTTCTTTCAATTGTCGAGATGCATATGCTATCACCTTTTCTCTTTGAGTTAGAACACATCCCAACCCGACACCCGACGCATCGCTATACATTGCAAAGTCTTCAACTCCATCGAGTAGAGAAAGAATTGGTGCTTCACATAATTTCTTCTTTAGCTTCTCGAATGCTTCCTTATGCTTCTCACTCCAAGCATAAGTAGCTCCCTTGTGGGAGGCTTCTTTGCTTTGGATATCAATCCTCACTCTTCAATGCGTTTTCCGCTGCTTCGTTAGGGAGGCTTCTTTGCTTTGGAGGTGCATCCACTCTTGATGCTTCACTTTTCTTCGGGTAATCCTTTGATATATGCCTTTTGTCCCTGCATCCGTAACAAAACCTCTTGCTGGATGTACAGACGTTGGCGTAATGTCCATTCTTCCCACACTTAAAACAAGTCACTTCTTCGTAGCATCTCCCATAGTGCTTCAGTGGTGCCTTTGGATTTGTAACTCCTTTCCTTTTTGGTCAGTCTAACTTAAGGTGCCCTTCCTCATTACATTCGTAACGAACCCTGGTGTTGAATGTACACTCATCAGCGTAATGCCCATGCTTTCCACACTTGAAACAAGTTACTTTTTCGTAGTACCTCCCATGGTGCTTCAGCGGTACACTTGGCTTTGTAGCTCTCATTGGACATTCTTGCTTGAAGTGTCCCTCTTTACTACACTTAAAGCCAACTTCTTCCTCAGTTGGGCATTCGTGGACATAGTGACCAGTCTTCCCGCATTTGAAGCAGGTTACTTCCTTAGGGCATCTACCGTTGTGTTTTCTTCCATACTTGTCACACCATTTTGCTTCACCTACTCCTCCAAACTTTGAGAACATGTTGTTCTTGTCAGACCTTGAAGACCCCTCAAATTTCCTCTTCTTTCCAACATCAACCTTGTTGGCGATACTGTCGTTGATCACTTCATCGACAGACTTAGCAACCCAGATGGTCGCCTCAAGAGTGGGTGTCTAGCGTACTGGCATAGTAAGTTTGTCCTTACTTTTTTGAAGTAAACGCCTTGTTTCTTCCATCTGTTGATCCAACATTATCTGCACCATTGCTAGTACTCCGGCCATCATGATTGGCCCAGGTGCAGCTGCTACCTATGGCACATGCCTAAGCACTGGTGGCTTGGGTTGCGGGTTACCACTTCTAAATCCTCTTCTAGTGCTCACCATGTTGATCTATGCACCAAATCAGACATTCGGTGTACCGAGGCGAGAATTTAAGATAGGAAAGTGTTATTTATGATAGACGTATAAATCTCCCTATTACTCCGAAAAGTTACATGCTAGTTCTAATACCGTAATTAAACGTTTAGAAACCTGAACACATGAAGTTTCTAGATCCGGTCGGCAATAGACCATAGATCCGATCATATAATGCATATTATCAATCATTTAGCACATAAAAGCATGTTAGGCATCATTCCTAAAATAAACTAGTGTTTTTGTCTATTCAGGTGTATTACCAAAATCTATTAGACACACTCTTCACAATCATTTCTTAGGATTCTAAGTTTAAGCTAGAAATAAATCCATATTCCTAGTTCGCTTAAACTAATGCTCTAATACCAACTGTGACATCCCCATTTTCATGGCCAGAAAAGACCGATTTTGTTTATGCTTTATAAAAATCAGAGTATCTATTTTTAATAAAAAGGTTGCGGAATTTGTTCCCAGTAAAACATGATAAATACGTTATCAAAGCAGTTCCGAAGAAAAGTATTTTTATTCATTTTAAAACATTTGGGATGTCATTGTCAATGCAGAAACATAAGCATAAACAGAACTTACATTCATTATCGCTAGTGATTTGTATCTCCTTAATCTCTTAGTGTAATGTGACTTCATATCAACACCTGTGATATAAATAAACTGAGTGGGTCAGGTTGGGAAACCTAGTGAGTACATAGGGTTTTCAGCCCACAATAATATAATTATTATGTTTAAACATTTAAACAATCAACCCAATTATCCATCCCCATTATCTTCTTTATTCTACCCTAAGAATTCAGCTATTCCTCGTTTATTTATTCCTAAGGGTTATCCTAAGGAATAGGCATGAAATTCATCGTTGCCAAGGTTTACTCAACAGGCACTAAATCCATAGTTACCAAGGTTTATCTTGTTTATTGATAGTATTGTTTCTGAGACTCCTCTCGCAATACAGGTCAGTGGGTTTTATCTCGTTTA
Source organism: Lactuca sativa (assembly GCF_002870075.4). Classification (NCBI taxonomy): domain Eukaryota; kingdom Viridiplantae; phylum Streptophyta; class Magnoliopsida; order Asterales; family Asteraceae; genus Lactuca; species Lactuca sativa. The sequence goes on from NC_056624.2 coordinate 206,143,533, forward strand.
TCGACGATATCATTTCCGAGAATCCACTCGCAATACATGTCGATGGGTTTTTAGAGTACACCTGGTGAATACACAGTTCAAAACACCTACAGACTGCGAGCCTGCTAGTGTCCACTGGACTGTCTAGAATAGTCCGTGGTTGTCATCCATACTCTGCTGGATGACGGGGCCATCACTTGGGTAAAAGGCTTCTCTCATGGTTGACCTCTTACCCTTACCTCATGGTCTATATCACCTCTTCATCATTTTATTTTTTTCACACAGAAACTATTTCATCTACCCATGTTTTACCCAACACATTTTGTAGATATAAAATACATATACAGTTTAAATAATTTAAAACATGTATGAAAATCTTTCACCCAGCACAGACAACAAGTATTCAGAAAATATACAAACATAACACGTAGTTTATATAAAATACTTCATATCTATGTGTAAGATGAAAGTAACTATGCACTCACTTGATTAGGTGGTGACTCGGCACTCGGACAGCACTTCGTTACTCTTAAAATAATTTTCCTCGACAAAACCTAGTATCAAAATATCACTAGGGTTTAATCTAACGTTAACCGCGACTAATTAATAGTCTAGCTATTAATACTATTATATAAGCGTTAAACAACACCCTATATAACTCATAATACGAGCCCAAATAATTATTTTAAGGTCCTAATATCATTACTATATTGAAACATAAGCTATACTAAAGATAGGTTAGGTGTAGCTCACTTACAGCGGGTTTTCTCGAAAACCGGGCTTCGCTGGAGCAGCATTTTCGAGCCGAAAGGCTCTTTTTCTCGGAGTTGTCGGGCACTCTGGGGCTTCCACCTCGTGCTAGGGAGGTACCCTAGGATTTTCGGGGGGTTTCGGGGCTAGAGATAAGTTCTAGAGAAAGAGGGAAGTGAGGCGAGGTGTGAGGAAGGAATGGAGGCCTCACCACTGATTTATAGGGGCTGGAGGAAGGTTCACAGCGTGAATTTTTAATATTCACGTCGTGAGCCAGGCTGGCTACAGCCAGGCCCTGCCTGGTGCTAACATGTGGCATCACACACAGGGTGGAAATCAGCCGACTTTCAAAAATTCATAACTTTCGCATACGAACTCCGTTTTCGACGTTCTTTAGATCCACACGTAGGTGAAAACAAAATATACAACTTTCATTTAGACTCTGTCGGCTAATTCCCGACCGATCTTAAATTTAACAGTAGGAGGAAATTAGACTGTTAAATGACCGCGAAGGATTCATAACTCCTTAATACGGACTCTGTTTTCGTCTGTCTTTTTACTGTTGAGTTCCTATTAATGAGATCTTCAAGTATCATTTAGGTCGCGTAGGCTAAAAACCGTTCGAACTAAAATTCGAGTTTCAGGCCGTACACTACTAAGTCGGAACTTCGAAAAATCATAACTTCCTCATACGAAGTCAGATTTGGGCGTTCTTTTTATGGACGCTCTCGGTTTAACGTATAATACAACTTTGGTTTAGATTACTAAGGCCAAAAAGTCTTCTATCGTAAATTCATTATTTTATGTTTCCCAGTGCCGTGCCGGTTTTGCTGCGAAACTTCGACGGGCCATAACTTCTTCGTTAAAACTCGGATTTTGGCGTTCTTTATATCTACAGAAATCTTGATACATATTCTACAACTTGGTTAATGTTATTTATTCTAATTAATATTTTGCCAAAAAGTCATTTTCAACACTTATTGCCTCTAAATTGTCTAACCCGGATCTACGGGCGTTACATATGCTCTCTCTCGGATGGGTAAAGACCATTCTACCCTTCCTGACCTCTTTCACTCCTAAGGTCAACAAAAGTCAACTCCAATTTTGACCAGACTTGCTGAGTGCACTTGGGAGACTCGTCAAGTCTAGTCGATTCATGGCAACCCCAGCAGGCTCCAACTCGACGAGCTAACCCCTAACTCTTTGGGTCACCACCTGACTCAGTTCATCGGGACAAAAGCCTGGCTACTCGCCGAGTCAGCGGCTCAACTCGGCGAGTCTATTCAGACTCTTTTGCATTCAGACCATTTTAGTGCAAGATACTTTCCCAAACTTCATAATTATGCTCACAAGGCTCATTAATCACGTAAAGCTTCAATCTTTATGATCATGCATCGCACATCTAGCTCTAACTGACAAAATAACCCTCATAATGGTATGTTAGGCTCAATACTCTTATGTGACTGCATAAAGCTAGGATCATGGGACTCTCTGGACCTCTCAAGGTCCTGATCTGATGTTTATGCCTCAAGGAGACTTCACTTTCATCATAACTTAACTCAAAAGAGGGTAAAGAAACCCTAAATTCATGAGATCTACTAACCATACCAAAATAGGTAGAGATTTATACCTCAAACAACAGCTTTGAATGGAATAGTAGTAGATCTGAGCCCCTCCAACAATTTAACTTGAACACTCTCCTTCTTCCTTACAAGAATGCACCCAAATTAAGGAAAATTAGCTCCCTCTTTCTCTCTATGCTCTTAGGATCATTTAGGGTCTCTCAAGGGAAGTGTGGCCGCAAATGAAGGCCATAAGGGCCTTTAAATAGGTCACAAACCCGGAAAATTAGGGTTTTTCTCAGCAGCGCTGACACGGCAAGTCAGATACCCGACCCGTCGAGTCCATTCATTAAACACGTCACCAAAGCGCGACCCTACTCGATGAGTTAGGGCACCAACTCGTCGAGTCACTCCCCATATCTCGAAATGAATACTCAAAATATTATCCCTGGAAATCCAGATGTTACAATTCTCCCCTACTTGAATTATATTTCGCCCTCGAAATCGCTCCTCAACCACATAGATATAAACCAAACACCTGAAAAACACCATTGAAAGGATCTCACACCAAAACGATATCTTACTCCATGGATACATGAACCCAATAGGAACTCCTAAAGTCGGAACAATACTGGCCCCTCTTCCGCTAGGATACCCCTTCTGACTTTCCAAATCTGGAACTCTAGTGGTCTGGTCCGCCGCTAGACTGTCCACTAAAGATATCATCACGTTATTTGCTCCTCGAATAACAGACCCCGATAACTCACTGCCCCATAGATTCTCACAAGATAAGCCCAAGAATCGGCTACCGATCACCCATGCCAGACATACCAAATGATCCCAAACACACTTCCATAGACGAAAGGGTCACACGCTATCGGAGACCCATCCACTGGACTGCTGTCAGAATATGTCCGAACATTGAACCCTCAACACCCTATCCTCAGACACAAGAAAATAATCAAGCTCGCTCAGAAGTGCCCTATGGCATCAAAAATTATAAACCCCAACTTACTCTCAAGTTATCCTACTCCATACTGAGTACTAGGTCATCTCTCAACTCGGCAATTGAACCTCGAAAGGTTACCCATAACATATCCTGAAATGTCTCACTGACTTCCTTCTCACAACAACTATCTTTGCCCAGTGACACACAAGTCACGAAGTTCTCTTTACCCCAAGCGATTACTATAATCCTAACTAAAATCGTCTCACCCTCAACCTCTGTCGACAACTACCCATTAGTCTCATGTGTCTCGTGGTCTTTCCCACACCAACGAACCGACCCACCAAGTTCCAAGACACCAGATGAGAACAATACCCCTTCCAAAAAGAAATCCCTCTCTAAATCCGGAATCTCAATCCATTTACTCGATACACCACTAGAATCAAACTCAACTCGAGAGTCTGGCCCGACACGAATTTGGAACCACCCGTCCCAATAAATCACCCAACTCATGACTCATGACTCGCAACCCACTCGTACATCACTTCTCCGATTCCTTCCCATTACGGTCTCCATAGCCTAACTCAGGATATAATGATTCCCGACTATCATAGAGACCTCAGTCTCTTTCCTGATCTGGCCACCAGGCTCTCGGATACTCAATGCAACAAGGCTACTCAAGCCTACTCAATGCAGTAAGGCTATTCAAGCCTAAGAACTCTCCTGAGTCATGTTCCGACTAACGAATAACGCGGTTCCTTGCAGTACCACGACACCCTCTCACCGACTAATGAGTACTACGGCTCCCCGCAGTATCACAACACTTTCTCACTGACTAGTAAGTACTACGGCTCCCCGCAGTGTCACAACACCCTCTCTGAATAGTGAGTACTATGGCTCCCCGCAGTATCACAACACCTTCTCACTGACTAGTGAGTACTATGGCTCCCCGCAGTATCACAACACCTTCTCACTAACTAGTGAGTACTACGGCTCCCCACAGTATCACAACACCTTCTTTGACTAGTGAGTACTACGGCTCCCCGCAGTATCACAACACCTTCTCACTGACTAGTGAGTACTACGGCTCCCCACAGTGTCACAACACCTTCTCACTGACTAGTGAGTACTACGGATCCCCGCAATATCATAACACCTTCTCACTGACTAGTGAGTACTACGGCTCCCCATAGTATCACAACACCTTTTCTTGCTACCATCCACATTCTTAAATAATCTCACTTGATGTCGCTAGCCGAAGGGATCCCACTGGAATCATAGATACTTGATACTCCACTTACTATCTCGCAATTCAAGCCTCAGTATAACTCGATAATCAGGGCATCATGCTTGGATACCTCGGTACACCATCACCGAACCTCACGAAGTCTTTCCTCACCCACCGATCTCCTATATACGACATCATACCCTGATACCGCAAAGCATCCTTTCAAATTCTTGCAACTGATCATCCTCTCGCACCACTCGTAACTTCGTAATATTCCAACTCTAAATTGAAACACGGAGGAGTCGTCAGCGACTCAGAATACGTAGACGACAATCTGAAACTTCCTCCTCTATTGCTCAAAACTCGTGCAAGAATACTCATAACAACCCTGAAGTTGGTTGCCTAATCAACTTCCACTACTAGAATATAGGCCTTTAATGACGTACAAACAATGACACGCAGTGATTTACGATACGCAAAAGCGTATGCCCTAAAAATAATGTCATCTCTTCTAAAATTTGAAGGATTTTGGACGCGCATTTTTGCGTGCCCTGAAAATAAGTGTCAGAACAAAAAAAAACACGGAGGGCACTCAGCATAAAAGGCGCGTCGTCTAGTCATGTCGCTTTATAATTTTTAAAATGAACACGCGTTTAGACTATTTATATTATCAAAAAATTCACAGGGATCATTTTCTAGGGTTTTGTCAACGAGGGCTCTCTACCACATTCTACATCAACTCTCCTCCTGAAACCTTCAACAACGTTCTATACCTCGAATCACCTCCTGCCGGCGACCTCGACTCATCTTTTTCTGCATCGCCAACTTCTTACGTTCACATGGTCTGCCAATCAGATTTCATTTACCAAAGCTCAGGGCTCCGACATGAGTTCTTCCCTTTTTGTTGTATCTTAACAAATTATATTCCTGTTATCAAGCCATGTTAGAACCCTAATTCCAGAAGAATCCGATTGGTTCTTCTTGTTTCATCAAAATCGGAGCAGAGCAGTTGATGTCCGATGGAGGGAGTGGATCCCATTATGTCCAAATGCAATCGGAGCCGTCGAGGTTGTCATCGTTCTTCTCATTTCATCAAGATCCACCTGAAGGGACTCGAATTTTCAATGAGTTGCCCAAGGACACAATTGTACAAGTCGCTCTTCCTAACTCTTTCTCAGTTTCATACATCCCCTCTAACCACACCTTCTTCTTCCTTCAAACCTAGATGCAAAAATCGATGAAACACGCGTTTTCCGACATTTAATAGCGAAGAGGGAAAGGAAATCCCCGAAAAATAGAAAACCCCGCCTTATTCTCCTTCCTTGCTTCTACTTTTCTCTTTTCGGTTCTTCACGCACACAAAGTTGACGACATAATTAAGGGAAGGAAGATTGGAGAGCTTCCACCAGATACACGTTTACATCCCTATCGTGTGATTCTATTAGCAAAAAATCAAGTCCACGGTTGAATTAGGCCGTCCAAGGTTTTCTAACCCTATATTCTTTAGAAATTTCAAGCACATCTCTCTAAACTGGGACGAGGATGGAAAAAGACGGGTTGAGCTAACAACTTGAGCATTCAGATCCTGTTTTGATTCTTCTCTCTCTCTCTCTCTCCCCCTAATATTAGGGTTTTTTCATTTATAGAGCAAGTAATTTGAAGAATGACATCCCTAAAATCAATTTTTTATAATCACTTGGTGGCTGACTTGTGTGAACTATACCAAATTTCGAGGTGTTATTCTCATCTCTTTCATCGATACATTTTTTTACCAGTTCATATTTTCATAAATTTCATTATCAAAGCAATTTTTGAGTGTCAGTGAGATTCATCCATCAACTGAAATGGCAAAATTATTTTTTTTTTGTGTATTGTAATTCATTAATTTCTAACCACATGGATCGATGTTAGTGTATAATTTTTATATGATTATGTGGAACATGGATATGCGTACAATCTGTTTGTATAAATGCCCAAATGAATCTTAGAGTTGGCATGGGTATGTTTCCGTTTCACAATTAAGGTTTCTCTTCTTTTTTAATGTTGATGCTTACTCATTTGGTAGATGGCTGCCAAATGTGCTTGAACATACCTTTCATGCTCACCTAATATGGAGATAGCTCTTAACCTCTTTCTGATGTTTTATTTATCATATCCATCTTTGAATAATGATTTTCTATTTATAATAGGAGATGTGTGATTAAGATGATAGCTGTCAAGTGTACAAATGTTGAGGAGAATTTGAAAAATGAATCTTATTTAGCTAAAAGAACAGTAGAGGTTAACTTCCATTTCCAAATTTTCAACTCATACTTCTTTGTTTACCACTACATTCCTTCACTTGTGTTATTGGATTTTATTATAAAGTAATCTTTAGCTAAGAATATTTATTTTTGCTCTTTTCAGTGTGATCCAACATAAAAGAATTCATGAGATGCAGGTTGCAATGTTGGGCTAATGACGAGTGCATATGATTATAAATTAAGTCTGGTGCACAAGTAATTACATATCATAACTTGAAAGCAATATAAAAAATGAAAACACTTAATAGCAAAGAGTTTAGGTCATCACTCATCTCCGCTGAAAGACAGTCAGGTATAACTAGAAAACTAAATCAATTAAGTTAATGAATAAAGCAAAAATGTTATTTTTTATTAAAATAAACTTTATTCAACTAAAGTTTATTGAAGGTGACAACTAATAGAAATGATCTGATTGGCAATGGCAGTGGCAGCTTGTGCTGCTACTTCTATCCTTAATTGTTGTCCCATGGATGCTGCTACCCAAGCCTTTCATTTTGAAGGCACATCATAACAGGGTATGTCATGTTCTTTTTATTTTTTTAACCATGTTTATATTTTTTGATAAATATTTAAAGACCATATTATATACTTTATTTAATGTTCCAGACACACCAAGGTGATTCCTACGTGGCACTTGAAGGAATAGATGAGTCATTGGTGGAGGGAGGTCATCATGGCTCCCATGACCATGAAGAAGAGTTTGAGTTCAGCGAAGTATTTGTTCATCAACTTATTCATAAATTTGAGATTGTACTTGGGGTAGTGTCAAATACTTGAGAAAATGATAGGGCTATATTCGTCTTTTTTTTTGTTTCAGGTTAAGGTTCGAGAAGCTGGGACAGATTGGGAGTAGGGGTGGTTGTAAATGTGGTGAAAGACCAAAATACCCCTATATTGCCTTTTGAAACATGTGTATTGTTTTGTGTAGTCGTTCTGGATGGATGGTCAAACTAGTAATTTACAAAGCAAGGAAGTTATTGCAAGGAAGCTCTGGGGTTGTTGGAAGAATAACCCTTTTGCATACCAATGTGGTAGTCAGTGGCTACTGTGTACCTGATTTACATCTGACAGTGTCAGGGGTTGTTGGAAGAATCTGTTTATTTATTTATTCGTATTTTAGATATGAGACCAGGGACCATGGTGGAACCTCCTTGCTGCCTTCTTTCCCGCCATGCACTTTAAGAAAAGCATTGGCTTCCTATGCAGACGTTTTGACTTCTCCCAAAAAGGTATTTATAATTATAATTTATACCTTCATTTCTAGCAATGTACTATTTATTATTTCAATAATTATTATCCGAATTTAAACTTAGCAAATTCTTGACGCTTATTTATTTTAGTCTGCTTTACTTGCCCTAGCTGCTCATGCTACTGATCCTGATGAAGCTGAGAGACTGAAATTCCTTGCATCTCCTGCTGGAAAGGTTTGGGATTTCTTTTTCTTAATATGAAAAGTGATGTTATATATTTATTTATTTGTTGGATAAATATTGTTCAGGATGAATATGCTCAGTGGATAGTGTCAAGCCAAAGAAGCCTTCTTGAAGTCATGGAGGCTTTCCCTTCAGCTAAACCTCCACTTGGTGTTTTCTTTGCATCTGTTGCCCCTCGCTTACAACCCAGATACTACTCAATTTCTTCCTCCCCTAAGTAAGTTTATTTCCATAATCTTGATTTTATTTATTAAAATAATAATTCAAGAATGTAATAATATTTATATGTTATTAATCTTACAGAACGGCACCAGAAAGGATTCATGTTACTTGTGCATTAGTGTATGAGAAAACACCATCAGGACGTGTCCACAAAGGAGTTTGTTCCACCTGGATGAAGGTATCAATTATCAATTACTTTTTATTTTCTTCCTATAAATAGCAACCAAAAGGGTAAACATGAGATTTGAAGTTTATGGTTTTATTTTTCAGAATGCAGTGCCAATGACAGAAAGTGAAGATTGTAGTTGGGCACCTATTTTTGTCAGAACTTCAAATTTCAGACTTCTATCTGATCCTAAAATCCCAATTATTATGATTGGTCTAGGAACCGGATTGGCTCCTTTTAGGGGTTTCCTTCAAGAAAGATTAGCCCTAAAGGAATCCGGATCCCAACTCGGATCATTCGTTTTATTTTTCGGATGCAGAAATCGCAAAGTGGTATGTATATGTTCAAAAACTTTTTTTTAAAGATTAAAAAAGTGTCTTAAGTTTTTATATACTTTGTCGCATACTGATATAGCTCCCGAAATGTTAATATTCCAACTTGCAGCTCTTGATCCTTTAAAGCTTTTTGATGAGCTGCTTGGTATTTGGATTCTAGAATTTGTTTGGACTTTGGAATTGATAAAAATGAACATGCATATATTATCAGCAAGATCATTGTCATTCATGGCTTTGATAGCTCCAAAGACATGCAACTCCCGATTTCTCAGTTATCATGAACACTATATTCATTATCTTTAACATATTGGTCTTTTTTTCTGATATATCTTGTTATAATGACAGGAACTTATTGAAGAGCTGCAAATTTACTTTCTGTCATTTGACAGAGTAGGATATGGAGAGAGTGATCCACATCCAAAGCGTTCAGTTCAATATCATCTACACTTGTTTGAATTCAATATCATCACTTTGTTAAAAAGACCAAAATACCCCTATATTGCCTTCTGAAACATGTGTATTGTTTTGTGTAGTCGTTCTGGATGGATGGTCAAACTAGTAACAGATTAACTCCAAAGTATTGCTCATAAAGAGAAGGATATCTACTCGAAGAGACCGAAAGACAATGGGAGGAGGTGGATCCTTTTCAGCTGGTGGTCCTGGAAAAGGGATGTACTCTCATCTCTATGAGTTGCTTCTTCATATTATTTTTATTAAATTTAAAATTAGTTATCATAATTCACATAATAATTTTAATTTTTAAATTATTTTTTTGGATTTTTATCGTGAGCAGATCTTAGAGTTTTGAATGAGTACCCTAAGATTCAAACGATTTCAGCATTCAACTCTATCTATAATCACACAGCCTTATTTGGAATCCATCAATAAACTTTCGGTTATTTTATTTAAGTGATTATTTAATCCTTTTTATAAAAAATCCATGCAGAGTTCTGATTTTGTATCCAAAGTTGTTGATATAGTCGTGAAAGAACTCATTGCAGTTGCCACCAACAGAGAAGGTAAGCTATAATATGCCAAAGTTGAACTACTTTTTAAGAAATAGCAACCTACTTTTAGTGATTTGTTTATTATATCACACTTTCATCTCTTCCTACTACTACAACATTGAAAACAAAAACAAAATCACATTTTCATTGTTTTAATTGGATATATTTTAGCTCCCAAGATTTTAGAAGGTTATCAATTTGTTTTCTACAATTATAACATTTTTTTAATAATTTTCAAATCTTGAAATGATTCGTTTAACCCTTAAAACACAAAAGCATATGATATGAAATTACCTTCTGTTCAAGCTTAACCTTCTTTCCTTCCCCAAGAATCTCCTGTAAAGTGTGAAACTTTACACATACAACATCAGAACACTTCATGTTGAAGTTGCAAGAAACAAAGAAATCGAAGCATCACTTGTGGTTTAATTCATATTCTGGGACAAAAAGATTCCTAGGGGTATTTTTGGAATATTTAGTTTTTCTAACTTTTATGCGGAGTCCTAGGGGCTACAAAAGGTGTTGATGTTAGTAATGAAAGACAAGGTTCAGATAAAAAAAGTGTTGTAGAGCTAACAAATGGTTCTTCAGGTATGCAATACTCTAGGCATAATTATAATATAAAACTATAAAAAATTTCATTTTTGATATATATTTTTTGTTTTCTTTTGCAGAGGATACTAAAGAGCAAATCTTGCAAAGGATATTTATTGTTTTGTTTTGCAGAGGATACCGCTCACATTTTCCCAAATTACCCCTTCCTCTACAATGTTTTTTTTTGTTTCTGTGTATTTTGTGCATCAGGTAAAGTTGATGGAAGAAAGGAATATGAAGCCACTTGATTCAAATCTTGCAGCATTATCAGCAAGATGCAGTAAAGACTTGGAGTTGAATTTGGCTAAGTCATTCTTGAGTGAGATGGGCCAATGTACAACTGCTTATCCATATAATCAACTGCTTGGAGCATTAGTCTTAAAGAATTATGAAAGACAAGATGCAACTTTACTTAGTTGGAATTTGATGTACAGAGTAGATTAGATGTAAATTTAGATATTGTAAGAAATAGAATTGTATGACATTAAATTTTATGCAATGGATTGTATTTTTTGTATATGATATTTTATTTATATTATGAGACATTAAATGCAAATTTAATTTAAAAATTAATAAATATATAAATATATTTTTTTAGAACAATTATAATTATGATACGAAAAAATGTGTGTCATCTTCATTTATGACATGGCCTTTCTTGACAGGGGCTTCCTTGATACACACTGCGTATCATAAACACGCGCGTCGTAAGGTTACGACACGCAAATGCGTGTCATCTTCCTTTATGACAGGGCCTTCCTTGATGTGCATTGCGTGTCATAACCGCGCGTCGTAACCGCGCGTCATAAATGCGCATCGTCTCTCTTTATGACAGGGCCTTTATTGACGCGCATTTGCGCGTCGTCTGAGCGTTTTATGACGCGCAATGAGCGTCGTAAAAGGCTGTTTTTCTAGTAGTGTTCTTCCCTTCCCACACTACATATAATAGCCCATACCTTGAACCAGAAATTCTCAACCGCCGAACTAACCTTACAAGCCAACCACCTCGAATTTACCATTATAACCTTGATGGATTCCTAACCAACACAAGGTCTCCGACCAACGGCCACTTTCCGTGGAGACACTCATCCTTTCTCAAACACGTACCACATGCACTATCTCGCTCTGCACCTCGCCCTGGCCACCAATAACCCTGGTCTCAGGAATCCATACTGCAGGTCTCTATATCCAGTTCTCTAACCGTTCTTGAACAAATCTATTATCTTCTCAAAAGTACCCGGTTCTCCCTACTCAGGGTTCGAACCATCACCAATTAGTTCACCAACAATCTATCCCATAGACTGTTTTTACCAGTAACATTGCACCTAATCTTGGAAGGTGATTCGCAATGCTCGATGATCTCCCCAATGGAGATCAAACAACTCCAAATACCCCAAATCTCAGATAAAATCCTTAGAAACTTCTCATCATGACTGCCTCTAGTCATTCAGAATCTCGCACCATCCCACTACCGGACATCTCAACTATCCAGTAGTAACCATGACTCTCACTCTGAAAATAATGAACTAACATACTCCTTATTCTCGACTCCTCAACCAACGTCCCATCACGTGAATTATCATAAGAGCTGAGACCTCATTAACACACTCAATACTCAACAAAGACAATAAGAGCCACTGCCCCAATAACATCTTCTTGATCGTCTGCCTCTGTAGCTAATACATGCCCTACTATGCTCAAATAGGGTGTATCCTTGTCCTTAACCATCTCAGTCCCTACTGACAACCTGCTCATGCTCTATCGTTACCTCTCAGCAGACATACTACCCAAATACTCTGATGGAAGGTCGCCATCAATGCTAACCCGCAGGGTTTTACCCCCAAGCTCATAAATCGAAATCTCGACACCGCTTATGTTTCCCCCAGGAAACGGAAATAACACCACCCCGGTCACAGAAGGTGACATCTCCACTATCGGTTGATTGCTCAACTCATGTCGCAATCCTCCATAAATGCCATCTCTACTCATCCTTGAGTCTGGAGACTTCATCTGACATCTCACCGAAAATACATTGGAGTCATCTCGACTTCCCTCACAAGGGATGCTTTGCTGGAACTTGTTCCACATGGCCCTCTGACCTCATACTCTATCGCATCCGATCTCGGTCTAACTAATCACAACGGAATAACTGGTAGAACCAGTAACACTAACCGTCACGTGCCATGTTGCTCGAACCATGTCATCACCTCTCAATCTGCTACCAATCAAGGTACTCGAACCATGACATCACCTCTCAATCTGCTACCAATCAAGGTACTCGAACCATGACATCACCTCTCAATCTGCTACCAATCAAGGTACTCGAACCATGACATCACCTCTCAATCTGCTACCAATCATGGTACTCGAACCATGACATCACCTCTTAATCTGCTACCAATCATGGTACTCGAACCATGACATCACCTCTCAATCTGCTACCAATCATGGTACTCGAACCATGACATCACCTCTTAATCTGCTACCAATCATGGTACTCGAACCTTTAGTTGATGATATCCTTACCTAAGACCAGTCTTCGAGAAATAGCTCGAACCTTGCAACTGATCAAACAGGTCACCAATTCTTGGCAACAGGTACTTGTTCTTTATTGTTGCTTTGTTCAGCTCCCTGTAATCTATACACATTCCATGCTCCCATCTTTCTTCTTCACGAATAACACCGGAGCACTCTAGGGTGATGAACTAGGTCTAATAAAACTGTTGTCCAACAACTCCTGAAGTTGCGCCATAAGCTCCTTCATCTCTGTCAGTGCTAATCGATATGGGGCTTTTGCTATTGGTGTTGTTCCTGGTAACAAGTCTATTCTAAAATCCACTTGTCTATCAGGGGAAAATCCAGGAAGATTATCAGGAAAAACTTTCGGATAGTCACACACCACTACTATACTTTGCATATCCTTTTTCTCTTTCTTAGCATCGATCATGAATGACAAGTATGAAGTGCATCCTTTAGACAAACGTCTTCTGGCTTTCATTAGGGAAATGATTCCAGAATTTAATCGATGCTTATCTCCGTATACCATAAATGACTCCTTTCTAGGCAGGTTTACCCTTACTATCTTTTTCTTGCATAGTATTTCGGCATCATTGGTGCTAAGCCAATCCATTCCTAGAACAATGTCGAAACCATTTAACTCGATGGGTAACAACTTCTCTTGGAATTCGTTTCCATTCAGGTCGATGAAGATATTCCTAATATAATCGCTAACAGGTATGAATTTGCCACTAGAAACTTCTACAATTAGGTCATCATCTAGATTTTCTATAGGCAATGCTAGTCTTTCACCAATTTTATGTAATATAAAGGAGTAATTCGCTCCGGAATCAAACAATAAATTGGCAGGCAATCCATTCACAAGAAAGGTACCTGAAGCGACATCTGTTGCATCCTTTGCAGCTTCTAATGTCATTTGGAAAGCTCTGGCTTTTGGCTTTGGTGGGAGATTAGGCTTCGCTGCCTCTATCTTCTTCGGGCAATCCTTTGAAATGTGCCCTTATTCATGGTATCCATAGCACACCCTTTTGTTGGTTGTGCACTTGCTGGCGTAGTGCCTTGTCTTTCCACATTTAAAACAAGTGACCTCCTCGTTACATTTCCCAACATGTTTCTTCTTACATTTATCACACCATTTTGCTTCGTCTCCTCCTCCGAATTTTCTCGAACCAGACTTCAAGAACTTACTTTTCTTGTTGGAACATGAAGTTCCTTCAAACTCTCTCTTTTCGCCAACTTCTTCCCTTTCCTGATTCCTTTCTTTTAACTGGGTTTCCACATTTTTAGTTGTTCGGACTGCTGTCTTCAGAGTAGCTGCCATCTTGACCGTTGGGCCAAAGTCCGCTGCCAGTCCATTTACGAACCTCTTAATTTTTGAGAGTTCAGTTGGCACTAAGTATGGAAATAACTTCATTTTTTCGGTAAATGTAGTAGCATAGTCGTCTATGCTCATTTTCCCTTTCTTCAAGTTCTAAAACTCATTGTTTAGATCTATCAGATCTATCTCTGAGCAACATTGCATCTTTAACTGCTCCAAGAAAATTTCCCAATACATTTTCAGGGCTTCTCCATGTGGCATCATGTCTGCCAATAACTTCCACCAGCTTAATACTCTGGTCTTCAGTTGTCTAACCACAAAAACAGTTTTCTGCTAGTCACTACAGTTGCAGCTTTCAAATATCATCTCCATTTCGGAGACTTGGCGGTTTGGCGCCTAAGAAATCTTTATACATACGCCCATCTCCATGGATTTCCGTCTCCGGGTTATTCCTCCAAACCACAATCGGTTCATCTTGACCAATAGATCTACTGTAATTTACCTCCTCAGATTGATCATCATTTAATTCCAGTTGTTCAACAGGTCACTGAAGGTTCACCCATGTTGTTCAACAACAATTGTCTCATTTCCTCCCTTTGATCAGCCATCATTTTCTGAATCATGGCTCTTACTCTAGCCATTGTGATGGGTTCTGGTGCAGCTTCTGCTATCGGCACCTGTTCCACCACTTGGGGTTGAGGTTGCTAGTTTATGTTTGCATTTCCAGCTCCACTTCTGGTTTTTGCCATCTTGATCTATACATCAAGATAGGTGAATTAAGATCTTTAATCACGATAGATGTTTAAATTCACTTTATTACTCTGAAACGTTTATATGCTAGTTCTAATATCGTACTCGTACGCTTAGAATCCTAAACACAAAGTTTCTAGATCCGGTCGGCAACAGACCATAAATCCAAACAATTAATGGCATATATGGTAAACATATAGCAATTAGCACATAAAAGCATTTTAGGCATCTCTCCTAAAATATACTAGTGCTCGTGTCTAAAATATGGTAGACACTCATCTAACGATCATCACTTAGCATTCTAAGTTTAAGTCTAGAAATCCTACAAATTCCTAGTTCGCTTAAACTAATGCTCTGATACCAACTATGACATCCCCAATTTTCTCGGCCAGAAAAGACTGATTTAGTTTATGCTTTTAAAATAAAATCAGAGTAATTTCTCCAAAATGTGTTGCGGAATTTGTTACCAAAACAAAATATAATAAAAGTTTATCAAAACATTTCTTAAAGAAATATGTTTTCATTATATAACAAAACCTTGGGATGCCATGTTCTGATACAGATCAAAAGCATAAACAGTACATTATAAGTCTTACAACAGTTATTTACAACTACTGGCCTATAATCAAAAAGTCTCTAGTTGTTTTCCAATTATGCTCAGGGTCCACTACCTGTAATACATAAAGTTGAGTGGGCAAGACTTGGGAGTCTGGTGAGCATATAGGGTTTTCAACCCACAAATAATAAATTTATTAATTTTTATCAACCAACAATGAATTTATTAAATTCAATAAACAATAACCCAGATTACCCTTTCCCATTATCCTTACTTTACTTCCCTAAACACCTTTCATAAGGGACCTAGCCTAAGGATTTCCATCGGGGTGACAACATTGCTTTAGGGGATTCCTCAGCAATTTATGTCAAATAAGGCAACCATGTGGGGGATGGAGTATACCATCAAACACTAAGTTCACAAACACCTACAGGTTGCGAACCTACTAGCGTTCCTCTGGACTGTCTAGAAAGGTCCGTGGTTGTCATTTATACTCCACTAGATGACTGAAACAATAACAATATCGAGGCCTCTCATCATTTTAACACACATCGACTATTTTATCTACTCATGTTTTACCCAACATATTTGTAGAGAAAAATACATATAAAGGTCAAAACTTGTATAAAATATCTATTCAACACCCATCTCAAATAAACAAACCATATAATTACACATAACACGTATTTTATAGAAAATACTTCATATCTATGTGAAAGAAGAAAAAGACTATACACTCACTTGTTAAGACGATAATTGGGCAGCACCTCGTCTTTTAAAATAATATTCTTCGATGAAACCGGGGTGTTTTCTCAAAAACCGGGCTTCACGTGGACAGAGTTTTGGCTCGAAAACTCTTTTTCTCGGGATCTTCGGGGCTCTAGAACTTGCTTCGGGTGCTAGGACGATACACTAAGCTTTGGGGGTATTTCTTGCCATTTAGGAGAGAGTATAAGGTGAGAGAATGGAAATCTGTAACAAAAATCCGGATAGCATCAGTTCTTATTTTTAGGAGGCTGAAGCTCCTTAGTACGTTGGGCGTAATGCTCAGGTACGCGGGGTGTACTGTCTCGCGAGGTTCTTCGCTGGGCGTACACTAGTACGCTGGGCGTAGTAGGGGCTAACTCTGGACGTGTCTAAGCTACGAACACGTGGCATTCATGCAATGGAGTAGGGAAGGTGACAGACTCCAGGTCATGTACACGAGTACGCTGGGCGTACTCCCATTTTTTCCAAACTTCAAAAATTTGTATTTTTCGCATACGAGCTCCGTTTTTGACGTTCTTTATATCCACGCATAGGTAAGACTGTGCTCTACAGCTTTCGTTTAGACTCCATCAGCTAATTTTGAGATAATTTTTAAAGTTATTTTTAACAGGACGGGACAGGAAAAGTTTGTTAAAAATTCATAACTTCTTCATCTGACGTCCGTTTTCGTTTGTCTTTTTACCGTTGCACTAATTTCGATGAGATCTTCGATTCTCGTTTAGATTGTTTCGACTAAAAATCACTCGATCTAAATTTTGAGTTTTGGGCTACATACTGCTAAGTCGAAACTTAGAAAAATCATAATTCCTCATATGAAGTTAGATTTGGGCGTTCTTTTTATGCACACTCTCTGTTTAACGAACTCTACGACTTTCGTTTAGATCACTAAGGCTAAAAAGAACTTTATCGTAAATTCACATTTTATGTCATACAACAATGTGTCGGATTTGTCGCGAAACTTCGACAAATCATAATGTTTTCGTTGTAACTCGGATTTCGACATTCTTTATATCTTCGGAATCCTTGTTCAAACCACTACAACTTCATTCTTAGATATCAGGTTTATCGAACGTTTATTTTCGACGCTTATTTTTATTCTTAACTTATTAAATCATAATAATTAAGCAATAAACACAAAAATAATCAAATAATACATCTTTATTATTTCAAAACAAATTACAAAGGTTGACCTAGACTATTACATCATCATTAATGCCTAGCCTAGAAACACAGGCGTTACAATTACTTCCTTGCTCCTCATGACCCTCTGTCCAACCTCACCCCAACAAATAGGGGTATGATATGGTGGTTGTTGCTATAAGAAAACTCAGCCAACGGAAGATAGGAGTCCCAACTCCCACCAAAATCGATGCCACGAGCAAGAAACATATCCTCGTGCGTCTGAATAGTCCGCTCACTCTGTCCGTCCGTCTGCGGATGGTATGTAGTACTGAAGTGTTGCCGGGTACCCAACTCCACGTGAAACCTCTTCCAGAACCTGGAAGTAAAACATACATCCCGGTCTGACACGTTAGAAGTCGACACCAAATGTCGAGCTACCACCTCTCGAACATAAATCTCAGCCAATTGCTCTACAAAAGAGCTCTCGCTAATGACTAAGAAGTGAGCACTCTTCATCAAACGATGCACTATCACCCATATGTCATCGACACCCCTCACAGTTTTCGATAATCACGTAATAAAATCCATAGTGTAACTCAAAAAAACTATGGATCCAATTCAGTGATCAATTAAGGCAAACAATCAAATAGAGTGTAGAAGGAGTAGAAGAAGAATTAATCCAAGCATGCGCACATCTATTACGAATAAATGTCAGGTACACCTTGGGAAAACACACACATACGTCACTGACGTCTCCATATAACTGACACAGACACACTCTATTTATAGGACCACTAGCCACACACGTGTGTACAACCGCACACGTGTATATGGCCGCACACAGAGTGTGCATCCGCACACACGTGTATGGCCGCACACAGAGTGTGCAGCCGCACACACGTGTATGGTCGCACACAGAGTGGGCAGCCGCACATGCGTGTATGGTCGCACACAGAGTGTGCAGCCGCACACACGTGTATGGCCGCACACACTCTCTAACATACTACAACCAACATAGCAAACCCCAAGACCCTACCAAGACCTATACAAGATGAATGCCTAGCTCAAACCACAAAATTGTGACCTAACAATCTCCCCCTTGGTTTATAGCTTTCTTTTCTAATTGACCCAACAAGCTCCCCCTAAAAAGTAGTTGGATTTTCTTGTTAATCTTCATTGGGAACTTGGCTTCAACATTAATCTTCAAATTCTTCACAGCTTCAAGATGAACTAGAATCTTCTATGAATGACTTCATTTTGAGTGGTTGGGCATTTCTTCAAGATTTGATTCTGAACACACATTGGGTGAGGAGGCTTGATGAAAGGATTCTTGAAAGATAGCACTTTCAGCTTGAGAATCTTCAGAGAGAACTATCAGAGAGAAATAATCTTCTAGATCACTTCAGCAGGTTTAAGATAGCAGTAGACTGATTGAGGAGGCTTCAATGCAATCCGTGACATAATCTTCAATTTCAGCTTCACCTTGCTTCTGGAGTTGAAGGATTGAATGTTTAAAGAATAATCTTCATTTCTTGCTTCTTCGAATGAAAATTCTTCGATGCTCACGGATGAAGCCTTGGCTCAGAAAACTTCAACACAAACTCCATGAGTCTTATCTATACCTGAAATCATTTTTCAAGACAAAACAAAACTAAAAGAAACATTAACACACAAAATAAAAATAGAAACAAAAATATTTTTGGATTTTCTGATTTTTCTTAACAAGAAATAACACTATTTTTTTGGATTTTAATTTTCTGATTTTTGTTTGATTTTTGAATTATTTTTAATTCTCCCCTTAAAAGTTGTGCATAGAGGAAAACTATGAACAAATTTAACAAAAATAAAATGATATCTAACTTTAAGAATGATTTGGGATCAAAGTTTTTAGACAGCCTTTATCCGCTTGTCGGTACCTTCCATCTTCACGTCTTTGTTTGGTCGATCGCCAGTATTGTTGTCTACTTAAACACGAAAAATTGTGACAAAATTAGGACATACTATAAGTGACAAGACAATGTGATCCTAAGTTCCTAGATATTATATATGATCCTAAGTTTCTAGATACTATATCTTAAGGACCATTCAGCTGACGACGACCAGGGATATTGTTGTCCACCTAAATTGAGCAGCGAGATCTATAGACAATCTTTGAGTGTTCAATTTTAATTGTACTGGAACATGTTTCCAGCTTCCAGATATGCCCCAGCCATCAAGAACTTCCAGAGTACTCCTTACACCAGGTGAGCAGACAACCTCAGAGAGAAGATAGATTTAGAATTCTATTACTTATTACTTCAGAGGGGTTGAGAAGTAGAAGGTTGCATATGCTGTGTACCAGGTCGGATTAGAAGTCACGCAAAGGAGACAACATATGGCTAACATATAAGAAGTTTTTCACATATATAACATGCAGAGAAATAGAGTTGCATATGTTGTGTACCAGGTCGGATTAGAAGTCACGCAAAGGAGACAACATATGACTAACGGACGGAAAGAAAGAAAATGATATTCTACAGGCCTAATTTATCGGAATTTACCAGTCGCCCCATCCAACCGGAATTAAGGACAGAATCCGCACATCAAGGAAAAGTTAAACCACGGTTCCAAGTACGGGTTCAATTAATGTGACGAGTAGATTCCCATATATATCTCCCTGCTCAACCTATGCAAGCGTCGTATTGTCAGGCTAAATGGAAATATCCAGGTCAAGATTTGTCAAGTCATTTGATTTCCTAAGTTCAACTCTGCCTAGTCATGTCCATTCAGAATCTTTCGTGCCTACCGACACATCAAACCAGAGCATAGACCCTTCAACTTTGGGTACGTTACGCAGACTCAGATTGCCCGTTATCACTCACTTCCTAAAACATCTCCCTCAAGCACATTCCATAACCAACATATTATATTTTAATTTTCTATTTTTTTTATATGTATATATATATATATATATATATATATATATTTTAATTTTCTAAAGTTTTCTGATTTTTGTTTTGTTTTTATTTCTCCCCCTAAATTTGTGCATAGGAGAGAAACGAAAGTAAATGTGCAAATTTAAACAATCCTAAAACAAAAATTTGTCTTTAAAGCGAATCAGCTTAAGAAAAACTCAGGAGTATAGAGAAGAAAACTCAAACCATAAGTCACCGATTGAATTTGCATCCAAAAGGTCTGAGAACAGTACGCGTAATCTCAGAACAGATCCGAAAATTCTTCATGTCTTTAAGCACAAACCCCGTGAGTGATCACTTCCTTTCTTCCTTTCCTGCAAAGGACACATACTCTCAAATAAATGTCTGAATATTGTATAGTTGAGAGATGTCTCCTATCATGTGTCTGGAACAGCTACTACCAACAAACCGAAGTCTGATGATATGCCTCCATAGCTGATCCGACACAGAGCGGGATCAGTTGGCCTTTGGAACCCAGTCCATTTTGAAACTGGGTTGACCTTTTTCATCCTTGCACGGTACACTCTCCCATGACATATCTTGTTTATCACAAACAGAAGATGAAGAAATATTAGAGTCATTGGTTGATCTGGGAGAGTGAGCCTTTGGAACCCATCTGTAGTCGGGTTTGACCCATTTCTTTTTCGATCCGATGGGCGACTCGGCACTTGATTTTGAACTCGAAGTCAGCTTCCAAGATGATTTTGATTTTGGCTTCTCGGGAGCATCTCTTGGATTTTTCTTCTTGGCTGGCATTCCCTTCTTGTTCTTGGGAGTTGGATTCTTGTCCTTCTTGGCATTCCAGTTATTATTGTTTGAACGTGGCCTCGAAGGTTTTCTTTTAAAGTGATTTCCTCTTGGTGCGTTCTGCCAGCCATGTGCATAGTAAGGAACGTATGCGCGATTTGGACAATTTCTGGCAATGTGACCAGGTGTTCCATAGTGAAAACATGTCTTTTTCTTCACTGTGGAGTTGTTTCTTCCCGCCCCTGGTGGCGTATCCTTGCCTTGTTTCTGATTGTTCCCACAAGCACATTTGCAGCAAGTCGGCTGTTTCACTTGATTTGGTGGCCTGTACTTCTCAACAGCAGGTTGATCAGAAGCAACTGAGCTCGAAGCAACAGATTCAGAGTTCAAGGAGGCATTGGTGTGTTCAATAGTTTTCTCCTTGTTCTCATCTTCTGCTACTTTACCTGCACATGTAACAAAATTATTAGAAACGTTCATCTAAACATCCTCAGTTGGCCCTGATTGTTCAGTCTTAACTGAAGCTGAAGCAGAGGTTTGCCCATACTGAGCATACATTTCTTCCTCATTGGTCTCAAGGGGTGGGTTATAGCTGTGATTGAAAGGTGGAGGAACACTATCATACCCTAAACCCTTGTTTCGATTATCTTTGAATTTTAATTGGTTTTCAAATAATGACTCGACTGTCTTACTTGACGCAGTGTAATTTTTAAAACTAATATCTGTTTTTCCACACTTAATTTTCAAAGCGTCAAGTTCTTCAGTTACAACAGCAAGTTTTCTTTTAATGTGATCATAATTCTCACACTTATTGCTGTAATCTTCTTGCAATTTTCGGAAATCCTTGATTTTGGCCTCTAATTGAGCTTTCAGGGGTTTCTGTCCTTTCCTAAGAGTATAGCCTTCGTATTTGAGGTCCTCATTTTCTCTTTTTAACAAATCAATTTGTTCGCGAAGAAATTTAATTGTAGCTTTACAAGATGGAGTACATGAAACTTCATTTACCAGAATTGATGTGGAACTCATTTTCTTTTTTTTATTTTTTTTATTTTTTTTATTTTTTTTATATATTTTTAATTGCCCTTTGACTAAAAAAACTGATAAAGTCAACCTTAAAAGTCAAATTTAAAAAGTCGAACTTAAAAGTCAAACTTGAAAAGTCAAACTTAAAAGTCAAACCGAAAAGCCAAATTTGAAAAATTAAAAGTCAAACGAGAAAGTCAAAATTTAGAGTCAAATGTCAACTTTTTAAAAGTCAAAGTCAAAATTTTAAGTAAAAAATCAAAAATAAAAGTTAAAATTTAAAAACTAAAATTTTTGGGTTGAAAAAGGATTTTAAAAATAAAATTTTGAATTTTTGGGGTTGAAAATGTCAATTTGCGAAATTATAGGCGAAAAGGATGAGTTATATTCGAAATTTCGGATGTTGGACACAAGGAGCCTCCTAAACGAGAAGGTAAGACGCTGGGGCATTGACCTGGAGGTCCAGTGTTCGATCCCTGGCAACTCAATTTCGTTTCCTTTTTTTATACGAAGGCTGCTGAGCGAGGACGGCTGCGAAGCGAGGACTAGAGCTGCGAAGCCGAGAACGATGCTGCTGAGCCGTGAAACAGAGGCGAGACCGAGCTGTATACCGAGGCCGCACACCGAAACCCTAGCCGCACACCGAGGCGCACACTCCGAGCCGCACTGCTGAGCCGCACACACCGAGCCGTATACTCCGAGCCGCACACCGAGGCTGCTGAGACGCACACCTTCAAGTGGCCGCACTCCTTCAACAGATTCGCGAAAAAAAACGACGTTTTTCACACTTTTTTGCTCTAAAACTCGATCAAAAACTCATTTTATGAAGAATGCAAAGAAGTAACCCCCCTTATTTTTGCGAGATCTATCCAAAAACGCTATTATCTTTTCAAAATAAGATCAAATAAGCTCCAGATCTGAAAAAATTGATTGATACAACCAAGCTCTGAAACCAATTGTAAGTCCCCAAAATTGCTTGTGTATCAATCAGATCCAATTGATGGTGTGGAATCCCAATTAATTGGATGATGTCAGATCAATATAGAAGAGAAGGAGAAGAAGAATAACTTGAATCTAATGTATTGATGATATGAATTATGCTCCTTAATATAGATCCACACACACACACACACTCTTCTTCTCTAACTTTCTCTCTCTTCTCTAGCCTTTTCTCTTCTTTTTCTCCAACCGTACACTCACATGCACTCCTCTATTTATATGGGCCTCCAGCCATACACATGTGTACAGCCGCACACAGGGTGTACGGCCGTACACACAAACCGCAAACACATACAACATTACATAAAAATATATTTTCCTAGAAAAGCAAAGTATAAACCATATTTTTGACCCAACAATCTCCCTCTTGGTTTATAACTTTCTTTTCTAATTGACCCAACAAGCTCCCCCTAAAAAATAGCTGGCTTTTTCTTGTTAATCTTCATTGGGAGCTTGGCTTCAGCATTAATCTTTGATTTCTTCACAGCTTCAAGATGAACTTGATGAATCTTCATGAATGACTTCATCTCGAGTGGTTGGGCTTTTCTTCAAGATTTGACTCTGAACGCACATTGGGTGAGGAGGCTTGATGTACAGATTCTTGAAAGATAGCGCTTCAGCTTGAGAATCTACAAAGAGAACAAATCTTCTGGATCACTTCAACAGGTACAAAGATAGCAGCAGATTGATTGAGGAGGCTTCAATGCAATCTGTGACATAATCTTCAAGTACAGCTTCACCATGCTTCTGGGGTTGATAGATTCAATGTCGAAAGAATAATCTTCATTTCTTGCTCCTTCGAATGTGAATTCTTCGATGCTCACGGACGAGGCTTTGGCTCAGAAATCTTCAACACAAACTCCATGAGTCTTATCTATACCTGAAATCACTTTTCAAGACAAAACAAAACTAAAAGAAAACTTAGCACACAAATGAAAACAGAAACAAAAAATATTTTTGGATTTTTGATTTTTCTGAACAAGAAATAAAACAGAAATAACACTATTTTTGGATTTTTAAATTTTTCTGATTTTTCTTTTGTTTTTTTTTTTATTTTTGAATTTTTCTAATTTTTTTTTTAATTTTTAATGTTGTCCTAATATTTAAATTAGAAGAAACTACGACAAATTTAACAAAAATAAAAATGATATCTAACTTTAAGAGAGATTTGGGATCAAAGTTTTTAGACAACCATTATCCGCTTGTCGGTACATTTCATATTCACATCTTTGTCTGGTCGATTGTCGGTATTGTTGTCCACTTAAACACGAAAATTGTGACAAAATTAGGACATACTATAAGTGACAAGACAATGTGATCCTAAATTCCTAGATATTATATCTGATCGTAAGTTTCTAGATACTATATCTTAAGGACCATTCAGCTGACGACGACCAGGGATATTGTTGTCCACCTAAATTGAGCAGCGAGATCTATAGACAATTTGTATGTGTTCAATTTTAAGTGTACTATAACGTGTTTCCCGCTTCCTGATATGCCCCAGCCATCAAGAACTTCCAGAGTACTCCTTACACCGGGTGAGCAGACAACCATTCAGAGAGAGGATAGATTCAGAATTCTATTACTTATTATTTATTACTTCAGAGGGGTTGAGAAGTAGAAGGTTGCATATGCTGTGTACCAGGTCGGATTAGAAGTTGCGTAGAGGAGACAACATATGGCTAACAGATAAGAAGTCTTTCACATATATAACCTGCAGAGAAATAGAGTTGCATATGTTGTGTAACAGGTCGGATTGGAAGTCACGCAAAGGAGACAACATATGACTAACAGACGGAAAGAAAGAAAATGATATTCTACAGACCTAATTTATCGGAATTTACCAATCGCCCCATCCAACCGGAATTAAGGACAGAATCCGCACATCGAGGAAAAGTTAAACCACGGTTCCAAGTACTGGTTTATTTAATGTTACGAGTAGATTCCCATATATATCTCCCTGCTCAACCTATCCAAGCGTCGTATTGTCAGGCTAAACGGAACTATCTAGGTCAAGATTTGTCAAGTCATTTGATTTCCTAAGTTCAATTCTGCCTAGTCATGTCCATTTAGAATCTTTTGTGCCTACCGACACATCAAACAAGAGCATAGACCCTTCAACTTTGGGTACGTTACGCAGACTCAGGTTGCCTGTTATCACATTATCATATCACTTCCCAAAACATCTCCCTCAAGCACATTCTATAACCAGCATAATAATTTTTTTTTGTTTTTCTGATTTTCTAATGTTTTTGGATTTTCTAATTTTTAATGTTTTTGGATTTTCTAATTTTTATGTTTTTGAATTTTCTAATTTTTATGTTTTTGGATTTTCTAATTTTCTCCCCCTTGGATTGAGCTAGCATGGACTCAGGTCTTCTTCATCAGTGATCTCCTCCTTGGGCTCTGAGATAGATGGGCCTGCTCCCCCTAAACTTCCTTCACCTATTGATATTCATTTTCCACGAGGTAAAGGATCTGAATCTTGTTGAGCAAGAAACCTGGCAAGCCTCAAAGAGGCAACATCATGCGCAGGTTGTGGAGGAGAAGAACCCCCAGGAGCAGAAGAACTCCTTACTTCAAACGAAGATCTACCATTACTTGGTCCTTTTAGGGTCGGTTGAGTTGGTGTAGCATCTTTGGAGGGTTGTTGGACTAGTGGTGCTTGTTCTTGAATAAACACTTCATGCCTTGGATCGAGTCGACTTCTTTTTACAGAAGGCAGGGAGATTTGTGTCGGTGTCGAATCACTTGTGGATGGCACAGATGTTGGAATAGCAAATGGAAGGGGAGGAATCCTTGAAGTTGTATCCATATCGGTTGAAAGGTGTCGGCCATCTGATAAAAAGTTGGAGACGTCACTTTGAGAACACCACTAACTCCTTTTGTCAATGATCAAGCAACAAACAATCACAATAGAATAAGAAGATGAAAAGAAATCGAGCTTGCACACGTTTGTATCTGAAAAACGTCAGGTACAACTCGATGGAACACTCTGTAATCACTATTGCATCGAGGTCTTCACAGCTTAACCTTATATCATTATCTATAGTCTATAAGCTGATCTGTGAGACACTCAACAAGCTATACTTTAACTCAGGAGTGTAGATGACGTTCTCAAAACTCAGTACTCCATTTACAACTGTTCCTTTTTGAGCGATTTTCCCTCCATCTCCTCCCGTGAAGGAAACATAGACCCCATTAAAAGTCTGAATGACGTGTAGGTGGGAGATGTCTCCTATCAATATGCCTGGACCAACCGTTGTCGACGTACCAAGGTTTGACGACATTCCTCCGCAGCTGTTCCTGCACAATGAGTGGGATTATTTAGATTTGGGGACCCAGGTCATTACAAGCCTGGGTCCCAACCGTACACACCAACCGCACACTCCAACCGCACACTCAACCTCACACTCCAACCGCACACTCAACCGCACACCTTCAAAGTCTCAGTCGCATACCTTCAAAGTCTCAGCCGCACACCTTCAAAGTCTCAGCCGCACACCTTCAAAGTCTCTTCAAAATTGACACTGAATTGGCTCTAATACCAATTGTAAGTCCCAAAAACTATGGATCCAATTCAGTGATCAATTAAGGCAAACAATCAAACAAAGTGTAGAAGGAGTAGAAGAAGAATTAATCCAACAATGCACACATCTATTACAAATAAATGTCAGGTACACCTTGGGAAAACACGCACATACGTCACTGACGTCTCCATACAACTGACACAGACACACTCTATTTATAGGACCACCAGCCACACACGTGTGTACAACCGCACACATGTATATGGCCGCACACACGTGTATGGCCGCACAGAGAGTGTGCAGCCGCACACGCGTGTATGGCCGCACACAGAGTGTGCAGCCGCACACGCGTGTATGGCCGCACACAGAGTGTGCAGCCGCACACATGTGTATGGCCGCACACACTCTCTAACATACTACAACCAACATAGAAAACCCCAAGACCCTACCAAGACCTATACAAGATGAATGCCTAGCTCAAACCACAAAATTGTGACCTAACACATTGTGATTTGCTCCCACTTTTATAAGGGAACCTCTAAGGGCTGCAATTTTCCATGAGGGTGCTGGTGCTCGGCCTTGACCTTCCGGCAGGTCAAACATCATTGTACAAACCAGGCCACATCTCTTTTCATACATGGCCACCAGTAACTATGCTTCAGGTCGAGATACATCTTGGTAGCCTCTGGATGAATGGAAAATCTCAACTTGTGGGCCTCCTCCATCAAAATTCGTCGAGCCCCTCCTGCATATGGTACCCATGCCCTCCCATGAAGAGTCAAAAGCCCTCGACTGTCAATATCAAAGGCTAAAATCTGGCCGATCACCTGCTCACTTTTCCGATTTTCTTCTTTTATGGCCTCCAACTGTGCTTCTTTGATAATCTCTAATACTGGTGTCATCACAGTTATCCTCATGCACACATCCCAAATCGGGGCACTCCCTACGTTCCGGCTCAAGGCGTCGGCCACCACATTGGCCTTGCCCAGGTGATACAGAATCTCAGAATCTCACAGTCGTAGTCTTTCACTACATCCAACCATCTCCTTTACCTCATATTCAGGCCACGTTTATCCATAAGATATCTCAAGATCTTATGGTTTGTGTAGACGGTACATCAAACACCATAGAGATAGTGGCGCCAAATCTTGAGGGCGAAAACCACCCCCTAAATCCAAATCATGTGTGGGATAATTCACTTCGTGGGCTTCAGCTACCTCAAAGCGTATGCAATCACATGCCCGCTATGCGTTAACACAACATCTAACCCTGCAATTGGGTTGATAGATCACCTTGGAATATAGGTTGGACGAATTCTATGGGAAGCCCATAAGGAAATCGTCCAAGGGATATTCTAGAAGGAGTCAATGGGTTGCTTAAGGCTTAAGCAGTCATATTAGGGTTTCCACCTGAAAACCCTAGCAACCACAAGTATAAATAAACCCCCTAACATAAGGATTTCGGCCCTATGTTTCCTGGTGTTGCCCTAGCCGATTTCCTCCCCTCTCTTAAGCCATCTTGTTGCTAGTGGTGTTTGTGACTCCATTAGAGGTGCAACATTTGAGGCACTAAGCTTTCAACGGTCAAGGATATTCAAGGAGATCTTGTTATTACTACATAACAAGAAAAGTGAGATCTAAACCCTAGTTTATATGTCAATTTGATTGTTATATGCTAGTTCATAGGATCATTGATTTGGTATTCAATGTTATTGCATCTCGCTCATGAGTTTCAAAAGCGGTGATTTCAGTCGGAGTAGCAATTTCAGGGTTGATCTTCTCGAGCTTCTCATCGAGGACATACTCCTTATCCTCATAGCGAGCAATGGTGCGAATGTATCCTATCCATTCGCTAAAGTTCGTTCCATCGAAGGTGACCTTTTGGCAAAGGCTCATCAACGTGAAAGAACTAGCAGCAGCGTTGTTAGCGTTCGACATCTACAAATAGAAAGGACAAAGATAGATTAGAATAAGAATCCCTAATTATCACCCAATAAGAAAAATTAGGGCTAGGATCCAACAATAACATTTACGTACTAGAAAAGGGATGTCGTAATCTAACATGCAAATAAATTGAAGGTAAGTGAATGACGATTCACTAATTCTCCACCATAAAAACTTAACTATTAGTCCTAAATGTTTTGAGAATTCCTAGGTTCGGATGAGATTCATTGAAACTATTCAATGGCATGTTTAAATCTCGATATGCCCCTCTTGTTTGTGACTGGGATACAGAGGATCACAAAGCGGGTGTGAATTACCATGCAAATTCACATGATGCCTTCATTGTAACGATCACCTATTCGATGTGCCGGTAAACCACACACGCTCCATCGAACTATGATAAACAATGAATCACCCTTTTCCTCCTTTTCGTAGAACCAATTAGTGTGCCGGTAAACCACACACGCTCCACTAACTTCTTAGCAAGGGTGCAAAGTGTAATTTCATTGGATTGCATCAGTTCACTTTTCCTAAAGTAACTAAGATTGGGAAATTTTAAAAATATGTGTAGTTACTTTGTATTACTTGTTATACTTTTAATGAGAGGATGAGGTTGCCCTATCCTACCCGTTCGGCTAACGACCCTCCACCAATCAAGCAAGCGGTGGGTGTGAGTGTACACCCATTAAGCGCCATTTTATAGGCCGCAACCTTATACCCACCTTGTAGATCAGCTTGGTGAATAAGGCCTACTAACGGTAAGACTAGCATTTAGTTATACATATATATATATATATATATATATATATATATATATATATATATATATATATATATATATATATATATATATATATATATATATATATATTGAAGACTCTTATGAACAGTGAAAAGTTTGCACTTTGTGCCATAAAGATAATGCCTCCATATCATGAGTAGGGTAGTTCTTTTCATGTTCTTTCAATTGTCGAGATGCATATGCTATCGCCTTTTCTCTTTGAGTTAGAACACATCCCAACCCGACTCCCGACGCATCGCTATACATTGCAAAGTCTTCAACTCCATCGAGTAGAGAAAGAATTGGTGCTTCACATAATTTCTTCTTTAGCTTCTCGAATGCTTCCTTATGCTTCTCACTCCAAGCATAAGTAGCTCCCTTGTGGGAGGCTTCTTTGCTTTGGATATCAATCCTCACTCTTCAATGCGTTTTCCGCTGCTTCGTTAGGGAGGCTTCTTTGCTTTGGAGGTGCATCCACTCTTGATGCTTCACTTTTCTTCGGGTAATCCTTTGATATATGCCTTTTTTCCCTGCATCCGTAACAAAACCTCTTGCTGGATGTACAGACGTTGGCGTAATGTCCATTCTTCCCACACTTAAAACAAGTCACTTCTTCGTAGCATCTCCCATAGTGCTTCAGTGGTGCCTTTGGATTTGTAACTCCTTTCCTTTTTGGGCAGTCTTACTTAAGGTGCCCTTCCTCATTACATTCGTAACGAACCCTGGTGTTGAATGTACACTTATCGGCGTAATGCCCATGCTTTCCACACTTGAAACAAGTTACTTTTTCGTAGTACCTCCCATGGTGCTTCAGCGGTACACTTGGCTTTGTAGCTCTCATTGGACATTCTTGCTTGAAGTGTCCCTCTTTACTACACTTAAAGCAAACTTCTTCCTCAGTTGGGCATTCGTGGACATAGTGACCAGTCTTCCCGCATTTGAAGCAGGTTACCTCCTTAGGGCATCTACCGTTGTGTTTTCTTCCATACTTGTCACACCATTTTGCTTCACCTACTCCTCCAAACTTTGAGAACATGTTGTTCTTGTCAGACCTTGAAGACCCCTCAAATTTCCTCTTCTTTCCAACATCAACCTTGTTGACGATACTGTCGTTGATCACTTCATCGACAGACTTAGCAACCCAGATGGTCGCCTCAAGAGTGGGTGTCTGGCGTACTGGCATAGTAAGTTTGTCCTTACTTTGTTGAAGTAAACGCCTTGTTTCTTCCATCTGTTGATCCAACATTATCTGCACCATTGCTAGTACTCCGGCCATCATGATTGGCCCAGGTGCAGCTGCTACCTATGGCACATGCCCAAGCACTGGTGGCTTGGGCTGCGGGTTACCGCTTCTAAATCCTCTTATAGTGCTCACCATGTTGATCTATGCACCAAATCAGACATTCGGTGTACCGAGGCGAGAATTTAAGATAGGAAAGTGTTATTTATGATAGACGTATAAATCTCCCTATTACTCCGAAAAGTTACATGCTAGTTCTAATACCGTAATTAAACGTTTAGAAACCTGAACACATGAAGTTTCCAGATCCGGTCGGCAATAGACCATAGATCCGATCATATAATGCATATTATCAATCATTTAGCACATAAAAGCATGTTAGGCATCATTCCTAAAATAAACTAGTGCTTTTGTCTATTCAGGTGTATTACCAAAATCTATTAGACACACTCTTCACAATCATTTCTTAGGATTCTAAGTTTAAGCTAGAATTAAATCCATATTCCTAGTTCGCTTAAACTAATGCTCTAATACCAACTGTGACATCCCCATTTTCATGGCCAGAAAAGACCGATTTTGTTTATGCTTTATAAAAATCAGAGTATCTATTTTTAATAAAAAGGTTGCGGAATTTGTTCCCAGTAAAACATGATAAATACGTTATCAAAGCAGTTCCGAAGAAAAGTATTTTTATTCATTTTAAAACATTTGGGATGTCATTGTCAATGCAGAAACATAAGCATAAACAGAACTTACATTCATTATCACTAGTGATTTGTATCTCCTTAATCTCTCAGTGTAATGTGACTTCATATCAACACCTGTGATATAAATAAACTGAGTGGGTAAGGTTGGGAAACCTAGTGAGTACATAGGGTTTTCAGCCACAATAATATAATTATTATGTTTAAACATTTAAACAATCAACCCAATTACCCATCCCCATTATCTTCTTTATTCTACCCTAAGAATTCAGCTATTCCTCATTTATTTATTCCTAAGGGTTATCCTAAGGAATAGGCATGAAATTCATCGTTGCCAAGGTTTACTCAACAGGCACTAAATCCATAGTTACCAAGGTTTATCTTGTTTATTGATAATATTGTTTCTGAGACTCCTCTCGCAATACAGGTCAGTGGGTTTTATCTCGTTTATCGACGATATCATTTCCGAGAATCCACTCGCAATACATGTCGATGGGTTTTTAGAGTACACCTGGTGAACACACAGTTCAAAACACCTACAGGCTGCGAGCCTGCTAGTGTCCACTGGACTGTCTAGAATAGTCCGTGGTTGTCATCCATACTCTGCTGGATGACGGGGCCATCACTTGGGTAAAAGGCTTCTCTCATGGTTGACCTCTTACCCTTACCTCATGGTCTATATCACCTCGTCATCATTTTATTTTTTTCACACAGAAACTATTTCATCTACCCATGTTTTACCCAACACATTTTGTAGATATAAAATACGTATACAGTTTAAATAATTTAAAACATGTATGAAAATCTTTCACCCAGCACAGACAACAAGTATTCAGAAAATATACAAACATAACACGTAGTTTATATAAAATAGTTCATATCTATGTGTAAGATGAAAGAAACTATCCACTCACTTGATTAGGTGGTGACTCGGCACTCGGACAGCACTTCGTTACTCTTAAAATAATTTTCCTCGACAAAACCTAGTATCAAAATATCACTAGGGTTTAATCTAACGTTAACCGCGACTAATTAATAGTCTAGCTATTAATACTATTATATAAGCGTTAAACAACACCCTATATAACTCATAATACGAGCCCAAATAATTATTTTGAGGTCCTAATATCATTACTATATTGAAACATAAGCTATACTAAAGATAGGTTAGGTGTAGCTCACTTACAGCGGGTTTTCTCGAAAACCGGGCTTCGCTGGAGCAGCATTTTCGAGCCAAAAGGCTCTTTTTCTCGGAGTTGTCGGGCACTCTCGGGCTTCCACCTCGTGCTAGGGAGGTTCAATAGGATTTTCGGGGGGTTTCGGGGCTTGAGATAAGTTCTAGAGAGAGAGGGAAGTGAGGCGAGGTGTGAGGAAGGAATGGAGGCCTCACCACTGATTTATAGGGGCTGGAGGAAGATTCACAGCGTGAATTTTTAATATTCACGTCGTGAGCCAGGCTGGCTACAGCCAGGCCCTGCCTGGTGCTAACATGTGGCATCGCACATAGGGTGGAAATCAGCCGACTTTCAAAAATTCATAACTTTCGCATACGAACTCCGTTTTCGACGTTTTTTAGATCCACGCGTAGGTAAAAACAAAATCTACAACTTTCATTTAGACTCTGTCGGCTAATTCTCGACCGATCTTAAATTTAACAGTAGGAGGAAATTAGACTGTTAAATGACCGCGAAGGATTCATAACTCCTTAATACGGACTCCGTTTTCGTCTGTCTTTTTACCGTTGAGTTCCTATTAATGAGATCTTCAAGTATCATTTAGGTCGCGTAGGCTAAAAACCGTTCGAACTAAAATTCGAGTTTCGGGTCGTACACTACTAAGTCGGAACTTCGAAAAATCATAACTTCCTCATACGAAGTCAGATTTGGGCGTTCTTTTTATGGATGCTCTCGGTTTAACGTATAATACAACTTTGGTTTAGATTACTAAGGCCAAAAAGTCTTCTATCGTAAATTCATTATTTTACGTTTCCCGGTGCCGTGCCGGTTTTGCTGCGAAACTTCGACGGGCCATAACTTCTTCGTTAAAATTCGGATTTTGGCGTTCTTTATATCTACGGAAATCTTGATACATATTCTACAACTTGTTTAATGTTATTTATTCTAAATAATATTTTGCCAAAAAGTCATTTTCGACACTTATTGCCTCTAAATTGTCTAACCTGGATCTACGGGCGTTACATATGCTCTCTCTCGGATGGGTAAAGACCATTCTACCCTTCCTGACCTCTTTCACTCCTAAGGTCAACAAAAGTCAACTCCAATTTTGACCAGACTTGCTGAGTGCACTTGGGAGACTCGTCAAGTCTAGTCGATTCATGGCAACCCCAGCAGGCTCCAACTCGACGAGCTAACCCTTAACTCTTTGGGTCACCACCTGACTCAGTTCATCGGGACAAAAGCCTGGCTACTCGCCGAGTCAGCGGCTCAACTCGGCGAGTCTATTCAGACTCTTTTGCATTCAGACCAGTTTAGTGCAAGATACTTTCCCAAACTTCATAATTATGCTCACAAGGCTCATTAATCACGTAAAGCTTCAATCTTTATGATCATGCATCGCACATCTAGCTCTAACTGACAAAATAACCCTCATAATGGTATGTTAGGCTCAATACTCTTATGTGACTGCATAAAGCTAGGATCATGGGACTCTCTGGACCTCTCAAGGTCCTGATCTGATGTTTATGCCTCAAGGAGACTTCACTTTCATCATAACTTAACTCAAAAGAGGGTAAAGAGACCCTAAATTCATGAGATCTACTAACCATACCAAAATAGGTAGAGATTTATACCTCAAACAACAGCTTTGAATGGAATAGTAGTAGATCTGAGCCCCTCCAACAATTTAGCTTGAACACTCTCCTTCTTCCTTACAAGAATGCACCCAAATTAATGAAAATTAGCTCCCTCTTTCTCTTTATGCTCTTAGGATCATTTAGGGTCTCTCAAGGGAAGTGTGGCCGCAAATGAAGGCCATAAGGGCCTTTAAATAGGTCACAAACCCGGAAAATTAGGGTTTTTCTCAGCAGCGCTGACACGGCGAGTCAGATACCCGACCCATCGAGTCCATTCATTAAACACGTCACCAAAGCGCGACCCTACTCGATGAGTTAGGGCACCAACTCGTCGAGTCACTCCCCATATCTCGAAATGAATACTCAAAATATTATCCCTGGAAATCCAGATGTTACAATTCTCCCCTACTTGAATTATATTTCGCCCTCGAAATCGCTCCTCAACCACATAGATATAAACCAAACACCTGAAAAACACCATTGAAAGGATCTCACACCAAAACGATATCTTACTCCATGGATACATGAACCCAATAGGAACTCCTAAAGTCGGAACAATACTGACCCCTCTTCCGCTAGGATACCCCTTCTGACTTTCCAAATCTGGAACTCTAGTGGTCTGGTCCGCCGCTAGACTGTCCACTAAAGATATCATCACGTTATTTGCTCCTCGAATAACAGACCCCGATAACTCACTGCCCCTTAGATTCTCACAAGATAAGCCCAAGAATCGGCTACCGATCACCCATGCCAGACATACCAAATGATCCCAAACACACTTCCATAGACGAAAGGGTCACACGCTATCGGAGACCCATCCACTGGACTGCTGTCAGAATACGTCCGAACATTGAACCCTCAACACCCTATCCTCAGACACAAGAAAATAATCAAGCTCGCTCAGAAGTGCCCTATGGCATCAAAAATTATAAACCCCAACTTACTCTCAAGTTATCCTACTCCATACTGAGTACTAGGTCATCTCTCAACTCGGCAATTGAACCTCGAAAGGTTACCCATAACATATCCTAAAATGTCTCACTGACTTCCTTCTCACAACAACTATCTTTGCCCAGTGACACACAAGTCACGAAGTTCTCTTTACCCCAAGCGATTACTATGATCCCAACTAAAATCGTCTGACCCTCAACCTCTGTCGACAACTACCCATTAGTCTCATGTGTCTCGTGGTCTTTCCCACACCAACGAACCGACCCACCAAGTTCCAAGACACCAGATGAGAACAATACCCCTTCCAAAAAGAAATCCCTCTCTAAATCCGGAATCTCAATCCATTTACTCGATACACCACTAGAATCAAACTCAAATAGAGAGTCTGGCCCGACGCGAATTTGGAACCACTCGTCCCAATAAATCACCCAACTCATGACTCATGACTCGCAACCCACTCGTACATCACTTCTCCGATTCCTTCCCATTACGGTCTCCATAGCCTAACTCAGGATATAATGATTCCCGACTATCATAGAGACCTCCGTCTCTTTCCTGATCTGGCCACCAGGCTCTCGGATACTCAATGCAACAAGGCTACTCAAGCCTACTCAATGCAGTAAGGCTATTCAAGCCTAAGAACTCTCCTGAGTCATGTTCCGACTAACGAATAACGCGGTTCCTTGCAGTACCACGACACCCTCTCACCGACTAATGAGTATTACGGCTCCCCGCAGTATCACAACACTTTCTCACTGACTAGTAAGTACTACGGCTCCCCGCAGTGTCACAACACCCTCTCTGAATAGTGAGTACTATGGCTCCCCGCAGTATCACAACACCTTCTCACTGACTAGTGAGTACTATGGCTCCCCGCAGTATCACAACACCTTCTCACTAACTAGTGAGTACTACGGCTCCCCACAGTATCACAACACCTTCTTTGACTAGTGAGTACTACGGCTCCCCGCAGTATCACAACACCTTCTCACTGACTAGTGAGTACTACGGCTCCCCACAGTATCACAACACCTTCTCACTGACTAGTGAGTACTACGGATCCCCGCAATATCATAACACCTTCTCACTGACTAGTGAGTATTACGGCTCCCCATAGTATCACAACACCTTTTCTTGCTACCATCCACATTCTTAAATAATCTCACTTGATGTCGCTAGCCGAAGGGATCCCACTGGAATCATAGATACTTGATACTCCACTTACTATCTCGCAATTTAAGCCTCAGTATAACTCGATAATCAGGGCATCATGCTTGGATACCTCGGTACACCATCACCGAACCTCACGAAGTCTTTCCTCACCCACCGATCTCCTATATACGACATCATACCCTGATACCGCAAAGCATCCTTTCAAATTCTTGCAACTGATCATCCTCTCGCACCACTCGTAACTCCGTAATATTCCAACTCTAAATTGAAACACGGAGGAGTCGTCAGCGACTCAGAATACGTAGACGACAATCTGAAACTTCCTCCTCTATTGCTCAAAACTCGTGCAAGAATACTCATAACAACCCTGAAGTTGGTTGCCTAATCAACTTCCACTACTAGAATATAGGCCTTTAATGACGTACAAACAATGACACGCAGTGATTTACGATACGCAAAAGCGTATGCCCTAAAAATAATGTCATCTCTTCTAAAATTTGAAGGATTTTGGACGCGCATTTTTGCGTGCCCTGAAAATAAGTGTCAGAACAAAAAAAAAACACGGAGGGCACTCAGCATAAAAGGCGCGTCGTCTAGTCATGTCGCTTTATAATTTTTAAAATGAACACGCGTTTAGACTATTTATATTATCAAAAAATTCACAGGGATCATTTTCTAGGGTTTTGTCAACGAGGGCTCTCTACCACATTCTACATCAACTCTCCTCCTGAAACCTTCAACAACGTTCTATACCTCGAATCACCTCCTGCCGGCGACCTCGACTCATCTTTTTCTGCATCGCCAACTTCTTACGTTCACATGGTCTGCCAATCAGATTTCATTTACCAAAGCTCAGGGCTCCGACATGAGTTCTTCCCTTTTTGTTGTATCTTAACAAATTATATTCCTGTTATCAAGCCATGTTAGAACCCTAATTCCAGAAGAATCCGATTGGTTCTTCTTGTTTCATCAAAATCGGAGCAGAGCAGTTGATGTCCGATGGAGGGAGTGGATCCCATTATGTCCAAATGCAATCGGAGTCGTCGAGGTTGTCATCGTTCTTCTCATTTCATCAAAATCTGCCTAAAGGGACTCGAATTTTCAATGAGTTGCCCAAGGACACAATTGTACAAGTCGCTCGTCCTAACTCTTTCTCAGTTTCATACATCCCCTCTAACCACACCTTCTTCTTCCTTCAAACCTAGATGCAAAAATCGATGAAACACGCGTTTTCCGACATTTAATAGCGAAGAGGGAAAAGAAATCCCCGAAAAATAGAAAACCCCGCCTTATTCTCCTTCCTTGCTTCTACTTTTCTCTTTTCGGTTCTTCACGCACACAAAGTTGACGACATAATTAAGGGAAGGAAGATTGGAGAGCTTCCACCAGATACACGCTTACATCCCTATCGTGCGATTCTATTAGCAAAAAATCAAGTCCACAATTGAATTAGGCCGTCCAAGGTTTTCTAACCCTATATTCTTTTGAAATTTCAAGCACATCTCTCTAAACTGGGACGAGGATGGAAAAAGACGGGTTGAGCTAACAACTTGAGCATTCAGGTCATGTTTTGATTCTTCTCTCTCTCTCTCTCTCTCTCTCTCTCCCCTCCCTGATACTAGGGTTTTTTCATTTATAGAGCAAGTAATTTGAAGAATGACATTCCTAAAATCAATTTTTATAATCACTTGGTGGCTGACTTGTGTGAACTGTACCAAATTTTGAGGTGTTATTCTCATCTCTTTCATCGATACATTTTTTTTACCAGTTCATATTTTCATAAATTTCGTTATCAAAGCAATTTTTGAGTGTCAGTGAGATTCATCCGTCAACTGAAATGGAAAAATTAATTTTTTTTGTGTGTATTGTAATTCATTAATTTCTAACCACATGGATCGATGTTAGTGTATGATTTTTATATGATTATGTGGAACATGGATATGCGTACAATCTATTTGTATAAATGCCCAAAGGAATCTTAGAGTTGGCATGGGTATGTTTCCGTTTCACAATTAAGGTTTCTCTTCTTTTTTAATGTTGATGCTTACTCATTTGGTAGATGGCTGCCAAATGTGCTTGAACATACCTTTCATGCTCACCTAATATGGAGATAGCTCTTAACCTCTTTCTGATGTTTTATTTATCATATCCATCTTTTAATAACGATTTTCTATTTATAATAAGAGATGTGTGATTAAGATGATAGCTGTCATGTGTACAAATGTTGAGGAGAATTTGAAAAATGAATCTTATTTAGCTAAAAGAACAGTAGAGGTTAACTTCCATTTCCAAATTTTCAACTCATACTTCTTTGTTTACCACTACATTCCTTCACTTGTGTTCTGAATCTTATTTAGCTAAAAGATCTTAGAGTTTTGAAGGTTATCAATTTGTTTTCTACAATTATAACATTTTTTTAATAATTTTCAAATCTTGAAATGATTCATTTAACCCTTAAAACACAAAAGCATATGATATGAAATTACCTTCTGCTCAAGCTTAACCTTCTTTCCTTCCCCAAGAATCTCTTGTAAAGTGTGAAACTTTACACATACAACATCAGAACACTTCATGTTGAAGTTGCAAGAAACAAAGAAATCGAAGCATCACTTGTGGTTTAATTCATATTCTGGGACAAAAAGAGTCCTAGGGGTATTTTTGGAATATTTAGTTTTTCTAACTTTTATGCGGAGTCCTAGGGGATACAAAAGGTGTTGATGTTAGTAATGAAAGACAAGGTTCAGATAAAAAAAGTGTTGTAGAGCTAACAAATGGTTCTTCAGGTATGGAATACTCTAGGCATAATTATAATATAAAACTATAAAAAAAATTTCATTTTTTGATATATATTTTTTGTTTTCTTTTGTAGAGGATACTAAAGAGAAAATCTTGCAAAGGATATTTATTGTTTTGTTTTGCAGAGGATACCGCTCACATTTTCCCAAATTACCCCTTCCTCTACAATGTTTTTTTTGTTTCTGTGTATTTTGTGCATCAGGTAAAGTTGATGGAAGAAAGGAATATGAAGCCACTTGATTCAAATCTTGCAGCATTATCAGCAAGATGCAGTAAAGACTTGGAGTTGAATTTGGCTAAGTCATTCTTGAGTGAGATGGGCCAATGTACAACTGCTTATCCATATAATCAACTGCTTGGAGCATTAGTCTTAAAGAATTATGAAAGACAAGATGCAACTTTACTTAGTTGGAATTTGATGTACAGAGTAGATTAAATGTAAATTTAGATATTGTAAGAAATAGAATTGTATGACATTAAATTTTATGCAATGGATTGTATTTTTTGTATATGATATTTTATTTATATTATGAGACATTAAATGCAAATTTAATTTAAAAATTAATAAATATATAAATATATTTTTTAGAACAATTATAATTATGATACGAAAAAATGTGTGTCATCTTCATTTATGACATGGCCTTTCTTGACAGGGGCTTCCTTGATACACACTGCGTATCATAAACACGCGCGCCGTAAGGTTACGACACGTAAATGCGTGTCATCTTCCTTTATGACAGGGCCTTCCTTGATGTGCATTGCGTGTCATAACCGCGCGTCGTAACCGCGCGTCATAAATGCGCGTCGTCTCTCTTTATGACAAGGCCTTTATTGGCGCGCATTTGCGCGTCGTCTGAGCGTTTTACGACGCGCAATGAGCGTCGTAAAAGGCTGTTTTTCTAGTAGTGTTCTTCCCTTCCCACACTACATATAATAGCCCATACCTTGAACCAGAAATTCTCAACCGCCGAACTAACCTTACAAGCCAACCACCTCGAATTTACCATTATAACCTTGATGGATTCCTAACCAACACAAGGTCTCCGACCAACGGCCACTTTCCGTGGAGACACTCATCCTTTCTCAAACACGTACCACATGCACTATCTCGCTCTGCACCTCGCCCTGGCCACCAATAACCCTGGTCTCAGGAATCCATACTGCAGGTCTCTATATCTAGTTCTCTAACCGTTCTTGAACAAATCTATTATCTTCTCAAAAGTACCCGGTTCTCCCTACTCAGGGTTCGAACCATCACCAATTAGTTCACCAACAATCTATCCCATAGACTGTTTTTACCAGTAACATCGCACCTAATCTTGGAAGGTGATTCGCAATGCTCGATGATCTCCCCAATGGAGATCAAACAACACCAAATACCCCAAATCTCAGATAAAATCCTTAGAAACTTCTCATCATGACTGCCTCTAGTCATTCAGAATCTCGCACCATCCCACTACCGGACATCTCAACTATCCAGTAGTACCCATGACTCTCACTCTGAAAATAATGAACTAACATACTCCTTATTCTCGACTCCTCAACCAACGTCCCATCACGTGAATTATCATAAGAGCTGAGACCTCATTAACACACTCAATACTGTAACGCCCGCAAATCTGGGCTAGTCAAATTAGAGGCAATAGGGGTCGAAAACGACTTTTCGACAAAAGATTATTTAGAATAAATAATCTTAACCAAGTTGTAGAGTATGTTACAAGGTTTTCGTACATATAAAGAACGCCGAAAACCGAGTTATAACGAAAAAGTTATGACCCGTTGAAGTTTCGCGATGGAACCGGCACGATACCGGGAAGCGTAAATAGTGAATTTACGATAGAGCGAGATTTAGCCTTAGCGATCTAAACGAAAGTCGTAGAATATGTTAAACTAAGAACATCGATAAATAGAATGCCCAAATCTGACTTTGTATGAGGAAGTTATGATTTTTCTAAGATTTAGCATAGCAGTGCACAGCCCGAAATCTGAATTT
Organism: Lactuca sativa; assembly: GCF_002870075.4. NCBI lineage: Eukaryota > Viridiplantae > Streptophyta > Magnoliopsida > Asterales > Asteraceae > Lactuca > Lactuca sativa. The sequence goes on from NC_056624.2 coordinate 206,184,738, forward strand.
TAGATCGGTCGATTTTTAGCCGACGGGATCTAAATGAAAGTTGTAGTACTCGTAAATACCAACGCGTGGATATAAAGAACATCGATAATAGAGCTCGTATGCAAAAGTTATGGACGAAGCTTAGTCCCTACTTTTCGAGCGCGGCGAATTCGATACAGTTTCGTAAATACGAGATAGAATGAGAATTAGCCAACGAGGTCTAAATGAGAGTTGAAGATCTCATTAATAGGAACTCAACGGTAAAAAGACAGACAAAAATGGAGCTCGTATGCGAAAGTTATGGACGAAGCTTAGTCCCTACTTTTCGAGCGCGGCGAATTCGATACAGTTTTGTAAATCCGAGATAGAATGAGAATTAGCCAACGAGGTCTAAATGAAAGTTGAAGATCTCATTAATAGGAACTCAACGGTAAAAAGACAGACAAAAACGGAGCTCGTATGCAAAAGTTACGGACGAAGCTTAGAGACTACTTTACTATAAAACTCCTATAAATACAAGGGTGAACTCCTCATATTTTCTTCACACCATAAGCCTCTCTTTCTCTCTCTAACTTCTCTCTAGCCTCCCTAAACCCCTCCCAAGTCTACGGAACCTCCCTAGCACGAGAAGAAAGCCCCGGAGCGCCCGACGGCTCCGAGAAGAAAAGCTTTCGGCTTGGAAACGCTACTCCAGCGAAGCCCGATTTTTAATAAAAACTCGCTGTAAGTGAGCTACGCCTATACTATATTTAATATAGATTTTATTTAATTATAGTAACATTATTAGGACCTTAAAATAATTATTTGGGCTATTATTATGAGTTATATTGAGTGTTATTTAACGCTTATATAATAGTAATAATAGCTAGACTATTAATTAGTCGTGGTTAACGTTAAAAACTAAACCCTAGTGGTATTGATACTAGGTTTTGTCGAGGAAAATTGTTTTGAGATAACGAAGTGCTGTCTGAGTTCGGAATCACCACCTAATCAGGTGAGTGCATGGTCTCTTTCATCTTACACATAGATATGAAGTATTTTAATATAAATTACGTGTTATGTGTGCATATTGTCTGAATACTTGTTGTCTATGCTGGTGAAAGATTTTATACATGTTTTAAATGATGTAAACTGTATAAAGTATTTTATATCTACAAAATATGTTGGGTAAAACATGGGTAGATGAATGATGATGGATAAAAGCTGAAATAGAGGAACATTAGTAGTACGGACCTAGTGCCCTATAGGTATACATTGGCAGCAGTGGACCTAGTACCCTATAGATGAGCACTGGCAGCTGCGCCACAACCCGTAGATGATTTAGATCTACGGTAAACGTCCTAGCAGCTGCACTCTAAGGATAGTATCGGCAGCTGCGCCTAATAGGGAGCCTTATGACCATGAAAGTAGTGTTTAAAGGTCAATACCGGCAGAAGCGCCTCATAGAAAATGTCCTAATTCTGGCAGCTGAGCCTAAGTGACAATATTAGCAGCTGCGCTTGACCAATGTGTCATTGGCAACAATAGACTTCATGTTGTTTCCTTAGGATGATCCTTAGGAATGAATGAATGAGAAATAGCTGATTCTTAGGGTAGATCCTTAAGAATAAAGAAGATAATGGGGATGGGTAATTGGGTTGATTGTTTGATTGTTTAAACATAATAATTATATTATTGTGGGTTGAAAACCCTATGTACTCACCAGGTTTCCCAACCTGACCCACTCAGTTTATTTATATCACAGGTGTTGATATGAAGTGACATTACACTGAGAGATTTAAAGAGATGTAGATCACTAGTGTAAATAATTGTAAGTTCTGTTTATGCTTATGTTTCTGTATTAACGATGACATCCCAAACGTTTTAAAATGAAATAAATACGTTTCTTCGAAAATGTTTTAATAACGTATTTACCATGTTTTTCTGGGAACAAATTCCGCAACATTTTTATAAAATGAAGTACTCTGATTTTTATAAAGCATAAACAACATCGGTCTTTTCTGGCCGTGAAAATGGGGATGTCACAGTTGGTATCAGAGCATTAGTTTAAGCGAACTAGGAATATGGATTTATTTCTAGACTTAAACTTAGAATGCTAAGCGATGATTGTGAGGTGTGAGCACTAGCTTATTTTAGGAATTGTGCCTAAAATGCTTTTATGTGCTAAATGCTTGTGCCTGATATGCTGTTATTTGTTCGGATCTATGGTCTGTTGCCGACCGGATCTGGAAACCTTATGTGTTTAGGATTCTAAGCGTTTAACTACGATATTAGAACTAGCATATAAACGTTTCGGAGTGATAAGAATGATTTAAACGTCAATCCTAAGTAAAGGTCTAGATTCACCTTATTCGGCGTATAGATCAAGATGGCAAGAACCCGTAGCGGAAACGTGAATGCAAATGGGAACCGAGATCAACCCCCAGCGATTGAGCAAATACCGGTTGTGGTAGCCGCTGCTGAGCCAATAACGATGGCAGGAGTGCAAGCGATGATCCAAGCAATGTTGGATCGTCAAATGGAGGAAACCAGATGTTTGCTCCAGCAAAATCGAGAGGAAGCGACTATTCAGATCGAACAGCCCAAGTTGAACGAAGGGCAGACTGAGGAAGGAAACTACAGTGGGACTGTTGGTCAAGTCAACCCGCCAATAGTTCGACAAAACAACCAAGATGACGAAGTCGAGAGGAATGGATGCAAGTACAAGGATTTTATGACTTGCAAGCCATCGACTTTCACTGGAAAGGAGGATCCGATCGGGGTCATGGATTGGATCTCGGAGATGGAATTAGCTTTCATGACGTGCGGTTGCAAGGGAAAACAACAGACCACGTTTGCAGTGCGTCAGTTTCGAGGAGGTGTTGTATGATGGTGGAATACCTTGGGAAAGACGTTGAGCCCCAATGAGCCCCTGCAACTAACATGGGTAGAATTTCTGGTGCATTTCAAATGTAGGTACTGCTCATCCCAAAATCTGCTCGAGCTAGAAAACCAATTCCTTACCTTAAAGAAAGGAAGCATGTCTATTGATGAATACACCAACAACTTCACAGAGAAGATGGAGTTCGCCTTACGTCTTGTTCCGGATGAGCTGACAAAAATTGACAAGTACGCAAAAGGACTTCCATGGGAATATGCAGTGCCAGTGCGTCAGGCACCTACTTTGGAGGCAGCTATCTGGGCTGCCAAGTCGGTTGAGGAGATGATCAAGGGAAGAGCCGCCAACAAGACCGAGGTTGGCGAAAAGAGGAAGTTTGAGGGGTCTGCGAAGCCCGATGAGAGAAGCAAATCAAGTACCAGGAAGTTTAGAGGAGGAGGGAGTGAAGAAAGATGGTGCGAGAAGTGCAAAAAGAAACACTCTGGAAAATGCAGTGAGGAAGTAAATTGTTTCAAGTGTGGGAAGCATGGGCATTATGCCAACGAGTGTAAATTCAATAAAAGGGTGTGTTACGAATGTAATAAGGAAGGACACTTCAAGCAAGATTGCCCAAAGAGAGAGGGGGCTACAAAGCCAAATGTGCCGCCAAAGCCAAAGGCGAGAGCATTTCAAATGATCCTTGACGAAGCAGATGACAATGCGAGGATTCAGGAGTGACAACTTGACATCCAAAGATCGAGTTATGAAGTAGCCATAGAATCGTATGATGTAGCCTGTTAGAGGCATAGTCTAGGGTGAACTTGAACACCTATGTAATAGTTTCAAGGAATAATAAAAACCTTCATTTTGATATCTGATGTGTTAAGCTGTTATATGATTTTCTTGTGTGGTGACTTGGAAAACTGTGGGACAATACCTGAGACGAGTATGAGTAGGTGTGAATGGTAGTAGAGGCCTATACTACCGGAAGCACAGGACTCACACTTGGATCAGGGAAAGTCACAAGGTTACCAAGAAGCTAGTAATTGATTTCGTTTTATTCAAGTGTGTTGTTACCATCGTTTCGGTAATGACTAAGAAGATTGTTGATATTCCGACCCTAGTGGTCATATCGAATCAAGTCCGACTACGATGAGTATGTTGTGTGGTTCAGAGGACGAAGTTTGATGTAGCGTCCGACTTAAACCAAACGGTTGAAATCAAAGCGATCAATAGAAGTATCGCACTCGTTGTTAAAGAAGTTGGTGGCTAGAAATGCCTAATGTTAAAGTGTGATTATATCACATTAGAACATGAAGGAAGGCATAGTCTGTTTTAGAATTTAACTCTAAGAGACCTAAGTCTAAGTGTTGCAACATACGATGATAGGTCATTAGAATATGATACATCGATCTATATTAGTAATAAAAGAACTTATCTCAAGTCCCTATCCAGCAGGGATCGAGATTGTGACTTGAAGGTCATAATTTGGAGTCTAACCTGAGGTAGAGAGCGGGTGCACGATCGAGTACACTTACAGTCAATGAGTTTAAGAGATAGAATTGAAGGAATGTAGAAGCTATAATTATTACCTAGGATGAAGAGATGACGTATGGAGTCATTATACGACCCTATTTTGTTGATGATTCCGGGACGTAATCATCCTAAGGGGGAGATAATTGTAACGCCCGCAAATCTGGGCTAGTCAAATTAGAGGCAATAGGGGTCGAAAACGACTTTTCGACAAAAGATTATTTAGAATAAATAATCTTAACCAAGTTGTAGAGTATGCTACAAGGTTTTCGTACATATAAAGAACGCCGAAAACCGAGTTATAACGAAAAAGTTATGACCCGTTGAAGTTTCGCGATGGAACCGGCACGATACCGGGAAGCGTAAATAGTGAATTTACGATAGAGCGAGATTTAGCCTTAGCGATCTAAACGAAAGTCGTAGAATATGTTAAACTAAGAACATCGATAAATAGAATGCCCAAATCTGACTTTGTATGAGGAAGTTATGATTTTTCTAAGATTTAGCACAGCAGTGCACAGCCCGAAATCTGAATTTTAGATCGGTCGATTTTTAGCCGACGGGATCTAAATGAAAGTTGTAGTACTCGTAAATACCAACGCGTGGATATAAAGAACGTCGATAATAGAGCTCGTATGCAAAAGTTATGGACGAAGCTTAGTCCCTACTTTTCGAGCGCGGCGAATTCGATACAATTTCGTAAATACGAGATAGAATGAGAATTAGCCAACGAGGTCTAAATGAGAGTTGAAGATCTCATTAATAGGAACTCAACGGTAAAAAGACAGACAAAAATGGAGCTCGTATGCGAAAGTTATGGACGAAGCTTAGTCCCTACTTTTCGAGCGCGGCGAATTCGATACAGTTTTGTAAATCCGAGATAGAATGAGAATTAGCCAACGAGGTCTAAATGAAAGTTGAAGATCTCATTAATAGGAACTCAACGGTAAAAAGACAGACAAAAACGGAGCTCGTATGCAAAAGTTACGGACGAAGCTTAGAGACTACTTTACTATAAAACTCCTATAAATACAAGGGTGAACTCCTCATATTTTCTTCACACCATAAGCCTCTCTTTCTCTCTCTAACTTCTCTCTAGCCTCCCTAAACCCCTCCCAAGTCTACGGAACCTCCCTAGCACGAGAAGAAAGCCCCGGAGCGCCCGACGGCTCCGAGAAGAAAAGCTTTCGGCTTGGAAACGCTACTCCAGCGAAGCCCGATTTTTAATAAAAACTCGCTGTAAGTGAGCTACGCCTATACTATATTTAATATAGATTTTATTTAATTATAGTAACATTATTAGGACCTTAAAATAATTATTTGGGCTATTATTATGAGTTATATTGAGTGTTATTTAACGCTTATATAATAGTAATAATAGCTAGACTATTAATTAGTCGTGGTTAACGTTAAAAACTAAACCCTAGTGGTATTGATACTAGGTTTTGTCGAGGAAAATTGTTTTGAGATAACGAAGTGCTGTCTGAGTTCGGAATCACCACCTAATCAGGTGAGTGCATGGTCTCTTTCATCTTACACATAGATATGAAGTATTTTAATATATATTACGTGTTATGTGTGCATATTGTCTGAATACTTGTTGTCTATGCTGGTGAAAGATTTTTATACATGTTTTAAATGATGTAAACTGTATAAAGTATTTTATATCTACAAAATATGTTGGGTAAAACATGGGTAGATGAATGATGATGGATAAAAGCTGAAATAGAGGAACATTAGTAGTACGGACCTAGTCCCCTATAGGTATACATTGGCAGCAGTGGACCTAGTACCCTATAGATGAGCACTGGCAGCTGCGCCACAACCCGTAGATGATTTAGATCTACGGTAAACGTCCTAGCAGCTGCACTCTAAGGATAGTATCGGCAGCTGCGCCTAATAGGGAGCCTTATGACCATGAAAGCAGTGTTTAAAGGTCAATACCGGCAGAAGCACCTCATAGAAAATGTCCTAATTCTAGCAGCTGAGCCTAAGTGACAATATTAGCAGCTGCGCTTGACCAATGTGTCATTGGCAACAATGGACTTCATGTTGTTTCCTTAGGATGATCCTTAGGAATGAATGAATGAGAAATAGCTGATTCTTAGGGTAGATCCTTAAGAATAAAGAAGATAATGGGGATGGGTAATTGGGTTGATTGTTTGATTGTTTAAACATAATAATTATATTATTGTGGGTTGAAAACCCTATGTACTCACCAGGTTTCCCAACCTGACCCACTCAGTTTATTTATATCACAGGTGTTGATATGAAGTCATATTACACTGAGAGATTTAAAGAGATGTAGATCACTAGTGTAAATAATTGTAAGTTCTGTTTATGCTTATGTTTCTGTATTAACGATGACATCCCAAACGTTTTAAAATGAAATAAATACGTTTCTTCGAAAATGTTTTAATAACGTATTTACCATGTTTTTCTGGGAACAAATTCCGCAACATTTTTATAAAATGAAGTACTCTGATTTTTATAAAGCATAAACAACATCGATCTTTTCTGGTCGTGAAAATGGGGATGTCACAAATACTCAACAAAGACAATAAGAGCCACTGCCCCAATAACATCTTCTTGATCGTCCGCCTCTGTAGCTAATACATGCCCTACTATGCTCAAATAGGGTGTATCCTTGTCCTTAACCATCTCAGTCCCTACTGACAACCTGCTCATGCTCTATCGTTACCTCTCGGCAGACATACTGCCCAAATACTCTGATGGAAGGTCGCCATCAATGCTAACCCGCAGGGTTTTACCCCTAAGCTCAGAAACCGAAATCTCGACACCGCTTATGTTTCCCCCAGGAAACGGAAATAACACCACCCCGGTCACAGAAGGTGACATCTCCACTATCGGTTGATTGCTCAACTCATGTCGCAATCCTCCATAAACGCCATCTCTACTCATCCTTGTGTCTGGCGACTTCATCTGACATCTCACCAAAAATACCTTGGAGTCATCTCGACTTCCCTCACAAGGGATGCTTTGCTGGAACTTGTTCCACATGGCCCTCTGACCTCATACTCTATCGCATCCGATCTCGGTCTAACGAATCACAACGGAATAACTGGTAGAACCAGTAACACTAACCGTCACGTGCCATGTTGCTCGAACCATGTCATCACCTCTCAATCTGCTACCAATCAAGGTACTCGAACCATGACATCACCTCTCAATCTACTACCAATCAAGGTACTCGAACCATGACATCACCTCTCAATCTGCTACCAATCAAGGTACTCGAACCATGACATCACCTCTCAATCTGCTACCAATCATGGTACTCGAACCATGACATCACCTCTCAATCTGCTACCAATCATGGTACTCGAACCATGACATCACCTCTTAATCTGCTACCAATCATGGTACTCGAACCATGACATCACCTCTCAATCTGCTACCAATCATGGTACTCGAACCATGACATCACCTCTTAATCTGCTACCAATCATGGTACTCGAACCTTTAGTTGATGATATCCTTACCTAAGACCAGTCTTTGAGAAATAGCTCGAACCTTGCAACTGATCAAACAGGTCACCAATTCTTGGCAATAGGTACTTGTTCTTTATTGTTGCCTTGTTCAGCTCCCTGTAATCTATACACATTCCATGCTCCCATCTTCCTTCTTCACGAATAACACCGGAGCACCCTAGGGTGATGAACTAGGTCTAATAAAACTGTTGTCCAACAACTCCTGAAGTTGCGCCATAAGCTCCTTCATCTCTGTCAGTGCTAATCGATATTGGGCTTTTGCTATTGGTGTTGTTCCTGGTAACAAGTCTATTCTAAAATCCACTTGTCTATCAGGGGAAAATCCAGGAAGATTATCAGGAAAAACTTTCGGATAGTCACACACCACTACTATACTTTGCATATCCTTTTTCTCTTTCTTAGCATCGATCACGAATGACAAGTATGAAGTGCATCCTTTAGACAAACATCTTCTGGCTTTCATTAGGGAAATGATTCCAGAATTTAATCGATGCTGATCTCCGTATACCATAAATGACTCCTTTCTAGGCAGGTTTACCCTTACTATCTTTTTCTTGCATAGTATTTCGGCATCATTGGTGCTAAGCCAATCCATTCCTAGAACAATGTCGAAACCATTTAACTCGATGGGTAACAACTTCTCTTGGAATTCGTTTCCATTCAGGTCGATGAAGATATTCCTAATATAATCGCTAACAGGTATGAATTTGCCACTAGAAACTTCTACAATTAGGTCATCATCTAGATTTTCTATAGGCAATGCTAGTCTTTCACCAATTTTATGTAATATAAAGGAGTAATTCGCTCCGGAATCAAACAATAAATTGGCAGGCAATCCATTCACAAGAAAGGTACCTGAAGCGACATCTGTTGCATCCTTTGCAGCTTCTAATGTCATTTGGAAAGCTCTGGCTTTTGGCTTTGGTGGGAGATTAGGCTTCGCTGCCTCTATCTTCTTCGTGCAATCCTTTGAAATGTGCCCTTATTCATGGTATCCATAGCACACCCTTTTGTTGGTTGTGCACTTGCTGGCGTAGTGCCTTGGCTTTCCACATTTAAAACAAGTGACCTCCTCGTTACATTTCCCATCATGTTTCTTCTTACATTTATCACACCATTTTGCTTCGTCTCCTCCTCCGAATTTTCTCGAACCAGACTTCAAGAACTTACTTTTCTTGTTGGAACCTGAAGTTCCTTCAAACTCTCTCTTTTCGCCAACTTCTGCCCTTTCCTGATTCCTTTCTTTTAACTGGGTTTCCACATTTTTAGTTGTTCGGACTGCTGTCTTCAGAGTAGCTGCCATCTTGACCGTTGGGCCAATGTCGGCTGCCAGTCCATTTACGAACCTCTTAATTTTTGAGAGTTCAGTTGGCACTAAGTATGAAAATAACTTCATTTTTTCGGTAAATGCAGTAGCATTGTCGTCTATGCTCATTTTCCCTTTCTTCAAGTTCTAAAACTCATTGTTTAGATCTATCAGATCTATCTCTGAGCAACATTGCATCTTTAACTGCTCCAAGAAAATTTCCCAATACATTTTCAGGGCTTCTCCATGTGGCATCATGTCTGCCAATAACTTCCACCAGCTTAATACTTTGGTCTTCAGTTGTCTAACCGCAAAAACAGTTTTCTGCTAGTCACTACAGTTGCAGCTTTCAAATATCATCTCCATTTCGGAGACTTGGCGGTTTGGCGCCTAAGAAATCTTTATACATACGCCTATCTCCGTGGATTTCCCTCTCCGGGTTATTCCTCCAAACCACAATCGGTTCATCTTGATTGATCATCATTTAATTCCAGTTGTTCAACAGGTCACTGAAGGTTCACCCATGTTGTTCAACAACAATTGTCTCATTTCCTCCCTTTGACCAGCCATCATTTTCTGAATCATGGCTCTTACTCTAGCCATTGTGATGGGTTCTGGTGCAACTTCTGCTATCGGCACCTGTTCCACCACTTGGGGTTGAGGTTGCTAGTTTATGTTTGCATTTCCAGCTCCACTTCTGGTTTTTGCCATCTTGATCTATACATCAAGATAGGTGAATTAAGATCTTTAATCACGATAGAGGTTTAAATTCACTTTATTACTCTGAAACATTTATATGCTAGTTCTAATATCGTACTCGTACGCTTAGAATCCTAAACACAAAGTTTCTAGATCCGGTCGGCAACAGACCATAAATCCAAACAATTAATGGCATATATGGTAAACATATAGCAATTAGCACATAAAAGCATTTTAGGCATCTCTCCTAAAATATACTAGTGCTTGTGTCTAAAATATGGTAGACACTCATCTAACGATCATCACTTAGCATTCTAAGTTTAAGTCTAGAAATCCTACAAATTCCTAGTTCGCTTAAACTAATGCTCTGATACCAACTATGACATCCCCAATTTTCTCGGCCAGAAAAGACCGATTTAGTTTATGCTTTTAAAATAAAATCAGAGTAAGTTCTCCAAAATGTGTTGCGGAATTTGTTACCAAAACAAAATATAATAAAAGTTTATCAAAACATTTCTTAAAGAAATATGTTTTCATTATATAACAAAACCTTGGGATGCCATGTTCTGATACAGATCAAAAGCATAAACAGTACATTATAAGTCTTACAACAGTTATTTACAACTACTGGCCTATAATCAAAAAGTCTCTCGTTGTTTTCCAATTATGCTCAGGGTCCACTACCTGTAATACATAAAGTTGAGTGGGCAAGACTTGGGAGTCTGGTGAGCATATAGGGTTTTCAACCCACAAATAATAAATTTATTAATTTTTATCAACCAACAATAAATTTATTAAATTCATTAAACAATAACCCAGATTAGCCTTTCCCATTATCCTTACTTTACTTCCCTAAACACCTTTCATAAGGGACCTAGCCTAAGGATTTCCATTGGGGTGACAACACTGCTTTAGGGGATTCCTCAGCAATTTATCTCAAATAAGGCAACCATGTGGGGGATGGAGTATACCATCAAACACTAAGTTCACAAACACCTACAGGTTGCGAACCTACTAGCGTTCCTCTGGACTGTCTAGAAAGGTCCGTGGTTGTCATTTATACTCCACTAGATGACTGAAACAATAACAATATTGAGGCCTCTCATCATTTTAACACACATCGACTATTTTATCTACTCATGTTTTACCCAACATATTTGTAGAGAAAAATACATATAAAGGTCAAAACTTGTATAAAATATCTATCAACACCCATCTCAAATAAACAAACCATATAATTACACATAACACGTATTTTATAGAAAATACTTCATATCTATGTGAAAGAAGAAAATGACTATACACTCACTTGTTAAGACGATAATTGGGCAGCACCTCGTCTTTTAAAATAATATTCTTCGATGAAACCAGGGTGTTTTCTCAAAAACCGGGCTTCACGTAGACAGAGTTTCGGCTCGAAAACTCTTTTTCTCGGGATCTTCGGGGATCTAGAACTTGCTTCGAGTGCTAGGACGATATACTAAGCTTTGGGGGTATTTCTTGCCATTTAGGAGAGAGTATAAGGTGAGAGAATGGAAATCTGTAACAAAAATCCGGATGGCATCGGTTCTTATTTTTAGGAGGCTGAAGCTCCTTAGTACGTTGGGCGTAATGCTCAGGTACGCGGGGTGTACTGTCTCGCGAGGTTCTTCGCTGGGCGTACACTAGTACGCTGGGCGTAGTAGGGGCTAACTCTGGACGTGTCTAAGCTACGAACACGTGGCATTCATGCAATGGAGTAGGGAAGGTGACAGACTCCAGGTCATGTACACGAGTACGCTGGGCGTACTCCCATTTTTTCCAAACTTCAAAATTTTGTATTTTTCGCATACGAGCTCCGTTTTTGACGTTCTTTATATCCACGCATAGCTGAGACTGTGCTCTACAGCTTTCGTTTAGACTCCATCAGCTAATTTTGAGATAATTTTTAAAGTTATTTTTAACAGGACGGGACAGGAAAAGTTTGTTAAAAATTCATAACTTCTTCATCTGACGTCCGTTTTCGTTTGTCTTTTTACCGTTGCACTAATTTCGATGAGATCTTCGATTCTCGTTTAGATTGTTTCGACTAAAAATCACTCGATCTAAATTTTGAGTTTTGGGCTACATACTGCTAAGTCGAAACTTAGAAAAATCATAATTCCTCATACGAAGTCAGATTTGGGCGTTCTTTTTATGCACACTCTCTGTTTAACGAACTCTACGACTTTCGTTTAGATCACTAAGGCTAAAAAGAACTTTATCGTAAATTCACATTTTACGTCATACAACATTGTGTCCGATCTGTCGCGAAACTTCGACAAATCATAACGTTTTCGTTGTAACTCGGATTTCGACATTCTTTATATCTTCGGAATCCTTGTTCAAACCACTACAACTTCATTCTTAGATATCAGGTTTATCGAACGTTTATTTTCGACGCTTATTTTTATTCTTAACTTATTAAATCATAATAATTAAGCAATAAACACAAAAATAATCAAATAATACATCTTTATTATTTCAAAACAAATTACAAAGGTTGACCTAGACTATTACATCATCATTAATGCCTAGCCTAGAAACACGGGCGTTACAATTACTTCCGTGCTCCTCATGACCCTCTGTCCAACCTCACCCCAACAAATAAGGGTACGATATGGTGGTTGTTGCTATAAGAAAACTCGGCCAACGGAAGATAGGAGTCCCAACTCCCACCAAAATCGATGCCACGAGCAAGAAACATATCCTCGTGCGTCTGAATAGTCCGCTCACTCTGTCCGTCTGTCTGCGGATGGTATGCAGTACTGAAGTGTAGCCGGGTACCCAACTCCATGTGAAACCTCTTCCAGAACCTGGAAGTAAAACATACATCCCGGTCTGACACGTTAGAAGTCGACACCAAATGTCGAGCTACCACCTCTCGAACATAAATCTCAGCCAATAGCTCTACAAAAGAGCTCTCGCTAATGACTAAGAAGTGAGCACTCTTCATCAAACGATGCACTATCACCCATATGTCATCGACACCCCTCACAGTTTTCGATAATCACGTAATAAAATCCATGGTGTAACTCAAAAAAACTATGGATCCAATTCAGTGATCAATTAAGGCAAACAATCAAATAGAGTGTAGAAGGAGTAGAAGAAGAATTAATCCAAGCATGCGCACATCTATTACGAATAAATGTCAGGTACACCTTGGGAAAACACACACATACGTCACTGACGTCTCCATACAACTGACACAGACACACTCTATTTATAGGACCACCAGCCACACACGTGTGTACAACCGCACACGTGTATATGGCCGCACACAGAGTGTGCATCCGCACACACGTGTATGGCCGCACACAGAGTGTGCAGCCGCACACACGTGTATGGTCGCACACAGAGTGTGCAGCCGCACACGCGTGTATGGTCGCACACAGAGTGTGCAGCCGCACACACGTGTATGGCCGCACACACTCACTAACATACTACAACCAACATAGCAAACCCCAAGACCCTACCAAGACCTATACAAGATGAATGCCTAGCTCAAACCACAAAATTGTGACCTAACAATCTCCCCCTTGGTTTATAGCTTTCTTTTCTAATTGACCCAACAAGCTCCCCCTAAAAAGTAGTTGGCTTTTCTTGTTAATCTTCATTGGGAACTTGGCTTCAACATTAATCTTCAAATTCTTCACAGCTTCAAGATGAACTAGAATCTTCTATGAATGACTTCATTTTGAGTGGTTGGGCATTTCTTCAAGATTTGATTCTGAACGCACATTGGGTGAGGAGGCTTGATGAAAGGATTCTTGAAAGATAGCACTTTCAGCTTGAGAATCTTCAGAGAGAACTATCAGAGAGAAATAATCTTCTAGATCACTTCAGCAGGTTTAAGATAGCAGTAGACTGATTGAGGAGGCTTCAATGCAATCCGTGACATAATCTTCAATTTCAGCTTCACCTTGCTTCTAGAGTTGAAGGATTGAATGTTTAAAGAATAATCTTCATTTCTTGCTTCTTCGAATGAAAATTCTTCGATGCTCACGGATGAAGCCTTGGCTCAGAAAACTTCAACACAAACTCCATGAGTCTTATCTATACCTGAAATCATTTTTCAAGACAAAACAAAACTAAAAGAAAAATTAACACACAAAATAAAAATAGAAACAAAAATATTTTTGGATTTTCTGATTTTTCTAAACAAGAAATAACACTATTTTTTTGGATTTTAATTTTCTGATTTTTGTTTGATTTTTGAATTATTTTTAATTCTCCTCCTAAAATTTGTGCATAGAGGAAAACTATGAACAAATTTAACAAAAATAAAATGATATCTAACTTTAAGAATGATTTGGGATCAAAGTTTTTAGACAGCCTTTATCCGCTTGTCGGTACCTTCCATCTTCACGTCTTTGTTTGGTCGATCGCCAGTATTGTTGTCTACTTAAACACGAAAAATTGTGACAAAATTAGGACATACTATAAGTGACAAGACAATGTGATCCTAAGTTCCTAGATATTATATATGATCCTAAGTTTCTAGATACTATATCTTAAGGACCATTTAGCTGACGACGACCAGGGATATTGTTGTCCACCTAAATTGAGCAGCGAGATCTATAGACAATCTTTGAGTGTTCAATTTTAATTGTACTGGAACATTTTTCCAGCTTCCAGATATGCCCCAGCCATCAAGAACTTCCAGAGTACTCCTTACACCGGGTGAGCAGACAACCATTCAGAGAGAAGATAGATTTAGAATTCTATTACTTATTACTTCAGAGGGGTTGAGAAGTAGAAGGTTGAATATGCTGTGTACCAGGTCGGATTAGAAGTCACGCAAAGGAGACAGCATATGGCTAACATATAAGAAATTTTTCACATATATAACATGCAGAGAAATAGAGTTACATATGTTGTGTACCAGGTCGGATTAGAAGTCACGCAAAGGAGACAACATATGACTAACAGACGGAAAGAAAGAAAATGATATTCTACAGGCCTAATTTATCGGAATTTACCAGTCGCCCCATCCAACCGGAATTAAGGACAGAATCCGCACATCGAGGAAAAGTTAAACCACGGTTCCAAGTACGGGTTCAATTAATGTGACGAGCAGATTCCCATATATATCTCCCTGCTCAACCTATCCAAGCGTCGTATTGTCAGGCTAAATGGAAATATCTAGGTCAAGATTTGTCAAGTCATTTGATTTCCTAAGTTCAACTCTGCCTAGTCATGTCCATTTAGAATCTTTCGTGCCTACCGACACATCAAACCAGAGCATAGACCCTTCAACTTTGGGTACGTTACGCAGACTCAGATTGCCCGTTATCACTCACTTCCCAAAACATCTCCCTCAAGCACATTCCATAACCAACATATTATATTTTAATTTTCTATTTTTTTATATGTATATATATATATATATATATATATATATATATATATATATATTTTAATTTTCTAAAGTTTTCTAATTTTTGTTTTGTTTTTATTTCTCCCCCTAAATTTGTGCATAGGAGAGAAACGAAAGTAAATGTGCAAATTTAAACAATCCTAAAACAAAAATTTGTCTTTAAAGCGAATCAGCTTAAGAAAAACTCAGGAGTATAGAGCAGAAAACTCAAACCATAAGTCACCGATTGAATTTGCATCAAAAAGGTCTGAGAACAGTACGCGTAATCTCAGAACATATCCAAAAATTCTTCATGTTGTTAAGCACAAACCCCGTGAGTGATCACTTCCTTTCTTCCCTTCCTGCAAAGGACACATACTCTCAAATAAATGTCTGAATATTGTATAGTTGAGAGATGTCTCCTATCATGTGTCTGGAACAGCTACTACCAACAAACCGAAGTCTGATGATATGCCTCCATAGCTGATCCGACACAGAGCGGGATCAGCTGGCCTTTGGAACCCAGTCCATTTTGAAACTGGGTTGACCTTTTTCATCCTTGCACGGTACACTCTCCCATGACATATCCTGTTTATCACAAACAGAAGATGAAGAAATATTAGAGTCATTGGTTGATTTGGGAGAGTGAGCCTTTGGAACCCATCTGTAGTCGGGTTTGACCTATTTCTTTTTCGATCCGATGGGCGACTCGGCACTTGATTTTGAACTCGAAGTCAGCTTCCAAGATGATTTTGATTTTGGCTTCTCGGGAGCATCTCTTGGATTTTTCTTCTTGGCTTGCATTCCCTTCTTGTTCTTGGGAGTTGGATTCTTGTCCTTCTTGGCATTCCAGTTATTATTGTTTGAACGTGGCCTCGAAGGTTTTCTTTTAAAGTGATTTCCTCTCGCTGCGCTCTGTCAGCCATGTGCATAGTAAGGAACGTATGCGCGATTTGGACAATTTCTGGCAATGTGACCAGGTGTTCCACAGTGAAAACATGTCTTTTTCTTCACTGTGGAGTTGTTTCTTCCCGCCCCTGGTGGCGTATCCTTGCCTTGTTTCTGATTGTTCCCACAAGCACATTTGCAGCAAGTCGGCTGTTTCACTTGATTTGGTGGCCTGTACTTCTCAACAGCAGGTTGATCAGAAGCAACTGAGCTCGAAGCAACAGATTCAGAGTTCAAGGAGGCATTGGTGTGTTCAATAGTTTTCTCCTTGTTCTCATCTTCTGCTACTTTACCTGCACATGTAACAAAATTATTAGAAACGTTCATCTAAACATCCTCAGTTGGCCCTGATTGTTCAGTCTTAACTGAAGCTGAAGCAGAGGTTTAGCCATACTGAGCATACATTTCTTCCTCATTGGTCTCAAGGGGTGGGTTATAGTTGTGATTGAAAGGTGGAGGAACACTATCATACCCTAAACCCTTGTTTCGATTATCTTTGAATTTTAATTGGTTTTCAAATAATGACTCGACTGTCTTACTTGACGCAGTGTAATTTTTAAAACTAATATCTGTTTTTCCACACTTAATTTTCAAAGCGTCAAGTTCTTCAGTTACAACAGCAAGTTTTCTTTTAATGTGATCATAATTCTCACACTTATTGCTGTAATCTTCTTGCAATTTTCGGAAATCCTTGCTTTTGGCCTCTAATTGAGCTTTCAGGGGTTTCGCCCCATCCAACCGGAATTTAGGACAGAATCCGCACATCGAGGAAAAGTTAAACCACGGTTCCAAGTACGGGTTTATTTAATGTTACGAGTAGATTCCCATATATATCTCCCTGCTCAACCTATCCAAGCGTCGTATTGTCAGGCTAAACGGAACTATCTAGGTCAAGATTTGTCAAGTCATTTGATTTCCTAAGTTCAATTCTGCCTAGTCATGTCCATTTAGAATCTTTTGTGCCTACCGACACATCAAACCAGAGCATAGACCCTTCAACTTTGGGTACGTTACGCAGACTCAGGTTGCCTGTTATCACATTATCATATCACTTCCCAAAACATCTCCCTCAAGCACATTCTATAACCAGCATAATAATTTTTTTTTTGTTTTTCTGATTTTCTAATGTTTTTGGATTTTCTAATTTTTAATGTTTTTGGATTTTCTAATTTTTATGTTTTTGGATTTTCTAATTTTTATGTTTTTGGATTTTCTAATTTTCTCCCCCCTTGGATTGAGCTAGCATGGACTCAGGTCTTCTTCATCAGTGATCTCCTCCTTGGGCTCTGAGATAGATGGGCCTGCTCCCCCTAAACTTCCTTCACCTATTGATATTCATTTTCCACGAGGTAAAGGATTTGAATCTTGTTGAGCAAGAAACCTGGCAAGCCTCAAAGAGGCAACATCATGCGCAGGTTGTGGAGGAGAAGAACCCCCAGGAGTAGAAGAACTCCCGACTTCAAACGAAGATCTACCATTACTTGGTCCTTTTAGGGTCGGTTGAGTTGGTGTAGCATCTTTGGAGGGTTGTTGGACTGGTGGTGCTTGTTCTTGAATAAACACTTCATGCCTCGGATCGAGTCGACTTCTTTTTATAGAAGGGAGGGAGATTTGTGTCGGTGTCGAATCACTTGTCGATGGCACAAATGTTGGAATAGCAAATGGAAGGGGAGGAATCCTTGAAGTTGTATCCATATCGGTTGAAAGGTGTCGGCCATCTGATAAAATGTTGGAGACGTCACTTTGAGAACACCACTAACTCCTTTTGTCAATGATCAAGCAACAAACAATCACAATAGAATAAGAAGATGAAAAGAAATCGAGCTTGCACACGTTTGTATCTGAAAAACGTCAGGTACAACTCGATGGAACACTCTGTAATCACTATTGCATCGAGGTCTTCACAGCTTAACCTTATATCATTATCTATAGTCTATAAGCTGATCTGTGAGACACTCAACAAGCTATACTTTAACTCAAGAGTGTAGATGACGTTTTCAAAAATCAGTACTCCATTTACAACTGTTCCTTTTTGAGCGATCTTCCCTCCATCTCCTCCCGTGAAGGAAACATAGACCCCATTAAAAGTCTGAATGACGTGCAGTTGGGAGATGTCTCCTGTCAATATGCCTGGACCAACCGTTGTCGACGTACCAAGGTTTGACGACATTCCTCCGCAGTTGTTCCTGCACAATGAGTGGGATTATTTAAATTTGGGGACCCAGGTCATTACAAGCCTGGGTCCCAACCGTACACACCAACCGCACACTCCAACCGCACACTCAACCTCACACTCCAACCGCACACTCCAACCGCACACTCAACCGCACACCTTCAAAGTCTCAGTTGCATACCTTCAAAGTCTCAGCCGCACACCTTCAAAGTCTCAGCCGCACACCTTCAAAGTCTCTTCAAAATTGACACTGAATTGGCTCTGATACCAATTGTAAGTCCCAAAAACTATGGATCCAATTCAGTGATCAATTAAGGCAAACAATCAAACAAAGTGTAGAAGGAGTAGAAGAAGAATTAATCCAAGAATGCACACATCTATTACGAATAAATGTCAGGTACACCTTGGGAAAACACACACATACGTCACTGACGTCTCCATACAACTGACACAGACACACTCTATTTATAGGACCACCAGCCACACACGTGTGTACAACCACACACATGTATATGGCCGCACACAGAGTGTGCAGCCGCACACACGTGTATGGCCGCACACAGAGTGTGCAGCCGCACACGCGTGTATGGCCGCACATAGAGTGTGCAGCCGCACACGCGTGTATGGCCGCACACAGAGTGTGCAGCCGCACACATGTGTATGGCCGCACACACTCTCTAACATACTACAACCAACATAGCAAACCCCAAGACCCTACCAAGACCTATACAAGATGAATGCCTAGCTCAAACCACAAAATTGTGACCTAACACATTGTGATTTGCTCCCACTTTTATAAGGGAACCTCTAAGGGCTGCAATTTTCCATGAGGGTGCTGGTGCTTGGCCTTGACCTTCCGGCAGGTCAAACATCGTTGTACAAACCAGGCCACATCTCTTTTCATACATGGCCACCAGTAACTATGCTTCAGGTCGAGATACATCTTGGTAGCCTCTGGATGAATGGAAAATCTCAACTTGTGGGCCTCCTCCATCAAAATTCGTCGAGCCCCTCCTGCATATGGTACCCATGCCCTCCCATGAAGAGTCAAAAGCCCTCGACTGTCAATATCAAAGGCTAAAATCTGGCCGATCACCTGCTCACTTTTCCGATTTTCTTCTTTTATGGCCTCCAACTGTGCTTCTTTGATAATCTCTAATACTGGTGTCATCACAGTTATCCTCATGCACACATCCCGAATCGGGGCACTCCCTACATTCCGGCTCAAGGCGTCGGCCACCACATTGGCCTTGCCCGGGTGATACAGAATCTCAGAATCTCACAGTCGTAGTCTTTCACTACATCCAACCATCTCCTTTACCTCATATTCAGGCCACGTTTATCCATAAGATATCTCAAGATCTTATGGTTTGTGTAGACGGTACATCAAACACCATAGAGATAGTGGCGCCAAATCTTGAGGGCGAAAACCACCGCCCTAAATCCAAATCATGTGTGGGATAATTCACTTCGTGGGCTTCAGCTACCTCAAAGTGTATGCAATCACATGCCCGCTATGCATTAACACAACATCTAACCCTGCAATTGGGTTGATAGATCACCTTGGAATATAGGTTGGACGAATTCTATGGGAAGCCCATAAGGAAATCGTCCAAGGGATATTCTAGAAGGAGTCAATGGGTTGCTTAAGGCTTAAGCAGTCATATTAGGGTTTCCACCTGAAAACCCTAGCAACCACAAGTATAAATAGACCCCCTAACATAAGGATTTCGGCCCTATGTTTCCTGG
Source organism: Lactuca sativa (assembly GCF_002870075.4). NCBI lineage: Eukaryota > Viridiplantae > Streptophyta > Magnoliopsida > Asterales > Asteraceae > Lactuca > Lactuca sativa. Next base: position 206,204,871 of record NC_056624.2, read on the forward strand.
TGTTGCCCTAGCCGATTTCCTCCCCTCTCTTAAGCCATCTTGTTGCTAGTGGTGTTTGTGACTCCATTAGAGGTGCAACATTTGAGGCACTAAGCTTTCAACGGTCAAGGATATTCAAGGAGATCTTGTTATTACTACATAACAAGAAAAGTGAGATCTAAACCCTAGTTTATATGTCAATTTGATTGTTATATGCTAGTTCATAGGATCATTGATTTGGTATTCAATGTTGTTGTGTTCATAGTAGAAAAACCTACATCAAAGCAATTAAGGTTGCATGAACACCATAGGAATGATGTTATGCTCCTAACCCAAAAGTGGTATCAGAGCCTAGGTCGTTTTTCTAGTGAATAGATGTAAAAGTGGGCCACCAAAGTTCAAGAAAATTGAAATTTTGGTTTTCTGACTGGTAGAATCGCCGAGTCCCTATATGGACTCGACGAGTAGGTCCTACTTGACGAGTTCCTAAGTGGACTCGATGAGTCCAAGGCTCTGGTACCGGGATTTTCGATTTTCTAGCCAGATTTTGTTGAGGATAATTGCCAAAACTTGTTTTTCTTGCCAAAATCCGATTTTTTAAGTTTGGAATGGTTATCCTCATCAAAATTGATGGATTTGGTTAAATATGGATAATATAGGATTATTATTAGTCAAATATTTGACCTAGAATGTTTGAAAAGTTTCAATTTACATCCCTTAGGTTTTATAGTTTAAATTTGAACTTAAAAGTTTTAGTTTTTGAAATTTAAATAGTTAAACCCTAATGTTTTGAAAGGTTTCAAAACTTGTCCTCAAGTTTGAATTTAAAATTTAATTAAAAACTATTAATTTTAAAATATTAAATTCTAAGACCCTAGTATTTTGAAAAGTTCAAATTACACCCTTATGGCTTTATTAAATTAATTAAATGTGTAATTAAAAAGAAACTTAATAAATCCATAACGATATGGTTTGATTTTAATTAAATTAAAAGTATAATTTATTAAATTAGACTGCCTAGTATTTTGAAAGTATAAAATACACCCTTATACTATATAGAATTAAAAGTTTAATATTATATATGTATAAGTAAAGAGTCAGTCTTACCTTTAGTAGGCCTCATTCACAAAGCTGGTCTCTAAGAGGTGTTTAAGGAAATTGCCTATAAAATGTCGATTAAATGGGTATCCACTCTTACCTAGGGCTGTTAATCGGGTTAACCCGATCGGGTTTCGGGTTAAACGAGTCGGGTTAGTTGGGTTTTTTCTAGAAAAAATATTCACCCGAAACCCACCCCTAATAAGGTACGGGTTAGTCGGGTTCGGGTTAACCGGGTTTCGGGTTAGAAGGGTCGGGTTGAGGTTGAAATGTAAGATGAATTTATGTTGGGCCATTTTAATACATAATTCACATGTATAGGGACTTAAAATGTAAGTTGGTATACGATATGAATTTTTGGAGTTTCTTTTACCATATTAGTAATGTAAACAGTTAATAAAATTTGTAAAACTGTTACAACACAACCGTACTGCATTAAGAAGAGAGGAAAATTATGTCATTTTATACATCTCTATACATAGTAATTTTACTACCCGGTTTCTTTAAATAATAAATATGGATTACTTTCAAAATCTCATGACATCTTGAATTCATGTCATTCAACGCAATAAAAAAAGTTTTGGTAATAAATTCTTAATCGGGTTATTCGGGTTGACCCGAAACCCGAATTGCTTTGAAAAAATCAACCCTAAACCCGACCCTAATAATAATTCGGGTTAGTCGGGTTAACCCGAATAACCCGATTAAGAGTTCTAACCCTATTAAACCCGACCCTAATTACCTTATTCGGGTTCGGGTCGGGTCGGGTTAATCGAGTTCGGGTTTTTTTGACACCCATACTCTTACCCACCGCATTCTTGACTAGTGTAGGGTCGTTAGCCGAACGGGTAGGATATTGATGGGTTTTATCCATAAGAACTTTCCTATGTGCGCATGCAAAACCCTAATGCTTGGATCTAGGCTTTCTAATTAAACATGCTTTGAATCCAAGACTTCTAATGACTATTTAAGAATAAGAACAATGATAAAACAGATCTAGAATCATACCTTTGAATTCCTTGTTGATCTTGTTGTCTTGGAGCTTCTAGAGTCACAATTGTCACTCCTCTAATGGCTTACAAACACCAAATAGCAAGGAGGATGATTTGGGAGAGAGGAGAGGGGAAGGAAATCGGCCAGGGTTTCTATGCTTCAGATGAAGTGCTGATTTCCCTTAGCCATAGGGTCTATTTATACTTGTAGACTCCTTAAGGGTTACAACCTAAACCCTAATTGGATAATCTTCTCTTAAGGCTATCCAAATCTTTTCCATAGATATCCCTTTGGACGATTTGAAGCTATCCTAGCTTCTAGAATCCGTCCATCATATATCTATATGGATTTACAGTCTAAAGCTCAACTATCAAACAATTGACAGTTTATACCCTCTTATTTAATTAATCTCTTTAAGTCACCAAATTAATTCCAATTAATTCTATGACTTATATTAATCAAATAACAATATATTATTCTTTATATTATTCTCATAATATATTAATAATATTTACTCTCTCTTAATAAATTATCCTATCAAGTTGCTATGGTGAAGGCAACCCAAAAGGACTATGCACAACCGGGTCAAATACTTGCCTAATATAGTTGCAGCCTTAGACACTATTCCAACAGTCTCCCACTTGGATAAGTCTAGTAACTATATGCACAAGTACAATTCGGTTTGCAATCGTAGCTCTCAAAGACGCTGTCAAACTCTGATCTAATCAATCTTGTCCTTTAGATAAGGGATCGTACAATCCTCTGTTAGATATCATGCTGACAATCCTATGGAATGGTTAGTCAAGCATTTAGGTTTCTCGATCTCTGATTTATTTGACATAGAACTTAATCGAACACATCAATTCAGTTCTGACCGGGTCCGGCACATAAGTCAAATCAAATCATCGAGCGGCCGAGATATCGCTTTTACCTTCTTAGATAAAAGTCACAGATAAACTTCGACTTATATGCATTTACTTATTCATTAACCAACTGTACACAACAATGCATTTTATAACACCGAGTTACTGATGCGTTTTCGCATTATCAATGTACAATCAATTAACAAATAACAAACCATATATCTAGGTTTTAAGACTATATGATATTATCGTCTTGCGATCACCCTTTTATATCATATTCCATAAGGTGATTCCAGCAAGCGCGAGTTTGTTCCAATGCTCAAAACTAGTTCATAAGCACTCATGAATGTTGCAGCAACCCTTTGCTATGTCTAACACCATTTAGACAATCTACACACCAATTCATGACAATCTTCATTCATATCTACTTCCAACATATGATCGATTGTGGACAATTCGAATAATTCGATTATTCCTAATAAACTTAATTATTCTGGAAGTCAAAACATGCAAAGTGAAACAATAGTTAAACAATTAACATAAGACAGTAACATTACTCATAAATAAAACTCCTTTATTTAATCATCAAATGTTAATTACATTGATCTATTACACGTTTCTAATACTATCTAATCTATGCTAATATCATCCTTCAGCCCAATACTCCTAGCATGCTGCAAGTGCTTAACCCTACTCAGTCCCTTCGTAAGCGGATCTGCTGGGTTATTTTCTGATGATATCCTCTTCACTACGAGTTGTCCTTCTTCTACACGATGTCTGATGAAGTGATATTTTCTGTCGATATGTCGTGATCTACCATGATCCCTCAGTTCCTTGGTCAAGGCAACCGCTCCTTCTTTATCACAGAAAATCTCCATGGGCTCTTTTATGGCAGGTACAACTCCAAGATCACCGATGAAGTTCTTCAGCCATATTGCCTCCTTCGACGCTTCGCTCGCTGCAATGTACTCTAATTCGCACGTTGAATCAGCTATGGTTTCCTGCTTGGAACTCTTCCATGTCACTGCTCCTCCATTCATGGTAAAGACCCAGCCCGACTGCGAACGGTAGTTGTCCCTGTCGGTCTGAAAACTGGCGTCACTATACCCTCGCACCTTCAAGTCATCACTCCCTCCGAGGACTAAGAACCATTCCTTCGTCCTCCGAAGGTACTTAAGGATATTCTTCACCGTAATCCAATGTGCTCTGTCAGGATTCCCTTGATATCTGCTAACCATGCTCAAAGCGAAGGCTACATCAGGGCAAGTACAAGTCATAGCGTACATGATTGAGCCAACTGCAGAAGCGTATGGTACTCGGCTCATTTCTGCTATCTCAGCTTCGGTACTCGGACATTGAGTCTTACTCAACTTGGCATTACTTTGTATCGGTAATTCTCCCTTCTTCGATTTTTCCATACTAAAACGTTTTAGTACCTTCTCCAAGTAAGTGTTCTGACTAAGTCCAATTAGTCTCTTACTTCTTTCTCTTACTATCCTTATTCCCAAAATGTAAGAAGCCTCTCCGAGGTCCTTCATAGCGAAGCACTTCCTGAGCCAGGACTTAACCTCCTGCAGAGTCGGGATGTTGTTTCCTATGAGTAATATGCCATCGACATATAGAATGAGGAAGCTTACTATACTCCCACTAGCTTTGACATATACACATGATTCGTCTTCGCTTCGTACAAATCCAAACTCTTTGACTTTCTCATCGAAGCAAAGATTCCATCTGCGAGACGCTTGCTTAAGTCCATAAATGGACTTCTCAAGCTTACACACTCTATTCGGATGCTTCGGATCCACAAACCCCTCCGGCTGAGCCATGTAAACATCCTCAGCCAACTTTCCGTTAAGGAAAGCGGTCTTGACATCCATTTGCCAAATCTCATAATCATGAAATGCGGCAATTGCTAGCATTACTCTAATAGATTTTATCTTCGCAACTGGTGAGAAGGTCTCATCATTGTCAACTCCGGGAGTTTGAGTAAAGCCCTTCGCGACCAATCGCGCTTTATATGTGTGTACGTTTCCATCCACGTCGGTCTTCTTCTTGAAGATCCATTTGCACCCAACGGTCTTACGTCCGGGCACATAATCAACCAAATTCCAAACTTGGTTGTCATACATGGATTGGATCTCGCTATCCATTGCCTCTTTCCACTTCGCAGACTCCGGGCCTGCCATGGCTTCCTTATAGCTATTAGGTTCATCAAGATTTATTAGTGTACCATCACTAATATACGTGTCCCCTTCGGTAGTAATATGAAAACCATAAAAGTGGGGATGAACTCTAACTCTATCGGAACGTCTAAGAGGTAAGGACTCGTCAATTGGTTCAACCGGAGTTTCCTCCTCAGGTTGAGTGCCAACGGTAGAGGTTCCTTCATCTATCGACTCTTGAATCTCTTCAAGCTCGATTTGCCTCCCACTGTCTCCTTGGCTTATGAGTTCTCGCTCTCGGAAAACTCCTCTCCTCGCAACGAAGACAACATTGTCCTTCGGTCTATAGAAGAGATATCCAAAGGATGTCTGCGGGTAGCCGATGAAAATACATCGCTCACTTCGAGGTTCGAGCTTGTCGTGAGTATCTTGTCTTACGAAAGCCTCGCAACCCCAAACCTTGATATGTGCCAACGAGGGTGCTTTCCCTGTCCACATCTCGTGAGGTGTTTTGGCAACCTTCTTAGTAGGGACTCGGTTAAGGATATGGGCGGCAGTCTCTAAGGCATACCCCCAAAAAGAGATAGGTAGTGAAGCACGACTCATCATAGAGCGAACCATATCTAATAGGGTTCGATTACGCCTTTCTGCCACACCATTCAACTGCGGTGTCCTAGGAGGCGTCAATTGCGAAACTATTCCACACTCCTTGAGATAATCGTGGAATTCAAGACTTAGGTACTCTCCTCCTCGATCGGATCGAAGCATCGTGATTTTCTTGCCCAATTGATTCTCCACTTCATTCTTGAAATCTTTGAACTTTTCAAAGGTTTCTGACTTTTGCTTGATTAAATAGATATACCCATATCTACTATAATCATCGGTAAAGGTCACGTAGAAGCGGTTTCCATCCTTCGTGGTTGATCTAAGCGGTCCACATACATCGGTATGTATTAAGTCCAATAGACCCTCACCCCTTTCATATGTACTCATGAAGGGTGACTTAGTCATCTTTCCAGGTAAACAAGACTCGCATGTGTCATCTTCCCTAAGGTCGAATGACTCCAACACTCCAACCTTTTGGAGTTGGGCTATGCGATTCTTGTTGACATGTCCAAGACGACAATCCCACAAGGATGCTTTATCCATACTAGTGGAAGAATCTATGTTCAAAACATCATTTCCTAAGTTATCAACAATCATAACAGTTTCATAAATTCCATTACATGGTATAGCTTCAAAGTAAAAGACACCATTTAGATAAGCCAAAATAGAACCATTCTCATTATTAAAAGAAAATCTAAAACCTTGTCTATATAAACCATGAAATGAAATGATGTTTCTAGCCATTTCTGGCGAATAGCAACAATTGTTCAAATCTAAACACAAATTATTCCTAAGCACTAAAGAATACACTCCAATCTTGGTCACAGGCGATGATCTTCTGTTCCCCATGATTAGATTGATTCTTCCTTGCTCCACATCCCTACTTATTCTTAGTCCCTGCACATTAGAACAAATGTGGTAACAACAACCGGTATCAAGAACCCAAGAAATAGCATGATTAGAATCGTTAGATTTAATTGTGTATATACCTGCGAAAGATGGCTTGATCTTTCCTTCCTTGATGGCTTGCAGGTACTCTGGGCAGCTTCTCTTCCAATGTCCTATCTTGTCGCAGTGGTGGTACTCTGCCTCCTTCGGGTTAGGGCAGGGCTTAGCGGGATCAACTTTGGTTCCACTAGAAGAGGCACCATCTCGGGCTTTAACCTTGCGATAGTTCTTAGATGAAGCCTTCCTCTTCTTTCCCTTTCCTTGACCAATAGCCAAGACAGGAGCAGTAGGTGGATTGGGAGTTGGTGCAACAGACTTGTCTTTGAAGTTGCTCTCAGCGACCCTCAAGAGACCTTGGAGTTTGCTTAGGGTGACCTCCTCTTTGTTCATGTGGTAGGTCATCCTAAATTGGTTGTACATCGGAGGCAAAGAGTGAAGCACCATGTCGATCGCCAAGTCTTCCCCAAAGTCAACATTTAACTTGCGAAGGCGGTCGACATAACTTTGTATCTTTTGCAAGTGCACGGTAAGAGATTCTCCATGACCCATCTTAGCAGAAATCATGTTGGTGAAAATCTCATAGCACTCTTGTCTCGCGTTCTAGTGGTATCTCTCCAATAAGTCTTGATGCATCTCGTACGGGTACATGTCCTCGTAGGACTTTTGGAATTCGGAGTTCATGGTGGCAATCATGATGCAATGTACCTTCGTTGCATCTCGCTCATGAGTTTCAAAAGCGGTGATTTCAGCCGGAGTAGCAATTTCAGGGTTGATCTTCTCGAGCTTCTCATCGAGGACATACTCCTTATCCTCATAGCGAGCAATGGTGCGAATGTATCTTATCCATTCGCTACAGTTCGTTCCATCGAAGGTGACCTTTTGGCAAAGGCTCATCAACGTGAAAGAACTAGCAGCAGCGTTGTTAGCGTTCGACATCTACAAATAGAAAGGACAAAGATAGATTAGAATAAGAATCCCTAATTATCACCCAATAAGAAAAATTAGGGCTAGGATCCAACAATAACATTTACATACTAGAAAAGGGATGTCGTAATCTAACATGCAAATAAATTGAAGGTAAGTGAATGACGATTCACTAATTCTCCACCATAAAAACTTAACAATTAGTCCTAAATGTTTTGAGAATTCCTAGGTTCGGATATTCAATGGCATGTTTAAATCTCGATATGCCCCTCTTGTTTATGACTGGGATACCGAGGATCACAAAGCGGGTGTGAATTACCATGCAAATTCACATGGTGCCTTCATTGTAACGATCACCTATTCGATGTGCTGGTAAACCACACACGCTCCATCGAACTATGATAAACAATGAATCACCCTTTTCCACCTTTGCTTAGAACCAATTAGTGTGCCGGTAAACCACACACGCTCTACTAACTTCTTAGCAAGGGTGCAAAGTGTAATTTCATTGGATTGCATCAATTCACTTTTCCTAAAGTAACTAAGATTGGGAAATTTTAAAAATATGTGTAGTTACTTTGTATTACTTGTTATACTTTTAATGAGAGGATGAGGTTTCCCTATCCTACCCGTTCGGCTAACGACCCTCCACCAATCAAGCAAGCGGTGGGTGTGAGTGTACACCCATTAAGCGCCATTTTATAGGCCGCAACCTTATACCCACCTTGTAGATCGGCTTCGTGAATGAGGCCTACTAACGGTAAGACTACATTTAGTTATACATATATATATATATATATATATATATATATATATATATATATATATATATATATATATTATTCTAGTAATATCATATTAGTATAGTGTTGTATTTTAAACCTTTTAAAATCTAGGGTTTGAAATTTAAATTATCTAAATTAAAACTTTTAATCACAAAATATAAATTTCAAAACTTGAGGGCAAGTTTTAAACATTTTAAAACATGGAGGATCAAATAACAAATAATTCCAATTAACAATTAATATCCTAATTATCTATATTTGATTTTATTCAAGATTTGTTTTTAAGATAATTACCAAAATAATCAAAATAATTAATTAATTATCACATAAGGAAATTAAATATTTTATTAGTTGATAAATATCTTTAATTAGATCAAGATAATAGTCATATATATCAAAAAATCGGATTTGGGTTGATCTAATATGACTAAGGTAAGTTACCATAAGATAATTATGAAGAAATCCCGAATCTGGCCATTCCTGACGCTTGGACTCGCCGAGTGCACAAAGGGACTCGCCGAGTCAGGCCAACTCGCCGAGTCCATGAATCAGAAACATAAAAATCGAATTTTTCAGTTATGTTTCAGACAATTAAGCAACAATTTAATGAAAACCAAGTCACGCTCTGATACCATTGATGGGTTTTATCCATAAGAACTTTCCTATGTGCGCATGCAAAACCCTAATGCTTGGATCTAGGCTTTCTAATTAAACATGCTTTGAATCCAAGACTTCTAATGACTATTTAAGAATAAGAACAATGATAAAACGGATCTAGAATCATACCTTTGAATTCCTTGTTGATCTTGTTGTCTTGGAGCTTCTAGAGTCACAATTGTCACTCCTCTAATGGCTTACAAACACCAAATAGCAAGGAGGATGATTTGGGAGAGAGGAGAGGGGAAGGAAATCGGCCAGGGTTTCTATGCTTTAGATGAAGTGCCGATTTCCCTTAGCCATAGGGTCTATTTATACTTGTAAACTCCTTAAGGGTTACAACCTAAACCCTAATTGGATAATCTTCTCTTAAGGCTATCCAAATCCTTTCCATAGATATCCCTTTGGACGATTTGAAGCTATCCTAGCTTCTAGAATCCGTCCATCATATATCTATATGGATTTACAGTCTAAAGTTCAACTATCAAACAATTGACAGTTTATACCCTCTTATTTAATTAATCTCTTTAAGTCACCAAATTAATTCCAATTAACTCTATGACTTATATTAATCAAATAACAATATATTATTCTTTATATTATTCTCATAATATATTAATAATATTTAATCTCTCTTAATAAATCATCCTATCAAGTTGCTATGGTGAAGGCAACCCAAAAGGACTATACACAACCGGGTCAAATACTTGCCTAATATAGTTGCAGCCTTAGACACTATTCCAACAGATATGACACAACCTTCCATTATAAGTATAATGAAGTACAAAGTAACTAAACACTTTTACAAATTCCTAAATCTTAGTTACTTTAGGAAAAATGTGGAGTTGGTGCTAACCCATGAAATTACACTTTACACCTTGCCGACACGTTAGTGGAGCGTGTGTGGTTAACCGGCACACTAATTTGGGACTGGAAAGGATGGCAAAGGGTGACTCGATGTTTGTCATAGATCAATGGAGCGTGTGTGGTTAACTGGCACATTGATTAGGTGATAGTGACATTAAGGGTACCAAGCTAATTTGCATGGTTATCCACACCTTGCTTGTGATCCTCGGCATCCCAGTCACAAAATTGAAGGGAATAATCGAGATTTAAACATGTCATTGAAAAGTTAAATGAATCTCAAAGGATCTAGGGGTTTCAATTCATTTAAAACCTAATTTTCAATTTTCGTTTTTCATGGTGGAAATTGGTAAATTGTCATTTACCTACCTTCAAATGTTCTGCTATTTGGATTACGACATCCCTCTTCCAAATTGTAGAATATTGTGTTGGATCCTAGCCTCAATATTTCATTTGAGTGCTATATTGAGGATTTTATCAACTAACTTGAATTTCTCCCGTTTTGTAGATGTCAAAGTCTAACAACTATTGTCTTCCTGAATCCATTGGAAAAGTTTTCTGCTTGAAGATGATGTTCCACGATTGGATTATGGAAATGGAAATCATTATTCACTTCCTCCACCTCCTCTAATAATTCTCCCCGAACCACATGTTCGAAGACTTGAAAAGTTCAAGGTTACTCAAGCCCTATTGGCAAAAAGTCACAAAGATGGAAAGTCTGTATGTGCTCATGTCTTGGATATGAAGTTGCATATTGATAGATTAGGAATGTTGGGTGTTGATGTCTCAAGGAAGTTAGCTGTTGACTTGGTTCTTCAGTCACTTCCCGAATCATATAGTGAGTTTATTGGAGAGTACTATATGATGGACGACGACGTGACCCTTATTGATTTGACTTATTTGCTTATTGCTGCTGAATCATCGATGATTTGGTGCACTGGTCAAACAAATTTGTCTGGTAAATCAGTATCCCAACCTTTTATGGGCAATGGCAACAATGGAAGTCTAGAAAAGTTTTCTCTACGCTAGAGAAAGGCCGAGTCTGAGATAGTCCCGTGTACCATTCCAGAAGAGTCCATATGTTTCTACTGCCAAGAGAATGGGCATTAGTTACGAAGCTGCCCTGACTACCTGAGAGATCTAAGAGATGGGAGAGTCAAGATGTATGATTCTGCTTCAGGTAAAATCCACTATCTAACTCTATTAAGTTTTCTATTTTAGATTCTTAATACATGATGTGATAAGATTGCATTTTGATGTGTTGTAGGATCGAAGAAAAGAAAGGAAGCATAAAGGAAGAAGTGAGTCGAGTCTGATCGAGAAGAAATGGATTTCGATCACATGATTCGATGATCGGATTTTTGAGCTGCTACTTAGAGAGTTATGATAGATTGCTTAGGAATATGTAATAGCATAGTTTTCATTTGAATTTGCATTGTAAGGAAAATTTTATGCACTTTTTTTTAATAAATAAAATAAATTTTGAGTTTTGTCTTATTTATATCTCCTTGCAATGTCATTTGTGAAAATTGATGCTTGTGTGTTTCTATTATAAGAATATTAAGTGGATGTGATTCTTAGTTATGTTATTTATGGTAGTGTCGTAATTTTCTAAGTAAGGAAAGATTCCCATCGCCCAAGTTTCAATTGGACAGAAGCTTGGAATCATATGATTTGAGTCATGTGATGTATGGAAATCTTGGTACTTGGGAAATTAAGACTAATTCCTTGTTCACATTAGTATGTGAGTCAAGTGAAGGAATAAAGGATCTAGAATGCATTGTTGTGTACTAGGTCAAGTCCGCCCCAAAAAACGATAAGAGTATTCGTCATAATTTGCTAAAAGTTTAGTAAATATGGTTATACTTACAAGATTAAGTGTAATTCTGAATCATTGAAAAGTTTCAATGTATGGAAGAACGAATAAGAAGAATCAATAAGGCAGAAAGATAAAAGTTTCTCTAATCTGAAAAGATAGGAGAGGACTTTAGCGTCATGCTTTATGATCGTCTAATTGATTATGAAACCATAACACAGTTGATCCTCTAAGGACATGTTAGTACATTAGTATGACTAAGAAGAGGAATCGGGAATTGTTGAGATAATCAAAAGGAGAATCATACTTTGTTCCAAAATCAAGTCTTAGAGTCATACTCCAAGATTATGACTTAAGTGACACATCTTAAGAAGTTCTAACACACTCATCAAATGTGGAGCAAAAAAATGTTTTTTTTACCCTTGCATGTTTGAAATTGGTAAATTGTGATGTCTTGGATAAGACAAAGACCAACTAAGACCAATTGTGTGTAGTTTTGTCTTTATAAGAATCTGCACTAACTCTTGAATATTTGTTTGTCAAGAAATGTTTCTTGACAAGAGAGTCTTATATGTCAAGATGTCATTGGGAGTCTAAATGATCTTGAAAAGTTTCAAGAACTAATCAAGAGTAAACCTATTAAACACTAGCACACGACTTGAGGTTTGTAACCTATCGTGTTGAAATATTCTTGTTTGCGTGCCATTCCAGTTTACTCAACTATGCATGTGAGTTCTATGAGTTCTCAATGGGTTGCATAGAGGCAAGGAACCCTGATCAATGGAAAGTACATTGATAGGTAGGGATGAGCTGCCCAAAAACTTGGAAGCAATGGTGGGACCCTTGATGGCAAGAAATTAAGAATGAACAAGTTCTGTACATAAGAGTTTGGTTTTGTCACTAACATTATCTTATAATTATGGTTATGACAAATTCACATGGATAAGAGCACATACACCATAAAATCTAAGTGTTATAAGGTTTATCTCTGTTTCATGAAAATGATTGTGAGGAAACGCTTTTACTAAGAGATATTTTAAGGAGATGGCAATTTTGATATTTGCGTTCTCAAATTCGATTATGATTATGGGATCCCTCTTCATAGTTCGAATTGTGAGACTTGGCATATAGTCTAAACATTTAGGACTTATTGCTATAAGTTCATAATAAGTTTAGACATACATATGAGCTATCTAAGGAAAGGTGTATGAGTTTGAGAAGCTTAGATAAAGGCTTATCGAAGCATATTGTAATAGAAATATGAACTTTGGAAGTCAATATGTATTGATTTCTAGAAGGTCAATTGTTTTCTAAATACGTGTCAAAGCTAGTGGGAGCATAAATGTTATGCTAGTATGGATATAATTATCATGTTAGTAGGAGCATGATTATTATTTGAAGTGTTGCAAATTAGCAATATTAATTATAGAAAACAAAAGTTTCACTTTGCAAAGTTGCATGGGTTGAAAAGTTGTTTTGCTATAATTAAGGGAGAAAATATTATACTTCATTTCAAATCTAAAAGCTTAGATTGAGAAAATTTGATTAAATTTAGTCAAAGGACATATATGGATGTTATGTTGAAAAGGTTCAATGTAACATATATATTCGGTTATCGTGTTTTGTAACTTTTAAAAGTAAATAATATTATGAAATATTATATGATTATGAGCGTTGAGTTCTAACAGATAGTTTTTACTAGAATTGAAGTAAAATTAGGGTTTCATTATGGCAGCCCTATTCATCGAGTTGAGTCCCTCAACTCGTCGAGTAGACTTTAAGTTCCTCGTCTAAATTTCATTCATACTCGATGAGTTTAGGGCCTCCAACTCGTCGAGTTCCTATAGAAAAATGAATAAATTTGATTTAACGTACATACTAGGAACCGGGCATTACAATTTCTTTCATAGTTGGTCCTTTACTAGTTATGGTTTGAATTGCACGACCAAAACTGCCACATTTCTGAAACTCTGGGGACCAGAATGTAAATTTGTCATTGTCTTTCCAATTATTCCCCCGGCTAGATCCTATGCAACCCATGAACAAGCCATACAATTCCACGTTATCCGTCTCCTCCGAGAACCTCCATGATGCCCAGTCCATGATGTAATCGATCCTCGAAGCATCCAAAGGCATCAAAAGTTATAAGTAATCAACAATATCGACCTTCCTGTTTTTCAAGTATGTATGTGAAGAACACCCAATTTGATGAAATCGACAAGCAATTTAAATCCATAGCATTCTAAAAGGACTTACCCATCTCAAATGATTTACTTTAAATTTTGACTCGCGTAATCTTCATTTTCTTTTGGTTTTGGTTCTTTGTGATGTTTTTCAACGTGTTCATCTGGTCCTTCATTGTAATCGGATATGTGATCGGAGAGCAATGACATCAATGACAATTGTTGTTTATTATTTTCCCCGCTTTCGTCTGGGGGTTATTATCGTCTTCCACATCCGGGTCGATATCCAGTGGGAGTAATTGGTCATTGCGTTGCCTATCTGACATATACCATAACTGTCGAGTTGCATCACCGTCCAATTCGTTGACCCTCGGGTCACTTGGATACCTCGAAGAACCACGTCAGATCATCATACGATTAGTAGTTTTGTTGGTGTTGATTGGCATATCAGAGGCGGGGATAAGGAATGTGGAGGTCCACGCTTTACCGACGCGTTTAAGGCAAAGCATGTCTCGAAACGCCTTCCAGTTCTTCTTCGATCCAGAAGCCTGGTTGTTTCGAAGCATATCCACAATCTTCTGATTTTGTATCCGATCTTAAGTTATTTCTTTGTCTTCCATGGGCACACCAGCTAATTATAACCTTCGTCTCTCCGACGACAATTTGTATCAATCTCAAAGAAGTTCGAAATGCGGCCACAATTCAACGTTTTAGCACCGTTTCTTATCAGATTTCACAATTGGATCATTATGAAGTCAAACAATTGAATAAGTAGACATTAAGATCGATGAGATGGTGTGGAGCGAGTCTTATGGTGGATGAGTGTTAATTTAAGCCATTGACTTTATGGTATGGACCAACCAAGCAAGAAATTTAAGCCATATGGGTCATTTGTGTAATTTCAAATAACTGTTTAACGGATGAATGGTTAAAAACTTATAATAATGACTTAAATGACATGTGAAGATGACCTATAGCGTAAAAATAAATAAATAAATAAATAGTTGATCAAGTCAGAGAAAACACTTAAGTGACATTTTCTTTTAATTATTTCCCTACGATAACGAAATACCTAATAAATGAGAAATTAAATATCCTCCTACCTTTTTAATCCTACCAATCCTTCTATCCATTTAAATGATGACATGTGTCATATTAGTATCCTAAAATATCATTAAATTTTATTAAATAAACATTAAATGTTACACATGTCACCATTTGATTGGGTAGGAGGATATGTAGAAACAAAAAGTATGAGAAATATTTAATTTCTCCTTCCGGAAGTTGGGAGTTGTGTGCGTTTACTATGTTGCTCCCTAGTCCCTTCTTAGTTATCATATCTTGAACAAGGAACAAAGTCATTCATAAAGCGCTCACATCGACCGGAGAATGAATGTTCTAAGAGGGTGTTTGGCTTAGCTTTTCAAACCCCAAAAGTCCTTTTTGGAAAAGTTACAAAAAGTCGGGATTTCCTGACTTTTCCAAAAAGTTCATTTTTCTTATGTAAAAACTAAAATAGTTTTTAAAACTATTTTGCCCAACATATTTTGCTTTTTTTTTTCAAAAAGGATTTTTGGTTGTAAAAATCCAAACCAAACAACCCCCCCCCCCCCCCCCCCCCCCCCCCCCCCCCCTTATCTTAGGGTTAAGTGTTGGTAAATCCGTCTTGTCGTTCCAGACTGTTGTTTCCTTGTAGATTGTTGGAAAATCACGAACATCTTAGGGAGATTTGTTCAGGCCAACTACAGAACCCTTGTTGATTTATCAGGCCAACTTCAGTTTTTACTTTTCTGGATTGAAATAGAATTCAAGCGCTTCACCTAAAACCAACGGAAATTGAGAGAGAATCGCACCTGCATGTACACCAAAAATTACACCGATTTCATATTGTCTATGGAGACAAAAGTGTTTTCTAGGGTTTACAGAGGATCATTTTTTATTCAAGAAGGTTTCTGGTTATTGATTTGGAATGATAAAACAAGTCTCAATTCATAGTGGATAGAACATGGTTTTGGATTTACATAAAAATGGTATCATAAAACGAGTCTCAGTTCATGCTAAGGATTGCTCCTTCTTATGCTTTTGGTGAATGAACTTGCTTAACATAAATTTTCTTCATTTCATTTGCGTTTTTTTTCTTGAATTGAAATGAAGAGGGTATTCTATTGAGCATAGTCTCTGAGTTGGCACTTAATAAAAGGGTTTTGTATGAAGTGTTTACGACCCATAGTTTATTTTTGTCTGCAAAAAAGACAGGCTCTTGATCAAACCATGCCCATTTGACTTCTTAGCCATTTCACTTGTAAACTTCTTATATCTTCATTTTCTATTTTTATATTATTCCCTCTCACTTTAAACAATTTTCCATGCATATTTTTTAGCTATACAGATAAAGAGTAAAGAGACAGATTAAGCGATTGAGAGATTGTGATTGGAAGGACAACTGAACATATGGGTAAAGATGTAGTTGGTCTTTGGTTCTTTAATGACCTTCCTACTATTATTAATAGATATTTTTAATCAATTGAAATCCTTTTTGCTTGTGTCTTTTAGTTGTAGATGGTGATCATGTATTCCCTCTATTAATCTATTTTGGTTCTAGGTGTATTTGTCAGGTAGATTTTCAAAGTTAAATGCTTTGTTAACTAGAAAGAAAATTACTAAATTAGACATATCTTAGTGGACGAATAAGCCAAATACCGTCAAACTAGAAAGTTAAATGTTTTTCAATATAATGACTTTTTCTTGTATTTCGGGCAGAAATATCTAGATATTTTTAAAACAAAAGACATTTTAGTGATGGATGATACAGAAATGTTTGTAACGAAAGTAAAGAGTATCCGTCAGTAAATCCATCAGGTGTTTGTCGGTATATGTCATTAAAACTGTCTATCAGTAATCCATTGGAAAGTACCTTCCGTTGGTCTATACGCCAAATATTGTCAAACTTGTCAAAAAATATTCTGTCAGTTTACTTCATATGGAAAATTCCATCGGTAATTCGTTATAGAAACCGTCGGAAATCTGCCTCAAATAATTACCGACAGGGATTGTACAACAGAAAATTCTGTTGAAAATCAGTTTTCCCGATGTACAAGGTTGTCGGAAACTGTCCAATTTTCTAGTAGTGGTTTATTGATGTTATTGATACTTAAAATGGGTTTGTTTGTTATAAAATCTAGATTTTGGTAACTTTATGAATTTAAAAAAATAATCACGACTTAGCAACGAGCATCCATTGCAAATATTTATCGATACGTATCACTAACCATAATGCATCCGTCGTCGATCTGTGTTGGTTGTTTAATATTATTTGGTTTCAAAGTTGGTGGAAAATAAAATATGTCAGATCAATGACGAATATATATTTCGTTGATATCAAAGAATATGAGCGCTAAAAATTACTCACCATACAATTTAACACCTTTTTTCTCTGTCACTAAATGACCTCACTATCTATGTGAGCCGTAAGGGATTGGTTTGTGTGAAATTCTATTTTGTTGAAATGACTTGTGTAAATCTTGATTGACAAAAATGTGGATTAATCACCTATCATAAGCAATGTATTAAAAATCGGTTTGAACCGATCGGTCGAACCAGTTGAACCGAGAACTAGGGAAATAAGCAGTTCGACTAGTATTGGTTTTATGTCTCTTTCTGAACCGGAACGAACGGTCGGTTTTCTCAAAAACCCAGTTGAACCTGTTAAATTAAACAGGTTGAACCGGTTATATTGAAAAAAAACACATGAAAATGAATCATTTTTTATAATAAACTTTGATGATGTTTTTCATATTTATTTAGTTTTTTTGGAATAAAAACATATCGTAAATGTTATAAAGTTATTTTGATTTTTTGTATTTATCTAAAACTATATTTTGTTTTGGTATATTATTTATATTTTCTTCTTGATGTATATTGATTGATGTAATACTTATCATTGTGTTATTATTCTAATGTATTTGGATTAACCTAAAACTTATTTTTATGTATTCTTTTAATATTTGAACTTATGGACATCAAATTCTTGATTTATGTATGTATATATGTATAGGAAAAAAGGTTAAGGGATGAAAATTATAGAAACCAGTTTACCCGACGGTCGAATCGGTTAAACCGGAAACCGATTAGCATACTGGTTCAACTAAAAAACCGGTTTGATCATAAGCTTCCAATAACAATCTTGAACCAAGGGCTTGAAAGTTGAAACGCAAGAATCCTTACAATTACAATTCGTAATATTATATGAAGGAATGACCATAAATTAATATTTAATGTTTCGGATCATACCCAAATATCTCGAATATAGTGATATAAACGATTTGTCTTAATAGCTAATATGGTGATATAAACGATTTGCTTTAACAAATTAATATTTTTTATAGAATCTTCACGCGTATCACGTTATTCGCATCATGGTTTCATAGGTATGCTTAGCCAAACTATGTATTTTCAATAAATAGTAGTTACTAAAGAATAATACGTACTAAGGGGCATTTTTAATATTTAAAATTTAACCTTTTATCCTGAAAATTTGACCCTCCAAAATCCTTTTCTTGATAAAGTATTCGGTACGTATTAGAATTTCATCTCCATCTCCACTATAAATATGGAGAAACACCATCACGATTCAAGCACAAGTAAAAGAAGGATCCATCGATATGGATATCATATCATTCTTCCCTTCATGGATTCTTCCAACAACATTACTTCTCTTCTTTACTTCCATCTTCATGTATGCTCTTCGAATGAGGAGGTCATCCATCAGGCTTCCCCCAGGCCCTAAGAGGCTTCCAATAATAGGGAACCTTCACCAAGTGTTGGGTAAAGAGGGTGTCCATCAAACCCTATGGAACCTCTCCCAGACATACGGCCCAGCTATGCTTCTTCATTTTGGAGCCCAACCATTCCTCGTCATTTCCTCTACTGAAATGGCTACTGAAGTCTTAAAAACTCATGATGAGAAGCTGTGTACGCGTCCGTACTCTAAGGCTACCAAGCTACTGTCATTTAACTACATGGACGTTGCCTTCTCACCACACAGTGATCATTGGAGAGACATGCGCAAGGTTGTGGTATCTGAGTTCTTGGGTGCTAAAAGGATTAGATTATATAAAAACATGATGGAGATTGAGATGGAGGCTGTCATTCGTTCTATCTCATCACATTCCTTAAACACTACAGTAAACCTAGAAGACATCCTCTTATCTCTAGTATATGATGTCGTGGGTAAGGTTGCATTTGGTAACAGCTATAGGGGAAAGACTTTTAATGGTAGAACATTGAAAGATATAGTCGAGGAGGTACAAGTCATGGGTGGTGCCTCATTTTCGTTTATTTTTCCAACATTTGGTTGGATTTTAGACGAATTAACAGGGTGGAATCGCAGGCTACAGAAATGTTATACTGATTTTGATGGCTTTCTCCAGATGATTCTTGATGATCATCATGACACAAAAACAAGTGGTCATGTAAATGATTTTGTTGATGACTGTATGTCTCGGTTGACTACCGAGGAGATGAAAGCACTTATGATGGTAAACAACACATTTAAATCCTTTTCTATATATTTGCATACATTTATTTCATGGTTTTCAGTTTCAAGCATGTTGTTGTTGTTTTTTTTTCTCATGAAATTAATAAACATCACTGCAGAATGTGCTTGAGGGAGCAGTTGACACAACTACTATAACAATGGTTTGGGCTATGTCCGAGCTCGTTAAAAATCCTAGAGTTATGGAAAAGTTGCAAAACGAAATTCGAAGATGTGTTGGAAGAAAATCGAAAGTAGATGAATCAGATATTACGAAGATGCCATACTTGAAAATGGTGGTGAAGGAGACGCTAAGATTGCACCCACCTGCTGCTTTTCTGATGGGAAGGGAATGTGTAAGTCAATGTCGGATCGGTGGATATGACGTGTTACCTGGTATGAAAGTGATGGTGACTGCGTGGGGATTAGGAAGGGATCCAAGAATCTGGAAAGAGAATGCAGAGGAGTTTTATCCAGAGCGATTTGAAAACATTAAGGCTGATATCGGAGGGAAAAATTTTGAGATGATCCCGTTTGGAGGGGGGAGAAGAGCATGCCCTGGGAATAACATGGCTACTTCAACTGTAGAATTTACAATTTCAAACTTACTTTACTTCTTCAACTGGGAAACACCAGCCGGATTGAAGAAGGAAGATCTGGATATGAAAGAGAATGGCTTCCCGTTTCTTCGTAGGACGACACCTCTTTGCCTTGTCCCTACAAAGCACAACTGGGAAGACTAGGAATCATTTCTTCTTTCCATTAATGATATGTTGGACCTGGCGTGAATATTCTCCACGCTGGTGTAATTTCATTATCACAATAATATTGTATCCTTTATTTGGATTTTATTTGGATCGGTTCGATCCGATCCAATTAAGTAACCCAAATTGATTTCGATTTTTAAAATATTGGTCCAAATAATCCAAACTAAATTCAAATTTGATCCGATCTAATCCAATTACAATTCGGTTGAATCGGTTTTTATAATTCGGTTTTAAAAAACTAAAACATTTTAAAACGGCATATAACTATAATATTATCCAATTTTTATAAAAGAAGCAAAAAAATATTTAGTTGTGATTTAAAATTTATAAACTAATAAAAATGTATATTATAGTTTAATATTCAATAGATAAAGAACTTTTAAGAGAAAATGCATATTAATTTTTTTATTAGATGAAACTTTTTGAATTTATTTGAAAAAATAAATTATAAAATTAATAAATAGTTATAGTTATAATAAAAATAATTAAATAATAAATTCTTATTCGGTTTTTTTTTGGATTATTCGGTTCATATTTTATAAACCAAAACCAATCCGAAATCCAGAATAGTAATTTGGTTTTGTTGAAAACCAATCCAAAAATCCGAATATCCGAACCAAATAGTCCAATCCAATTTATCCAATTGAACAATTCGGTTTTATTCAAATAATGAACAATCCTACCCCATATCACTTTGAGTAACATGTGTATCCCATGCAACAGGACTTTATTTATTTATTTATTTTCCTTTTTTGCCTTATGGCTTTTCCAAAAGGGGTTTTGGATTAATTTTTGAGAGTGCAAAAACCAATAAACCAAAATTTTTCCATTCCTAATTTCTAAAATAGTTTCTTTTTCTTCTTGCAAAAAATTTAATGAACATTTGAATTGCAAACTACTTTTAAATCTTTTGGCTTCTTGAAAAACCAAAAGTCTACAAAATAGTTTAAAAAAAGAATCCCCAACACCTCATAAGTGGTATGTAATGTTTTAAACACCGGTTTGAATCGGCCAGTCAAACCGGTTGGACCGGGAACCGGTGGTGAGAGCAGTTCAACTATCACTGATTTTATGTCGATTTCTGAACTGGATTTAACCGGCTAGTTTTTAGAAAAATCTGGTTGAACCGGTCAAAATAAACCGGTTAAACCGAAAAAAACACATTAAAAAAAACCATTTACACAATAAACTTTAGTGATTTTTTTTTCAAATCTATTTAGTTTTCTATAAATAAAAACATATGGTAAATGTTATAAATTTTTTTGATGTGTTTGTATTCATTTAAAACTATATCCTGTTTCAGTATTATACTTTATTTTCTTTTTGACGTATATGGATTGTTGTAAAACACTAAAACTTATGATTATGTGTTATTTTAATGTATTTGGAATCATCTACAACTTATTTGTATGTGTACTTTTAATGTTTAAACTTGTAAACATCAAATTCATGAATTATATATGTATGTATGTGTAGAAAAATAAGAAAAAACATGAAAAATATAGAAACCGGTTGACCCGGCGGTCGACCGAGAACCACTCAACATACCGGTTCAACTAAAATACCGGTTTTTAAAACATTGGTGGTATGTGTCCTAGGGGGAGAGATAGGACAATAGGGATGAATTCTTCTTTCATTTTTAATTAATTAAAAAATATTAACATATAAAAAAAAATATAATATTCTTTTTAGACCAAAATCATTATAATTGATTATACTCTACCAAATATTTTTAGAAACCATATATATTTAACAACCATAAAGATTTTTTATAATTATATTCTTTATAAAACGTAAATTATTATCATAAAAATAAAAAATATTATATACAAATTATCACTTTAAAAAAACGAAGGCACGAATACTAGGGTTTTTTTTTAATTACCTTTTTATTCTAATTTAACTCGTTAGCTTTCGCCTTTCGAACTTTAACCCTCGAAGATACCAACTAATTATTATTATTAAAAAAATACTAGTAATAATAAACGATAAGGGTAGCATAAATTAAATTAAACTTAACAATAAGCAGAAAATTCACTTACAAAATTCCTTTTCTTTTTACCAAACATTTTTAGACTTTTTCTAAAAAGATAAATTCCAAAAGATAAAGTCAAAACATTTAAAAAGCTAAGCAAAAGAACGAGGAGGTGTTAGGGTTTGTGCAGGCAATCGGCAATACGAGAGTTCGATTGGGCTAACCGCTTGCTCTCCCGGTAAGCAAACTCGGATTTCATAGCAATCGAAATATTTGAAGATCAGAAACCGAAGGAATTAGAGTTCCAGTTCTCAATCAAATCTGATCAATTGTAAATCGTTCATCCTGTTTCGATATGTTAAATTGGTATTGTGATGATTCATGAAAAAACATAGGGTACCAGCGTATAGTTTCCTCTTTTGCTAATTGCTTTTATCAAGTTTTTGTCTAACAATCTTATAGATCTTCGTGATTAATAGCAGCGTACGCGATAATTAATCGCTTAAATTGTGCAGTCTCCCGTTCTCTGTTTAACTGAGCTATGGATATAAGAAACTACTGTGGATATCATTGGGAAGCTATAGTTGCTACCTTCTGAATAAGATATATATCTGATTTTGTGGTGTCACTTGTTGTTAGATTCGAAATATCTGATACACACTGAAACAATGCCATATCTTTCATACATTTTATTCATTTGGCAGGATATATCCAGTCAAGGTTATGCATTTTGAAATGGAGATGACACTCAAGGAAGACAACCCAGATTCTCCAATGTCTGGAATCTATGAGATACCTGGTGAACCTGCATTGGTTATCAATGGGGTGCCTCCTGTATGTACCAGTGTCAATGGTAGTCTTGTTCCCTACAAAGTTTGTTGTGACATAGATTCAAAAACAAATGAGTCTTTGGGTGACTGGTTAGAAGGTAGAAAAGTTCAAAAGCTATTTGGGGAGAAGTTCTTTAATGGGGAAGTTACCAAATTTGACAAAGAATCGAATTGGTATAGAGTGGTTTATGATGATGGGGATTTTGAAGATCTTGAATGGCATGAGTTGCAGGAAGTTTTACTACCTCTTGACATCACAATCCCATTGAAGACATTAGCATCAAAAGTCAACAAGAGGAGGCAAAAACATGATAAAAAATCTGGTAGATCTGTGAGTAAGCCCAAAATCCACCAACATAAAGGTTTGGAATCCGAGGTTGAGAAAATGGAGGTCTAGATAGCAAGTAGATTAGTGGTTGCTTAGTTATGAAGCTCCTTGGGATTTCTTCTGCAAGGAGTTCAAGGTATTCGATATGATTAGTCCTCATTTAGCCCTTTCTCAGCCAATTTACCTGTCTTCATTTTGTGGGTCTTTTATCTAGGTTGTAAATATATAATAATAATAAAAAAGTCAAGGCAGAGCTAGAATTTGAAATGCAATGACATGTAGAGGTTTGTCCCTTTGTGTGAATAAAAGATTATGTATCTTGCTGGGAGTTGGACCATTTATTCTATTAGCTCATCCGTTAAAAATTTTAATTAAAAAAATGCTCAAAGTAGTCGTTAGAATGTTCAAGCCATGAGTCAAAGAGCAAAGGGTTTTTATTAGGCATTGTAGGTCGTCGTTGGCATCACAAAACACCCTGACCACGCCCCACCACGAAGGTGTGTGCTGGTGTGCACGGTCCACGATCATGGCCACGTAGACCACGACCCAATTCGTGGTATGTATATGTGATAGTCTTATATAAAAATGTTTTGGGGTGAATTTTTAGTTGATAGCAGTTGTATCTTCAAGATTGACAGTTTTTTTTAGATGATTATTGTTTTTTCTTGGGTAGAACCCAACCGGATTCTCAAATTCCATAATTAGGAATATGTTGGGAATGGTTATGATAATTGAAATTTTGAAGGACATTGTCATATCTAGAGATAGAGGTAGGGATGGAGAAATCGGAAAAAAAATGAACTAGAAACGGAAGAATATAAACAATAACATCAATATCATTACGTCACAAAAGTAGTTATTTATTCCCTTCAAATGTTGATTGATTTCTATAATTGAACCTAAAGTAGAACAATAAATATTATACAAAATATACAATAAAATAATAAATAAATGTGTAACTTACATTGTTTGCATTTTTGCACATTTTCCAATAACTGTTCAAGGTTAATACATGCATTTGATACTCTCAACCAACCTTGAGTACATATCAAAGCTTCCACCATCTTCGGAAGCAAATTACTGCGAAAGTCATCTACTAAAGGACCATATATACTAAAAGTGGACTCACTAGCAACTAAAGAAATTGGAATGACTAGAATGTCTTTTTCAATTAATGTCAACACTTTATATGTAGTGTATTTGTCACTAAACCACTTCAAAATTTCAAATGTTTCATTATTCATTTGTTTTTTCAGGCAAAGTATCAAGATATTCCTGTAATTCGGATTTTTCCGTAACATCCTCAACATCAATTTCGTAGAGCTCAATCATATATTTTTCTTATCTATTTATTCTTAACCATTCATGTAACACCTCAAATTTTAGAGCAAATTTTTCATTTTTAATTTACCAAAAATTAGGGTTTCACAAATCAAGTTCTCAAATACACGATTATCCAAAACAAACATTGTCACAAAATATCAGAGTTCACAAACCGTCCCAACAACAAATCCGTACAATCGGACCTTCGTCTTCCCATGGTCCTTAGAAGTAGCTGAAACACATAAATCAACAATTGTAAGCACGAAGCTTAGTGAGTTCCCCAGAATAACACACACATCACAACAAGAATAAACAATTATGGGTTATCAGCAACCTTGGGGATTATTAGTAGTCCTAATGGGCAAACAGCACGCCCGGTGGGTTATCAGCAACCATGTAGACGGTCAGTACTCTCAGTCACATACAAACAACATAACACAATAATAACAGCTAGACCCAGCTGGTCATCACAGATACAGCTATCCTACCACACAAGTAAGTATAAGTGAGGAGACTCACTTGACATTGTCGACAAGTAAATCTCACACCTGAACTGCCGGAACTAGACTCCGCCTAATCAACGAAATAATTAAGCATAATTAATAATTAAGGTCTAAAACTCAACTCGCTAGTCCATATCCCACAACTAAGTCCTCAAAGGGAAAAAAGACCATTTTTCCCTTCACATGGTCCAAAATCCTAAATCTTGACCAAAAGTCAGAAAGTCAATGAAAGTCAATTGCACATCACATACGTTAGGTGTACATGTCCTTGAGTGGGGCGTCCAACTCAATCAGAACCTATCGGGGGCGGAACCGGCTATGCGGGAGGGTAGCCAGGATTACGCCCGACATACTCCGTCTGCTTCCATTTTCACTAACTTTGTGTCTTAATCCTTTAAGACAACTAACCAAACCTCATATCTGACCAATCTAAGATGTCTTAATCCATGAAGTCGTCGACTTTAAGCCTTTGCATGGCTAAGAAGGACTCAATGCAACAATCCTTAACTTCTAACTCACTCTAATCTACTTTACTCATGCATGAGCCATAGGGAATGATCAAGCAACTTTTTTTAGGAATCTATAGGTCCTAAAATGCATGAAAGGACAACTACAATTCCCTGGAGTGCACCAAACTCGTAAAGGTCCAATCTTGGGGACAAAAGCTCATAAAACTTCAACCATGTAGATCAAATAGAAAACAAGGTATAAACTTTATACCTGAATAGATGTACAAGGAGAAAATGTTCATGGATCTACAAGCCTGCAAGAAACCACTTCTTCTTCTCTAGACTCCTTCAACAAAATGCACCAAAACACTCAATAAGCCCACAAAACTCACACAAGCAACTTAGACTTGGGATATGGTTTTGGGGGTGGCTGACAAGGATGATCAAATGGGGATATAATGTTGTTTAAATTGGGAGCAACCCTTAAGATTAGGGTTTGGAGTCTGGGCTAGTATGCCCGACATACCACACATACACCCAACGTACTAGCGAGTCATCCGCGTTCCAAAAAGCACGAGTACATTGTGCATACCCTCGAGTACGCCCAGCGTACGAACAAAGTGCATGCCTTTTCTACTTAGGGACCAATTGTGCCATTTCTCATAAAATAACGGGGAATAATAATAATACTTGATATTGGGATGTTACAATTCTCCCTCACTAGAATCAGACTTCACCCTCGAAGTCATCCTCATGAAACAACTTAGGATAGTGCTCACGTGTCTTGGTCTCGGGTTCCCACGTCCACTATGATCCCTTCTGGTGCTGCCACTGGACTTTGAACAAGTTCAACAACTTGTTCCTCAAGGTCTTCACTTTCCGATCCATAATTGCCATAGGCTTCTCAACGTAGTTCAAGCGATCGTCGATCTGAATGTCCTCCATAAGGACCACAACTACCTCGTCAGCTATACGCTTCCTCACCTGGGAAACATGGAAGATATCATGAATATGTCTCAAATCCTTTGGTAGCTCCAACCGGTAAGCCATCTTGCCTACACGGGCCAAAACTCGGAAAGGGCCAATAAACCTGGGGCCCAACTTGCCCCGCTCTCTGAAGCGGATAACACCCTTCTAGGGTGACACCTTTAGAAGCACTAAATCCCCCATATGAAACTCTAGCTCGAAGTGCTGCCAATATGCATAACTCTTCTGGCGGCTCTGATCAGTCAGCAACCTCTGTCTAACATGTTGTATAGGCTCAGTCATCTTGAACATTACTTTCGTGCTCCTCATGACCCTCTTTCCAACCTCGCCCCAACAAATAGGGGTACGTATCTCCTTCCATACAGAAGTTCGAAGGGTGACATGCCAATACTGGCATGGTGGTTGTTGTTATAAGAAAACTCAGCCAACGGAAGATAGGAGTCCCAACTCCCACCAAAATCGATGACACGGGCACACCAGATATGGCAAGAAACATCATTTCTTTTCATGGTTTATTTAGACAAGGATTTAGATATTCGTTTAATAATGAGAATGGTTCGATTTATGCTTATCTAAATTTATTTTGAAGAAATGCCTTGTAATGGAATTTATGAAACTGTTATGGTTGTAGATAACCTAGGAAATGATGTGTTGTGTATGGATTCTTCCAATAGTATGGATAAAACATCCTTGTGGCATTGTCGTCTTGGACATGTTAACAAGAAGTGCATAGCCTAAATCCAAAAGGATAGAGTGTTGGAGTCATTCGACCTTAGGGAAGATGAAACATGCGAATCTTGTTTACTTGGAAAGATGACCAAGTCACCCTTCACTGGCACTTGTGAGAGGGGTGAGGGTTTATTGGATCTCATACACACCGACATGTGTGGGCCCTTTAGATCCACCACAAAGGATGGGAACCGCTTCTACGTGACTTTCACCGATGATTATAGTAGATATGGGTATATTTACATAATCAAGCACAAGTCAAAAACGTTTGAAAAGTTTAAAGAGTTCAAAAATGAAGTGGAGAATCAATTGGGCAGGAAAATCAAGATGCTTCGATCCGATCGAGGATGAGAATACCTAAGTCTTGAATTCCACGACTATCTCAAGGAATGCGGAATAGTTTCTCAATTGACGCCACCTAGGACACCGCAGTTGAATGGTGTGGCAGAAAGGCGTAATCGAACCCTATTAGACATGGTTCGTTCTATGATGAGTCGTGCTTCACTACCTATCTCATTTTGGGGGTATGCCTTAGAGATTGCCACCCATATCCTTAACCGAGTCCCTACTAAGAAGGTTGCCAAAACACCTCACGAGATGTGGACAGGGAAAGCTCCCTCGTTGGCACATATCAAGGTTTCGGGCTGTGAAGTTTTCATAAGACAAGAAACTCACGACAAGCTCGAACCTCGTAGTGAGCAGTGTATTTTCATCGGCTACCCGCAGAGATCCTTTGGATATCTCTTCTACAGACCAAGTGACAATGTTGTCTTCATTGTGAGGAGAGGGTTTTCCGAGAGAGAGAACTCATAAGCCAAGGAGACAGTGGGAGGCAAATCGATCTTGAAGAGATTTAAGAGTCGAGCAATGAAGGAACATCTAACGCTGGCGCTTAACCCAAGGAGGAAACTCCGGTTGAACCGATTGACGAGTCCTTACCTCTTAGACGTTCTGAAAGAGTTAGAGTTCAACCCCAGTTTTATGGCTTTCATATTACTACCGAAGGGGACACGTATATTAGTGATGGTACACTGATAAATCTAGATGAACCTAATAGCTATAAGGAAGCCATGGCAGGCCCAGAGTCTGCAAAATGGAAAGACGCAATGGACAGCGAGATTCAGTCCATGTATGACAAGCAAGTTTGGAATTTGGTTGACAATGTGCCCGGACGTAAGACGGTTGGGTGCAAATGGATCTTCAAGAAGAAGACCGACGTGGATGGGAATGTACACACGTATAAAGCACAATTGGTGGCGAAGGGCTTTACTCAAACTTCTGGACTTGACTATGATGAGACCTTCTCGCCAGTTGCTAAGATAAAATCAATTAGGGTGATGCTAGCCATTGTTGCATTTCATGATTATGAGTTATGGCAAATGGATGTCAAGACCGCCTTCCTTAATGGCAAGTTGGCTGAGGATGTTTACATGGCTCAGCCAGAAGGGTTTGTCGATCCGAAGCATCCCAATAGAGTGTGCAAGCTTGAGAATTCCATTTATGGACTTAAGCAAGCATCTCGCAGATGGAATATTTGCTTCGATGAGAAAGTCAAAGAGTTTGAATTTGTACGAAGTGAAGATGAATCATGTGTATATGTCAAGGCCAGTGGGAGTATCGTTAGCTTTCTCATTTTGTATGTCGATGACATACTGCTCATAGGAAACGACATCCCGACTTTGCAGGAGGTTAAGTCCTAGCTCGGGAAGTGCTTCGCTATGAAGGACCTCGGAGAGGCTTCCTATATTTTGGGAATAAGGATAATGAGAGAAAGAAGTAAGAGACTAATAGGACTTAGTCAGAATACTTACTTGGATAAGGTACTAAAAAGTTTTAGTATGGAAAACTCGAAGAAAGGAGAACTACCGATACAGAGTAATGCCAAATTGAGTAAGTACCGAAGCCGAGATAGTTGAGATGAGCTGAGTACCCTACGCTTCCGCAATTGGCTCAATCATGTACGCTATGACTTGTACTCGCCCTGATATGGCCTTTGCTTTGAGCATGGTCAGTAGATATCAAGGGAACCCGGGCAGAGCTCATTGGATTGCAGTAAAGAGTATACTTAAGTACCTTCGGATGACCAAGGAATGGTTCTTAGTCCTCGGAGGGAGTGACAACTTAAAGGTGCGAGGGTATAGTGACACAAGCTTCCAGACCGACAGGGACAACTACTGTTCGCAGTCAGGTTGGGTGTTTACCCTTAATGGAGGAGCAGTGACTTGGAAAAGTTCCAAACAAGAAACCGTAGCTGATTCAACGTGCGAATCAGAGTACATTCAAGCGTCGAAGGAGGAGATGTGGTTGAAGAACTTCATTGGTGATCTTGGAGTTGCGCCTGCCATAAAGGTGATGGGTTTTGAGCATTCTAACACTTCCTAAGTGTACATGCAACCCTAATAACCTTGGATCTATGTTTGTCTAATTATCATTCAAAGTTGATTTCCAAGGCTATGTTCCTATCTAGCATACATGTGGAACAATTTCTCTTTGAATGAAAGATAGATCTACATACCTTGTTGTTGAAAGTGTTGCTTAAAACCTTGTGAGCCTAGCACCTCAAGTGTGATGCCTCAAATGTTTCACACAACACCAAATGCAATGAACAAACTTGAGAGAATACTCTAAAACTTGGAAAATCGGCCAAGCCCTCTTCTTCTAGTTAGTGTAGCCGATTTTGGGGAGAAACACATTGCTTATATAGTGTGTTGCATTAGGTAAACTCTAATGTAACATGACTCTTCATTTCTTGATCCATGGGTTAACTCCATGGAGCATCCATGGAGGATCCTATGGGTGGAACCCACCTTGATAATCCATGGAGCCTCTTAGCCCACTATCTAAGATATGGAAGATTTACATAATCTACCCATATATTTAATTAGTTATCTTTTGATCACTTAATTAATTCTAAATTAATTATTGATCAAAACTAATTAAATAATATTATTAATATATTAGAACTTATAATATATTAATAAACCATAAGTGTTATTTCTCTCATTTAGTTTATTCAATTGCATGATTCCATGCAACCCAAATGGACCATGCCGGGTCGGGTCAAGTACATACCAGAAATAGTTATGGACTTAGACACCTTATCCAATAGTCTCCCACTTGGATAAGTCTAATAACTATAACTGTAATACTTCAGGAACCGATCAACAATCGTTGCTCTTTCAAGGTTTCTCGGAACTGAGAAAATATTGATACGCCATTTAAGATAAGTGATCACATAATCCTCTGTTCTAGATATCAGCCGGACAAATACATGGAACAATGTCTTACTTATTGTCCAGGAGTTTGTTTCCCGATTTCCAATTTGTTTGACAAAGAACATAATTGAACACATCAATTTAGTTCTGATCGGGCCTGGTACATAGGTCAAAACAAAATCATCGAGGGGCCCAGATATCAGCTTCTAATCCAAGAAGGAACAAATAAACTTCGACTCATATGTTTGTTCTACTACTCATTGAATTATACACAAAAGCAAGTTTTATAACATCGAGTTACCAATGCGTTTACATACAATCAATGCATAACCAACTCATAAGTAACAAATCATATCTTTAGGTTTGAAGACTTATATGATATTACCGTCTCACGATCACTCGAGATAAATTCCATGAAGTTATTCCAGTGAGCGTGGGTTGATTCCCATACTCAGAACTTATGAGTACTCATGAAGTGTTGTCCTTAACCTTGACACCTACAACCAACTTCATGACAGTCTTAATTCATATCTACTTCCAACATATGACTGACTGTGGAGGTTTGAATAATATGTAGAACCACAACATAATATTATGGAAGTCAAAACATGCAAAAGAAATTATAGTAAACGATTGACAAAAGATAGTAACACTTTACTCATAAATAAACAACGAACTATTATTTATCATCAAATGTCAATTACACTTTACAAATTTCATAATTTTATCTAACTACTAAAACTTATATCATCCTTTAGCCCTATGCTCCGAGCATGCTGATGATGCTTAGCCCTACTCAGTCCCTTCGTGAGGGGATCTGCTGGGTTCTCATCTGATGATACCCTCTTTGCAACGACGATTCCTTCTTCTATGCGATGTCTGATTAAATGATATTTTCTTTCAATGTGTCTGGATCTCTCGTGATCCCTTGGTTCCTTAGCTAAGGCAACATCACTTTCACTATCACAGAAAATTTCCATTGGCTCTTTAATAGCTGGTACAACTCCAAGGTCTCCAATGAAGTTCTTCAGCCATATCGCCTCCTTTGCTACCTTGCTATCTGCAATATACTCTGCTTCGCAAGTTGAATCAGCCATTGTCTCTTGCTTGGAACTCTTCCAAGTGATTGCTTCTCCGTTTAGGGTAAAGACCCAGCCCGACTAAGAGCGGAAATTATCCCTATCTGTCTGGAAGCCAGCATCACTATACCCTACAACTCTCAATTCATCACTCCCACCGAGGGTAAGGATCCAGTCCTTAGTCCTCCGTAGGTACTTGAGGATATTCTTTACCGCAATCCAGTGTGCCTTGCCAGGGTTCCCCTGATACCTGCTAACTATGCTCAAGGGAAAGGCTACATCAGGTCGAGTACACATCATAGCATACATGATCGATCCTACAACCGAAGCATAAGGCACTTGACTAATTTCTGATATCTCAGCCTTAGTACTAGGGCTTTGTGTCTTACTCAATCTGGCATTACTCTGGATAGGTAGCTCTCCTTTCTTGGAGTTTTGCATGTTGAATCTCTTCAGCACCTTGTCCAAGTAGGTACTTTAACTAAGTCCAATTAGTCTTTTACTCCGGTTTCTCAAAATCCTTATCCCTAGAATATAGGCAGCTTCTCCTAGGTCCTTCATAGAGAAACACTTCCCAAGCTAGGACTTGACTTCCTGCAGAGTTGGGATGTCATTTCCTATGAGTAGTATGTCATCCACTTACAATACCAAAAAGCTAACTATACTCCCACTAGCCTTGACATACACACAAGATTCATCTTCACTCCTAGAAAATCCAAATTCCTTGACTTTCTCATCAAAGCAAAGATTCCATCTGCGAGGTGCTTGCTTTAATCCATAAATGAATTTCTCAAGCTTACACACTCTATTAGGGTACTCTGTGCTGACAAAACCTTCTGGCTGAATCATGTAAACATCTTCAGTCAACTTTCCATTAAGGAAAGCAGTTTTGAAATCCATTTGCCATATTTCATAGTCATGAAATGCAGCTATGGCTAACATAACCCTAATAGACTTAATCTTGGTTACTGGAGAAAAGGTCTCATCATAATCCAATCCTGGAGTTTGAGAGAAGCCCTTTGCAACCAGTCGTGCCTTATAAATGTGTACATTACCATCCATGTCGGTCTTCTTCTTGAAGATCCATCTGCACCCTACAGTCTTACGACCTGGTACATTCTCAACCAAGTTCCAAACTTGATTGTCATACATGGATTGTATCTCATTGTCCATTCCCTCTTTCCATTTAGCAGACTCGGGGCCTGCCATGGCTTTCGTGTAACTGTTAGGTTCATCCAGACCTACTAGTGTCTCATCACTAATAAGTGTATCACCTTCCGTAGTAATATGGAACCCATAGTAATGCTCAGGTGCATTCCTAACTCTCGTGGATTGCCCCAGAGGTACAAACTCGTCAATTGGTTCAACAGGAGTTTCCTCCTCAAGTTGAGGGCTAGGGTTTGAAGTTCCTTTACCACTTGACTCTTGAAATTCTTCAAGGTCAATTTGCCTCCCACTGTCTCCTTGACTTATAAATTCTCTCTCACGAAAGACTCCTCTTCTTTCTACAAAGACCGCATTATCACTGGGCCTGTAGAAGAGGTAACCAAAGGATTTATGTGGGTAGCTGATGAAAACACACCTCTCGCTTTGGGGTTCAAGCTTATCGTGAGTCTTACGTCTCACGAAAACCTCACAACCCCAAATCTTGATGTGGTCTAGTTTGGGTACTTTACCAGTCCACATCTCGTGAGGAGTTTTGGCAACTTTCTTTGTAGGGACTAGATTAAGGATATGGGCGGCAGTCTCTAAGGCATACCCCCATAATGAGATTGGTAGCGAAGCTCGACTCATCATGGAACGAACCATATCCAGCAAGGTTTGATTACGCCTCTCAGCCACACCATTCAACTGCGGTGTCTTGGGAGGTGTCAATTGTGAGACAATCGCACATTCCCTAAGGTAGTCGAGGAACTCTGAACTAAGATACTCACCACCTCGATCGGATCGAAGCATCTTAATGTTCCTGCCCAATTGATTCTCGACTTCCTGTTTAAATTCCTTAAACCTTTCGAAAGTCTCTGACTTATGCTTGATTAAGTCGACATATCCATATCTACTGTAATCATCAGTAAAAGTCAAATAATAACGATTAGCATCCCTTGTGGAATGTTTGATGGGTCCACACACATCTGTGTGTACAAGATCCAACAAACCTTCACCCCTCTCACAAGAACCTGTGAAGGGTGACTTTGTCATTTTTCCAAGTAAGCATGATTTGCAACTATCATCTGACTTTAGGTCAAATGACTCCAAGACTCCATCCTTTTGGAGTTGGCCTATGCGTTTCTTGCTTATATGTCCAAGACAACAATGCCATAATGATGCTTTATCCAAGTTATTATTATTAACATAATCAATACAAAATACATTATTTCCTAAGTTATCAACCACAGATACAGTTTTATACACACCATCACAAGGTAATGCTTTAAAATAAATAACATTATTAAAGAAAGCATTAATCGAACCAACCTCATTATCAAATGAAAAGGTGAAACCTTGTTTATACAATGTATGAAAGGAAATAATATTTCTTGCCATTTCTGGTGAATAACAACATTTGTTCAAATCTAAACTAAACCCACTACATAGCGATAAAGTATAAACTCCAATCTTGGTGACAGGTGAAGCCTTCCTGTTTCCCATGATCAAGTTTATTCTTCCTTGCTCCTCATTCTCACTTCTTCTTAGTCCCTGCACATCAGAACAGATATGAATACCACAACCAGTATCAAGGACCCATGAGTTAATGGGGTGAGTTATTAGATAAGATAGTGTAAATACCTGCATGGTTGGGTTTGACTTTCCCATCCTTCACATCTTGCTGGTACTTTGGGCAGTTTCGCTTCCAATGTGCCTTTTCATGGCAATAGGAGCATTCAGCCTCTTTTGGGTCAGAAGAAGGAGTGATGAAACCTTTCTTGGTTCCACTTGAAGAAGATCCATCAAGGGTCCTAGCCTTGGTACCCTTCGAAGAACAATTTCTCTTCTTCCCCCGTCCTTTCCCGATTGCCAAGACAGGGACGGAGTTGGTAGGAGTAGGAGTAGTAACAACCGTCTTACCCTTAAGACCACTTTCCGCGGTCTTTAAGAGTCCTTGAAGTTTGCTGAGGGTGACCTCTTCCTTGTTTATGTGATATGTCATGCAGAATTGATCATAGCACGATGGTAAGGAGTGCAAAATGATATCTATTGCAAGCTCCTCGGGGAAGTTCACATTGAGCTTCAGCAAACGGTCGACAAATCTTTGCATTTTCTGCATGTGGCCCGTGATGGGTTCACCATCCTTCATTCGAGTTGTTATCATGGAGGAGATGATTTCATACCTCTCTTTTCTTGCACTTTGATGGTATATTTCCATCAAATCTTGGTGCATTTCAAAAGGGTAGAAGTCCTCGTAGGACTTTTGGAGGTCGGCTGTCATAGTAGCCATCATGATGCATGCCACCTTGGTGGCATCCCTTTCATGTGCCCTAAAGTCAGAGATCTCTTGAGGAGTAGCAAGTGTCTCATCAATCTCCTTAAGCTCGTTATCGAGGACATATTCTTTGTCCTCGTAGTATGTAATCATTCGGATGTTTCTGATCCATTCATTAAAGTTGGACCCATCAAAAGTGACTTTCCCACACAAGTTCATTAGAGAAAAGGAGCCATTAGGATTAGAGCCAGAAGCAGCAGTGTTTGCAGACATCTGAAAGGAAGAAAAGTTTAGTTTAGATATAGAGACAGTCCTTAATAAAACACCCAAATGTAATATTAAGGCTAGGACCCAATCACAATATATTATACTTAGAAGAGGTATGCCGTAATCTAAGTAATAACATATTTGAAAGGTAGGTGAATGACGATTCACCAATTTCCACCATGAAAAAACGCAATATTGATATTAGGTTTTTAATTGGTTCTTAGAAGTTCCTAGATTCTTTGAGATTTATTGAACTTTTCAATGGCATGTTTCAATCTCGAGTATGCCCTCCAAGTTTTGTGACTGGGATACCGAGGATCACAAAACGAGGTGTGAAGTAACCATGCAAATCACTTGGTAGCCTTAAAGTATTACCCCTCAATCGATGTGCCGGTTAACCACACACGCTCCATCGATACTATGAAAAACATTAAGTCACCCTTTACCTACCTTGTTAAGTTCAAATTAGTGTGCCGGTTAACCACACACGCTCCACTAACAACTTAAACAAAGTGTAAAGTGTAATTTCATGGATTAGCACCTTATTCACATTTTTCCTAAAGTAACTAAGATTGGGAATTTTAATAAAAGCATTTAGTTACTTTAATATATTCAACATACTTTTAATGAGAATTTATAAGTCCTTGTCCTACCCATTCGGCTAACGACCCTCCACCGATCAAGGAAGCGGTGGGTGAGAGTGGAGACCCATTAAGTTGCCATTTTATAGGCAACAACCTTATACCCCCCTTATAGACCGGCTTCATGAATGAGGCGTACTAGCAGTAAGACGACTTGATCTTATACACATATATATTATTAACTTATAATATTATAAAGTATAAGGGTTGAATTTTAACTTTTAAAATTCTAAGGGTTGGAACTAAAGTTTTAATCAAGACTTTACTTGTTCCAAAACTTGAGGGCAAGTTTTGTAAACTTTCAAAACTTTTTCATTTCTTGTAACTTATGAGTTAATAGAGTATTAAAAATGAAGACTCTTCATTTTATAACTCTTGTGTTCTTTTTAATGGCTTTTAACAAGGTGACTTTTGGTTTTCGATAACTTGAGGTCAAGTTATGGAATCCATTAAAACACATAATGATCATGAATTAATCTACCACATAGGTTACAAACAATTCCTCTGATCATCTAAACATCATAAGAACAAGAACATGAATATGAACACTTTCAAGAATCAAAAATTACACTTAAAAAACTTGTAATTTTGATAATTGTCATTGTAAATGGATTAGCATAAACATTACACCATCTAAAACATGTTTTCAAGTACCAAAATAATTTAGGGTAATGTTTCTAGTCCATTTCCAGCAACTAAAGTCGAAATTCTGAAAACTGCAGCCTCTACTCGTCGAGTGCAAGAACAAACTCGACGAGTAGCTTGCATTTGGTCATGGACTCGTCGAGTCCCCCCATGGACTCGGAGAGTTCATACGAGCAGAAAGTAGAAAATCGGTTTTTTCAAGCAGTTTGCACAAAAAATCAAACAAGCAAGCCTAGGCTCTGATACCACTGATGAGTTTTGAGCATTCTAACACTTCCTAAGTGTACATGCAACCCTAATAACCTTGGATCTATGTTTGTCTAATTATCATGCAAATTTGATTTCCAAGGCTATGTTCCTATCTAGCATACATGGGGAACAATTTCTCTTTGAATGAAAGATATATCTACATACCTTGTTGTTGAAAGTGTTCCTTAAAACCTTGTGAGCCTAGCACCTCAAGTGTGATGCCTCAAATGTTTCACACAACACCAAATGCAATGAACAAACTTGAGAGAATACTCTAACACTTGCAAAATAGGCCAAGCCCTCGTCTTCTAGTTAGTGTAGCCGATTTTAGGGAGAAACACATTGACTATATAGTGTGTTGCATTAGGTAAACCCTAATGTAACATGACTCTTCATTTCTTGATCCATGGGTTAACTCCATGGAGCATCCATGGAAGATCCTATGGGTGGAACCCAACTTGATAATCCATGGAGCCTCTTAGCCCACTATATAAGATATGGAAGATTTACATAATCTACCCATATATTTAATTAGTTATCTTTTGATCACTTAATTAATTCTAAATTAATTATTGATCAAAACCAATTAAATAATATTATTAATATATTAGAACTTATAATATATTAATAAACCATAAGTGTTATTTCTCTCATTTAGTTTATTCAATTGCATGATGCCATGCAACCAAAATGGACCATGCCGGGTCGGGTCAAGTAAATACCAGAAATAGTTATGGACTTAGACACCTTATCCAACAAAAGGAGCCTATGGAAATTTTCTATGATAATGAGGGAGCGGTTGCCTTGACCAAGGAACCGAGGGATCATGGTAGATCTCGGCATATCGACAGAAAATATCACTTTATTAGACATCGAGTAGAAGGACACCTCATAGTAAAGAGGGTATCGTCAAAGGATAACCCAACAGATCCGTTTACGAAGGGACTGAGCAGGGTTAAGCATTTGCAGCACGCTAGGAGCATTGGGCTGAAAGACAATATTAGTTTAGATTAGATAGTTTTGGAAACATGTAATAGATAAATGTAATTGACATTTGATGATTAAATAAAGGTGTATTATTTATGAGTAAAGCTACTCTCTTATGTTAATTGTTTAACTATTGTTTCACTTTGCATGTTTTGACTTCCTGAATAATTGAGTTATTAAGAATAATCAAATTATTCGAATGGTCCACAATCGTTCATATGTTGGCAGTAGGTATGAATGAAGATTGTCATGAATTGGTGTGTACATTGTCTAAAAGGTATTAGACATAGCAAAGGTTTGCTGCAATGTTCATGAGTGCTTATGAACAAGTTTTGAGAATTGGAATAAACCTGCGCTTGCTGGAATCACTTTATGGAATGTGACGCAAGTGATCGCAAGACGATAATATCATATGGTCTTAAAACCAAGATATATGGTTTATTGTTTATTAATTGGTTGTGCATTGACAATGCGAAACCACATCAGTAAATTGATGTCATAAAACGCATTGTTGTGTATAGTTGATTAGTAAATAACAAATGCATATAAGTCGAAGTTTATCTGTTACTTTTCTCCTAAGAGGGTAAAAGCGATATCAGGGCCCCTCGATGATTTGATTTGACTTATGTGCCGGGCCCGGTCAAGACTGAATTGATGTGTTCAATTAAGTTCTATGTCAATGAATCTAAGATCGAGAAACCAACTGCTGGACAATAAGTTCCATGAGATTGTCTGCACAATATCTAAACAGAGGACTATACGATCCCTTATCTAAAGGACATGATATTGATAAGATCAGAGTTTGACAGCGTCTTTGAGAGTTACGATTGCTAATTGGATTGTGTTTGCATATATAGTTACTAGACTTATCCAAGTGGGAGACTGTTGGATTAGTGTCTAAGGCTGTAACTATATTTGGTAAGTACTTGACCCGGTTGTGCATGGTCCTTTTGGGTTGCCTTCACCATAGCAACTTGACAGGATGATTTGTAAAAGGAGAAGAGATATTATTGTTAATATATTATTAGAATAATATATTAAATGAATAATAATTTTATTTGATTAATATAAGTCATATATTAATTGGGAATTAATTTGGTGACTTAAAGAGGTTAATTGAATAAAGGGGCATAAACTGTCAAATGTGTGATAGTTGTGTTTTGGGCTATGTATCCTTATGGATATAAGGGTGGACGGATTTTAGGGTTTGGAGACCATAAAATCTTCCAATCCTAATATCTAGGAGGATCTTGGATTACTTAGGGCCTAAGTTATTCAATTAGGGTTAAAGGTGAAACCCTAGTAGCTCATAGTATAAATAGACCCCTAGGGTGAGGGAAATCGACACTCATGCAAGGAAAGAAACCCTAGGGCCGATTTCTCACCCTCCTCTCTCTCTCTCTCTCTCTCTCTCAAGATCATTCTCTTGCTAGTTGATGTTTGTAAGCCATTAGAGGAGTGAAAATTGTGACTCTAAGCTCCAAGAAGAAGAAGAAGTATCAAGAAAGTAATCCAAATGTATTGTTCTAGATCTGAATTCATATGATTTGATTGAATTGTTTACATTAGATCTAGTATTGAAAGTCTTGGATACAATGCATGTTCAATTAGAGAAACCTAGATCCAAGCATTAGGGTTTGCATGAGCACATAAAAAAGTTCTTATGGCTCAAACCCATCAGGTACTATGTGACATTTCAAGGGAAAAGGGATAGATAGAGCATCCTATGTTGATTTTTGGCCTTCTTATCTTTATAATGTGAGAAATGAACTTATTTCTTAGGGGAATTTGTCTTCTCCTCACCAAAATCGTCCTCTTCAAAGGACTCTGAAGGGTCCTTGGAGGGTTCTTATGACAATTCGGTTGGATCTCTAGTTGCATATGAGGATTCACACATCTTGTGAGGTTCCTTGTCGGGGGTTGAATAGAGGTATGGGAACATCGGGAAAATGGGTATCCTTTGTCTTGAGAGGGGATGACATAATTCTATCTTTCTCTGGAATTGATATTGTTACCATGTTTCCAAGATTTGCCATTCTTACATGACGACCGTGCTATCTTCCCTAGATAGTAGCGGTCTATATCATTAGGTTTCTAAGCTCTATGGAATTCTTGAGAGTTTAGTCTATCAACTACCATATTCAAGATTAGTTGTATGTTGGTCTAACCATAATTAAGCATAGTTTTACATTCTATGCCTAGTTGTGGTTCGACCCACATTTCGTGCTAATCTCAGATATCATATTTGACCTAAAATCTTGAGTTTGTCTTCCTATATATTTGTTTGTATATAGTTAGGTGTTTTCTCATCAAGGGACTGAGTTTATAAATCTGTTTATCTGAAGTTTTGTTTGTGTGTTTTATTATTTCTTGTTTTGTACTTCAAGACTAACAAGTAAGGATCGCTCAGGTGGGAAAAGTCGGAGGGCATAGCCATTTGGCGTATAGGCATTCTGAAATCCAACAACCCAAAGTGAAAATTTCCAACCTAGGCACCTCTCCTGTAAGTAGTCTACTAGTAAGGTAATTAATAATAATACTTTTATTTGTAGGTTTGTGGACAAAGCTAATCGGAGTATAAGCCCTAGACTATAGTCTCATTTCCTAAGGAAATACTAGTTCGTTATAGGCAAAGCTCTGATACCAATCTGCCACACCCTCGACCATCGGCGGAAATGTCGAGATGTGCGACGTAGGGATATTGGATTACAGTCATTGAACATACATTGAATAGTAAAAAACAATATGAAACATAATTTTCACTTTTATTGATAGATAAATAATTACATCGGATTATTAGAATTCCTAATACAAAGGTGCCTTAACAAGTATGCATAACGATAAACGATAGACATATTCCAATTGATTCCTCTATCAAATGTTGCTTCCAGGAGTGCAACCTTCCATCTTACGGTTTCCTAGGAATACATGAGGTTTTGAAAACGTCAACATAATGTTGGTGAGCTTACAAGTTTGAGTGTTATATACTTATATCTTTGAAAATATTTTTCATGCGTAACTTTATTAAGTTATAAAAGCATTTTGATTTATATTGTTAATGTATCTTCTAATAGTATTTTACTATTTATAGATACTAAACTTGTAACGTTTTACTTTCTATCATATACCACCATTCTCCTTACGTTTTCTCTTAGAAAATGGAGTATATTATAATCTTATTTGTAGTATTATTATCTTATAGACATACCGCTTATACTTTATATTCAAAAGTATGCCCCTTGAATACTTCTATTATTATATTTTATCCCAAAAGTATGCCCATTTGATACTTTTATTATAGTGATTATATCTTTTATTCCAGAAGTATGCCCTTGGATACTTTTATTAGAGTGATTATATATTTTATTCTAGAAGTATGCACATTGGATACTTCTATTAGAGTGATTATATCTTTTATTATAAAGCTAAATGAGATACTATGGCAGAGTAACAACTATATACGGTGCCATATGCTGAATTTGGCTAGTGCTACGACTGGGTATAATGTTGCTCTAGAGGTTCGACCAGAGTAACGGCGACGTATAGTATATATCAGTATTTATACGGCCAGAGTGACGACGGCGTATAATAAATATCACTATTTATACGGGCAGAGTGACGGTTACGTATAATAAATATTACTATTTATAAGGGCAGAGTGACGACAACATATACTAAATATCACTATTTATATGGACAGAGTGAAGATGATGTATACTAAATATCACCATTTATACGGGCAGAGTGACAACGGCGTATAATAAATATCGCTATTTATACAGGCAGAGTAACGACGATGTATAATAAATATCGTTATTTATACAGGCAGAGTGACAACATTATATACTAAATATCGTTATTTATACGCGCAGAGTGATGACGAAGTATGCCAAATATCACTATTTATACGGGCAAAGTGACAACGACGTATAATAAATATCACTATTTATACGGGCAAAGTGACGACGATGTATAATAAATATCATTATTTATACAGACAAAGAGACAACGGCGTATACTAAATATCATCATTTATACGGGCAAAGTTACAACTACATGTCAATATTTTTCTGGATAGAGTAACAGCATAATTATGTTTTTTTTTTAAATTATATCTTTAACATAATGATAATAACGATATATAGAAATTGTTAAATAATTAACATGTATTATCCCCTTATATTTTATAAAACGTTGGAAAAAGAAACCGTGAAACTCACATTTGTAGCATGCTTTAACCGATATTAGATCTTAACGAAAAATGGTCAGAGGCTCGAGATTAATCGGACTCGAACAAGGAATCTCCAAAGAAATTAAAAAATAAATAAAATGAAAATGAAAATGGAAATTAAAAAGAAAATGAAATTAAAATAAACCGAATCACAATCAGTTTTGAGAAGTGAATTGTTATGGGTGGTGTACGAGTTGAATCAAATGGCAGTGGCCATTTACACGCGAAGAAAACATATGCGCATTATGCATCTGTGTACGTCGTCTTCTTGTGATGTCGCGTCATGCGCCTGTTGCCTCGTGTCCGAATGCCGCGCGTTGCCCATTCTAGAACCTTGTGCGCACTATGCACGCATGAATTTTTAATTATTTTCAAAAATTCATATATTGCTCATATGAGCTCCGTTTTCACGTTCTTTATATCCACGCATAGCTATCGACGAGTATTACAATGTTCCTTTAGGTTGTATTGGCTAATTCCGAATTTTATTTTTAGCCCTAATTTTTATATAATTTAATGATTATGCAAAAATCATAACTCTCTCATATGGACTTCGATTTTGGCGTTCTTTTTATCAAAATTATGATCTTAACGAATACTATGATATTCTTTTTTGTGATTTTATCCAAAAGTCAACCATTCTATTCATACCTTATACCTTTTGACATTATAATTTTTAACTATATGGCTGATTTTTATATCTTATAAAATTCATATCTTTTTTTGTATGAACTTAGATTTTTATGAAATTTATATTTTTGGGATTGGGAAGACGCGTACTTTCTATATATATATATATATATATATATATATATATATATATATATATATATATATATATATATATATATATATTGCTCAGTAATCTTTACAACTTGACGATTTTATTGATTTTTTCTATTTTTCTTAATATGAAACTTTATACTTTCTATCATATATATATATATATATATATATATATATATATATATATATATATATATATATATATATATATATAACGTACTAAGCCTACTATATTTGACATTGATCACTTTTCGTAAACAACGATCGGTGTCAAAAGTCGCTATTGTTATATATATACAATTGAGACAACTGCTCATATCCTAAACCTTGTCCTAACTAAGAAGGTTTCAAATGAAATGTGGATAGGAAAAGTTTCTTCTCTTAATCACATTGGTAGTGAGGCTATCTCCTTATGTCAAGATGTACGAGCCAAAAGACAGTCTCAGGTAGACAGTTCGACATGCAACCCATGACAAATAGGAATCCATATCTAAGAGATGTCGTTTTTTCGGTTACCCACAAAAATATTTTGGATATTTGTTTTTT
This sequence comes from Lactuca sativa, assembly GCF_002870075.4. Taxonomy (NCBI): domain Eukaryota; kingdom Viridiplantae; phylum Streptophyta; class Magnoliopsida; order Asterales; family Asteraceae; genus Lactuca; species Lactuca sativa. The sequence continues at coordinate 206,248,240 of NC_056624.2, forward strand.
TACATATCTAGTGAAAACATGATGTTTATAGCTTGAATAGGAGTGTTCCTTGAGAGAGAACTTATATTTTAAGAAGTCAGTGGGAGTCAAATTGACCTTGAGGAATTACAAGAGTTAATCGATAATGAGCCTATAGTTTGAACTAGCTCTCAACCAGAGGTTGAAAAACTTATTGAACCCAATGACATATTGTTACCTCTTCGCAAATCCAATAGAGTTAATCAGTGACCTGAGTTTTATGGTTTGCATATAACTGTGGACAGGGACACGTTGATCAGTGATAGATTACTAGTCAATCTACATGAGTCGACTAACTACAAGGAACCAATGACGGCCCCTGAGGCTGCTCAGTTGAAAGAAGCTATGGTCAACAAAATTTAATTCATGATGGATAACCAAGTTTGGAATTTGGTTGATCCAACACGTGGTCCTACGACAATAGTTTGTAAATGGATCTTCAAGAAGAATACCAAAATGGATGAGAGTGTACACACATTCAAGGTTAGGTTGGTGGCGAAAGGTTACACTCAGACTCAAAGAATTGATTATGAGGAAACATTCTCACTAGTAGCCAAGATAAATTATATTTGGATACTACTTGCCAAAGATTTTTTTCATGACTATGAAATATGGAAAATAAATGTTAAAACAGCCTTCATTAACTAGAAACTTTCTGAGGATGTGTACATAGAGCAACCTAAAGGGTTTGAACATGCCAAGTACCCAAATAGAGTGTTTAAGGTTGAGAGGTACATTTATGGACTTAAACAAGCCTCGAAAAGCTGGAATCTGTGCTTCCATGATAAATTCAAAGTGTATGGATTTAATAGAAGTGTAGATGAGTCTTGCGTATATGTTAGCACTAGTGGGGAGTGTCATTGTTTTCCTAGTATTGTATGTTGATGACATACTATTCATAAGAAACAATGTTCCTAAGATGGAACGTGTAAAAGCTTGGATCAGGAAGTGTTTCTCTATGAAACACTTAGGAGAAACGATATACATACTTGGTATAAGGATTTTTAGGATAGACCAAAGCGTCTAATTGTAGGTAATTAGACTATATATGAGTATAAAGAATTGACAAGATTCAATATGGAAAATTCCAAGAAAAGGAGTTATTCATATGCATTTTAGCATGAAAATGAGTAAGACTCATTTTCCTAGTTCAAGTGATGCACTGGAAAGGATGAGTCGATTCCCATATGCTTTGGCTATATAATCAAGCATGTATGCTATAACATATACTATCTATGTTGTGGCATAGACTTTGAGCATGGTGAGCTGATATTAGGAAAACCCGAGACTAAGTCATTGAACAATTTTCAAGAATATTCTTAAGTATTTAAGAAATAAGAAAGACATGTTATTTGTGTACAATGGATAACCTAAGATTATAGTGAAAGGGTACAATGATGTCGATTTCCAAACAAATAGAGATGATTCAACGTCATAGAGTAGATGTGTATTTGTTCTGAATGGTGGTGCAGTGACTTGGAAAAGTTCCAAACAGGAAAATGTGGTAGACTCTTCTTGTGAGTCTGTGTACATTGTTGCAGGTGAAGCATCAAAGGAAGTAGTTTGGATCAGGAACTCCTTAGGAGACCTTGGATTTGTTCCAAGTAACAAAGAGTTGTTACAAATGTTTTGTGATAACATAGGTGCATTCACCTTGACTAAAGAACCGAGGGATCATGGAAGGTCAATACATATAATGAGGAACTTCCACTACATTCAAGACAGAATTGAGGATATAGATCTAATTGTGAAGCGAGTATCATCAGAGGAGAATCCATCATGTCCGTTCACAAAAGGGATGACCAATGAGAAGCATAGTGTGCATGCTAGGAGCATAGGCATGAAAAATGATGTAACGTTTAGTAGTTAGTTGATTAGTTGAAACATAAATTTTTCAATTTTTACTGTGATTAAATGTCACACCCCCGAACTGTCAGAAAGAAAACGTCGGAAACGTCCGGGGGCGGCGACGTCATACATAGTATCACAACAATCGTATCATAGCAATCAAAGTAAACACAACCATTACATCACAATATGAATATTTACATCTATTTGAAAACATAGTTTGTACATAACATTATATAACAAAAGATAAAGACGAGACTCCAAAAATGCCCCGTCTTCTCCAAAAAGCCGGTGAAGTACCTGTCTATCGTTGCCCTGAGAATACAAGCGGTTTTGAAAACGTATCAGCATAAAGCTGGTGAGTTCATAAGCATGTTTTTGTATTGAAAACTAGTCACTGAATTTGTATAAATGTTTTCTTTCCATTATAAGAAAATATCATTCGTATCGAAAACCGTTGTTACTAAGTTCTGAAATATGTACGCATGTTTACCAAGAAAATCCAATATTTTCTAACATGTTTATTGTTTTTCTGCATGAAAGGTACGTTCTGTTTGAAAACCCTGGCTACCACCAGTATGTATAGTAGTGTTATTACTTAAAATAAAACTATAGATTTTGTCCCTAGAATACCCTCCAGTAAGTAGATAAGTAGTTTTATCAGTTAAAATAATACTATAGAAGAAAGAAAATCCCATATACAATGATCAGTTTATACTTTTTGTGATTCGTATAACCATACTAATTTGACCTGTGACCACCTTGACGTTCTTCAAGCACCGTACGATTACAAAATTTGTCACCCCAGTCGTGCCCGCCTAACTGTAGCTAACAGTTCAGGTGTGGGATTGTTGGTCCCGAATAGATCTATTCACAAATTTCACGCTCTCCCTCCAGGAGACTCTGGTTATACTACCGGTGAGGATTTATTGGTACCCCGAGGGGCAAAACGAAGATAGTCTCACAATCATGTATTAACTAGTTTATGTGTTTGTTCGGTTTTTCTCGAGTTTGAAATCGTTTGTAACGGTGTAGAGTATAAATAATTATTCATAAAATAATTATTTAGCATGATACTCTAGTTTTGTATTCGTAGTAATGGATAAACTAAATCTAATATAGTTTATATGTTTGACTTTGCATGAAGTTTGAACCTGTAAGACTGGTAATGAAATTCAAAACTATACCTATTATAGTTTGAATGGTTGTTACGTTCATGTATGGTTTTGAAAACTATGCAATTATGAATTAAAAAAATCCCTTATGCTCCGCATAATACAAAAGGGATAATTGTATCTAAACGTTTGATAGAAAGTCATTGTAATTGCATCAGTTTTTAAGTTATGAAAACCTTTATGTTTAGCTTGTATTCCCCTCCCCCCTGAAAACATGAAAAACTCGGAAAAGTGTAGGGGTATGAACTCACAGTTTAACGTGGGATTCGGGTGTACGACCGATATGAGTGCTAAGTGTCAACGGATGTTTTGAACGTAAGTGGACCCTATTAATCATATGGTAACACATATACGTATTAGATTAGGGTATTTCATGACTAATCATAACGGGAAGCCATCCTATGGTCTTCGAAATGTTTGTACCAAGTGTTCTAGGTTCCACACATAGTGATCCTTGCAAGTTTAAGGTCAAATATGAGCATTAGGGTGGGTGTATGGTTGTAAAGGAGACTGTGCGGCCAGGGAGTGCGGCCAGACTTGTGTGTGCGGCTGCACACAGGAGTGTGCGGCCGTACAGAGGGTGTGTGCGGCCGTACACAGGAGTGTGCGGCCGTACACTCCTCATTTGTGCCCGAAATGTCGATTTTTGAAGTGTTTCAAGCTCCAAACTAAGTCTTAGATCGATTATAGAGGCCATACTCTCACTTTGGAGGGTATTTGAGTGTGTGCGGCCACCTTATGAAGGTGTGCGGCCGCACTCCTTTGATGGATGAAGAACACGAAGAACATTATGAGTTTTAGGCCTAAATTTTGGTGTTTTACCTGTAATACAAGCTAGATGATGGTGTTAATCACGATTTTGAGGTCCTTAGTGTGTTCTTGGATGAGCTTTTTAGAGAGAGAAAATAGAGAGAGTGTAGTGTGCAGCCAAAGAAGAAGTGGATGAAAGGGGGTCCTCTACTATATATAGGGTCAGGTGTGTGGTTGGGGGAGTGTGCGGCTGGTTGGCTGCACACGCATGTGTGCGGCCACACACACCTTCCTTGGTGTGTTTGGCCCGATTTTGTGATGCTACACACTTTCTAATCCTTCTTAAGACTCATATCTAGGCTATACTAAGCCTAAGGCACTCATATGGACCCATAATTTCACTATAAGATGATAAATTCGAGTGAAATATTGATATACGGATCGATTGTACAGGATAAAAGTTTCGGGTTGTCACATTAAATAATGGAGATCTATTTATATTCAAGTGTGTTACCATTTACAATTAATTTATATTGTGTTTCGGTTTTTACATGTTTAGATCCCCATTTACCGAGTATTAATTTACTCAAACTCCACAATCGGCCGTACCCTTCGGAGTGAGTATTGAATTAAGATTTTTGTGAAGTGTTAGTAGATTGTCTATCAAGATTACACATAGCATGGAGATTTTGACTAACGTTCATTAGCTTAGTAGAGATTTAAGTATTGGAGAAACCCACGCTCTGAGAGATTACTTCATGGATTCAATCACAAGTAATTCTAAGACGATAATATCTTTTATTTTTAAAATGGAGAAAGATATGATTTCTTTGGAAATGATTTGGTTATGTCTTGGTCTTGCTCTAACGCTATCCATAAATGGTAGCCATAACAAGTAAGTCTATGTATGATTTGGTTCAGAGACAAGAGCTATGTAGTCAAGTTTTATTTTTCTTTCTCTTTCACCATAATGGGAAATGCGATATCGTGGGCCCCTCAGTGATTTGATGATGATATTCATGTGCCAGGCCTAGATTGGACTTAATTGACTTGTTTGATTAGTAGTCTGATTTGATCATCATAAATTGAAAATCGAGAAACATACTAATATACTGTTAGGTTGATTCATAATACATGAATCAGACCATTATGATATCTTGAAAGAAACAAAGGAAAAATTGATCACTTATCTAAGGGTCAATTCTTGATAAAATCAGAGTTTGTCAGTTATTGTGGAAGGCACACTTTGTAGGTTATTTAAAGCCTATTTGACCAATAGTAGTTGATGAATTGTCCAAGTGGGAGACTGTTGGAAATATGTGTCCAATGTCATCACTAATTGGTATAACTTTGGTAAAATTGAAAAAGTCATTTTTAGGTTTCCATGAAGAGCAAGAAGCCAAGGATAGCTAGAACTAGTTTTAGGAGGTTGAAAAAATGGTTTATTAATTTATTACATGTTAATAAATTAATTAGAAACTCGTTGAAATTAATTTGAATTAATTTAGAATTAATCTGGGAATAATTAGAATTAATATGGAGGTGCAAGGACTGAATGTTAATTGTTCAATAATTGAAAAGGGGACAGTTTTGGAGGCTCTTTGGAGGCTTTTAGAATCAATCCTAGTAACAGATAAGGAAAAGATTTGATTAAATCTTAATATTTAATTGATTCAAATCAAGGAGGATTTAGTTTTGATTCAAACCAGGGTTATCCTGTTACCACCAAAACTATATAAAGGATCCTTTGGGTGCACTTATTTTCGCCCCATACTACGCTCCTGGAAGGCTAAGAAATATAATTTCCACCTTTCTCCTAAAGTTTATAAGGTTCTTGACTTTTGGGTGTGAACTATTAGCAGTACTCTACTTTGGATACTAGTCTTTCCAAGAGCAACAAAAGAGCAAAGGAATCAAGCTTCAAGGACAAATAGCCTTTTCAGAAGGTTAGTGCTTCAATCATTCCTTATTTTTGATGAGATTTATGTAAGCAAACAAAAATAAAGCCCTTAAGTTTGCATAAAACCTAAATATGATCTATGTTTTCTCTATTGAACCTACAACTAAGAACATCAAAAAGAAACCTGCAAACCCTAGGCAATTTTAGAAATTAACATTAGAAGGTTTTAGCATTACATACCTTTTAGCTGTTATAGAAAATTATTAGAATTCCTCAGCAAGCACCACAAGTGTCGTGCCTCTAATGGAATTACAACCAAACTAGCAAGAGAATGAACTAGGAGAGTGGAGAGAATTTCATCCAATGCTTATGGAGGGAAGTCATGGGAAAAAACAAGGCTAGGGGACTCCTTATATATAGTTGAGGAAACTTGGTGCCTAAGCTTGGGTTTAAAGGGATATGCACTAGATCATTTGCTTAGTGACCAAGTAGCCCAAACCCTTTGTCCAAGGGGATGTGGATGAAATCTCCTAGGGTTTCCCTAGAAATTTTTGTCCACCTCTTTCAAGAGGTTCGAGAGCCTTCCTTTCTCAACTATTAATAAATAACAAAATAGTCCCTATACTTTTAATTAATTCAATTAATCCCAAAATTAATTCCAATTATTTTCTGATTAATTATTAAATAAATAATATTATTTCTAATTAACATATTATTTTCATAACACATTAATACCCCATTTATTTAATTTATTATTCACATAATAATTTAATCTCTCTCTCTCTCTCTCTCTCTATATATATATATATATATATATATATATATATATATATATATATATATATATATATATATATATATATATATATATATAATCATCCTGTCCAATTGCTAGGTTTGAGGGCAACCCAAAAGGACTGTGCTACTATCAATTTAAGTATATACCAATTTTAGTTATCGGATTAGACACCTAATCCAACAGTATCCTAGTTAGATAAGTCAATAACTATAATTGCCAGTATAACTTCTAAATCGATTAACAAATTATAGCTTCCAAAAGCCGTTGTCGAACTCTAACCCAATAAGTTTTGTGTCCTAATATAAGTGATCATATAATCCTCTGTTCCGCAAGATATCATTCGAACATGAGACATGGAATAGAAACAATCTCATTAATGAATACTTTGTTTCTAGATTTCTTATTTGTGATGACATATAAATTCTAATTGAACACATCAATTTAGTCCTGGCCGGGCCCGACACTATAAGTCAACAACAAATCACTGAGGGGCCCAAAGATATCGCTTTTCCCATTAGGGAAAAAGGAATGAATAAACTTTGAATTATATGCTTGCACTATTTACTTACCAAATCATGCATGAAAATATGTTTTATAACATCAATTTACTGATGCGTTTACATATTATCAATGCACAATCGACTTGTAAATTATAACTCATATATCTCTGTTTCAAGATTATAAGATATTATTGTCCTAGAATTACTCGTGATTAATTCCATGAAGTAATTCTATGAACATGGGTTAATCCAATACTTAAATTTCCATTTCTCAGTACCCATGAACATTTTAGCAATACCATCTGTTCCTCATAATTGAATAAATATAGTGATCATTCCACATAATCTTCAAATTTGTGTTTGTTCTTATTTTTCGCATCTTGTTCATCAATTCACAATTAGGGTTTTAATCCTAACAAGTGGTATCAGAGCGGGTCTTTGAAGATCTATAGATTTTTGAAGTATCAGTTCTTGATTTGATGATTTTCTGCATAAAATTTTGAAGATTATTGGTGTTTTGGCGGTATGGAATCAATTTTTTTGTTCCAACAACTATTCATGAAGATTTATGATATTTTCCACTGTTCATCTGGTATTTTTTTAATTTGATTCGTCTTACTGTTCGTATTCATGATTGGATCTGTTTGTTTATTCACCCAATATCAACATTAATTCCACTGTTTTAATCTGTCCCAAATAATTGGTCTGTTACTATTCAAGATCCATTCCCTAAGCCTATAGTTTCAACTGTTGTTCGTATCATTTTTGTTCCAGATACCAAAGATTGATTTTTGTTCATTGATCTATCATTCCATGAAATTGTTTATCGTTAATCGAATCATCTGTCGTCAAAATCGATTCTAATCCTATTAATTGATTTTGTGTTTGAACCAAATCAATTTGTTCATTCAAGTTTTTATCGAATATCGATTTTTTATCGTTCTGTGAAGTCAAGAACTGATGAAGATAGTGATGAATTTAATTAGAGAAATCGTTTGATCTTGAAATCGATCTGAGAAATGTTGAACTTGATTTTTGTCGATGATCAATTTGAATAGTCAAATCTGGAAGTCAAAATCAGATCAAAAGGTTAAAACGAAACTGCAAAGTCAAATTTGTGAATGGATTCCTTACCTGCGAACGAGTGTTAATCGGGATGAACATTGGTCAATGCAAAAGTCAAAATTGGGGCAATCAGACTCTTTGCCTTCATAATTGAAATTGTAATCGGGAGTGGCATGTAAAAAAATGAAATTGGGGTGGTTGTATGCTTATTCGCTATTACAAGTCAAACAGAATAGTCAAAATCGACTGTGACTCGGATGTGAAACATGGCTCGATATTGGCGCTGTGTTTGATCGATATGGACGAACAGGTTCGTTGTTGGATACTTAACCAATCTCAGATTCGTAACTTCTACAATTGTTAAATGCGAACCTGTGCTCGTTGATTGGGTTGTTCCGATTTTGGAATTGATTCGGAGCGAACGATCAAGGATTTGGTATTGGATCTTGGACTCGCACTCATTATTACTCAAAAATGAATCTGGAACGAACTTAGGTTCGTTTGTTAGCACTTGGAACGAAAGAGGGTGGGCGTGTTTGGCACGGAGCTTTTGGAAGCGTTTGGGAGCTTCTAGCTTTTAGCTTTTGACAAAAGGCTCTAGTTTAAACAAAAAGCTTCGTTTGACAGTACGAGCGTTTAGCTTTTAGTTTTAACAAAATGCTCCGATTCTAAAAGCTATTTCATGTAGCTTTTAACAAAACGCTCCGGAGCTTTTGAAATCAATTTCCATAATTACCCTCAAAAATATATTTATATATTTATTTATTTTTAATCAATTGTCCTTTTATGTAATTTTATATATTTCAAAAGCTTCAGCTACTTTTGCCAAACATTCATATAACAAACAAAAGCTACAGCTTCTCGCTACACGCTACCAGCTACCCGCTACCAGCTAACCGCTACCCGCTTCCAGCTAACAGCTACTTTTGTCAAACACGTCCAGAAACCAAACCTGTGATTGAATTCGGTTTGGCTAAGGTTTCGCTTTTGCTCTGTGATCTATTGATTTGAAGCAAAAGGCCATGAAATTGGATTCACATCGTGATGCTCGGAACGAACATGGTTTCGTTTTTGTATCAACAATCTTGGAACAAACTTAGATTTGGTTGCTTGTGCTTGAAACGAAAGTACAAATCCTGGTGGTACCATTCCAGTCGTGTTCTTTAATTCAGTCGCATATATTGGGGATGAAGACACAATGTTACATATATGGTCCCTGCAACTTCAGCGAATTGACACTTTTGGTCCATGTTTTTTTCATAGCTTGGCAGTTTTGGTCCATTTTCCAGAAACTGTTACAATTAAAGGGGGAAATTGATGCAGAGTTACATTTTTAGTCCCCGACTTTCAGCAGTGTGACAGTTTTAGCCCGTTTTTTTCGAAAATTTTGCAAATTTAAGGGTTGGTGAACAGTTTTGGATTTTCTAACGCACATATTTTTTTTTGTGAACAGAAAAAAAAATTTCATCAAGTCTTGGCGGTTCGGAAAGTCGTTTTTCGTTATAACATCAAATTTTCACGACTTTTTCGGATTTCATACTTTATTGTGTATATCATTTTGTCAAGGGGGAGCACGGTAATTATTTATCCATTCAAGATCATTTTCTTGACCATTTGAAGGCTTTATAATCACGTTTTTTATTATAAATCGGGGGAGAATTTGGTATGGCCATTCGAAATTGGATTTGTGACTTTTCAAATTTGAAGATTTTTGATAAAGCTTGTGGTAGAATTATGAAGTTAGCTTTCACAGTAGCAGTTCTTCATCGAGCTCTTCTAAAGCTCTTGCGGACAAGTATCCTTTACAGTAGCAGTTCTTCATCGAGCTCTTCTAAGGACTTTTTATATCTCCGACTCCTAGTATTTTCTCGATCAAGTGGTATTACGAATCATAAAATTAGGGTTGTTACATGATAATTTTTGGTGGGTTATATCATTAGCTTATTTGAAGATCATCGTGACTTGTGTGATAACCCAATATTTCTTGTGTCAAACTTAAAGAAGTGCTTGTCCGATGAGACCCTCGTCGTCCCTCTAGACAAAATCGAAATCAACGAGATTCTCCACTTTGTATAAGAACCAGTAGAAATCATGCATAAGGAAATTAAAAGAACAAAACAAAGTCGCATACCCATTGTGAAGGTCCGCTGGAATGCAAAGAGAGGACCTGAATACACCTGGGAGTGCGAAGATCAGATGAAACAAAAATACCCGCATCTTTTCCCTAGTTGATAAATACTTACCTTAGAAAAAATTTCGGGACGAAATTCTCTCTAGCATGGGGATGATGTGACAACCCGATATTTCGAGTCAATGTAATGACCTAAAAGTCAAGGATTTGTAATCTACTTTTGATACAATAAAAATAGCGTCAAAAATTAAATGTTCAAAAGTCTCAATAGGGCTGGATAAAGTAATAGATATCGTAACAAGTTTTTCAAAAATGTAAAGAACACAAAAATCCGAGTTATAACAAAGAAGTTATAACCAATCGAAAATCCGCAGCGAACGGTAAAATACTGTTAAGCGTAAAACGCGAAATTTCAATAAAAATACTTTTTAGCCTTAGGTATCTAAATGTAAGTCGTAGATATCATTAAACTGTGAACGTACATAAAAAGCACGTCCAAATCTGACTTCGTATGAGGAAGTTACGATTTTTCTAAGTTTTGGAGTAGCGGTAGACAGCTAGAAACTCGAAACACAGATCGAGCGACTTTTAGCCGACGCAACATAAATGGGAATTGAAGATCTCGACAATAGTAGTACAACGGTAAAAAGACAGACGAAAACGGACATCAGATGAAAAAGTTATGAATTTTTAATGGACTTTTCATGTCCTAGCCTATTAAAAATATATAATTAAAAATAAAGGCAAAATTTGCCAACGAAGTCTAAATGAAAGTTGTAGATTATATTCTCACCTACACATAGATATAAAGAACTTCGAAAACGAAGCTTGTATGCGAATGTTACGCATCTTAGAAGATTGGGGCACACAAACCGAGGGGGACTATGCTATGGCGTACGAGGGTATGCCCAGCATACTCAATGTTGGGCCTCAGATCGACCACGTCTCCCCATAGCCTTCTAGCCCGTCCCATCCGAAGTTCAGTATCCGACGAAGACTTCATGCATGACGTACGCCCCGCGTACGCGAGTACGCCCAGCGTACGAGGGCAGTCCTCACTCGATAAATAAGAAACGAGGCTTCCGAAGTTCTTTGCTAATTTACAACATCTCTCCATATTTTCTCACTCTCAAGCCTCTCGAAACTACCCCGGCGCCCCGGTTACGTATCCAAGCTCTGACGAAGGTCCGAAGGTCCGAAACTCTCGAGAAATTTTCCACTTTCTGGTCGAAGTGTTGCCCGAGAAAAGTCTCATTTTCTTCAAAGCATCACACTTACCAGTTGAGTTCATACCCCTATATTTTTACGTCTTTACTATATTTTAGGGGGAAAAATACAAGTGAAACGCAAGAAAAACTTATGTTAAAATTCAAATCGTTACATACAGTTCTAATGTTTTATCCACATTTTGTGTATAAATGTTAAATAAGTAAGACAACGTTATTACAAATGTTATTCTTTACATGCAAAGCTGGTAATACACCAAGGTTTATCATTCAAATGAAACACACTTTTTGAAAAACTGTATTAGGTTTAGTTTACGAGATATTCATGATATTTTACATACTTTAAACACTATAAAGAGGAAATACTTACTTTAACTAGAAAAATGGACTTTTCATATGTAAATCTATTTGATACTAACTTTTGTGAGACATTTGACTTCACGTACTTTCAAGTACGCATTTCACGTCCTGTATTATAAGCCATAATCTCTTGTAACGAGAGCGTGATACTTGTGTATACATCTATACGGGATTGACAATCCCGCACCTAAACTGTTAGCTACAGTTAGACCGGTAGGTCTGGGGTGACAAACGACATAACACTCCAATGCCTGTAGAACATTGTTACAGGCAGTCTGGGTCAATAGTATGGTTATAAAACTCACATGAAGTATATAAAACATTTTGGTTTACGGGGCTATCAAACACCTTAGTGGTTATATATACATATATAAACCTACTTACACTCTATTAAGTATAGAAAATACTTATGCATTCCGGTTTTTTGGAACCTTTAAAACTATCATTTATTTTTGGAAAATATTGGATTTTATAGAAACAAACTAAGTTACTTTATACAAAAATGTTTATGAACTCACCAACTTAATTGTTGACACTTTTTTAAAACTACTTGTATTTCTCAGGGATTTAGTAATACAGGTAAACAATAGCTTTTGGGGAAGGGACGCTAAGGCGTCAATTTCAAACTTATTATATCATCATAATGTAATTTTTGAAACATGTATTACAAGCAACAATGTAACTTTTTAAATTATATTTATGATGGTTGTGTTTGCTTTCTTTACTATTTACTCAACTGTTATGATACTACATGAAGTCATCTGCCCTCGAATGATTTCGCCGTTTTGGTTTGGGGGTGTGACAACTTGGAAGGGGAGCTCTTCAAAGACAAGAAGTGATTTGGTTTCTTTGTTTTGAAATGGGTTTTTATGGCGGGTTTGGCTTTATTGAGGATCTTTGGGATTACATTCAAAAATGAAGTTTAAAGACATTACTTCAGTGCTTGGTTTATATATCCTAGATCCCGTTTTTGAATACTATTGAAGAATCAAGATTCATGGATTGCTTCAAATATTCCTCGTTGCAAGATCATTTCTTATTTGCTAGATGCTTGTTTTGGAAGTTGAAGCATTGTCATCCATTCCATACTTTGAGGGGGAGATTGTAGGGTTTCAAAGTACTCCATGGATGATGGCAATGGGCCCCCTTGATGAAGAGTAGGTTAAAAGACCAAGACTTGTCTTTTCTGTATAAATAGTTATGTACTATTCATTATTAGGGCTAAGAGTGAGACAAAATGTAGCCGCCACGTTGTGAGGTTTCTTGTAGAGTTAGATTCTTATTCTTAAAGAGTAATTTGTTCCTCATAATTGAATAAATCGAGTGATCATTCGACATAATATTCATATTTGTGTTTGTTCTTATTTTTTGCATCTTGTTCATCAGATCAGAATTAGGGTTTTAAGCCTAACACCATTTCTATGTCTACAACTCCTTAGACAATCTACTCATGACAATCTTAATTCACTACTTACTTCCAAAAGTATGAACGACTGTGGAGTTTGAATAATCGAATTATTCGGGAAGTAAAACATGTAAAGTGAAACACAAGAATAAAAAAATTGACAAAAGGTAGTAAACAAACTCATATATAATTCTATATTATTTAATCACAAAAAGCCAATTACATTTACTTTGGTACAAGTTTCAAAATAACTATCAAACTACTAAAACCAATATCATCTCTCGGACATATGCTCCTAGCATGTTGAATGTGTTTAGCCCTACTTAGACCCTTCATAAGCGGATCTGTAGGATTCCCTTCAGATGATATTCTCATCATAGTGAGGTGACCTTCTTCTACTTTATGTCTATGAAATGGTACTTTCTGTCGATATGTCTTGATTCCCCATGAGATCTTGGTTCGTTTGTCATCGCGACCACCCCTTCATTATCACAGAAAATTTCCATCGATTCCTTAATGGTTGGAACAACTCCAAGATCTTCGATCAAGTTCTTCAACCAAATTGCTTCCTTTGATGCTTTTCTTGCCGCTATGTACTCTGATTCACAAGTAAAATCAGCCACTATCTCTTGCTTGGAGATTTTCCAAGTAACTGCTCCTCCATTTAAGGTGAACACCCAGCCAAATTGAGAACGGAAGTTATCTCTATTTTTTTGAAAGTTGGCATGACTATACCTAGTTACTCTCAATGTATCACTGCCACCAAGTACTAGGACCTAGTCATTAGTCCTTCGTAGATACTTAAGAATATTCTTAACTGCTATCCACTGAGCTTTACCTGGATTTCCCTGATAAGGACTGACCATGCTCAAAGAAAAGGACACGTCGGGTCGAGTACATGTCATAGCATACATGGTAGATCCAATGGCTGAAGCATATGGAATCTTACTCATTTCTACTATTTTCGCATCGGTACTCGGACTCTGAGTCTTACTTATCTTGGTATTACTCTAGATGGGCAGTTCTCCTTTCTTAGAATTTTCCATACTAAAAAGTTTAGCACTTTTTCTAAATATGTATTTTGACTAAGTCCAATTAGTCTTTTACTCTTATCCCTTAAAATTCTTATCCCCAGAATATAGGCAGCCTCACCTAGGTCCTTCATAGCGAAACACTTTCCAAGCCAAGATTTAACCTCTTGCAAAGTTGGAATGTCATTTCCTATAAGAAGTATGTCATCAACATACAATAGTAGGAATGTAACTATACTCCCACTAGCTTTGACATATACTTAGGACTCATCTTCGTTTCTAGAGAAAGCAAACTCCTTGACTTTCTCGTCGAAACAAAGATTCCATCTGCGAGATGCTTTTTTCAATCCATAGACTGATTTCTCAAGCTTACACACTCTATTAGGCATCAACAAAACCCTCTAGCTGACTCATGTAAACATCCCCATCCAACTTCCCATTAAGGAAAGCGGTTTTGACATACATCTGCCAAATTTCATTATCATGAAAGGCACTATGGCTAGCGTTATCCTAATAGATTTTATCTTAGCCACTGGTGAGAAGGTATCATCATAGTCGATCCCTGGGTTTTGAGTAAATCCCTTTGTAATCAGTCATGCTATGAATGTGTGCACATTACCATCCATGTCGGTCTTCTTCTTGAAGATCCATTTGTAACAAACTATATTCCGACCAACTTGTTGATCAAGCACATTCCAAACTTGGTTGTCATACATGGACTTGATCTCGTTGTCCATTGCCTCTTTCCATTTGGCCACCTTAGGGCCTGCCATTACTTCTTTGTAGTTAGTAGGTCTATCCAAATTTACCAGTGTATTATCACTAATAAACGTATCACTATCGGTAGTTATATGGAAACCATAGAACTCAGGTGGCATGCTAACTCTACTAGAGTGACAAAGAGGTAATGAATTGTCAACTGGTTCAACTGGAATCTCTTCCTCTGGTTGAACCCTAGCGTCTTTAGAGGTTGTTTTCGTCGTTTGACTCTTGAATCTCTTCGATGTAACATCCCAAAAATACGGTCCAAAATTTTCATTTTTAATTATTAATAAAACCATAGTTATCAAATAATCACATAAAATCATAAGTCATTGTATCTTAAAACATCATAATCATCTCTCAAATATATCAGAGTAAAAACATCATAGGCTAATAGCATGGTTTGTGCACTGCAGTCATCCTGAGCTCTTCCCCTTGCTACCGGAAGTACCTGAAACCAAAACTGAAAACTATAAGCACGAAGCTTAGTGAGTCTCCCCAAACTACCACATACCATACACAAAATCATATAATCACATAATAACATAACATGGGCCTTGCCAGCTACATTGGGCCCCGCCCGGCATCGGACCGGTCCAGCATCGGGCCTCGCCCGCCATCGAACCAAACGCTGGCATCGGGCCCCGCCCGACATTGAGCAAAGCTTGGTATACATATAAACATATCAACAAATACATATAAACATAATCACATAGCATAAACATATAAACATTCATCGGGCCCCGTCGGGAATCAGACCGAAATTCAGAAGCATACAAACATTCCTCGGGCTTTCCCCGACATCACACCGAATTCCGAAACATATAAAAAAAGAACATGCAAGAATCAAAAGACATCAAGCATATACAAATTCCTCAGGCTTTCCCCTGCATCGAACCGAAGTCCGAAAACATATAAACCTACATCAGACATTGCCCGACATCGGACCTTAGTCCGTCATATACTAACATACATAAATGGGCCGACATTAGTGCCTTCGAGCTATTCCTACATGAGGAAACTTACCTCGCAAAGCTGAATGAAGAATCTCACGGTAGGGAATCTCTAACGGCTGCTCCAATAACTCCCCGAGCTGTCATTTACAAAATACTACTTAATCAACTCCAATAATCCTTTAGATACCATTCCATACCTAAAACCCCTTCACGGGTCAACCTTGGTCAAGTCAAAGTCAACACCCTAGTCAAAGTCAACATTTTGGGTTGACTCAACTCACCGAGTTCCACAAATCATAAAACCTTGAAATCACGACCCAACTCGTCGATTTTTTTTCACGAACTTGTCGAGTTTCTCCTATCAACAAATTCGGGACTGTCACACCCCAAAACCAAGAACGGCGGAAACGTTTTGGGGCGGAGGACGTCATGTACAGTATCACAACAATGAAAAGTAGTAAACAAGCAACAACATCATCCATTGCATTAATAATAGAATTATTATACAAGTATATTCTATCAAATTTTGATAAACACTAAAGCATAAATCAAAATGAAAGATGAGTCTTGAACAAGCTCCATCTTCCTTTCTCCTTGCATCGGTACCTGTCTATGATGACATGAGGATACAAGTAATTTTGAAAGCGAGTATCAGCTTTGAAGCTGGCGAGATCATAAGTATTTAGTGTCTCAATTTGTATGTAAGAATTTGTAAGTAGATGAATTGTAAGTATTGAAAATGTATAAGAACTGTAAGTATGAAAATGTTTGTAAAACAACTGTAAACGTTTGAAAAACTCTAGAAATCCCTATGATTCCTACTATTATATAAGGGTGTCTTCTACCAAGACCTAATTGTTCTCAATGTAGTCTTCTACCAAGACTTAACTGTTCTATATGTTTGTGTCTTGTAAAAGTGTGTAATTTTCCCAAGTGTAACTATCATTATCAAAATATAGTTTTTACGTTTATAGTTTAAGTGAAAAGATCACTAAATATGTGTACAGGGAAAATTAATGTAGTACTAAATCGTAGCGCTATAAGAACTACTGATGTACTAATTTCCTTAAACCGGATTTATATTAAGGAATCATGTGATAAATTTCACCATACTATAGGCTGGTAACAATGACAACGTATAGTTGTAACGCCCTGGGTTTTCTCGGTACGTTTGGTTATTTTAATTTAATTATCCTTGTAACCTTGGGTTAATTTATTTAACCAATGTCTGATTTCTTATGTTATTGGACTCTTTTGATCATCTTGTAAACTCCTTTTATTGAAGTCCATGGGCTATGGGCCTATTTGCAAAGTCCATCTAGTTAATAGTACTTAATGTGTAAATTGAATCATTTGGAACACACACAAGGAAAACACTCTAAACCCTCCCTCTCTCTCAAAAATCGTCCCTCTCTCTCTCTCTCTTTGGGATCAAGAGCAGCCAAGAGGCTGTTTGGAGCTTAATTCTTGTTCATTTCCAGCCTTGATTTGTATTGGTATGAACCTCCTTATCCTTTCTTACAACTTGATTCATAACCTTGTTCTAGTTTTATGATTTCATATTCACCTCTTCTCCTTCTTATTTTATTTGTAATTGTATTTTATACATCATCTCAAGATCCTATCTTCACCCCATATATTGTGGATGATGGATCTAGGGGATTACATGTGGCAAAAGATCATGGAAACCCTAAAAGGGAGAATGATGATTTTATGTGCTTATGTTTATTTCCATGTTGATTATTATTACATCCTTGTGGCTAAATGAAATCCTAATGATTCCTAACCCTTTTTAGTACCACCATTATCATGGGGACTGAATTGGGATGATGAACACATCTTAAAATGTGTTTCAAAAGGAGAAGGATGGATAAGCCAAAAAGGAATCACGGGTGGCTACGATTCTGTTTTCCAGCAGATCTGTAGTCATTTTGTAAAAATCATATCTGGAGTTGTAGAACTCAAACGGACCCCAAAACAGTTCCAAAAGTTCAAAAATTGAGTTGTATAACTTTCTTAAGAAGGCCAACCTCACTGATAAGGGCTTTATCTATGTGAAAGAATGGCATCTTTGCTGTTAGGTCTGATCCGGGTCTGTTCTGATATGTCATTTTGTTTTCATCATTTCTAAGGCTTGGAAAAGGATCCAGAGTGATTCCAAGTTTCTATATGTTCCTTATATTATGAATTTAAGATCTGGAGAATATGGGGTGTTATTTCCAATTATAAATTGGTTATAATGGATCCACACTCCAGGTCAGTGGGCAGTCACCAGTTTTTGCTAGTGCTGTGATTGTCCACAATGTGAATTTTATATCTGGAGTTTGAGAGATGATTTTCATTCAATTCCAACTCTGAGACTTTCAATTGTATGTCCTTTACTTCTCTTAATTTTCTTTTGGACGAATTCTACTCAAAAATTTGGTAGAATTGGCCAACATCACTTGACTGTATTGTTGGAGACAGAAGTGATACACCATTTTGTAAAATTCATATTTAATTCATCTTCTGGAGTTAGAATGAGTTCTTTATAGTTATGGAATCCTGAGCAATCATAGTTTCCTATAAAATTTAGTTAAAGCTATGTTTCTGTTTTAGATTTTGTAGTAAATCCATTTTGAACAGCAGATCTGTTTTAGAGACCTTGCTGTGATTACTCTTTTCTCAACTCATAGCTTCATTACTTCTCCTTTCTAACCTTTAGTCCTTCTTAGGCGAGGTTTTGAAGTTTGCTCAAGCTTGGTAGCATTATTTGATTGTTAGCCATCCTTAATACTCACTCAAGGTGAGTTCTCTCACACCGTTGTATTGATGATTGTGTTTGCTAGTTAGCTCGTGTGTGATTATTGGAATTTATTATAAAAGCATGCTATATAAGTATTGTTTTAATTCGTACATGTGCACTGTATGTAACTAATTATGGATATGGGGACACCACCAATGGATACAGATTTACCGGTGCGGTGGGTAGGTAAGATCACCAACGTAATACTCTTCGTGAGGTGTGGTGATTAGGGCCAAATGATACGGGATCTTCCCGGTGCGGTTCAAACCTACAAGTCCTTCTCGTAATATAGACATTGATTCGTTCTTTGCCTTTATCATTATAATTGGAAAATGGATTAGGGCTAGTAAATATGAATGTTAGTACAATGTCTGTGTTTGAATTCACTAAGCTTCGTGCTTACGTTTTTCCCTTATAACTTTTCAGGTGTTAAGATTAAAGAGGCTAAGGCTAGACATGGAGCATCGGGACATCGCTACTAGTTATTTTGTTGGGACCTTATTATTATTATTGCTTCCGCACTTATTTTATATGATTATTAAGTTGATGGATTATGTTATGACTATTTCAGTTGTTTTAATTTAATTTAAGATGGGTTTTAAAAGTTTAAAATTTTTGCAAAAAAATTGGGTGTCACAATAGTCGAAAATAAGGTATGATGTTTGGCACCCGCAGACCTGCCAGTCCTGCTGTAGCTAGCAGCAAGGTGTAGGATAGTCAATCCAGTATAGATCTATACGCAAACTCATGCTCTCCCTTCAAGAGACTTTGGCTACAACCCGGGTCATGACAATTAAGGCATGATCCCATACAGTGGATCACAATTTTATTAACGTATTAATGTAAGTGTAATGTACGGAAATGTTCTACGTGTGCTAGCTGTAATGTGTGTTCTCTCTATCTAGCAAGTATAGTAATGTACTATAATGTTCTAGAAAGTATTGACTCATGAATGAACTGACTCATTGTATGATATCGCGTTCTAGTAATTGTTCTAGTATCTTCCTAAACTACACATATGGTAGTTTACTAGTAATCTAACTGGTACGTATGGACATGGATGTATACCCTTGCTACCCAAGGGCATGGGATGAACTGGAAGGACCTTTTATGACTATATATGTACATATGTTATATAACTAATATTTAAACGACCTTCGGACGAGTACCCGATATCCCACCAGACCACATCTCAAGTGCGAAAAGGAAATAGGGTGGATAGCCTTCCTAAGTCTTTTAAACATTTCTTATATAACTATACATATAGAGGCATGCAATTTATAATATAAAAGCATAAATAAGTTTTGTAAAACATTTGAAACATAATTATTATTATAAGAAAAGATCGACTTGATGTCAATCTATAAAACAATTTGAAGGCATGAGTTTGATAAAACAGTTTAGTATAAAGAAACATTTGTTTGAAACACAATTCTAAATAAGTTTGAAATGTAATATACAGAGTAAAATGTACAGTGTAATAAGGAGTTTAAAACATATAAAATGTTTATAAAAATCATTTGAAGGAAATTGTTTGGAAAAACGGCTAACGAGTAGCCAAATCATTTGAATGTTGTATATTAATCACATGTGATTGATATAATAACTAGCATAATTCTACTTATTAATCACATGTGATTGATATAATAACTAGCATGATTCTACTTGTATCCCCCCATAAAACATTTAAAAATAGTTTAAAACATTAGCTAAGGGGTATGAACTCACCTGCAGTAAGTGACTGGAATTGAACGGACTGTTATCGTAAGGAAGGATCGGGCATGTGCTCGGTGTCTAGTGAATACTTTAGACACACACAATGATCCTAATTACATATGAAGACATATGTATATAAATAATTAGTGATTAAAACACTAATTATACAAGTATAAACATTTAAACGCGAGGAAAACACTTTTGGTCAAGTGCTAGGAGGCTAATGGGTTGCAACAAAGGAGTGCAATGCCCCTAATGGGAGTTTATGGTCTAATGACCATATGTCTTGGATTTTACAACCCAGGGGAGTAAACTCCTGGCCGTAAACTCTCAACAAAGCCCCTAAATGAAGTCTAACAATTATACAACTCATGTGGTGAATTGTTTCAAGGCTGAATCAAGTGTTTGGGTGTCATATTAACTCCTTTAAGGAGTTTACGGCCCAGGGACCATATACCCTTGGAGTTTACGGCCGTAAACTCCCTTGGGAGGGTGATTATGGTGTTTTCAAGTCTCTAAATTATCTAGGTACTAAACTAGGCTTTTGTACTTGGCTTTAGAAGTGTTTATGGCACCATTTGGCACCATTTTATGGAGTTCACGGCCCTAGAACCTTTTGGGCCGTGAACACCTTACTCTTGGTGTTCTAAGGGTGTTAGCTAGTCCAAAACGCATTTAGGTACATGACCAAATTAGTCTCTTGGCTTAAGGAAGGTTTTCAGGGCATTTTGGCACTTAAACATGGAGTTCACGGCCCAAGAACACCCTTGGCCGTGAAGTCACTTTTCATCATTGATTTTAATTGTTTTTGGTGTCCTAAACATGCAATGGTGGGTTCTAGTTCGAGTTCTAAAGCTTTGAGGGTCATTGGAACCCTTTAGGACCTTAAAATGGAGTTTACTCCCCAAGTGTTCTTAGGCGGTAAACTCCCAAATCTTAGGGTTTTAATCCTATTTTGATGTTTTCTAGTCATATACACACTAGCATATAAGTCTAAGGTAGTTACAATTCACGGGAAAGGACTAAGTAGCATTTAAGCCACTTATTGGAGTTTACTCCCCAAGGATGTTCTTGGGCGGTAAACTCCTGAATCTAATTGTTTTGTTATGAAATTGATGTTTCTAAACACAATCTAAGCTATATAACATAAGTAGATCGAAGTACTCACAATTTGGGATAAAAACCCGAAGATCCGTGAGAGAGAATTTTGGCTTTTCTCTAATTGGATTTCAACTAATGAACTATTTGGTTCAGTTTTCTATATATAGTCCTGAGATTTTTGGCAGAAAATATTTCTATTCTCGGAATGAACTCTAATATCCTAGAGTATTGTGTGACATCCCCAAAATCTCGGCCAGAAAAGACCGATTTCATTTATGCTTTTTAAAACATTTTCAGAGTAAATCCGTTTGATTTTAAAAGAGATGCGGAATTTGTTCCCAAAAACAAAACATGATAAAATAGATATTTATCAAAACATTTCATATAGAAATATGATTTCATTTCCTAATCAAAAGTCGGGATGTCATGTTCCGTTATAGATCATAAAGCATAAACGATGATATTACAAGTCGTTCAACAAATATATACATATGCAGACTTGTAAACAAAAATGACTTGATGATTCGCCCATCTTAAGCTCTTGCGCCACTTCCTGTAATACAAATCAACTGAGTGGGTCAGGCTTGGGAGCCTGGTGAGCATATAGGGTTTTCAAACCCACAATAATTATATTTAATTTCATCAATCAACAATAAACCCGATTACCCATTCCCGTTATCCTCACCTTACGTTCCTAAAAATAACGTCTATTATAAGGAACTTATTTCAGGATTTTCATCGGGACGGACATTACTGCAAAGGGGCTTCCTCAACAATAAGTGTCCTAAAGGCAACCATGTGGGGGATAGAGTACACCGGTGAACACGTCGTTCACAACACCTACAGGTAATGAGCCTGCTAGTGTTCCACAGGACAGTCTAGAATAGTCCGTGGTCGTCATCCATAGTCTGCTGAATGACTAGAATAACACCAATAACACCGAGGCCTCTCATCTGTTTATTTCAAACCAATTATCTACCCATGTTCTACCCAACATATTAGTAGATAAAAATATACATTTTTATACATTGTTTAAAAACCTGTATAGCATGCTTTAATCAATACACATTCCACATAACAGATGAGGCATACACTCATAACACGTATTTCATAGAGAATATACATTCACACATATAACCACAAAATATATACACGTAGCACGGATTTTATATTAAATACTTCATAATATTGTGTTGGAGAGAAAATAACTACACACTCACTTGATCAGAAGATGATCTGATAGCACTACGGCTTATAGAAGTAGCGTCTCTCCGCAGATCTGGAAGATCTTCACAAAAACCGGCTCCTCGCGGGCAGGGCTTCGGCTCGGGAATAACGCTCTTCGGGATTCTCGGGGCTTCGGATCTCGCTTCGGGGCTCGGGAATAATACCGGGGCTTCGGGATATGATTGGCACGCAAATCGAGGCAAAAACTTAGAGAGAGGGAAGAGTTTGAACAAGAGAAAATGGCTGAATTCGAGTTCTATTTATAGGCTGAGGGTCTGGGATTACGCGGGGCGTAATCTCAAATTACGCAGGGCGTACTCAGTACGCGGGGCGTACTCGGTTACGCGGGGCGTACTTTGACGTCACTGCATGCGTCGATCTGTGGCACTCGAGTATTGGTCAGACAAGTTGCATCCGACTGAGTACGCGGGGCGTACTCAATTACGCGGGGCGTAATTGACTCGTCGAACTTCTAAATTGCGTAACTTTCGCATACGAGCTCCGTTTTCGACGTTCTTTATATCCACGCGAAGGTCAGACCATACTCTACAACTTTCATTTAGACTCCGTCGGCTAATTTTGACTTTTATTTTTATTAATTATTTTTAGAAGGCCCGGACAGGAAAACTTCGTTATAAAATCATAACTCCTTCGTCCGATGTCCGTTCTCGCCTATCTTTCCGTCGTTTCGCTACTAACAACGAGATCTTCGATTCTCATTTAGATTGTTTTGGCTAAAAGCTGCTCGATCTCAAATCGAGTATTCGGGCTGCATACTGCTAAGTCAAAACTTAGAAAAATCATAACTTCCTCATACGAAGTCAGATTTGGGCGTTCCTTTTATGCACGCTCTCGGTTTAACGAAATCTACGACTTTCGTTTAGATCGCTAAGGCTAAATATCGCTCTATCTTAAATTCATGTTTTACGTCACTCAGCGTCGTGCCGGTCCCGTCGCGAAACTTCGACAGGTCATAACTTCTTCGTTATAACTCGGATTTTGGCATTCCTTATATCTCCGGAATCCTTGTTTCAACCACTACAACTTTATGCAAAGATATCGGGCTTATCTCACACTTTAATTTTGACGCTTATTTTATTCTTAATTCATTAAATTATAATAATTAAGAAAATAAACACATAAATCACATAATTCACATAATTCACAAATAATACATTTTTATTATTTCAAATTGGGTTACAATGGTTAACCTAGACTATTACATTGCTAAAATGGCAAGCCTAGAAACACGGGCGTTACATATTGGAATAACAGTGTTGCACAAAACCCTAGTGTATCGACTCTCCTAATATCTCCTTAAGTGTAAAATCCTGAAAACTGCCAAACTTATACTCGAAATCTGAGTTTTCACTGTAACTGTTCTACTTCTATTGGCTTGATATGGTTTGTTCAGAATGGAAATTTCGGGTTGTCACATCATCCCCTTGTTGAAGGGAATGTCGTCCCAAAATTAGAATTTAGGAAAGGAAGTATGTTCGAATGATCGAGTCGTGAGGAGGAAACTTCCTAATCGATTGGTTCTAGCGCACTTAAGTGAAATCGGGTTCTCAGTTGGCATTTCAACGAACCTTCACTAACTGGCGACGGCGTTGCTTCGTCCGCTTG
Organism: Lactuca sativa; assembly: GCF_002870075.4. Taxonomy (NCBI): domain Eukaryota; kingdom Viridiplantae; phylum Streptophyta; class Magnoliopsida; order Asterales; family Asteraceae; genus Lactuca; species Lactuca sativa. Next base: position 206,272,621 of record NC_056624.2, read on the forward strand.
ACCTCTCGGTCGAGGGTCACTACAGTTCCAATACGAAGGCGAGGATCTCGACGAGTGGACTTACACAAGTCCTAACGGAAAGGTATGGTTTCACGATCGAGACGCGAAGAGTAGGATGTACGTTACTGAGTTCACGGAGTAGGTCTAGTTTGTGCAAGGCACAGGACTAATTCTGATAAGAATCTCGGGGGTCCTAACTATATTGGATTTAGCTTTCCACGCGATACGAAGCGTATTAAGCCATTCCCAGAGTGAGTTAACCTAAAGAGCTTGGTCACTCACTTGGAATTCCAAAGGTTCCTTTTCTTGCTTAACCTCCCAGTCAAAGGTCACCCCTTGCTGGGTCAAATTCGTACGGATTTCTGTAATTTTTCGAGGAGTTCTGAATGAACTAAGACGGTTGGTCGGCAAGACCTAGAATTTGGCGAAAGACTGTCGGCGTCTCTGGTGTCGACAAATGCTCAACAGCTTTGACAAATTGAAAGAGTACTCAAAATTTCCCACATTGCTAACAGTGTGCCATAGAAATTTGACTCTTCAATTTCAAAACTCGTGCCTAGAGAACTTTGCTAAAAGTTCCTCTGAAGGTAATGTTTCCAAGGGTTTTCTTCTTACTAAGAGGGTAGATAAGTAAGTCATTTCATGGAGAAATGAAGAACTGATCCAAGTAAGAAAGACGTACCCTATTAATTTAGCTCATGAAAGCTATGGGCGTATTGGTCCTATCCGAAGGGTATCACTACGGACTCGAAGTGTCTGCATCAAGTTCGAAAGATAGTCTTCCGAAGATCCTTTCCTAACACTTGAACTGGTGATATTCGGATCTCAGATCCATTTCTGAAAGTAATTCTTTCCTTGCGTTTGCTCAACCATTTCATTTATGCGAGGCAGAGATAATGATTCCTAATGAAAAATCTTGACGGAGTCCTCGATAAACGAGGTACATACAATGCGATCCGTCGATCTCCGGGAGAATATGACCGGGGTTCTCTAGGGTGAGAAACCTAGTCTTCTAATTCTATTTCTGTGTAGTTCGCTAAGTTGTTTGTACTGTTCTGGTATCTCCGTGGGTGTTTAAACTATAGGGTGATCTGTTTACAAGAGTCGTACTGGGTTCTAAGTTTTTTCACATGACGATGCGATTACTCGTAGGCTTAGGCAGTTCTCTGTCCTGAAGTTCATATTAGAATTCATACATGGTTCACAATCACAATTTCGTGTATACGAGTCGTATATAATTAAGATTGAAAAGGTAGTCGGATAACTGATTCTTCTTTAAGCTCACATCCCATCCGGGAAAAGAAGTTAAAGTGGAATCATCAATTCTAAACCTGTAGAACCTTGATCATATATCATTCTTATGCATACATTCCTCAGTGATAGATCAATCGTATGAATCCTTGGATTGAACTTGACGTACTGCACGAGTGGTACTTCGGGGATTTCTTCGGAAATAAAATAACTAAGAGGTACTCCTGGCCTGAGTACTTCGGTGTTCTGATATGACGGCTTCGCTGGAAAAGTGATCTAGAAGAAAGAGATGTACGTATAAAGCTGTTTTTGTGAGGATCAAATTGAATCGAGTCGTATGATAATGTCGAAATCATACTGAAACTTAAAGACATTAGATTTAAACATAATATGTTTACAGACAAAACACAACCATGCAACCATGAACAGAGTTACAGTACTTTAGATTTACCTCAAGACCATTGCTGCAAAATAAGGTATACTACAAAAGACAAGTATACGCAGCACGAGAATCTTTATACTGAGAGGATCTCGCAAAAAGTAAGACTCTAGTTGCACTAGTTATGGATAGTATATAAGTCTGTTACAACAACACGCCTAAGTTACATTTACGCGGGGTTCCAGAGTAGGCTCTCCTGTAGCTGTGATCCTGAGAATTCTTCCATCAGCGCCAGAGTTCTTTGCTATCGGGCAATCTTTCTTGAAGTGCCATATCTCCCCGCATTGGTGGCATGACTGGCTAGTACTAGCTTTGGTGACGGGGTTTCGGTGTTTAGCCAGTGTTATGTGGACACGAGTGCCTTCCTCGTTACTCCACTTTGAAAATTGCTTCTTAAATCGTTCGGCGTTATAACTAATCTTGTGTATAGGGTCAGTCCCGATGAAAGGGACTTGAGTGATGGGTCGTGCCGGTGCTCCACAGCCACGAGCATGGTGCCCTATGTTTAGGCAATTGCAACATTGCATCTCATGGCAAGTCCCATGATGATGGAAACTACACTTATCACACTTCGGGAGTTTTCCCTCGTATCGCCTGCTCGGTACGGGAACGACAGGGGTTTCCACTTGCTGCTGTTGTATAGCCAGCTTTTGGGATCTCTTGCGTTCTTTCTGGGCTTGACGCTTTCGTTTCTTGTTCTCTGCTTTTTGGCTTTGCGAGCCTGTGACTGTTACTGTTTGTTGGTTTCCCGGTTTGGTACTACCATCTAAAATCTCGACTCCTTTTTCAGTCTTGTTTGTGTTGCCTGAGTTGATGTGTGTAAGGAAAGTTGTCACAGCAGCTGCTACTGCAGCTTGTAATGTAGCGGTGTCGATATGGAGGATGGGGGTTTCGTTGCTCGGCTGATTGTTTCCTGATGACGACATGATTCTGTAACACGAAAGATAAGGATTTGTGAGCGATTCAGGTTGACCCTAGATGTACTTAGATTGCTCAAGAAAAGAGTAAGAGTATGTTCTCGAAAGTTTGACCTACATCCCTATGATGCAGTCCTAGTACGGAATGGAAGTATGTTCGCGAAGGTTTGACCTACATCCCTATGATGCAGTCCTAGTAATGAGTAGAAGTAAGTTCGTAGAATGGTCTCAAGACATTTTTCGTTCAAGCCGAGGTATCGCAGGTTGGTGAATAACATGATCCAACCACTGAAAGAGACTTGGAAATGTCTCCGGATCTAACTTGCTATAGTCCAATGACTTGACTAAAGTATGTTTCAGATAGAATCTAATGAAACAATGATAAGAGTGCTTCAATGAAGAATGACACAGAAGTTAGCCGGCTGTCAATATCTTGGATATTCACGACGTAAAGATTCGGGAAAATGACCTTGTAAAGGTCTTACATCATATCCACAGAAGATAGTTCCTAACAGCATAAGGACCTAACTAAAAGTACTTACAGTACAAGATAATTTCATGGAAAATGCCACATCAGGCAAAGACAGAAAACGATTACTTTCTAACAAGGGAAGCAAAGTAAAGAGTCTACTACTGACGACGGTCATCCCTCTGGTGAACTCCCAGTTCAGCCAATTGACGTTCATGTCAAGTAGGTGTCTTTCGTACACCCTCTGGTGTACTCGGAGCTCTATGACTTCGGCTCGTGATTCAGCTAGTGCTTGCAGCAGGTTTTCATGGTTTCTCTCTGATCTCTCGTGAGCATCTTCTTAGACGAATGGTGCGGAGGGTATGTATTCTCGCATCGGCGACAACTTCGGTAATATGATGTAAGGCTGTCCTGCCTTGAATCTCATTGTGGGCCACTCTGCGGACCAAGATTGGCAAGACTCTATTTTCTGAGCCCCCATTGCTCAAGTTGTAAAAGCTTCGGTCGCCATTAAATGGCATGGGCTGATCTTGTCCTTGGCTTCATGTTTCCAAGCATTCCACTCACTCAGGTTCGGTCCATGAAAAGCTGGACGAGAGTTAGGAATTTGAAAGGGAGCTACTTGGGGTAGGTTCTTAACCTCTGGTTCAGAACTAGCATCGTCCGAAGGGTTTTCATCATGGTGATCATTCAAAGTATAGGATGATCATTATCTGGTTCTTCTCCAAACCAACCAGCAATGACCTCTTTCGGAAGATACTGGTTGCCGTGGGGATGGAGTCCAACCATGTTATCTATGCGAGAATTTAGGGTAAGAGAATAATTATTAGACGAACTATCTAGATAATTATTTAGAAAACCTTCATTAGTTACATCGCTATTTGTGAAGTGCATACCAGCTATGTGTAATCTAAACAGGATAGACCTTCGAATAAGTGACCTTAACTCCGTATTCACACAGAATAGGGGTAAGGCAAAATTTTCACAGATTCTTAGTCTATAACATCCTAATTACATATAGCCTTAGTGTATCCACTTAGCAACTATCAACTTAGTAATGAAGATCCCATTTTAATTCTCAAGTATAAAGTACTTATAGTAACACCAAATACTCCTATAGTATTTTAATTTTAATGTTATGTTCTATTGTTCTCATTGTGGTAGGGTTGGTAAGATTTTAGCATTGTTGCAACCACACAATTAAACTTAGGCACATGCTAGTCAACCCTCGGATAATATAGGTGATCAGGCTATATCTTCCCAGTTTTGACCATATGCCTCTAAGCCCACTTGTGTTTCCCAACAATCGTAATTCTTTTGTACTGTCCTAGTGACACTGATTTTAGTATGAATGCAGGCACGTATACTTACTTAAATATTTTATTATTTAAAGTATAAACTCTTGGTCAGAGTATTTTTAATCCCTTATGTATTTATAGTTAGTATATCCTTTATGGGTTGATATACTTATTTCACTATAAACAATGCTCTGATACCAATCTGTCACACCCCAAAACCAAGAACGGCGGAAACGTTCTGGGGCGGAGGACGTCATGTACAGTATCACAACAATGAAAAGTAGTAAACAAGAAACAACATCATCCATTGCATTAATAATAGAATTATTATACAAGTATGTTCTATCAAATTTTGATAAACACTAAAGCATAAATCAAAATGAAAGATGAGTCTTGAACAAGCTCCATCTTCCTCTCTCCTTGCATCGGTACCTGTCTATGATGACCTGAGGATACAAGTAATTTTGAAAGCGAGTATCAACTTTGAAGATGGCGAGATCATAAGTATTTAGTGTCTCAATTTGTATGTAAGAATTTGTAAGTAGATGAATTGTAAGTATTGAAAATGTATATGAACTGTAAGTATGAAAATGTTTGTAAAACAACTGTAAACGTTTGAAAAACACTAGAAATCCCTATGATTCCTACTATTATATAAGGGTGTCTTCTACCAAGACCTAACTGTTCTCAATGTAGTCTTCTACCAAGACTTAACTGTTCTATATGTCGTGTCTTGTAAAAGTGTGTAATTTTCCCAAGTGTAACTATCATTATCAAAATATAGTTTTTACATTTATAGTTTAAGTGAAAAGATCACTAAATATGTGTACAGGGAAAATTAATGTAGTACTAAATCGTAGCGCTATAAGAACTACTGCTATACAAATTTCCTTAAACTGGATTTATATTAAGGCATCATGTGATAAATTGCACCATACTATAGACTGGTAACAACGACAATGTATAGTCGAAAATAAGGTATGACGTTTGGCACCCGCAGACCTGCCGGTCCTGCTGTAGCTAGCAACAAGGTGTAGGATAGTCAATCCAGTATAGATCTATACGCAAACTCACGCTCTCCCTTCAAGAGACTCTGGCTACAACCCGGGTCATAACAATTAAGGCATGATCCCATACAGTGGATCACAATTTTATTAACGTATTAATGTAACTGTAATGTACGGAAATGTTCTACGTGTGCTAGCTGTAATGTGTGTTCTCTCTATCTAGCAAGTATAGTAATGTACTGTAATGTTCTAGAAAGTATTTACTCATGAATGAACTAACTCATTGTATGATATCACGTTCGATTAATTGTTCTAGTATCTTCCTAAACTACCCATATGGTAGTTTACTAGTAATCTAACTGGTACGTATGGACATGGATGTATACCCTTGCTACCCAAGGGCATGGGATGAACTGGAAGGACCTTTTATGACTATATATGTACATATGTTATATAACTAATATTTAAACGACCTTCGGACGAGTACCCGATATCCCACCAGACCACATCTCAAGCGCGAAAAGGAAATAGGGTGGATAGCCTTCCTAAGTCTTTTAAACATTTCTTATATAACTATACATATAGAGGCATGCAATTTATAATATAAAAGCATAAATAAGTTTTGTAAAACATTTGAAACATAATTATTATTATAAGAAAAGATCGACTTGATGTCAATCTATAAAACAATTTGAAGGCATGGGTTTGATAAAACAGTTTAGTATAAAGAAACATTTGTTTGAAACACAATTCTAAATAAGTTTGAAATGTAATATACAGAGTAAAATGTACAGTGTAGTAAGGAGTTTAAAACATATAAAATGTTTATAAAAATCATTTGAAGGAAACTGTTTGGTAAAACGGCTAACGAGTAGCCAAATCATTTGAATGTTGTATATTAATCACATGTGATTGATATAATAACTAGCATAATTCTACTTATTAATCACATGTGATTGATATAATAACTAGCATGATTCTACTTGTATCCCCCCCATAAAACATTTAAAAATAGTTTAAAACATTAGTTAACGGGTATCAACTCACCTGCAGTAAGTGACTGGAATTGAACGGACTGTTATCGTAAGGAAGGATCGGGCATGTGCTCGGTGTCAAGTGAAGACTTTAGACACAAACAATGATCCTAATTACATATGCAGACATATGTATATAAATAATTAGTGATTAAAACACTAATTATACAAGTATAAACATTTATACGCGAGGAAAACACTTTTGGTCAAGTGCTAGGAGGCTAATGGGTTGCAACAAAGGAGTGCAATGCCCCTAATGGGAGTTTATGGTCTAATGACCCCAGGGGAGTAAACTCCTGGCCGTAAACTCTCAACAAAGCCCTAAATGAAGTCTAACAATTATACAACTCATGTGGTGAATTGTTTCAAGGCTAAATCAAGTGTTTGGGTGTCATATTAACTCCTTTAAGGAGTTTACGGCCCAGGGACCATATACCCTTGGAGTTTACGGCCGTAAACTCCCTTGGGAGGGTGATTATGGTGTTTTCAAGTCTCTAAATTATCTAGGTACTAAACTAGGCTTTTGTACTTGGCTTTAGAAGAGTTTATGGCACCATTTTATGGAGTTCATGGCCCTAGAACGTTTTGGGTCGTGAACACCTTACTCTTGGTGTTCTAAGGGTGTTAGATAGTCCAAAACTCATTTAGGTACATGCCCAAATTAGTCTCTTGGCTTAAGGAAGGTTTTAAGGGCATTTTGGCACTTAAACATGGAGTTCACGACCTAAGAACACCCTTGGCCGTGAACTCATTTTTCATCATTGATTTTAATTGTTTTTGGTGTCCTAAACATGCAATGGTGGGTTCTAGTTCGAGTTCTAAAGCTTTGAGGGTCATTGGAACCCTTTAGGACCTTAAAATGGAGTTTACTCCCCAAGTGTTCTTGGGCGGTAAACTCCCAAATCTTGGGGTTTTAATCCTATTTTGATGTTCTCTAGTCATATACACACTAGCATACAAGTCTAAGGTAGTTACAATTCATGGGGAATGGACTAAGTAGCATTTAAGCCACTTATTGGAGTTTACTCCCCAAGGACGTTCTTGGGCGGTACACTCCTGAATCTAATTGTTTTGTTATGAAATTGATGTTTCTAAACACAATCTAAGCTATATAATATAACTAGATCGAAGTACTCACAATTTGGGATAAAAACCCGAAGATCCGTGAGAGAGAATTTTGGCTTTTCTCTAATTGGATTTCAACTAATGAACTATTTGGTTCAGTTTTCTATATATAAAACCTGAGATTTTTGGCAGAAAATATTTCTATTCTCGGAATGAACTCTAATATCCTAGAGTATTGGAACAACAGTGTTGCACAAAACCCTAGTGCATCCACTCTCCTAATATCTCCTTAAGTGTAAAATCCTGAAAACTGCCAAACTTATACTCGAAATCTGAGTTTTCACTGTAACTGTTCTACTTCTATTGGCTTGATATGGTTTGTTCATAATGGAAATTTCGGGTTGTCACAGGGACTTTCCAACTCCACTCGTTGAGTCCGTCCTGAAGTCGTCGAGTCTTTCCTTTTTCAGAATCGGGGCACTTCGACCCAACTCGTCGAGTTCCTCTCTAAACTCATCGAGCTCTTCAGTCTGTTAAGCTATCTTAAAAAATTAAGTTACTAATCTTCAGATCTAAGCTCCATACTTCATATATAGATTGGAAATGTCCTTAGAAGGGTAAAGTTTCCAACTTTACCCGTTAATACCCTTCCCCAAGTTATTTAGCTCAAGTCCTAACTCTAAAAGATCTAGATCTTGATCCAAAAGACATCAATACTTCAAGATAGGGTGTACAAACAGAGATCTGGACCTTAGAGACTAAATGAACAGGTAAAGCCTTCAACTTTCTCTTCATGCATAGCCCTTTGGAGCTTAAAATGCCAAAATGGTAGTCTAAAGGTTGCGTGGGGCTTCTATGGCCATAAATTTTGCACCTTTATGCCATGAAATCCCTTCAAGACCCTAAATCTGAAGGAGTATTCACTTGGGATGTCCATTTCCCAAGGATCAAGATATTTGGACTAAAAACACAATAAAAGTGTTAAGAAAGAGATCTATGGAATCATTTGTAAGTTTGAGACTTGCTTACCAAAAAGTGACGAAGATGGGGTGAAGTTTCTGGATCTACAAACTCCTTCTTGAGTCCTCAAGGTTCTTCTTCTTCCACAAGCTATAAACACACAAAACTCTCTTAAGGATGGCTCACAAACTCACACAATGCATTAGGGTTTCGAGATGTAGGGTTTGGGACTTGGAGGATGTAAATGAGGCCAACCTATGGAGGTTAATGTGTTTAAATAGGGTGTAAAACCCTAAAAATTAGGGTTTCATTATGCCCATCCTACTGACTTCACAACCTGCGTCCAATTCCATTCCCTACTCGACGAGTTTGGGGCCTCCAACTCGTCGAGTTTCAAAACAAAAATGGATAATTTTTTAATTAAATACATACCAGGAACTAGGCGTTACAATTCTCCCCTACTTGTCTTAGACTTCGTCCTCGAAGTCTATTGCGTCGGGAAATAACTCTAGGTAGTGCTCTCTCATCTCCTCCTCTGATTCCTAAGTCCACTCTGACCCCTTGCGGTGCATCCACTGTACTTTCACTAACTGTACGACCTTGTTCCTCAAGTTTCTCGTCTTATGATCCAGAATCGCCACCGGTCTCTCAATGTAGTTCAGGCTCTCATCCACCTAGATATCCTATAAAGGCAGAACTGCGTAGTCATCCACTAAGCACTTCTGCAGCCGGGAGAAATGAAAATTACTGTAGATCTGGCTTAGCTCTGCTGGAAGATCCAAATGATAGGCCACACAGCCCACTAGAGTCAAAACTCTAAACGAACTGATGTACCTGCGGCCCAACTTGCCCTGCTTCCTGAACCGGATGACACCTTTCCAAGGTGACACATTCAGGAGGACCATACCTCGTACCTGCAAGTCTAGGTCTGAACGGAGCTTGTCGGCATAGCGTTTCTACCGACTCTGAGCAGTCTGAAGCCTACTGAATCTTCTCAGTGGTCTTGAGTACCACTTTGTTACTCCCCATAACTCTCTGACTGACTTCACCCCAATAGATTGGGGTCCTACACTTCCTCCCGTAAAGCATCTCAAAGGGAGGTCGACATATGCTAGCGTGAGAGCTGTTGTCATACGAAAATCCTAATAACGGAAGCTACGTATCCCAACTGCCTCTAAAATCCAATATGCATGCATGAAGCATGTCCTCTAGAGTCTGATTCGTCCTCTTACTCTGCCCATCCGTTTGAGGGTGGAAAGTGGTACTGAAGTGAAGATGAGTACCCATCTCTTCATGAAACCGCTTCCAGAATCGGGAAGTGAAACGAACATCTCGGTCTGACACAACCGAAATCGGCACTCCATGACGTGCCACTACCTTGCGTACGTAGATCTCGGATAGCTTCTCAGTCAATATACTCTCCTGGATCGGGATGAAATGAGCACTCTTGGTCAACCGATCCACAATGACCCATATAAAATCTACTCCTCGTGCGGTCCTGGGAAGCTTCGTGATGAAATCCATAGTGATATATGTTGGATTAGGTGTCTAAGCCCATAACTATAATTGGTATGTACATGAACCGAGAGTAGCATGGTCCATTTCCGGTTGCCTTCACCAAAACGATTTAACAGGATGGATATTTGAGAAAGAGGTTATTTGTGATTTATTAATATATTATAAGTAGAATATATTAATTGAGAAATCATATTATTTAATTAATATTGGTCAAGAATTAATTTGAAATTAATTTAGTGATCAAAAGAGATTAATTAAATTAAGGGGACTGATTAAGTAAATCAGTAATACATATAGTTTGGGCCAATGATCCATGATTGATTAGTGATGGACTAAGTTTATTTGAGAGTCCATGAAGTATTAGTCCATAAGGCTTATCATATGGATTATTGGATTAGAGGCCCAAGGAATGAATTAGGGTTTACAAGTTGAAATCCTAAGAAATTTCACACTATAAAATAACCCCTTAGCTCCAAATTCACTACCCCAAGGGTTCTAAGAGAACCCTAGCCGATTTTGGTGGTTCTAGCCTCTCTCTCAAATTCCTCCATTTTTCACAGTCTTTGTGACTTGTTTGAGGCATCACACTTGAGGTACTAAGCTCTTGAAAGGCCAACAACTACAAGCTACAAATAAGAGGTATTCTTCTAACTATTTTTATGATTCATGTACCAAATTTGTATGCTAGATAGGATTCATGCTTTGGATAATTATTGTTTCATGTATAACTAAAGAAAACTTAGATCCAAAGCATTAGGGTCGTATGTGCACCATAGGAATGTTATAGTACATAAACCCAACAATATCTTCCCATTTCCACATGGGAATATCCAACGGCTGCATCTTGCCGTGAGGTCGCTGGTGTTCGGCTTTGACTCTCCAGCAAGTCAAGCACCGCTCTACATATGATGCTATGTCCCGCTTCATGCAGAGCCACCAGTAATCGGGGCGAAGATCCTGGTACATCTTCATTGCCCCAAGGTGAATGGAGAATCTCGACTTGTGTGCCTCCTCCATAAGAACCTAGCACACTCCACCCCAATAAGGAACCCAGACCCTCCGATGCAGGGTCAACAACTCACGGCTGTCATAATCAAATGAGGCCACCTGGCTTACAATCCGCTCACACTTCCAGCGCTCCTCCTTCATACCCTCGACCTGCGCCTCCCGAATCTGCTCCAGCAACGAAGTAACCACTGTAATCCTCAGACATATATCTCGAATGAGAGCCACCACTGCCTTGCGACTAAGAGCATCGACCACCACATTGGCCTTCCCAAGGTGATAAAGGATCTCACAGTCATAATCCTTTACCACATCTAACCACCGACGCTGCCTCATGTTCCATGAGGTACCTTAATCTCTCGCGGTCCATGTAAATGGTACAACGGACCCCATATAGGTAATGTCGCCAAATCTTGAGGGCGAAAACTACAGCCCCTAGATCCAAATCATGTGTCGGGTAGTTCGCCTCGTGAGGCTTCAACTGCCTCGAAGCGTATGCTATCACGTGAACCCGCTACATCAGCACTGCGCCCATACCCGTGATCGAAGCGTCGCAGTAAACCAAAAACTCATCGACACCCTCCGGAAAGGTCAGAATCGGTCCCTCGCATAACCACCGTCTGAGAGTCTCGAAGGTTGCCTACTGATCAGGCTCCCATCAGAAAGTCACCGACTTCTTGGTCAGTCGGGTCAAGGAAACAACAATCTTGGAGAAATCCTAGATAAATCTCCAGTAATAACCTGCTAGACTAAGAAAACTATGAATCTCAGATGGAGACCTCGGAACCTCCCACTGCATCACGGCCTCTATCTTGGCCGGATCGACCAGAATACCCTTCTGGTTGACAAGGTGCCCCAGAAACTGCAACTCGCGAAACCAGAACTCACACTTGGAGAACTTTGCGAAAAGTCTCTCCCTCCTCAGTGTCCCCAGCACCTCCCTCAGGTGCTCCTCATGCTACTCTTGAGTCTTGGAATAAACCAAGATATCATCGATGAAGACTATCACAGACCGATCCAACATTGGTTTGCAAATGCGGTTCATGAGATCCATGAATGCGGTAGGAGCATTGGTGAGCCCAAATGGCATCACCACAAACTCATAGTGACCATAGCGAGTCCGAAAGGCTGTCTTCGGCATGTCGTCATCCCTAACTTGCATCTGCTGATAACCCGATTGCAGATCAATCTTGGAGAACCAAGATGCACCTTGAAGCGGGTCAAATAAGTCATCAATCCTCGAGAGGGGATAATGGTTCTTCACCGTTACCTTATTTAGCTCTCGGTAATCTATACACATCCGATGTGACCCGTCCTTCTTCTTCACAAACAAGATTGGGGATCCCCATGGTGAACTGCTCGTCCTGATAAATCATATGTCTAATAGCTCTTGCAGCTGTATAGACAACTCCTGCATCTCGGGAGGAGTCAACCGATATGGTGCCTTGGCTATCGGAGCCGCACCAAGTACTATGTCAATCCTGAACTCTACATGCCTCTTCGGAGGCAACCCAGTAAAATCCTCTGGAAACACGTCCGGGAACTCCCGTACGATCGGTACATCATCCACGGTCGCCTTACCCTTACCTCGAGTATCCATAACATAGGCGACATAACATGTACAACCCTGCTAAAGGTAGCGCCTCACTCTCGCTGCTGAACATAAAGTCGGTCCACCCTGCGGTCTCTCGCCCTGAATCACTAAACCTCCCACACTTGGGGTCCGAACCCACACAAGCTGCTGCTCACAATCGATCATTGCCCCCATTAGGGCTCAACCAGTCCATACCCACTATAAACTTATTCTATCGTAGGGGAATGGGGACTAAATCCATAGAAAACTGCTCATCAAATAACTATAGTGTACATCCCCGATGAACCCTTGCAACCCGTACGATCTTATCTTCTGCTAATATATATCTAGTGGACAGTCTAGCTCCCCTGGAGCACGCATAAACCGCTTGTTGAGTGCGAGCGACATAAAAGATCATGTAGCCCCCAAATCGAATAATACCAGATCAGATATACCGCTCACAAGGAATGATCATATAATGAAACACATAAACATAAGCAACAATAAATATAAATAAAGAGATAAGGAGAAGATACTGTTGGATTAATGTCTAAGTCCATAACTATATTTGGTATGTACTTGACCCAACCCGACATGGTCCATTTGGGTTGCACTTCACCGACACAATTTATATGGATAATCTTTTGAGAATAGTATGTTTATGATTAATATTAATATATTATAAGTTCTAATATATTAATATGGAATCATATTATTTAATTAGTATTGATCAAGAATTAATTTATAATTAATTAAGTGATCAAAAGGAACTAATTAAATATGGACTCTTATATATATGGAATGGGCCAAGTTCATTTAGGTTGGGCTAAGCTTTCATGGATAGTCCATGGAGTGTTTAACCCATGGATCCTAGGAAATGAAAGGTCATGGGTATTAGGGTTTAACCCTAATCCTCCATACTATATAAAGATGTCTTTGGTTGGTGAAATTGGCACTAGTGTGGATACACTAAGAGGGCTAGCCGATTTTACTAAGAGAGAACCAAGTATTCATATTCTCTAAAGTCTTCCAAGGTGTCTTGGTGATTTGTGATTCCACTTGAGGCTTCCACACTATTGGGGCTAAGCTCTTAAAGCTTGAAGACATCAAGCTACATCAAAAGGTATGTCCTCTAACTAGTACTTTGTAGATTAAGAACATCATAATATGCTAGTTAGGATTAAAGCCTTGGAAAGTTCTTATTTGCATGTATAATAGAGAAAACATAGATCCAAGGTTTATAGGGTTGCATGTACACCATAGGAGTGTTAGAATGCTCAAAACCCAACAGTGGTATCAGAGCCACGGGTTGTTTTCTGTTATATTGATGCAAATATTTTATTTTCAAAGTTGGAAAAAAAAAGGAAAAAAAAAACATGAAGTTTGTCAAATTTTAAGATAATTACTTGTTCTTGTGAAAAACTAATTATTTGTAAAATTTGAATAATTTGCTTTATGAGTTGAATTAGGTCAAATTTAATAAAAGATAAAATAATATGATTATTTTATTAGTTTTAAAAGTTTGATCTAAAGAGTTTTATTTTTTGAAACCTCCATAAGTTATGGATATGAAAAGGTTTTAAAAAAAAAATTGATTCAAAGTTTTTTATGGAGTTACAAAACTTGGTCTTAATGTTTTAAAGAATTCCATAACTTGTTCTTAAGATATGGAACATGAAAAGTTTTTTTTTTTTTTGAATTATCTTGTTCTTATGAGTTGCTTAGATTAATAGAAAAGTTAGTTGAAATAGTTGTTTTCAATCCATTTTAATCTAAGAGTTGAGTATAAAATGTGTTTGTGTAACTTGTCCTCAAGTTACATGAAGAGTCACATTAAAGACTCATAAAATTCATAAAAGTTGGCAATGGTTACAAAATGAAAAGTCTTGTGTCATTGAATAATTTTTTATGACTCCATAACTTGTCCTCAAGTTATGGAAGTTCAAGAGTCACTTCATTAAAGAATAAATATGTAACCATAATTAAATCCATAAGTTATAAAATAAAGAAAAGTTAGTTCTTTTATTAGTTTAAAGTCTTCCATAACTTGTCCTCAAGTTATGGAACTTGAAGAGTTTTTGGATTAAAACTACTTTAAACACATAAGTTATGGAATTAATTAGTTTTGAATAGTTTCAAAACTTGCCCTCAAGTTTTGGAATTTGTAAAGTTTTCTCTTATGAATACTTTAATTCCAAGTTATCCCTTAGAATTTTAAAAGTTAAAATTCAACCCTTATACTTTATAATATTATAAGTTAATAATATATGTATAAGAGTAAAGTCAGTCTTACCGCTAGTACGCCTCATTCACGAAGCCGGTCTATAAGGTGGGTATAAGGTTGTTGCCTATAAAATGGCAACTTAATGGGTGTCCACTCTCACCCACCGCTTGCTTGACCGGTGGAGGGTCGTTAGCCGAACGGGTTTGACAAGACTATAATTCTCCTTCATTAAAAGTATTAATGATAATACTAAGTAACTAAACTCTTAATAATACCCAATCTTAGTTACTTAGGAAAAATGTGAATAAGGTGCTAACCCATGAAATTACACTTTACACTTTGTCTAAGTCGTTAGTGGAGCGTGTGTGGTTAACCGGCACACTAACTTGGACTTAACAAGGTAGGTAAAGGGTGACTTAATATTTATCATAGTATCGAT
The DNA here is from genome assembly GCF_002870075.4 of Lactuca sativa. Lineage (NCBI taxonomy): Eukaryota > Viridiplantae > Streptophyta > Magnoliopsida > Asterales > Asteraceae > Lactuca > Lactuca sativa. The sequence goes on from NC_056624.2 coordinate 206,287,820, forward strand.
GGAGCGTGTGTGGTTAACCGGCACATCGATTGAGGGGTAATTTATTAAGGGTACCAAGTGATTTGCATGGTTACTTCACACCTTGTTTTGTGATCCTCGGCATCCCAGTCACAAAACCTGAAGGGCACACTCGAGATTGAAACATGCCTTTGAACAGTTCAATGAATCTCAAAGATCTAGGAGTTTCAAAACCAATTAAAACCTAATAATACATTTCGTTTATCTTGGTGGAAATTGGTGAATCGTCATTCACCTACCTTCAAATATTTTATAGCTTGGATTACGGCATCCCTCTTCTGAGTTATAAAATAGTTTGTTGGGTCCTAGCCTTAATATTTCATATTGGGTGTCATATTAAGGACTTTAAAATCAACTATCTTGAATATCTCCCAAAAGATGTCTGGTTTAGACATATATGATCTTTCCAAATCTCTTGAAACAAGCTTTCCTAAATGAAGATGATGTCCCATGGAAATCATACTTCTTTCGCCTCCTCCAATTATTCTCCCCAACCTACAAGTTCTTGAAAAATTTAAGGTTACTCAAGCCCTATTGGCAAGGCAAGGTCTAGGTGTGATCACATCTTGCAGATGTAGTCACATATTGACAAGTCGGGAGAGTTGGGTGTCAAAGTCCTGAGAAAGTTGGTGGTTCAATCACTTTCTATGTCACATAGTGAGTTCCTTTGGGAAACCTATGAAACAGACTATGACAAGACCCTTAATGATCTTATCTATTTGTTAAGATCAACTTCCTTAAAACTTGATGGACATTGACAATAGTGACACAGGAAATCCAGGAAAGCATTCTCTTCCCAATGGAAAGGGATTGGCCATAGTCAACTCGGTTGACCAAATGGTAAAGAGAAAAGCTAAGTCTATGATAGTCTCGTGTACCATTATCAAAGGCTCCATATGTTTATATTGCCAAATTTACCTAAGGATGTTAAAGTCAATAAGTTTGACTCTACTTTAGGTAAAGTCCACTATCTAACTCTGTTAAGTTTCTATTCTGAGATTCTTGATACTTGATGTGACTGGGTCACATGGTGATGTTTTAAGAATCAAAGAAAAAGTGGAGAAACTTAAAGAAAGAATATGCTGAATCTGATCGCATAGATGGATTTCTATCGTATAGTTTGAAAAATCGGATTCTTGAGCTACTTCTTAGGAGTTATGAGATATTGCTTAAGGAATAGATAACAACAAGTTTTCACATGGATTGTAAGGATAAGTTTTTCCGCAAAGTTTTAAAATAAAAGAAAAATTTTTGATTTTATTTATTTTAAAATATCCTTACAATGGCATTTAAGGAAAATTTGTTGCTTATATGATTCCATTAAGAGCAAGAGTGGAAATATGAAATTGATTCTTTCATTTGTGGTAATGTCTAGATTTACCAAATAAGGAAAGATTCTCATCACCCAAGTTTCAATTGGACCGGAACTTGGAATCATGCAAGTTGTATAGCATGATGAATGAGAACTTTCAAGTATTGGAAAAATTAAGACTAATTACTTGTTCACATGGATGTGTGAGTCAAGTAAAGGACTAAGGGATCGAGTACACATTCTTGTGCACTGATTAAGTCCACCACAAAAGTTTGATAAGACTATTCGTCATAGTTTACTAAAGCTCAGTAAATATGATTATACTTACAAGCTTAAGTGTAACTCTGAGACATTGGAAAAGGTTCCAATGTATGGCAGGGCGAATAAGAAGAATCAACTTAGGCATAAGGATAAAAGTTTCTCAAATCTGAAAAGATGGGAGAGTACTTTCGTATCAGTTTTGTGATAATCTTGATGATTTAGAGACCTTATCACAATTCATCCTCTAAGAGCCTTCTTATAGCTAAGAAGAGGAACTTGAATTGTTGAAGTGGTTAAATCAAGAAGATGATTCATACTTCGTTCCAAAAACAATTCTTAGAGTAATACTCTAAGATTGTAACTTGAGTGACATGTCTTAAAGAAGGTTTAAAACTCTTGTACATTTGAAATTGGTAAGTTGTGATGTTTTGGATAAAACAAAGACCAACTAAGTCCAATTGTGTGAAGTGTTTGTCTTGATTAGAATCCGCACTATCTTTTGGATGTTTGACAAGGGAGTCTTATATGTCAAGAGGACAGTGGGAGTCTTAAAGGTCTTGAAAGTCTCAAGAACTAATCAAGAATAAACCTGAAGTTCTTCACTAGCACACGACTTGAGGTTTATAACCTATCGTGTTGACATATTATGTGCCCATTCCAGTTAAAGTTGGCTTTGCATATGAGTTCTTAGAGTTCTCAATTTGTTGCACAACTTCTTGGAAGCAATGGCAGGCCCTTGAGCTGCCACGTGGCTAGAAATTAAGATTGAGTTCAATCCATATGGTTTTGGATTTGTCATTATCCTTGTCTTGTGGCTATGGTTTTGACAATTCACATGGATAAGAACACATACACCATTAAATCTAAGTGTCATAAGGTTTCTCTCCGATTCATGAAAATGATGGTGAGGAAACACTTTCACTAAGTAGATTTTAGCTAGATAGCAATTGTGATATTTGCATTCTCAAAGTCGTTATTGGAGCGTGTGTGGTTTACCGGCACACTAACCTGGACTTGTGAGAAGTGGAAAAAAAAGGTCTAACCATTATGATTACGGCATACCTCTTCATAATTTTTTAGACACACAAGTGTGCTATCTAAGGGAAGGTGTGTGATTTTGATAAAGTTTTATCAAAACAATCTAGTATCAGAAATCTGAACTTTGGTAAGAAAGTCAATGAAGTATTGATTTCTAGAAGTCCAGCTGATTTCTGGGTACATGTCAAAGCTAGTGGGAGCATAAGTGTTATGCTAATAATCATCATGTTAGTGGGAGCATGATAATTATGATAAGTATTGCAAGTTAGCAATGTTAATTATAGAAAAACAAAAGTTTCAATTGGGAAAGAGTTGTTTTGCTATAATTAAGGGAGAGGAAATTATACTTCATCTCAAATCTATAAGCTTAGATCGTGAGGTTTTAATCATTTAGTCAAGGATATATATGAATTTCATGTTGGAATGGCTCAACATAAGGAAATTCTGTATATGGGTCCATTATTTGCGTTCTAAAATTCGGTTATGATTATGGCATCCCTTTTCATAATCTGAATTATGAGAACTTGGCAAATTGAAATGGACATATTATAGCAAAAGACTGGTTTAGTCTTTATGTGAGACATCATGAATCGTGTGCCATATGCTTCGGATATAGGGTCGATTACATGTGCTATATTCATCCATTCTAAAATTTTCCAGATGCCTGGGGCATTAAGAAGGGAAAAGGTTTAGAACTGGATATGACTAAAAGGATTAAACAATTGTCGAGGACAATCTAAGGTTTACCAAAGATTGGTTGCTCAAGGACATTTGGAAGTATAGTGATAATTCTGGAAGGACCATATTGACATAATCTGTAAGGAGGCAACTCTTGTTCAGAAGTGATAGTCAAAATGGAATCTGGAAATGTTTCAAAGTTAGAATTTTCAATCTGTGTAAGATTAAGGAAACTTAATGCAAGAAGGATGTTTCCAAGGAGTTGATCTCCTTTGGAATACTCTGTAATGATTGTTGCCAAGTCTTTGTGAATTTGTGCATAATCATTACAAGAGGATCAATGCATATAAGTTTAGAATCTAACAGATTTCAGTAAATGGCATGAATTTGGAATTCTTGCATTTGCAGTAAGGATTTGGGAGTGTGAAAAGAGAATCATTGAAGTTATGTTCAATTGATCTAGTTCACAAAGTAAAGATCATAGACAAACATAGTATGCATACTTGGTGTGTGGCATGACTAGTGTTTAGAAAAACATAGTGTACATGCTTGGAGCATGGGACAACTATTGTTTTAAATTCAAGAATAAAGTTGATAGCTGAAACAGTATACAATGAATAATGTGCAATCATATGGTGATAAATAAAAGGTGTTTTATTTATGTTCATAGGTTTTGATACCATATTGGATTCAATTATTATTGTGTTTCACTTTGCATGTTTTGACTTCCCGAATAAACTGGGTTATTCTTCCGGAATGACTAAGTTATTCAAACCATCCACAGTCGGTCATATGTTGGAAGTAGATATGAATTAAGACTGTCATGGGTTGGCTTGTAGAGGTCTAAGGTGTTGGACAAAGGGCTACAACACTCATGAGTGCTCATAAGTTCTGAGTATTGGATTCAACCCGCGCTCATTGGAATCACTTCATGGATTTTATCACGAGTGATCATGAGACGATAATATCTTATATTCTTCAAACCTAGAGATATGAGTTGTTACTATGAGTTGGTTGTACATTGATTGTACGAAAACGCATTTGGTAACTCGATGCTATAAAACGTGCCTTTGTATATGATTCAACAAGTAGTAGAACAAGCCATATGAGTCGAAGTTTATCCGTTCCTTTTACCTTCGGGATAAAACCGATATTTGTGGGCCCCTCGATGATTTGATGATGACAAATGGAAGTGCTCGGCCGGGCCAGGACTGATTTGATTTGTTCAATTAGTCATTCGTCATAAATCGGAAATCGGGAAACAACAAATGGACAGAGAGAATGATTATAATCCATGTCTCAGTCCATATGATATCTAGAATGGAGGAATATATGATCCCTTATCTAATGGACAAGTTCGTTGACAAGATCAGAGTTCGACAGCAGCTTTAAGAGCTACGATTGCCAGTTAGGTTTGAAGTCATACCCAATAATAGTTTTAGACTTATCCAAGTGGGAGACTGTTGGATTAATGTCTAAGTCCATAACTATATTTGGTATGTACTTGACCCAACCCGACATGGTCCATTTGGGTTGCACTTCACCGACACAATTTATATGGATAATCTTTTGAGAATAGTATGTTTATGATTAATATTAATATATTATAAGTTCTAATATATTAATATGGAATCATATTATTTAATTAGTATTGATCAAGAATTAATTTATAATTAATTAAGTGATCAAAAGGAACTAATTAAATATGGACTCTTATATATATGGAATGGGCCAAGTTCATTTAGGTTGGGCTAAGCTTTCATGGATAGTCCATGGAGTGTTTAACCCATGGATCCTAGGAAATGAAAGGTCATGGGTATTAGGGTTTAACCCTAATCCTCCATACTATATAAAGATGTCTTTGTTTGGTGAAATTGGCACTAGTGTGGATACACTAAGAGGGCTAGCCGATTTTACTAAGAGAGAACCAAGTATTCATATTCTCTAAAGTCTTCCAAGGTGTCTTGGTGATTTGTGATTCCACTTGAGGCTTCCACACTATTGGGGCTAAGCTCTTAAAGCTTGAAGACATCAAGCTACATCAAAAGGTATGTCCTCTAACTAGTACTTTGTAGATTAAGAACATCATAATATGCTAGTTAGGATTAAAGCCTTGGAAAGTTCTTATTTGCATGTATAATAGAGAAAACATAGATCCAAGGTTTATAGGGTTGCATGTACACCATAGGAGTGTTAGAATGCTCAAAACCCAACAGATACATACTCGTCACCACATCGGGAGCTACACTTGCCTCCTCTACTATCAGCTGGAAGGCTCTGCTCTTCGCCTTAGGCGCCTCTGACCGGCCCTGACGGCCATCGATAATCCTCAACGTAGCAAGAGCGTGTGTCGCCACCTATGCTGGTGCTGCTAAACTCAGGCATTAGGACCGCTTGTGTACCCTCTGATTGCACTGGAAGCAAATCAGATCTGATACTATCGTGGTAGTGGTGGTAGCAGTACAATCCCTGCTACATGACCAGTTCGGCCGAACTTGAAGTAGCCGAAACTACCCGCCCTGCACGTCTCCTAGTGTAGCTTGTCACACTTGCCACAACGGTTGCGGCCCTGCTGGATCCTTGATCGGTGATCTGATACCTTGGCCTTCTTGCCCGCACTCCTTGACTGAACCCCCTCTAGTTTCCTCTTCTTCTCCATCTCCAAATCTAACTCTCTTTCTCTCTCTCTCTCTCTCTCTCGCCCTTGCAATCATATCTTCCAGCGTCTTGCAGCTGGATTAGCTCACAAACTGGCGGATATCACTCTGCAACATCTCATGGTACTGGGCCTTTTCATCTACTCGTCCGCCACGTACTACGGAACAAGAAGGATCCTCTCCATGAACATGACGGTAATCTCAATCACCGTCTCAATAGTCCGTTGGAGATCCTGGAACTCCTTAGCAAGTTGTTATACCTCAATCACAAGTGTAAACTCAACCCTGAACCTGGCCGAAAAGTCACTCCAGGTCATCGCATCTAAAGTTGCATCATCTCCAATGGCATGTCCGACCTCCTCCCACCAGTAACGTGCGCTGTCCTTCAAAAGATAGGAAGTAAGTCGGACCTTGTCCCCCTCGGGACATTGGCTCGTACGGAAGGCGTTGGTGACATCAGCCAACCAGCTGCTGCTAGCAATGGGGTCCCGAGCCCCATAATAGTCTGGATCTCCACAAGCTTGGAACTCCCTGAATGTCGTCATGCTCGCCCCTAGCATGGCCACCATCTCGGTGCAGAATGCACCCAACCTCTCATCAAGTATCTCCAAGATGCCCTTTTTGACCGTACTGAAGATCACTGGAGTCTGGTCTAAAATGATGCGTGTGACCTCATATGAAATGAACTCTCTCATTTGCTCGTCGAGCTACCTAACTCCAGAGCCCAAGCCTGACCCCTCACCGGCGCCATAGTTGCCAACTGGCCTAGTGCGTAGTGTCATCATACTGAAAATACACCATAACAAACATTAGTATACTTGTCATAACTCGAGGTATCAGACATACTACAAGTTCCCTATGTTCATCTCAGCCTTCCTTAATTCGAGTATAGATCCTCTGCTTTCAGTAGTACGAGCCCATACTACCTTCCACATCTATCCGTACCTTCCTCAAGAATTGCCTTGACTCCACCAAATCCCTTTCACTACTATTAATCTTTGCGCTAATCTCATCCTAGGCTTGCCCTAGGGTAACCTCCAACTCACTCTTCATCATCAGCTGCATAAGAAGTCCCTGCTATCTCTCCCTAACTAGCTCGCGAAGACCATTACATATTACTAAGACCATATAATTCTTCAAATAAGAGGTCCTACCCTACAACAGTTGGACTCAGACAAGATTTGCGAAATAGGGCTAGACCTAACCTTCTAAAATTATTTAGTCATCGTAATATGTAACTTAACGTATTCGTTTACTAGTTAATTAAAGATAACTAGGACTTCTAAAAGCAAAAAGAAAGCAGCATTCGAGCATTGAGTAATCATAATCAAGCATATCCTACTCAAGCCATCATATTACTGACTAATCAGTACTAGCATACAGTTCAATAAGCTCATACAACAGGCATATAAGGCATCCTTCCTAGATCCTTAGCCCTAAACTAGCATGAAGTTCTTATACACATATAACATGCATTCAAGGCATCATTCCTAGACCCTTAGCCCTAATCTAGCATGCAGTTCTCATAATCATAACATAACAAACTTGTATGGGTAACTTGGGAGAACTTACTTGAGCTCGGCTGATTGCATGCACCACACCCTTTTCTCTTTTCAAAATCCTTTTTGTAAAAATGGTTTTTCTTTTAAACATTTTATACCAACTCCTCAGTTTGAGTTCAGAAACACCCAAGACTGTGCCCGAATCCCTCAAACCAAGGCTCTAATACCAACTTCTAACATCCCAAAAACACAGTCCAAAAATTTCATTTTTAATTATTAATAAAACCATAGTTATCAAATCATCATATAAAATCATAAGTCATTGTATCTCAAAACTGTTAGATTTGGTGTCTAAGCCCATAACTATATCTGGTATGTACTTGACCCGATTGTAGCATGGTCCTTTTGGGTTGCCTTCATCAGTGCAATTTGATAGGAAGGACTTTTTGAAAATAAGGTGTTTTAATGATTTATTAATATATTATAAGTATAATATATTAATTGAGAAATCATATTAATTATTTAGTATTGACCAAGAATTAATGTGGAATTAATTTTGTGATAAAAAAAGACTAATTAAATCGAAGGGGTTGATTATTTAAATCAATCATTCTTATAGTGTGGTCCAAAGATCCATTAGGGTGGACTAAGTGGTTCATGGATAGTCCATGGAGCTTTAACCCATGGAGCCTTGGGGATCGAAGGTCATGGTGCATTAGGGTTACATGGATGAAACCCTAGAGTTTGTAACACTATATATTGAATCCCCTTGTGTCCAAATCGACAGTCCCTCTCTACATGTGTGTGTGTGCCAATTTTATACTACCTAAACCTATTCTCTAAAAGCCACCTTTGCATTTGGTGTTTGTGACACAATAGAAGCATTACATTTGAGGTGCTCAAGCTTCCAAAGGCCAAGAACTACACAAGAGGTAAGCTATCTAACTAGTTGTTATATTCAATTGTATGCTAGTTAAGTTATATGCTTTGGAATTTTGAAAACTGCATGTATAATTAGAGAAAACATAATTCCAAAGCATCTAGGGTTTCATGTGCGCCATATGAGTGTTATAGTGCTGAAAACCCAACAGTTGTATCAGAGACTAGGATTGATTTTTGTTATAATTGATGCAAACTAGTTTTCAAAGCTGAAAAATCAACTTTTTTGTATTATGACAGATGAACTCGCCGAGTCCATGAACAAACTCAACGAGTCCACTCAGTAAGGCATCAACTCGGCGAGTCCAATTCATGTACTCGACGAGTTGGTGCTCTTGTGTGCAGAAACTTCGAGTTCTTCGCCAGAAATGGATAGAGTCATTACTACAAACAGTTTTGTAATCATAAAAATTGTATTTTCTGAATTGGTATTGATCGTCTTCATCCATTTAAAAGGAAATTGTCAAATGTTTAGATAATAAACTAATTATATGTAGTATTTGATATAAATTGTCTTGTTATGAGTTTGTTTAGATCAATAGGAAAAAAATTATATGATAATTGTGTTTGATCCCAAAATTTGATCTAATTGTTAATGTAATGTGTTATTGTAACTTGTCCTCAAGTTATATGAAAAGTCACATTCAAGGATATTAAAACTCATAATGGTTCATAGGTTATGAATATGAAAGGTCTTGAAAAGTTTCAAAACTTGCCCTTAAGTTTTGGAATTTGTAAGGTCACATTAATAATATATTTAATTCCAAAACCCTAGAGTTTTAAAAAGATTAAAATTCTACCCTTATACTATTATAATATTAAATGCTAATACTTATATATATATATATATATATATATATATATATATATATATATATATATATATATATATATATAAGATAAATTCAGTCTTACCGTTAGTAGGTCTCATTCACGAAGCCGGTCTATAAGGGGGTGTAAGGTTACTGCCTATAAAATGGTAGTTTAATGGGTGTTCATTCTCACCCACCACTTCCTTGACTGGTGGAGAGTCTATAGCCGAACGGGTTGGATAAGACATTAATTCTCATTAAAAGTATAATGAAATTATAAATTAACTAAACTTTTATTAAATTCCCAATATTAGTTACTTTAGGAAAAATGTGAAATGGTGCTAGTCCATGAAATTACACTTTGCACTTTATTAAGTTGTTAGTGGAGCGTGTGTGTTTAACCGACACACTAATTTGGGACTTATAAAGAGTGGCAAAGGGTAGCTTAATGTTACTCATAGATAAACGGAGCGTGTGTGGTTAACCGGCACATTGATTAGGTGATTTGTAACATTATGAGTACCAAGTATATTTTCATGGTTATTCACACCTTGTTTGTGATCTTCGACATCCCAGTCACAAACTTGAGAGGTCGCAATCGAGATTTAAACATGCCATTGAAAGTTCAATGAATCTCAAAGATCTAGGAATTTCAAATCCAATTAAAACTTAATAATCTATTTCGTTTTTCATGGTAGAAATTGGTAAATTTTCATTTACCTACCTTCAAATATTTTACAATTGGATTATGACATCCCTCTTCCAATTGTAGAATATTGCGTTGGATCCTAGCCTTAATATCTCATTTGGGTGTTATATTATGTATTCTCATCTAATCTAAACTTTGTTCCTTTTCTTTTACACATGTCTATTCCAAACAATCCTTCAGGCTCAAATACTTCAGGCTCTTTCTCCCTAATGAACTTGGTAGGGAGAACCATCTTTAATGGATCCAACTTCATTGATTGGATCAGAAACATTCACATGGCCCTTCGATATGAGGACAAAGAATATGTCCTTGACAAGGATCTAAAGGAAATTGATGAGCAAATTGCTACTCCCGAGCAAATTAAGGAGTACCGGGTTCATGAGCGGGATGCGACAAAAGTGTCGTGTATAATGATAGCTACCATGTCTACTGAGCTACAAAAGTCCTATGAGGACTTCTGGCCCTATGAAATGCACCAAGATTTGATGGAAAGATACCATCAATCAGCTCGGAAAAAGGGGTATGAGATCATAGCCTCCATGATCACCACTAAATGAAGGATGGAGAGTCCATCACGGGCCACTTGCAGAAAATGCAAACATATGTGCACCGCTTGCTAAAATTGAATGTCAACTTTGATGAAGAATTAGCTATTGATGTTATTCTTCATTACCTACCTCATTGTTATGATCAGTTTCGTATGACCTATCATATGAACAAGGAGGAGGTCACACTTAGCAAGCTTCATGGACTCCTCAGAACAGCTGAAAGCAACATGAAAGGCAAATATGTTGCTACTACTCCTACTGCTACTGCTACTGCTCCTGTCCTAGCAATTGGACATGGTAAGGGTAAAAAGAGGAAGGCTCCTTCCAAGGGAAAGTCCCGGGATGAATCTTCTTCTAGCAGAACCAAAGTTGGTTATGTTGTGCCCTCTACCAATCCAAAGGGAGCAGAGTGTTTCCATTGCCATGAAAAGGGGCACTGGAAGCGAAGTTGCCCAAAGTACTTGTAGATATTAAGGATGGGAAAATCAAGCCCTCCTTTGTAGGTATTTACACTATTCATTTTAGTGAAACATCACATGCTAATTCTTGGTTTCTTGATGTAGGCTGTGGTATTCACATTTGTTTAGATTTGTAGGGACTAAAAAGAAGTAGGAATGTGGAGCACGGGAAGATAAACTTAATCATGGTAAATAGGAAAGTGTTGCCTGTAACCAAGATTGGATTTTATTCTTTATTGCTTAGTAATGGTTTAAATTTAGATTTGAATAATTGTTGTTTCTCTGCTGATATGGCGAGAAATATTATTTCCTTTCACAGTTTGTACAAACAAGGTTCTACCTTTGCTTTTAATAATATTAATGGTGGTATTTATGCTTATTATAATGATGTCTTTTATTTTGAAGCTTTACGTTAAAATGGTGTGTATGAAACTGTGAATGTTGTAGATAACCTAGGAAATAATGTGTTACATATTGATTCATCTAATGATTTGGATAAAGCATGCTTATGGGATTGTCGTCTTGGACATGTCAACAAGAAGCACATAGGCCAACTCCAAAAGGCTGGAGTCGTGGAATCATTCGAATTGAAATCGAATGACACTTGCGAATCTTGTTTACTTGGAAAGATGACTAAGTCACCCTTTACTGGTACTTGTGAAAGGGATGAGGGTTTGTTGGATCTCGTACATAATGATGTGTGTGGGCCCTTCAGATCTGTCACAAAAGATGCTTGCCGCTTCTATGTGACTTTTACTGATGATTATAGTACATATGGCTATATCTACTTAATCAAGCATAAGTCAGAAACCTTTGAAAAGTTCAAAAAATTCAAGGCAGAAGTGGAGAATCAATTGCGCTGGAATATAAAAGTACTATGATCCGATCGAGGAGGAGAGTATCTTAGTATCAAGTTCCACGCCTATCTTAAGGAATGTGGAATTGTTTCACAATTGACACCTCCTAGGACACCACAACTAAATGGTGTGGCTGAGAGGTGCAATCGAACCTTATTGGACATGGTTCGTTCTATGATGAGTTGAGCTTCGTTACCAATCTCATTTTGGGGGTATTCCTTAATGACTGCCACCCATATCCTTAATCTAGTCCCTACAAAGAATGTTACCAAAACACCTCACGAGATGTGGACTAGGAAAGTTCCCACTTTGGATCATATCAAATTTTGGGGTTGCGAGGCTTTCGTGAGGCGCGAGACTCACGAAAAGCTCGAACCTCGGAGTGAGCCATGTATTTGCATCAGCTACCCACAGAAATCCTTTGGATATCTCTTCTATTGACCAAGTGAAAATGTTGTTTTCATTGCGAGAAGATGGGTCTTTCGTGAGAGAGAGCTTATATGCCAAGGGGACAGTGGGAGGCAAATTGACCTTGAAGAGCTTCAAGTATCAAGCGATGAAGGAACCTCAAACACTAGCGATCAACCTGAGGAAGAAACTCCTGCTGAACCTATTGACGAATTTGTACCTCTGAGGCATTCCACCAGAGTTAGGTTGCACCTGAGTTTTATTATGGTTTCCATATTAGTACAGAAGGTGATACATTTATCAGTGATAGTACATTGGTGAGTTTGGATGAGCCTAAAAACTACAAGGAAGCCATGGCAGGCCTTGAGTCTGCTAAATGGAAGGAGGCTATGGATAGCGAGATTCAGTCCATGTATGACAATCAAGTTTGGAACTTGGTTGACAATGAACCGGGTCGAAAGACCGTCGGGTGCAAATGGATCTTCTAGAAAAAGACCGACATGGATGGAAAAGTACACAAATATAAGGCGCGAATGGATGCAAAAGGCTTTACTCAAACTCAGGGAGTTGACTATGATGAGACCTTCTCACCAGTAGCAAAGATTAAATCTATAAGTGTTATGTTGGCCATAGCTGCATTTCATAACTATGAAATATGGCAGATGGATGACAAAACCGCTTTCCATAATGGAAAGTTGGCTAAAGATGTTTACATGAGTCAGCCAGAGGGTTTTGTCGATGCAAGATACCCTAATAAAGCGTGTAAGCTTGAGAGATCCATATATGGATTGAAGCAAGCATCTTGCAGTTGGAATCTTTGTTTCGATGAGAAAGTCAAAGAGTTTGGATTTTCGAGAAGCGAGGATGAGTCTCGTGTATATGTCAAGGCTAGTGGGAGGATAGTTAGCTTTTTCGTGTTGTATGTGGATGACATACTACTCATAGGAAATGATGTCCCGACCTTGCAAGAAGTCAAGTCCTGGCTTGGGAAGTGTTTTGCTATGAAGGACCTTGGACAAGCTACCTATATCCTAGGGATAAGGATTTTGAGAGACAGGAGTAAGAGACTAATAGGAATTAGTCAAAGTACCTACTTGGAAAAGGTGCTGAAGCGTTTCAGCATGGATAACTCCAAGAAATGTGACTTGCCTATCCAAAGCAATACCAAACTGAGTAAGACTCAGAGTCCGAGTATAGAGGTTGAGATATCAGAAATGAGTCGAGTACCATATGCTTCCGCAGTCGGCTCAATCATGTACGCTATGACTTGTACTCACCCTAATGTGGCCTTTGCTTTAAGCATGGTCAACAGATATCAAGGAAATCTTGGTAGAGCTCATTGGACTGCAGTTAAGAACATTCTTAAGTACTTACGGAGGACTAAGGATTGGATACTTACTCTCGGTGGGAGTGATGACTTGAGAGTATTAGGGTATTGTGACGTCGTATTTTAGACCGAAAAATATAATATATGTTCTTAGTCGGGCTAGGTGTTTACCCTAAATGGAGGAGAAATAACATGGAAAAGTTCCAAACAAGAGATTGTGGCTGATTCAACGTGTAAATCCGAGTACATAGCAGCGAGCGAAGCATCGAAAGAGGCGATATGGTTGAGGAACTTCATCGGAGATCCTGGAGTTATGCCATCCATAAAGGAGCCCATTGAAGTTTTCTGCGATAATGAAGGGGTAGTTGCCTTAGACAAGGAACTGAGAGATCACGGTAGATCCATACATATCGACAGAAAGTACCACTTTATAAGACATCAGGTAGAAGAAGGACACCTCGTGGTGAAGAGGATATCGTCACATGATAACCTAGCAGATCCCTTTACAAAGGGACTTAGTAGGGTTAAGCACTTGCAGCACGCGAGAGGCATCGAGCTAAAGGACGATATTAGTTTTAGTGATTACATAAATTAGAAACTTGTAATAGCTAAATTGTAGTTGACATTTTGATCATTGAATCAAAGGAGTTTTATTTATAAGTAAAGTTAATGTCTTGTGTCAGTTATTTACTATTGTTTCATTTGGCATGTTTTGACTTCCTGAATAATATAATTATTCAAACTATCCACAGTCGATCATACATTGGAAGTAGATACGAGGCTTGATTTTCATGAGTTGGTTGTAGATGTCTAAGGAGTTAGACATGGCAAGAGTCTGCTGCACCATTCATGAGTGCTTGTGAAATAAGAATTTGAGCATTGGATCAACCTGCACTCATCAGAATCACTTCATGGAATTTATCACGAGTGATTATGAGATGATAATATCATATAATCTTTAAACCAAAATATATGAGTTGTTGACTACAAACTGGTTGTGCATTGATGATACGAAAATGCATTAGTAACTTGATGTTATAAAACATATCGTTGTGCATGATTCAACGAGTAGTCAATACAAGAATATAATGTCGGAGTTTATCTGTTCCTTTTATTTTAAAAATCTTAAAAGTGATATTTGGGCCCCTCGATGATTTGTTTTGACCTATGTACCGGGCCCGATCAGAACTAAATTGACATGTTTAATTATGTTCTATGTCAAACTAATCGGAAATCGGGAAACTAATTGTAGGACAATAAGTATGACTATGGTCCATGTATTTATCTGCTGATATCTTGAAGAACAGAGGAATATATGATCACTTATCTAAGGACAGTCACTAACTAGATCAGAGTTCGACAGCGGCTTTTGGAAGCTACGATTGCTAATTGGATCTTGAAGTTACATTGGCAGTTATAGTTATTAGACTTATCCAAGTGGGAGACTATTGGATTTGGTGTTTAAGCCCATAACTATATCTGGTATGCATTTGATCCGATTGTAGCATGTCCTTTTTGGTTGCCTTCATCAGTGCAATTTGATAGGATGGACTTTCTGAGAATAAGGTTTTTTTGATGATTTATTAATATATTATAAGTATAATATATTACTTGGGAAATCATATTAATTAATTAGTATTGATCAAGAATTAATTTGAAATTAATTTTGTGATCAAAAGAGACTAATTAAATCAAAGGGGTTGATTATGTAAATCAATCATTCTTATAGTGTGGGCCAAAGATCCATTTGGGTGGGCTATGTGGTTCATGGATAGTCCATGGAGCTTTAACCCACAGAGCCTTAGGGATATGGAAGGTCATGCTGCATTAGCGTTACATGGATGAAACCCTAGAGTTTGTAACACTATATATTGAACCCCCTTGTGTCAAAATTGGCACTCCCTCTCTACATGTGTCTGAGCCGATTTTATACTAGCTAAACCTATTCTCTAAAAGCCTCCTTTTCATTTGGTGTTTGTGACACATTAGAGGAATTACATTTAAGGTGCTCAAGCATCCAAAGGCCAAGAACTACACAAGAGGTAAGCTATCTAAAAGGTTGTTATATTCAATTGTATGCTAATTAAGTTATATGCTTTGGAAATTTGAAAATT
Source organism: Lactuca sativa (assembly GCF_002870075.4). NCBI lineage: Eukaryota > Viridiplantae > Streptophyta > Magnoliopsida > Asterales > Asteraceae > Lactuca > Lactuca sativa. The sequence goes on from NC_056624.2 coordinate 206,303,458, forward strand.
GCATGTATAATTAGAGAAAACATAGTTCCAAAGCATCTAGGGTTGCATGAGCACCATAGGAGTGTTATATTTCTGAAAACCCAACAAAAACATCATAATCATTTGTCAAATATATCAGAGTAAAAACATCCAAGGCTAAAAACATGGTGTGTGCACTGCAGTCATCCCAAGCTCTTCCCCTTGCTATCAGAAATACCTGAAACCAAAAATGAAAACTGTAAGCACGAAGCTCAGTGAGTCTGCCCAAACTACCACATACCATACACATAATCACATAATAACATAACATGGGCCTTGCCCGCTACATCGGGCCCCGCCGGACATCGGACAAGTCCGACATCGGGTCCCGCCTGGCATCAGACCGAAATCTGGCACCGGGCCCCAACCGGCAATGAGCAAAGCTCGTTATACATATAAACATATCAACAAATACACATAAACATAATCACATATCATAAACATATAAACATTCATCGGGCTCCGCCCGACATTGGACTGAAGTCCGGAAGCATACAAACATTCCTCGGGCTTTCCCCGGCATCGGATCGAAGTCTGGAACATATAAAACAAGTACATGCAAGAATCACGAAGACATCAAGAATATAAGCATTCCTCAGGCTTTCCCCGGCATCAGAACTAAGTACGGAAACATATAAACCTACATCGGGCACTACCCGACATCGGAACTTAGTCTGGCATATACTAACATACATAAACGGGCTGACATTGGTGCCATCAACCCGTTCCTACAAGAGAAAACTCACCTCGCAAAGCTGAAAGCCGAATCTCATGGTAAGGAATCTCTAACAGCTGCTCCAATGACTCCCCAAGCTGTCATTACCAACATAATAATTAATCAAATCCAATAATTCTTTAGATATCATTCCATACACAAAACCCCTTCACGCGTCAACCTTGGTCAAAGTCAAAGTTAAAATCCACACCTTGCTCAAAGTCAATGTTTTGGTCAAGGTCAACATTTTGGGTTGACACAATTCGTCGAGTTCCACATATCATAAAACCCTGAAATCGCGACGTAACTCGTCGAGTTTTTCACGAAATCGTCGAGTTTCTCCTATCAACAGAATCGGGACTTTCCAACTCCACTCGTCGAGTCTTTCCTTTTTCAGAATCGGGTTACTTCGACCCAACTCGTCAAGTTCCTCTCTAAACTTGTCGAGTTCTTTAGTCTGTTAAGCTATCTTAATAGATTAAGTCACTAATCTTCAGATCTAAGCTCCATACTTCAAATATAGACCGAAAATATCCTTAGAAGGGTAAAGTTTCCAACTTTACCCGTTAATACCCTTCCCCAAGTTATTTAGCTCAAATCCTAACTCAAAAGGATCTAGATATTGATCCAAAAGCCATCAATACTTCAAGATAGGTTGTACAAACAGAGATCTGGACCTTAGAGACTAGATGAACACGTAAAGCCTTCAAATTTCTCTTCATGCATGGCCCTTTGGAGCTTAAAAGGCCAAAATGTTAGTCTAAATGATGCACAGGGCTTCTATGGCCATAAAGTTTGCACCTTTATGCCATGAAATCCCTTCAAGACCCTAGATCTGAAACGGTATTCACTCGGGGCGTCCATTTCCCAAGGATCAAGATATTTGGAATAAAAACCCAATAAAAGTGTTAAGAAAGAGATCTAACCAATCATTTGGAAAGTTTGAGACTTGCTTACCAAAAAGTGACGAGGATGGGGTGAAGTTTTTGGATCTACAAACTCCTTCTTGAGTCCTCAAGGTTATTCTTCTTCCACAAGCTATAAACACACAAACATCTCTCAAGGATGGCTCATAAACTCACACAATGCATTAGGGCTTCGAGATTTAGGGTTTGGGACTTGGAGGCTATAAATGAGGCAAGCCTATGGAGGTTAATGTGTTTAAATAGGGTGCAAAACCCTAAAAATTAGAATTTCATTATGCCTGTCCTACTCTTCGAATTGAGGCTCTCAACTTATCGAGTAGACTTCACAACCTGCGTCCAAATCTATTTCCTACTCAACGAGTTTGGGGCCTCCAACTCGTCGAGTTTCTATACAAAAGCGAATAAATTTTTAAATAAATACATACCAGGAACTAGGTGTTACATTCGAGTTCAATGGTACTCCCATTATTCTCTTTGCATATGAGCTCTCTCTCAAAAAGACTCCTCTTCATGTTTCAAAGACCACGTTCTCACTAGGTATGTAGAACAAATATCCAAAGGACTTCTGTGGGTAGTTGATGAAAATACATCTCTTGCTTCGAGACTCAAGCTTTTCGTGAGTCTCTCGTCTAATGAAAACTTCACAACCCCAAACGTTGATATGTGTTACCGAGGGAACTTTCCCTGTCCACATCTCGTGAGGTGTTTTAGAAACCTTCTTATTTGGGACAAGATTAAGAATATGGGTGGCAGTATCTAAGAAATACCCCTAGAATGAAATTGGAAGAGAATATCGACTCATCATGGAACGAACCATGTCCAATACGTTTCTATTGTGCCTCTCAATAACACCCTTAAGTTGTGGTGTCTTAGGTGGGATCAATTGTGAAACTATTCCACATACTCTCCACCTCTATCTACTCGGAGCATCTTTATCTTCCTGCCCAATTGATTCTCGACTTCATGTTTAAACTCTTTGAACTTTTCAAAGGTTTCCGACTTATGTTTGATTAAGTAAGTATAACCATATCTACTATATTAATCAGTAAATGTCACATAAAATCAATTTGCATCCCTTATGGTGGATCTGAAGGGCCCACACACATCTGTTGGTATGAGGTCCAACAAACATTCACCTCTTTCACAAGATCCAGTGAAAGGTGATTTTGTCATCTTCCCCAAAAGACAAGATTCGCATGCATCATCTGACCTTAGGCCAAGTGATTCCAACACTACATCCTTTTTGAATTGGGCAATGCGTTTCTTATGAATGTGTCCAAGATGACAATGCCACAACCATGATTTGTCTATACCATTAGACGAATCAATTTGAAATACATTATTGCCTAAATTGTCTACACACGTCTAGACAGTTACATACACACCATCACAAGTTAAAGCTTCAAAATAAAAAACACCATTTTTATAACCAGAAATAGAACCATTAAAATCATTAAATGAATATCTAAACCCTTTTTTGAACAATGCATGAAAAGAAATTAGGTTTCGTGTCATTTATGATGAGTAACACAATTTATTAAATCTAAACAAACACCACTACTAAGCACTAGACTATAAACTCCAATCTTGGTGACAGGTGAAGATCGCCTATTTCCCATGATCAGGTTCATTATACCATGCTCCACCTCCTCACTTCTTCTTAGCCCCTGGAAATCAGAACAAATGTTAAATCCACATCTTGTATCAACGACCCAAGATATAACATCCGAAATTCTAGGTATATTAATGGTTTGTTTATTTTGGAGTTTATTGAGTGACTCAACAAGTTGTGAGTCCAACTCGTTGAGTAGAGTCGAGATGACTGTGTGGGTTTAATGAGCAGACTCCACGAGTCGGAGAGCCGACTCGCCAAGTAGGTGCTGGGTAGTGAAACCCTAAATCCCCTGGTTTGGGGCCTATGTAAGGAACTTATAGCCTCATTTGCTGCTCCTGAGTTACCCAACTTCACTAAGAGAAACCCTAGTCACCTTTTTGAGCTAAAAGAGAGAATGTTGAGCTTATATTGAGTATTTTGGTGCATCATTGGAGGGGAAGAGAAGGAATTCAAGCAAGGAATGAGAAGAGGTTGTTAGATATGTTGCTTGTCATCCAAGAGCTTCTGTAAAATGTGAAAAGTTCATACCTTTATCAATCTTATGGTTAGATCTCTTGATTTTGGAAGGTTAGGGTTGATGCCACCTTTATTTGGGGTTTCGAGCTTACAGAGTTTTCTTGAGGTTTAGACCTCAGATCTAGACCTTGTGAGTGATGGGTTTTGAGCACTACATCATTCATATGGTGTACATGCAAACCCAAATAGCTTTGGATCTAGTTTGTCTAATGAACATGCAATTGAATCATCCAAAGCCAAAACCCTAGATCTATCATAATATGAACTGAATTAAGGGTTTAGAAATTAACTTTGATTGTTATGTAGCAATACCAATCTATTACTTGGCTTCAGAAAGCTTAGTGCCTCAAGTGTTGCACCTCTAATGGAGTCAAAAACACCATAAGCAATAATGATGAAGAAGAGGAGAAAGAGAACACCAAAAACGACTAGAAACCCTCTTGGAAGTGTTAACCCCGTTTTTGGGGCCTTAGGGGTCTTTATATACTTAGGCTATTAGGGTTTTGCATTTATGAAACCCTAATCTGACAGCTTAAGCCCTAAGCATCCCATGGACTCCTTTTATCATATCCCTTGGACGTATTCCTTATGGGCTTCCCATAGAATTCGTCCAACCAATATTATTAGGTAATCCATAGCCCAATTGCAATTATCTTATAATTACAATTCCATTCCCCTTAAGTTTAATTAATCTCTTTTAGCCACAAAATTAATTCTTAATTAATTATTGACTAACATTAATTAAACAATATGATTTCTCCTTTAATATATTATTCTTATAATATATTAATAAATCATAATTAAACCTTTCTCTCCTTAATTCATCCTACAAGTTGCTATGGTGAAGGCATCCCAAAAGGACCATGCTCATAATCGGGTCAAGTACATACCAAAATAGTTATGGACTTAGACACTAATCCAACAGTCTCCCACTTGGATAAGTCTAATAACTAATTTGCATGACTTCAGAACCTGATCAACAATCGTAGCTTTCAAAAGCCGTTGTCAACTCGGATGTTATCAGATAACGTGTCCTTTAGATAAGGGATCATATATTCCTCCATTCTCAAGATATCGTATAGAATGAGACATGGATTTTAATCATTCTCTCTATCTATGTACTTTTTCCTGACTTCTGATTCATGACGACTGACAACAGACTACAATTGAAAACATCAACTTAGTCCTTGGCCAAGCGCTTAAGTGTCATCACAAAATCATCGAGGGGCCCACAGACAACACTTTTATCCCACTTTGGGTAAAAGGGATGGATAAACTTTGACTCAAATGCTCGCTTGTGCCTACTGATCAAATCACACACAACAATAAGTTTTATAACACCAAGTTACTGGTGCATTTACTTATCATCAATGTGCAACCGACCAGCAAATAACAACTCACATGTCTCGGTTTCAAGAATATACAATATTATCATCTCACAATCACTCGTGACAAAATCCATGAAGGAATTCAGGTGAGCATGGGTTTAATCCAATACTCTAATCTTATTAAAGCACTCATGAACTCTGCAACAAACTTGTGCTATGTCTAAACACTTTAGACAATCTACAGACAGATTCATGACAGTCTTCCTTCATACCTACTTCCAACGTATGATCGACTGTGGAGGTTCGAATAACCAAGTTATTCTGGAAGTCAAAACATGCAGAGTGAAACGCAATAATAATATTTAATCCTATATGGCCCCAAAACTTTTGAGCGTAAATAAAACACTTTTATTTAAACACCATATTGATTACTCGTTATTCATTGTTTACTGTTTCAGAAAATCAACTTATTACTTGAATTACAACAATAGTTGTCCCATGCTCCGAGCATGCACACTATGTTTCCGATGGTCCATGCTTTGTGAAATAGATCAATTGAAAACTTTTCCAATGATGCTCATTTCACAATTCCTAATCCTCAACGATAGTGTAAGAATACAAGGTTCTTGCCACTACTAGAATATGTTAGATTCTAACATTTTATGCAACGATCCTTTCATAAAGTCATAGAAAAAAAAGTCACCAAGACTTGGCCAATGAAAATACAAGGTTCTCTATCAGAAATTGTTATAAAACAATTCTATAAATGTGATGTCTCTCACTTAAAGCACATTCCTTTGAACATCCTTTTTGCATAAAATTTTCTAATCTAAACATAAATTCTTAATTTCCAACTCCCAATATGGAAACATTTCCATATTTTCCTTACGACAACTCATTCTTAATAGAATCTTATCTATTCATAATAATGTCGATATGGTCCATCCAACACTATACTTCCAACTACTCACAAACAAAAAATCCTTGGGGAACCTTAAAATGTCCTTTGATAGTTGTTTAATTATTTTAGTCAAAACCGTTCTAGTCCCTTTTCCCTCTTAATGCGCTAAGCATTTGGAAAATTTTAGAATGATCAAACATTATAGCATATGTAATCGATCATATACCCGAAGCGTATGGAACACGATTGATATTGTCTCACATGGAGACGTGATACTTTACCAGTCTTCTGCTATAATATTTATAATTGCCATGTTCTCACAATTTTGATTATGAAAAGGGATGCCGTAATCATAACCAAATTTTGAGAATGCAATTATCCTTTCCATATATAGAATTTCCTCATGTTGAACCATTCCAACACAACATTCATATATATATTTGACTAAATTTGATTAGAATGTCCTCATGTTGAACCATTCCAACACAACATTCATATATATATTTGACTAAATTTGATTAAAATTCCACAATCTAAGCCTTTAGATTTGAAATTAAGTATAATATTCTCTCCCTTAATTATAGCAAAACAACTTTTCAACCCCTACAACTTTGCAAGGTGAATCTTTGTTTTTTATAATTAATATTACCATCTTGCAATACTTGAAATAATAATCATGCTCCCACTAACACGATGATCATTACCATATAAGTATAACATTTATGCTCCCACTAGCTTTGACATATATTCAGAAAACATTTGAACTTCCAGAAGACAATGCTTATTGAATTCCTTAAGCTCATATTTCTAAATACCTGATGCTTTGATAAGCCTTTATCTAAGCTTCTTAAACTCATACATCTTTGCCTTAGAAAGCTCACATGTGTGTCTAAAGAAATTCATAACTTACGTTACTAAGTCCCAAATGTTCAGACCAATTTCCAAATCTCACAATTCGAATTATGAAAAGGGATGCTATAATCATAATCGAATTTGAGATTACAATTTTCACAATTGTAATCTTCTTAAAATCTTTCTTAGTGAAAGCATTTCCTCGCAATCATTTTCATGAAGGAGAGAAACCTTATGGCACTTAGATTTTAAAGTGTATGTGTTCCTGTCCATGTGAATTTTTCATAACACCAATCATAAGACAATGTTTGTGACAAATCCAACTCATATGGATTGAACTAGTTCAATCTTGATTTCTTGCCTTATGGCAACATGAATGCCCACCATTGCTTCGAGGTTGTTAAGCATCTCACCCTTACCTTATCAATGTACTTTCCATTGATCAGGGTGCCTTGCCTTTATGCAATCCAATTGAGAACTCATAGAAATCATATTGCATAGTTGACTTAATCTGGAATGGGACAGAAACAAAATTATGTCAACACGATAGGTCGCCAACCTCAAGTCGTGTGCTAGTGATTAACTATCGGTTTATTCTTGATTAGCTCTTGAAATTTTCAAGACAATTGAGACTCTCACTGACTTCTTGACATATATGATTCTCTTTGTCATGGAACGTTTCTTGACAAAACAAATATTCAAGAGTTAGTGCGAAATCCTATCAAGACTAACACTTCGCTCAATTGGTTCTTGTTGGTATTTGTCTTCTGCAAGACATCACAACTTACCAATTTCAAATGTGAAGGAATAAGAAACTTTCCTTATTCCACATTTGATAAATGTTACAAACCTACAAAGTGTGTCACTGAATGTCGCAATCTTAACACTAAGACTCGATATTGGAACGAAGTATAATTGACCTTTTGATTTAACCATTTCAACAATTCTAGTTCCTCTTCTTAGACATAAAAGTGCACTAAGATTTACTTAGAGGATCAATTGAGATATGGTTCTTAATCATTAAGACTTATCATAAAACGCGATAAAAGGTACTCTCCCTTCTTCTTAGAATGGGGAAACTTTTATCTTTCTGCCTAATTGCTTCTTCTTATTCGTCCTGCCTTTCATTGAGACCTTTCCAATTATACAAAATTATACTTAAGCTTGTAAGCAGAATCACATTTACCAAGCTTTTAGTAAATCATGACGAAGCTCTTATTTTTCTTTGTGATGGACTTGACTAGTGCACAACATTGCGAACTCGATCTCCTAGTCCTTCACTTGACTCTTTGTCAATGAATTAGTCTTGAATTTCCAATTATAAAGTTTCTCATTCATCACACAACCAAGTTGTATGATTCCAAGTTTCTGTCCAATTGAAACTTGGGCGATGAAAATCTTTCCTAATATGGCAAATTCTCAACATTTCCACAAACAACATAACTAAGAATCACATCCATTTTAACATTGCTAATAATATAAACAAACACCAATTTTCACAATTTCATTGCAAGGAAACGTAAATAAGACAAAATCATAATTTATTTTATTGTGGAAAAAACTTGTCCTTACAATGCAAATCAAATGAAAACTATGCTATTACATATTTCTTAGCGATATATCCTAACTCTAGAGTAGCATCTCAAAAATCCGATCTTCGAATCCATGCGATCGAAATCCATTTCTTCATGATCAGATTCAGCACGCTTCTTCCTTTAAGCTTTCTCTCTTTTCTTCAATCCTAAAAAACATCAAAATGTAATCTTATCACATCATGTATCAAGAATAAAAAAAAATAGGAACTTACAGAGTAAGTTAGTAGATTTTACCTGAAGTAGAGCAATGCGTCTTGACTCTCCCATCTCTTAGATCTCTCAGGTAAATAGGGCAACTTCGTCTCCAATGTCCCTTTTCTTGGCAGTAAAAGCAAATAGACTCCTTTGGCACATAACAAGGGACAATCTCAGCCTTTTCTGGACTTCCAATGTAACCAATGTCCAATGAAGTTTGGGAGTTCGATTGACCAATCAAGTTTGCTTGACCAGTGCGCCAAATCATAGTCGATTCAGCCGCAATAAGCAAATAGGTTAAGTCGACGAGGGTCACGTCGTGAACCATCGTATAGTACTCTCTTACGAACTCACTATATGAATCAGGAAGCGACTAAAGAACCCAGTTAACAGTCAACATATCTGAGATATCGACACCCAACATCCTTAACCTATCAATGTGTGACTTCATCTCTAAGACGTATGCACACACATGTTTCCCATCTTCATGTTTACTTTCCAATAGGGCTTGATTGAGCTTGAACTTTTGAAGCCTTTGTACTTGTGGGTTAGGGAGAACAATAGGAGGAGGTGGGGGAAGTGAAGCATTATCTCGTGTTCCTCGATCGTATTGTGGAATATCATCTTCAATTGGAAAACTTGTTCCAAGGGATTTGAGAAGACCATTGTAAGATTTTGACATCTACAAAATGGGAGAAAATTCAAGTTAGTTGATAATATTCCTTGATGTAACACCTAAATGAAACATCAAGGCTAGGATCCAACACAATACTCTACAACTTAGAAGAATATTTTAAGGTAGGTAAATGACGATTTACCAATTTCCACCATGAAAAACGAAAATTAAGTTTAAGTTTTAAATAAATTGAAACTCCTGGATCTTTTGAGATTCATTGAACTGTTCAATAGCATGTTTAATCTCGATTATGCCCTTCAAGTTTGCGACTGGGATGCCGAGGATCACAAACAAGGTGTGAATAACCATGCGAATCAACATGGTGCACTCAATGCAACTATCACCTAATCAATGTGCCAGTTAGCCACACACGCTCCATTGATCTATGATAAACATCGAGCCACCCTTCACTACCAATGCCAATCCCAAATTAGTATGTCGATTAACCACACACGCTCGACTAACGTCTCGACAAGGGTACAAAGTGTAATTCCATGGATTAGCATACAACTTCACATTTTGCCTAAAGTAACTAATATTTGGGAATTTACAAAAGATGTTTAGTTACTTTGTACTTCATTATACTTATAATGGAAGGTTTCTTCCTATCCTATCCATTCGGCTAACGACCCTCCACTAGTCAAGAGTGTGGTGGGTAAGAGTGGATACCCATTCAATCGCCATTTTATAGGCAATCTCCTTAAACACCCCTTATAGACCAGCTTCGTGAATGAGGCCAAGTAATGGTAAGACTGACTGTGTACTCATACATATATATGATATTAGACTTTTAATGTTATATATAGTATAGGGTGTATTTTACACTTTTAAAATACTAGGTGGTCTAATTTAATAAACTATACTTTTAATTTAATTAAATGTAAACCAAAACTTTATGGGTTTATTAAATCTCTTTTAATTATACACCTTAATTAATTAATAAAACCATAAGGGTGTAATTTGAACTTTTTTTTCAAAAAAAATACTAGGGTTTTAGAATTTAAATATTATATAATTAAACTATTAATCAAAATTTAAATTCCAAAACTTGAGGACAAGTTTTGAACTTTATCAAAACATTTGGGTTTAGAATTCAAATCTTTCAAAATTAAACTTTTAATCAAAATTTTAAATTCTAAAACTTGAGGGAAAGATTTGAAACTATTCAAAACACACAAGATCAAATTGCAAATAATTTAAAATTAAACAATTAATTTATAATTATCTAATTTGACCTTTAATTTTATTTTCACAAGATAATTCAAATCTAAATTACAAATAATCAGTCTTTATCTAATAAAACAAATGATTATCTAAATTTTGACAATTATGTTCTAATTTGGGAAGGATAATCACCAAATATTGATAAAATTTGGATTTTATTAATAAAAAACGTTTTAGGTAATTATCCACAGCTAAAACAAGTCAAAATCCCGAAATTTGCTCCATCTGGCCCTTTGACTCGTCGAGTCTGGCTTGGACTCGTCGAGTTCACTATGGACTCGCCGAGTCACCCACTTGACTCGGCGAGTCGAGCCAAAAAAAACTTTAAAATTTTCGATTTTCAGCCAATTTTCGATCAAATAAGCATCAAATTCACTAACAAACAGCCCTAGGATCTGATACACTTATGAGTTTTGAGCACTACATCATTCCTATGGTGTACATGCAAACCCTAATAGCTTTGGATCTAGTTTGTCTAATGAAAATGCAATTGAATCATCCAAAGCTATAACCCTAGATCTATCATAATATGAACTGAATTAAGGGTTTAGAAATTACCTTTGATTGTTATGTAGCAATAACAATCTATTCCTTAGCTTCAGAAAGCTTAGTGCCTCAAGTGTTGCACCTCTAATGGAGTCACAAACACCATAAGCAATAATGATGAAGAAGGAGGAGAAGGAGAACACCAAAAACGACCAGAAACCCTCTTGCAAGTGTTTACCCCGTTTTTGGGGCCTTAGGGGTCTTTATATACTTAGGCTATTAAGGTTTTGCATTTAGGAAACCCTAATCTGACTGCTTAAGCCCTAAGTATCCCATGGACTCCTTTTATCATATCTTGTGGACGAATTCCTTATGGGCTTCCCATAAAATTTGTCCAACCAATATTATTAGGTAATGCATAGCCCAATTGCAATTATCTTATAATTACAATTCCAGTCCCCTTAAGTTTAATTAATCTCTTTTAGCCACAAAATTAATTCTTAATTAATTCTTGAATAATATTAATTAAACAATATGATTTCTCCTTTAATATATTATTCTTATAATATATTAATAAATCATAATAAAAACCTTTCTCTCATTAATTTATCCTACAAGTTGCTATGGTGAAGACATCCCAAAAGGACCATGCTCATAATCGGGTCAAGTACATACCAAAATAGTTACGGACTTAGACACTAATCCAACAGTGAGGTCCCTAGAGTCCAAAGGTCCCAACTTTATTCACCCATATGAAGGATATTGTGCTTGAGACATAGTGAGAGCATGTTTTGGTATGTTGGAGCAAAACTACCATGCATGAACGTAAAGGTTGAAGCTTTATGTGATAATAGAGTCTTGGGATGCTAGATCTAGTGTTTCGATTAGTAGAGCTACTTCGAATCGTCTGAATGAGAAATCAGATTGAAGGGACTCCCCGAGTCTATGAGCTGACTCAACGAGTCGGCTGGGGGTTTTCCCCGATGAGTCTGGACATGGGTGACTCGGCGAGTTGTAGAGACAACTCGACGAGTCAAGGTGGATTTTCGCGATATGACAAAAGAAACAAGGGGACTCGACGAGTCACATAGATGCACTCAGCGAGTCGGGTCAAACATGGACTATTGACTTGAGTTTGACTTCTGTTGACTTTAGGGTTTGGTCATACATGAGTAATGGAGACCATGGTGGGGTAAAATGGTCGTTTACCTAATCCAAGAGTTAGAAAGAGAAAGAGAGGGAAACCTTTTGGTATTGAGAATGAATAGAGTATCAATTAGAGATATTTATCCTATGTGATAGGCGGAGGCTAGTTCGAGATTTCCGTGTGCGAGATTATTACATGTTAGCTTTCGACGTGAGTCTTCTCACTGTACTTACCATGTGTGGTATCTTTGTGCGAATGAGATGTCTTATGTGCTTATCTGTGTATTGTGATATTCTGCATTATGTCTTTGTGATTTATGCTGAGTCTTATTATTATGAGCTTCCTGAGTTAGGACCGAAGGGTCCACCCGAGTTATGGGACCGGAGGGTCCCATTGAGACACATTGACCGGAGGGTCTTATCTGAGTATAGCCATGAGAGACTACTGAGATGTGTGTGGTATTTTGGGGAACTTGCTAAGCTTCGTGCTTACCGTGTTATGTGTTATGTGTTTCGGGTACTTTTCATGATATCGGGAAGGCATCGGTTCGATTGTACACACGAGAGAAAGAGTTATGTTTGGAGGATCCAGGATTTATGATAAACAATTTTAAATAAAAATGTGTTGAAAATTTGTTACTAGTGATTTTGAGGAAAGGTGACATATGTTTAATTGTGTTTTGAAATGAAAATTTGGTTTTAAATTTTACGGTGATTTCCCAAAATACCCTTACTTATTTATTTGTGTTATGAGTTATTATTGAGATATTAGTGATGCATACTAGAAGATAGGCTACGTATTTCATATAGTAGGGCTAGAGTTGACTGATTTGTGATGCTTTAGCCTAGGGATTTTCGTTATCTGTTATGTGCCTTGACTATTTGCTAAGTAAGAGTATCTAGTAGGAATCACTTAGAGAGAGAGTTCTGAGTCGAGAGATAATCGAGGAGAGATACCTTGATGAGCATTAAGGAGTCTGCTGAGAAGAGTAATTAGATACCATGAGAGGTGAGGTAGCTTGAGTTCAGCGATGCCTTTTGAGAACAAGTAGAGCAAATAGAGTTGTAACCTAGAGCGGTTTTACGTATTGGTGGAGATTATTCTATGCTCGAATGCTTCTTTCTTAGTGCTTTGTGGAACTCTTCATGATGGGAGTCAGCTTACTAAGTGAATATGACGATATTCAGAAGGTAGATGGCTAGCATCATAAAGAGTTCTTCAGCAGCTGATGGCAGAGAAGTGTGAGAACCTAGGAAGAGCTTAGGGAGTGTCTGGAGTCAAAAGAGTGTGCTGATAGAGGAGAGTATTCGTTGGGTAGCGACCGAGTTTATCGGGATTGGTGATCGAGAATGGTTGAGTAGCTACTTAGGAAATCTGGTACGATCCATGTGGAAGGTATGGGTAGATGTGGCAAGTAGTATGGGCCCATACTACCAAAAGCAAATGACCCGTACTCGAAACTAGGAGAATTCCAGAGGTTCTAAGTGATGGGTTTTGGTCCTAAGAACATCCTAAGTGCTCATACAAACCCTAATGCTTGGATCTAGGTTTCTCTATTGTACATGCAAGTTATCCAAGACTTAAACCCTAATTCTAGCATATGGAAATCGATATTAACATATAATTAGGTTTAAGATGTTACCTTGATTGTTATGTAGTAATAACAATCCCAATTCCTCCTTGAATTAACTTTGGAAGGCTTAAAGTCACAAGTGTCACTCCTCTAATGGCTCACAAACACCATAAGAAAGAGGATGAAGAGGAGAGAGGTTAGAGGCTGCCCAAACTCGTGTGAAACCCTAGAAGGTTGCTTAGTCACGTTTTTGGTCCTTAAGGGATCTATATATAGTGAGGCAATTAGGGTTATCTAACAAGGAAACCCTAATTTAGTTGCTTAAGCCCTAAGCAACCCATGGAGCCCTTTCCATAAGGCCTTGGACGATTTCATATGGGCATCCCCCATAGAATTCGTCCACCTTATAATAAAAGGCAATCCATGGCCCAAATTGCAATTATCTTATAATTACAATTCCAGTCCCTTAAGTTTAATTAATCTCTTTTAGTCACAAAACTAATTACCAATTAATTATTGACTAATATTAATTAAACAATATGATTTCTCCTTTAACATATTATTCTCATAATATATTAATAAATCATATTTAATCCTTTCTCTCCATAATTCATCCTATCAAGTTGCTTTGGTGAAGGCAACCCAAAAGGACCATGCACCATCGGGTCAAGTACATACCAAAATAGTTATGGACTTAGACACTGATCCAACAGTCTCCCACTTGGATGAGTCTAATAACTATTATGCGTATGACTTCAGATCCTGATCTGCAATAGTAGCTTTCCAAAGCCGCTGTCAACTCTGATCATATCAGATACGCGTGTCCTTAGATAAGGGATCATATATTCCTCCATTCTAGATATCATATGAGATATGATTTCAAATCATTCTCTTTGTTCTATATCTCGATTCCCGATTTATGACGACTGACTAATTGAACAAATCAAATTAGCCCTAGCCCAGCCGAGCATTTACGTTTGTCATCACTAAATCATCGACGGGCCCAAAGATATCGCTTTTATCCTACTTTGGATAAAAGGAACGGATAAACTTTGATACAATGCTTGCTTGCACTCACTCACCGAATCACACACAACAATATGTTTTATAACACCAAGTTACTAGTGCGTTTACATATTATCAATGTGCAACCGATTTGCAAGATACAACTCACACATCTCGGTTTCAAGAATATAAGATGTTATCGTCTCACCAATCACTCGAGATACAATTCATGGAGTGATCCAAGTGAGCGTGGGTTTAATCCAATGCTCAAATCATATTCATAAGCACTCATGAACGTTCCAGCAAACATTTGCTTATGTCTAATACTCTTTTAGACAATCCACACACCAATTCACGACAGTCTTCATTCATATCTACTTCCAACATATGAACGACTGTGGCCCGTTCGAATAATTCGATTATTCTTAATAAATTCAATTATTCTGGAAGTCAAAACATGCAAATGTGAAACACAAGAATAATACTAATCCCATATGGCCTCAAACCTTTGAGTATAAATAAAACTCCTTTTATTTATCACCATATCGATTACTCATTATTTTTCGTTTCGGGTAATCAACTTCTTGCTTGAATTATTACACTTGTCCCATGTTCCTAGCATGCACACAATGTTTACCTATGGTTCTTACTTTGTGAAATAGATCAAATTGAACACATTTCCAATCATTCTCATTTCACAACTCCAAATCCTTTTTCATAAGTGTGAGAATATCAAACTCTTGTTACTTATAAAATATGCTAGATTCAAACATTCTATACAATGATCCTTTCGTAATGTCATTGCACCAAAGTCACAAAGACTATTGCCAATGATATTACAAAGTCCTCTATCGGACATTGTTACAAGATAATTCCTTAGATATGATCTCTCTCACTCAAAGTACATTCCTTTGAACATCCTTTTGCATAAAAGTTTCTAATCTAGACATAGATTTTCAATATTCAATTCCCAATATGGACACGCTTCCATATTTTCCATATGACAACTCATTCTTAATAGAATCTTATCTATTCGTAATGATGTCGATATGGTCCATCCAATACCATGCTTCCAACTACTCACAAGCGACCAATCCTCGTCAAACTTTGGATTGTCCTTTGATAATTGTTTAATTATTTTAGTCAAAACCAATTCTAGTCCCTTTTCCCTCTAAATGCGCTCGACATTTGGAAAATTTTAGAATGGTCAAACATTAAAGCATTTGCAATCGATCCTATACCCGAAGCGTATAGGATACGACGCATAATGTTTTATTAGCTATGTTCTCAAAATTCGAATTATGAAGAGGAATGCCGTAATCATAATCGAAATTTTAAGAACACACTTTGTACCCTTGACTAAATTTATTAACATTTCTCAACCTAATCCTTCAGATTTGAAATGAAGCATAATATTCTCTCCCTTAATTATAGCAAAACAACTTTACAACCCTTACGACTTTGCAAGGTATAACTCTTGTTTTCTATAATTAATATTGCCAACTTGCAATACGTGCCTTAATAATCATACAATCATAACATTTATGCTCCCACTATCATGATGATTATTATAAAACATAACACTTATGCTCCCACTAGCTTCGACATGTATTCAGAAACAGCTAAACTTTCAGAAAAAACAATACTTATTGAATCTCTTAAATTCATGTTTCTAATACTTAGTGCTTTGATAATCTTTTATCAAGGCTTCTTGAACTTATACACCTTTGCCTTAGATAGTTCATATGTGTGTGTAAACAATTGCCAAACCTCACGATTCAAATTATGGAAAGGGATACCGTAACCACAATCGAATTCGAGAATGCAATTTTACAATCACTATCTTCTTAAAATCTTTCTTAGTGAAAGCATTTCCTCACAATCATTTTCATGAAGGAGGAAATATTCTGACACTTAGATTTAAACGGTGTATTTGTTCCTATCCATGTGAATTTGTTAAAACCAAAGTTTACGACAAATTCAAACTCATATGGACTGAACTTTCTTAATCTTGATTTCTTGCCTTATGGTAGCACAGCTGCCCACCATGTCTTCCAAGTAGTTAAGCAGCGCACCGTTTCCTATCAATGTACCTTTCATTGATTAAGGTGATTTGCCTTTTATGCGTTCAAAATGAGAACTCATAAAACTCACATGCATAATTAACTCGATTGGATTGGCATGGAAACAAAATAATGTCATCACGATAGGTTGTAAACCTCAACTCGTGTGCTAGTGATGATCGATAAGATTCATTTGATTTGTTCCTGAAACCTTTCAAGACTATTAAGACTCCCACTGACTCCTTGACATATAAGATCCTTTTGTCAATAAACATTTCTTGACAAACAAATATTCAAGAGTTAGTGTAGCTTTTATCAAGACTCTTCATAAATTGGTTCTAGTTGGTCTTTGTCTTATCCAAGATATCACAACTTTCCACATTTGATGAATGTTATAAACCTTTAATACTTTTCACTCATTGTCACAATCTTAACTTTAAGACTTGTCATTGGAACGAAGTATGATAGACTTCTTGATTTAACCATTTCTTCAATCCTTGATTCCTCTTCTTAAACATACAATTGTGCTACGATTTACTTAGAGGATCAATTGAGATATGGTTCTTAATCATTAAGACCCATCATAAAGCATAAAATGTACTCTCCCTTCTTCTTAGAATGGAGAAACTTTTATCTTTCTGCCTACTTGATTCTTCTTATTCGTTCTACTATTGATTTAAACCTTTTTCAATCAATCTAGAATTACACTTAATCTTGTAAGTATAATCACATTTACTAAGCCTTTAGTAAATCATGACGAATATCTTTGTTACTCTTATGGTGGACTTGATCAACACATAACTTTGCGTACTCGATCTCCTACTCCTTCACTTGACACTTTGTCAATGAATTAGTCTAATTATCAAATATGAGATTTCTCATTCATCGTGCAACCAAGTTGCGTGATTCCAAATTTCTGTCCAATTGAAACTTTGGGCGATGAGAAACTCTCCCTATTTGGTAAATTCTCGAATTTCCATAAATAACATAATAAGAACCAAATCCATTATTTCTAATATTCAAACATCAATTTTTCATATACGTCATTGCAAGGATAAATAAATATTATAAAATCAAAATTTATTTTATTGCGGAAAAATTTGTCCTTACAATGCTATTCATTGAAAAACTATGCTAATACATCTTTCTTAGCAATCTAATTCTAACTCTAAGTAGTAGCTCAAGAATCTAATCTTCGAGAAATGTGATCGAAATCCATTCCTTCATGGTTAGATTCTGCTCACTTCTTCCCTTAAGCTTCCTTTCTTTTCTTCGATCCTTCAAAACATCAATCGTAATCTTATCACATTATGTACTAAGAATCTAGAATAGAAGCTTAAAAGAGTTAGTCAATGGATTTTACCTAAAGTAGAGCCATACGTTTTGACTCTCCCATCTCTTAGATCTCTTAGGTAAATGGGGCAGCTTCGTCTCCAATGCCCTTTCTCTTGGCAATAAAAGTAAATTGACTCTTTTGGAACATGACATGGAACTACTTCAGACATTGCCTTTCTCTTATGATCAACCTTTTCAATCATAGTAAGTCTTTCGTTGCCATTGTCTATATCCATAGAGGTCTTGAAGACAGATTCACCAATCAACTTTGCTTTTCTATTGCGCCAAACCATTGCTGATTCAGCAGCAATAAGCATATAGGTGAGATCTATAAGGGTCACGTCGCGGTTCATCATATAGTACTCTCTTACGAACTCACTATATGAGTTAGGAAGTGACTGAAGAACCCAATAAACAACCATTTCCTCACAGAAAACGGATCCCAACATTCTTAACCTATCAATGTGTGACTTCATCCCTAGGATGTGTGCACACACCGACTTTCCTTCTTTATGTTTACTTGCCAAAAGGACTTGAGTGAGCTTGAACTTTTCAAGACTTCGAACTTGTGGGTTAGGGAGAATAATTAGAGGAGGAGGAGGAAGTGAAGCATGATTTCTTGTTCCTCGATCGAATCGTGGAATATCATCTTCATGTGGAATGCTTGTTCCACGGGATTTGGGAAGACCATAGTTGTCGAACTTTGACATCTACAAAACGGGAGAAAAGGAATTCAAGTTAGTTGATTGAATGAGTCCTTAGTAAATCACCCAAATGAAATACTAAGGCTAGGACCCAACACAATATTCTACAACTCGGGAGAGGGATGCCGTAACCCTAATTGCAGAATATTTGAAGGTAAGTGAATGACGATTCACTAATTTCCACCACAAAAAACGAAAAAGAATTCAAGTTTTAAATCTATGAAAACTCCTAGATCCTTTGAGATTCATTGAACTTTCAATGGCATGTTTAAATCTCGATATGCCCCTCTCGTTTGTGACTGGGATGCCGAGGATCACAAAGCGGGTGTGAATAACCATGCAAACTTACATGGTGCCCTCACATGTTACAGTCACCTATTCGATGTGCCGGTAAACCACACACGCTCCACCGAACTATGACCAACATTGAGTCACCCTTTTCTACCTTTTCTTAGAACCATTTAGTGTGCCGGTAAACCACACACGCTCCACTAACGTATTCACAAGGGCACAAAGTGTAATTTCATGGAATTGCATCAATTCACTTTTGCCTAAGTAACTAAGATTGGGAATTTTATGAAAACATTCAGTTACTTTTATACTTCATTATACTTATAATGGAAGGTTTCGTCCTATCCTACCCGTTCGGCTAACGACCCTCCACTGGTCAAGAGTGCGGTGGGTAAGAGTGGATACCCATTCAATCACCATTTTATAGGCAATTTCCTTAAACACCCCTTATAGACCAGCTTCGTGAATGAGGCCTACTAACAGTAAGACCGACTTTTACTCATACATATATATAATGTTAGACTTTTAATGTTATATATAGTATAGGGTGTATTTTATACTTTCAAAATACTAGGTGGTCTAATTTAACAATTATACTTTTAATTCAATTAAATTGTAAACCTAAACTTTTATGGATTTATTAAACCTCTTTTAATTATACACCTTAATTAATTAATAAAACCATAAGGGTGTGATTTGAACTTTTTCAAAACTATACTAGAGTTTTAGAATTTAACATTCCTAATTAAACTTTTAATCAACTTTTAAATTCCAAAACTTGAGGGCAAGTTTTGAAACATTTCAACACATTAGGGTTTATAATTTAAATATACATCAAAATTAAACAATTAATCAAAATTTAAATTCCAAAACTTGAGGGCAAGTTTTGAAACCTTTTTCAAAACATTAGGGTTTCAACTATTTAAATATCAAAACAACAAAACCTTTGGGTTCAAATTTAAACTATAAAACCTAAAGGGGAAAATATGAAACATTTCATAACAACAAGGATCAAATAACAAATAATCTAAATTAACAATTAATCACATAATTATCCATATTTGATTTATTTAATGATTTCTTGCAAAACAATTTATCAATTTAGTCAAAATAATTAAACAATTATCACATAAGGAAACAATTATCTTATTAATTGATAAATATCTTCAATTAGATCAAAAATATAGTCATATATATCAACAAACGGATTTATATTGATCTAATATGATAAGGTAACTATCCATAAGCAAAAAACAACAAGAAATCGCGAAGATATCCCCATCTGACGAGTTGACTCGTCAAGCCAAGCTTGGACTCGTCGAGTCTGCATGAACTCGGCGAGTTCAACTATGGACTCGGCGAGTCCATCCTACAGAAACCCAAAAATCGAGTTTTTTTTTAACATACAAGGCATCAATACAATTGAAACCAGTCAAGGCTTTGATACCACTGATGGGTTTTGGTCCTAAGAACATCCTATGTGCTCATACAAACCCTAATGCTTGGATCTAGGTTTCTCTATTGTACATGCAAGTTATCCAATACTATAAACCCTAATTCTAGCATATGGAAATCGATATTAACATATAATTAGGTTTAAGATGTTACCTTGATTGTTATGTAGTAATAACAATCCCAATTCCTCCTTGAATTGACTTTGGAAGGCTTAGAGTCACAATTGTCACTCCTCTAATGGCTCACAAACACCATAAGCAAGAGGATGAAGAGGAGAGAGGTTAGAGGCTGCCCAAACTCGTGTGAAACCCTAGAAGGTTGCTTAGCCACGTTTTTGGTCCTTAAGGGATCTATATATAGTGAGGCAATTAGGGTTATCTAACAAGGAAACCCTAATTTAGTTGCTTAAGCCCTATGCAACCCATGGAGCCCTTTCCATAAGGCCTTGGACGATTTCATATGGGCTTCCCCCATAGAATTCGTCCACCTTATAATAAAAGGCAATCCATGGCCCAAATTGCAATTATCTTATAATTACAATTCCAGTCCCTTAAGTTTAATTAATCTCTTTTAGTCACAAAACTAATTACCAATTAATTATTGACTAATATTAATTAAACAATATGATTTCTCCTTTAATATATTATTCTCATAATATATTAATAAATCATATTTAATCCTTTCTCTCCATAATTCATCCTATCAAGTTGCTTTGGTGAAGGCAACCCAAAAGGACCATGCACCATCGGGTCAAGTACATACCAAAATAGTTATGGACTTAGACACTGATCCAACACTAAGTAGTGAATTGAGAGGTGATAACATGGTTTGGGTACCATGATTCGAGGCAGATCGAGAGGTGATAACACGGTTCAAGTACCATGGTTCGTGGAGATTAGTGCTTCAGAGATTATCAGTTATTCCGCTATGATTGATTAGACTGAGATAATATATGATAGAGTGTAGGGCCAGAGGGCCATGTTGAACGAGTTTCAATGGAGCATACCTTGAGAGGGAAATCGAGTTAGTTTCCGAGAGATTTTTGGTGATATGTCAGTCGGAATCGCAAGACTCAGGGATGAGTAGAAATGGTGCTTTATGGAGGATTATGGGCTGAGGTGAGCAATTGTCCGATAGTGGAGATGTCACTTTTTGTGTCCAGAGTTGTGCTATTTCCATTTCCTATGAGAGGCAGAAGAGATGCTGAGCTTATTTATGAGCTTGGAGGTAAACCCAGTAGGGTAGCATTGGTTCCGACCTTTCCCCAGAGTACATGGGCAGTATGTCTACCACAAGGAAATATTATAGCATGAGAGGGTCATCAGTGGGTACTAAGATGGTCAAGGACAAGTATATACCCTATTTGAGTATAGTAAGGCATATGTTAGCAACAGTGTCGGGTGATAAAGAGGAGTACATCGGGGCGGTGGCCCTCGTTGTCTACGTTATGTATCGACTATGAGAGTGACGTCTCTCGCTTTTATAATTTCCCTCGATGGGAGGTTGGTCGATGAATCAGAGACGAGGTGCGTGATAGTGCATTATTTCTAGATTGAGAGTTAGGACTGTTTCGGAACAGTCGGGGTATCCGGCGGTGTGTCGGTCTGAGGCACTCAAGATGACTAGAGGCAGTCATGTTGGGAGGATTCTGAGGTTTTTTCTGAGATGTGGGATATTTGGAGTTGCTTGGTTTCCATCGGGAAGATCGTTGAATGATTGTGTGGTTCGTTTCAAGAGTCAAGTGTGATATACCTGGTGAAACAGTCTATGGAGTAGATTGTTGGTATGCCTATGGTGACGGTTCAAACCTTGAGTGGGGGAGATCCGGGTATTTTATTGAAAGGAAGAGATTTTTTTTCAAGGGCGGTTAGAGAACTAGATATAGAGACCTGTGGTACGAATACATGAGACCAGGGTTTATTGGTGGTCGAGGCAAGGTGCATAGCAAGATAATGCATGTTATACGTGTTCAGCAAAGGACAACTGTCTCCACTGTAGGTGGCCGTTGGACAGAGACCTTGTGGTGGTTATAAATTCTTCAAGGTTGTAATGGTAAATGCGAGGTGGTTTGCTCGAAAGGATAGTTTTGGCGGTTGAGAACTTCAGGCTCAACGTATGGGTTGTTATATGCACCTTGGGAAAGGGAAGAAGTTGATTGGACAACCAACTTCAGGTTCGGTATGAGTATTCTTTCATGGGTTTTAAGAAATAGAAGAGGGAGTCTCGGATTGTCGTCAAAATGTTCTCAGTCATTGACAATTCCTCCATATTTCAAATTGAGAGTTGGAATATTTCGAAGTTACGAGTTGTGCGAGAGGAAGATCTGCTGTGAGATTCTGAAAGGTTGCATTGTGGTATCTGATTATGGTGTCGTAAGTAGGAGGTCAGTGGTTGAGGCAAGACATCATGAGGTTCTGTGATTGTGTACCGAGGTATCCGAGTATGATGCCCTGAATTTCGGATCATTTTGAGGCTTGAGTTATGAGATGGAAAGAGGAGCATCAATTGACTATGGTTCCAACAGGAGCCCTTCAGTTATTATCATCAAACGGGAGTATCCAAGAGTGTAAATTTCAGCGAGAAAATTGTTTGGTCACGACGGTTGTTGTCAGGAGTGGTGATGCTTAACCCAAGTGGGTGTGTGTACCTATCTATGCTCGACCTTGGAGTATTCGATAGTGAACTCAGTGGGGTGATAACTCAAAGAGGAGATTGTTGGATTAGTGTCTAAGCCCATAACTATAATTGGTATGTACTTGACCCGATTGGCATGGTCCATTTGGGTTGCATGGCATCGGAACAATTTGGATTGACTTTTGTGAGAAAAGGAAAATTACAATTTGTTAATATATTATAAGTTCTAATATATTAATATGAAATCATATTATTTAATTAGTATTGATCAAGAATTAATTTGGAATTAATTTTGTGATCAAAAGGAGACTAATTAAATATATGGGGATTGATATTGTAAATCATTCATTCTTATATGTGTAGGCTTATGATCCATAGTTCTTCATGTTTGGCTAAACCCATGGAGTAACCCATGGATACTCCATGGAGGCTTTTACCCATGAAGCATGAATAATATGGAAAGACAGGAGTTACATGGTGTAACCTTAATAGCCACAATATATAAGGACCTCATGCCTCAAGAAATTGGCACTAGTGTGTGTACACATGAGGGCTAGCCGATTTGAGCACATGAACTTTTTCTCTCAAGTTATTCCAAGTTGTTGGTGATGTTGTGTGAACCATTTGAGGTGCCACATTTGAGGCACTAGGCTCTTAAGCTCCATGGAATCAAGCTACATGAAAAGGTATGTCTTATAACTTGTTTATATTACCTAAGTATCAATGATTGTATGCTAGTTAGGGTAATACCTTGGAAAGTTCAAGTTTGCATGTTTAATAGATAAAACATGTATTTAGGGTTGCATGTACACCATAGGAGTGTTAGAATTCTCTAAACCCTTGAGTGGTATCGGAGCCTAGGATTGTTTTCATTTTACTTGATGCAAACTTGTTTTTCAAAACCAAAATCTGCCCAGAATGGAAAACTCGACGAGTTTTGGCCAAAAACTCGTCGAGTTCATGTGTTAAGGCATGAACTCGACGAATTCCTTGGTGAACTCGACGAGTTGAGCTTCCAGTTTGCATATTTTCGTGTTTTTTGGCTGATTGGACTAGGAACATTACCCTAAGCTGTTTTTGAACTTGTAAACATGTTTTTGATGAGGTAATGTTCATGCTAATCCAATTTCATAGATAATTGTTAACAGATTCATGTTTTGTATTAGTTTAATGGTTAGGCTAATTACATGAAAAGTGTTTGATTTGAATTATCTTGTTCTTATGAGTTGATTTAGCTTAATAGAAAAGTTATGTGATAATATGTTTTCAATCCAAATTAATCTAAAAGTTGTTCATAATATGTGTTTTTGTAACTTGTTGTCAAGTTATATGAAAAGTCACATTTATGATTATTAAAACTCATAAGATTTCCATAAGTTATGAAAAATGGAGAGTCTTATTTTAAATGTTTCAAAGTCTTCCATAACTTGACCTCAAGTTATGGAACTTGAAAATTTTTTTCATTAAAACTACTTTAAACACATAAGTTATGGAATTGAAAAGTTTTCGAATAGTTCAAAACTTGCCCTCAAGTTTTGGAATTTGTAAAGTTTCCCCTCATGAATACATTAATTCCAAGTCAGACCCTTAGAATTTTAAAAGTTAAACTTCAACCCTTATACTTTATAGTATTATAAGTTAATATATATATATATATATATATATATATATATATATATATATATATATATATATACCGTTAGTAGGCCTCATCCACAAAGTCGGTCTATAAGAGGGGTATAAGGTTACTGCTTATAAAATGGCAGTTTAATGGGTGTCCACTCTCACCCATCGCTTCCTTGACTGGTGGAGGGTCGTTAGCCGAATGGGTAGGATGAGGACTATAATTCTCCCTTCATTATAAGTATAATGATAAATATAAAGTAACTAAACCTTTTATAAATTCCCAATCTTAGTTACATTAGGAAAATGTGAATTTGATGCTAACCCATGAAATTACACTTTGCACTTTGCTTAAGTTGTTAGTGGAGCGTGTGTGGTTAACCGGCACACTAACCTGGATTTAACAAGGTAGGCAAAGGGTAACTTAATGTTTATCATAGGATCGGTGGAACGTGTGTGGTTAATTGGCACATCGATTAAGTGATAAATATTAAGGGTACCAAGTATATTTGCATGGTTATTCACAACTTGTTTTGTGATCCTAGGCATCGCAATCACAAAATTTGAGAGGGAACAACAAGATTGAAACAAGCCATTTAAAAGTTCAATGAATCTCAAAAGATCTAGGAGTTTCAAATCCAGTTCAAACCTAATAAATTATTTCGTTTTTCATGGTGGAAATTGGTGAATTGTCATTCGCCTACCTTCAAATATTTTATAGCTTGGATTACAACATCCCTCTTCTAAGTTATAAAATATTGTGTTGGGTCCTAGCCTTAATATTTCATATTGGGTGTTATATTAAGGACTTTAAATCAACTATCTTGAATATCTCCCAAAAGATGTCTGGTTCAGACAATTATGATCTTCCCAAAACTCTTAGAACAAGCTTTCCTAATGAAGATGACGTCCCAAAAATCATTCTTCACTCCCTCCACCTCCTCCAATTATTCTCCCTAACCCACAAGTTCTTGAATAGTTCAAGGTCACTCAAGCCCTATTTGTAAGCAATGTCTATGTGTGCTCACATCTTGGAGATAAATTCACATATTGACAAGCCGGGAGAGTTGGGTGTCAAAGTCTTGAGAAAGTTGGTTGTTCAATCACTTTCTAAGTCTCATAGTGAGTATCCTTTGGAACTTCTATGTAAAAGACTATGACATGACCCTTAATGATCTTGTCTATTTGCTTGGCGCTGCTAAATCGGCAATGATTTGGAGCACTGGTAGAGCAAATTTGATTAAGAATATCAACTTCCCAGACTTCCATGGACATTGACAATGGTAACATTGAATATCCAGAAAAGCTTTCTTTTCCCGATGGAAAGTGATCGGCCATAGCCAAATCGGTTGACCAAATGGTAAAGAGAATGGCTAAGTCTTAGATAGTCCCATTACCAAAGAGTCCATATGTTTCTATTGCCAAAAGGAAGGGGCATTGGTTTCGAAGCTGCCCTGACTACCTGAAAGATCTGAGAGAAGGTCAAGTCAAAAAAAATTGACTCTGCTTCAGGTAAGTCCACTATCTAACTTTGTTAAGTTCCTTATTGATGCTTCTTAATACAAAATGTGACTTGGTTACATTTTGATGTTTGGCAGAATCAAGCAAAGGGAAGGAAGCTTAAAAGAAGAGTATGTTGAATCTAATCGCGAAGATGGATTTCAATCACATGGTTCGAAGCTCGGATTCTTGAGCTACTTCTTAGGAGTTATGATAGATTGCTAGGAAATATGTAATAGCATAGTTTTCATTTAAAGTTTCATTGTAAGGAAAAAAGTTTTTTCTGCATTTTATAAATAAATAAAATTTTGTTTTATTTTATTATATCTCCTTGCAATGGCATTTATGAAAAATTGATGTTTGTATGTTTCTAGCAATATCAGAAATATGAATTTGATTCTTTCATTTGTGGAAATGTCTAAATTTACCAAATAAGGAAAGATTCTCATCACTCAAGTTTCAATTGGACCGAAACTTGGAATTATGCAAGTTGTATAGTATGATGAATGAGAATTTTCATCTTTGGAAAATTAAGACTAATTCCTTGTTCACATGTATATGTGAGTCAAGTGAAGGACTAAGGGATCGAGTACACATTCTTGTGCACTGGTCAAGTCCACCACAAAAGATCAATAAGACTATTCGTCATGATTTACTAGTTTAGTAAATTTGGTTATACTTAACAATTTAAGTATAATTCTGAAACATTGGAAAAGTTTCGATGAATGGCAGAACAAATGGGAATAATCATATTAGGAAGAAAGATAAAAATTTCTCAAATCTGAAAAGATGGGAGAGTACTTTAGTATCATGTTTTGTGATCATCTTAAGGATTAAGAAACCATATCACAGTTGGTCCTCTAAGGACATCTTAGGGCATTCCTATGACTAAGAAGAGGAATCGTGAATTGTTGAAATGCTTAAATCAAGAAGATGAGTCATACTTCGTTCCAAAACAAGTCTTAGAGTCATACTCCAAGATTGTAATTTGAGTGACACATCTTAAAGAAGGTTTATCAACACTTGTCAAATGTAAAAGTAAAATGTGTCCTACTCTTGTACATTTGAAATTGGTAAGTTGTGATGTTTTGGATAAAATAAAGACCAACTTAGGCCAATTGTGTGAAGTGTTTGTCTTGATAAGAATCTGCACTATCTCTTGAATATTTGTTTGTCAAAGAATGGGTCTTGGCAAGAGAATCTTATATGTCAAGAGGACACTGGGAGTCTAAAAGATCCTGAAAGAATTTCAAGATCTAATCAAGAATAAAACATGTAGTTTCTAACTAGCTCACAACTTGAGGTTATAACCTATCGTGTTGACATTTTCCAATTTATGTGCCTATTCCAGTTAAATTTGGCTTTGCATATGAGTTCTGAGAGTTCTCAATTGGTTGCATAACAACTTGGAAGCAATGGCAGGCCCTTGTGCTGCCAGGTGGCAAGAAGTTAAGACCACACAAGTTCAATCCATATGAGTTTGGATTTGTCACTAACCTTGTCTTGTGATTATGGTTTTGACAAATTCACATGGATAGGAACACATACACCATAAAATCTAAGTGTCATAAGGTTTCTCTCCGATTCATGAAAATGATGGTGAGGATACACTTTCAATAAGTAGATTTTAATGAGATAGCAATTGTGATATTTGCGATCTCAAAGTCATTAGTGGAGCATGTGTGGTTAACCGAAACACTAACATGGACTTGTGAGAAATGGCAAAGGCCTAAGCAATTGAGACTATGATTACGGCATCCCTTTTCATAGTTCTGGAAATAATTTAGACACACATAAGAGCTATATAAGGAAAGGTGTATGATTTTGATAAAGTTTTATAAAAACATCTTGTATCAGAAGTCTAAACTTTGGTAAGAAAGTCAATAAAGAATTGATTTCTAGAAGTCCGGCTGATTTCTGAGTACATGTCAAAGCTAGTGGAAGCATAAGTGTTATAATGATAATTCTCATGTTAGTGGGAGTGTTAGGTGTGTCAGACCCAACAAATAATAGGGGTACGATATACTCCAAATAACACTACTATATTGCACTAAAAGGTAGTATAAGGCAAGTAGGGTCGATCCACAGAGACACGGGACAATCGGTCTAATACCTCTTTGCGCAAGGTATTTGTTCACAAAAGATTAAGAGTGGGGTTCTGAATGCAATGATTAAACAAATCAAAAACACAAGTAATCATCTAAGTGAGTGAATTAAATTCAGATTTTGTAAGGACTCCAACTCCATGTATGACAATCCAACAATGTGAATCAGAGATGACCAGACATTTGTTTCATTCTATCTAAGTCGGTACTTGAAAGTGTTAACAACCTCTAACACTTTCCATTCACCACATTAATCAATCAAAACAAACTCTTTGATTATTCCTAACCTTACTAACCTAATCTAAACAAGCTCTTAGAAGTAGATTAAAAGATTGCATTAAGCTTATTGTGAATGTCCCCAACAACACCCAATACTCCTCACTAGCTCGAGAGCGTAAGAATGTGTGAAAAGATTTACACTAAATTCATTCACAAGAAATCAATTTAATGCTTGTTACTTAGTTCAATTCACAAAACAATTACGAATTTTGCAAAATGAATAACTCGAATGACCTAACCCTAATTCAAATGGCCAATAAGAATCATTATTAGAATCAAACATTCGATTGAAGTAAAATCAGTTTCACTAGATAGAAATTAAACACAAACATCAGGTCATATGATTTGATTCACAACTAAAAAGTCAAAACATGAACTTTGAGAAGTTAGGGTTCTAGCCACACATGGCTAGAACAAGATCACAAGTCTAAAAGATGAAATTAAGTGTGATTACCACTTACAAAAACGAGAATTAATGTTTCCAAATGATTAACGGACAAACCCTTGAAAAAACCTTCGAATTCTCCTCTCCAATGGTGCTCTGATATGTTGTGTGTATGTAAAAATGGCCCTCAACCCGTAATATGAAATATAGGAAAAATTGCCAAAAGTTGGTTTTTGGGTCGAAGACGGCCCGTGTTAAAATAGGCTAAACTGACACGGGTCGTGTTCAGCAGCCAACACGGCCCGTGTTGATTTGCACTAAACTGACACAGCCCGTGTTCAGCATGGTCAACAGCTTCTTCTTGGTCAGACACGCCCCATGCCTACTTTTCAGTGTAAATTCAACACACCCCGTGCACCTCTCTGACTCCAATTCCAAACTTGATTTTTCCAACTTTTTTGTTCTTCGCTCGATCATCCCGAAATCTTCACCAATGCTTCCCGACACTTCCCAAAGCGCGTTCCAACCTCCGGTTTACCTGAAAAAGACATAAAAGTGTGCAAATAAGGTTGTTCTGGAGACTAACATGAATATGATGAAATGTAAGAAAAAGGAAGAACAATTATGCTAAATAGATGCATGAAATGGGACTAAAAGGTGTGCAAAAAGGTGAACAAATAGCACCTAACAAGGACCATGATAATTATGATAAGTGCTGCAAGTTAGCAATGTTAATCATAGAAAACAAAAAGTTTCAATTGGGAAAAGTTGTTTTGCTATAATTAAGGGAGAGGAAATTATACTGCATTTCAATTCTAAAAGCTTAGATTGAGGTTTTAATTATCTTTAGTCAAGGATATATATATATATATATATATATATATATATATATATATATATATATATATATATATGAGTTTTATGTTGGAATGGCTCAATATAAGGAAATTCTATATATGGGTCCATTATTTGCATTCTAAAATTCGATTATGATTACGGCATCCCTTTTCATCATCTGAATTATGAGAACTTGGAAAATAGAAATAGAAATATTATAGCAAAAGACTAGTCATCATGTCTTTATGTGAGACATCATGAATCGTGTCCCATATGCTTCAGATATTGGATCGATTGCATATGCTATAATATGCATCCCTTTTAAACTTTTCCAAATGCCTAGAGCATTAAGAGGGAAAAAGTACTAGAGTTGGATAGGACTAATATGATTAAGAAATTTTCGAGGACTTATTTTCCAAATGCCTAGAGCATTAAGAGGGAAAAAGTACTAGAACTGGATAGTACTAATTTGATTAAGCAATTGTCGAGGACAATATAAGGTTTACAAAAGATTGGTTGCTCATGGACAGTTGGAAGTATAATGTTAATTTTGGAAGGACCATATTGACATATTTTGAAAAGAGGCAAATCTTGTTCAGAAGTGATAGTCAAAATGGGAATATGGAAATGTTCCCATATGTGGAAGTTATTCATTAAATCTGTGTAAGGTTAGGAAACTTAATGCAAGAAGGATGTTCATAGCAGTGTACTTTGAATATGAGACTTTTTTTCCATGGAGTTGATCTCCATTGGAATACTCTGTAATGTCTGTTGACAAGTCTTTGTGACTTTGTGCATAATCATTACAAGAGGATCATTGCATATAAGTTTAGAATCTAACAAATTTAGGTAAATGACAGGAATTTGGAATTCTTGCATTTGCGGTAAGGATTTTGGATTGTGAAATGAGAATCATTGGAATTATGTTCAGTCGATCTATTTCACAAAGTAAAGATCATAGAAAATCTTAGTGTGCATACTTGGTGTATGGCATAACTAATGTTTGGAAAAACATAGTGTGCGTACTTGGTGTACGACATGACTAGTGAACATAATGTACATGCTTGGAGCATGGGACTACTATTGTTTTAATTCAAGTATAAAGTTGATAATTTGAAACAGTATGAAATGAATAATGTGTAATCAATATGGTGATAAACAAAAGGTGTTCTATTTATATTCATAAGTTTTGAGACCATATCGGATTCGATTATTCTTGTGTTTCACTTTGCATGTTTTGACTTCCATAATAACTAGGTCATGCTTCCTGAATGACTGAGTTATTCAAACCATCCACAGTCGGTCATATGTTGGAAGTAGATATGAATCAAGACTATCATGAAGCTGGTTTGTAGATGTCCAAGGTAGTGGACATAGCAAGAGTTGCTGCAACATTCATGAGTGCTCATAACTTCTGAGTATTTGATTAAACCCATGCTCACTTGACTCGCTTCATGTATTTTATCATGAGTGATCATGAGACGATAATATATTATATTCTTCAAACCTAGAGATATGAGTTGTTGCCTATGAGTTGGTTATACATTGATTGTATGAAAACGCATTGGTAACTCGATGTTATAAAACCTGACTTTGTGTATGATTCAACAAGTAGTAGAATAAGCATATGAGTCGAAGTTTATCCATTCCTTTTATCCTTAAGGGGATAAAAGCGATATCTGTGGGCCCCTCGATGATTTAGTGATGACACCCTGAAGTGCTTGGCCAAGCCTGGACTAATGTGATTTGTTCAATTAGTCGGTCATCATAAATCGGAAATCGGGAAACAACAAATGGACAGAGAGAATGATTATAATCTATGTCTCAGCCCATATGATATCTAG
This sequence comes from Lactuca sativa, assembly GCF_002870075.4. Taxonomy (NCBI): domain Eukaryota; kingdom Viridiplantae; phylum Streptophyta; class Magnoliopsida; order Asterales; family Asteraceae; genus Lactuca; species Lactuca sativa. Next base: position 206,335,285 of record NC_056624.2, read on the forward strand.
AATGGAGGAATATATGATCCCTTATCTAATGGACGCGTCATTGACTTGTTCAGAGTTCTACAACAGCTTTTAAGAGCTACGATTGCTAGTCGGGTTTTGGAGTCATACGCAATAATAGTTTTAGACTTATCCAAGTAGGACACTGTTGGATTAGTGTCTAAGCCCATAACTATAATTGGTATGTACTTGACTCGAGTGGCATGGTCCATTTGGGTTGCATGGCATCGGAACAATTTGGATAGACTTTTGTGAGAAAAGGATAATTATGATTTGTTAATATATTATAAGTTCTAATATATTAATATGAAATCATATTATTTAATTAGTATTGATCAAGAATTAATTTTGTGATCAAAAAGAGACTAATTAAATATATGGGGATTGATTGTGTAAATCATTCATTCTTATATATGTGGGCTTATGATCCATAGTTCTTCATGTTGGGCTAAACCCATGGAGTAACCCATGGATACTCCATTGAGGCTTTTACCCATGGAGCACGAAGAATATGGAAAGACATGAGTTACATGGTGTAACCCTAATAGCCACAATATATAAGGACCTCATGGCTCAAGAAATTGGCACTAGTGTGTGTACACATGAGGGCTAGCCGATTTGAGCATAGGAACATTTTCTCTCAAGTTATTCCAAGTTGTAGGTGATATTGTGTGAACCATTTGAAGTGTCACATTTGAGGCACTAGGCTCTTACGCTCCATGAAATCAAGCTACATGAAAACGTATATCTTCTCACTTGTTTATGTTACCCAAGTATCAATGATTGTATGCTAGTTAGGGTAATACCTTGGAAAGTTCAAGTTTGCATGTATAACAGAGAAAACATCGATCCAAGGTATTTAGGTTTGCATGTACACCATAGGAGTGTTAGATTTCTCTAAACCCTTTAGAGATTATAGGGGATAAGAGGGTGAGTGTATCTGAGTGGGAGTAATCACTTCGGATTATCTAAGGAAAACCATGGAGTGAGCCCATGGCGAATTAGTGAGAGAGAGTGTTGTGATACTACGGGGAGCCGTAGTGCTCACCAGTCTACAAGAGACTGTTGTGATACTGTAGGAATTCGTAGTGTTCACCAGTCTGTGAGAAAGTGTTGTGATACTGCAGGGAGCCATAGTATTCACCAGTTAGCGAGAGAGTGTTGTGATACTGCAGGGAGCCGTAGTATTCATGAGTCAATGAGAGAGTGTCATAGGCCTGCAGGGAGCCGTAGCCTTCACGGGTTAATGAGAGGGAATGTTATGATACTACAGGGATCCGTATTATTTGCTAGTCAGAGCATGACGCAGAAGAGTTTTTAGGCTAAGGTAGCCTTATTCATTGAGTTTTGAGAACCTGGTGGTCGGACCAAGGGCGAGACTGGGGTCTCCATATTTTTCGGGAATCGTTATATTCTAAGTTAAGTTGTGGTTATCGCAAACGAAAGGAATTGGAGAATTGATGTACGTGTGGGTTGCGAGTCATGGGTCATGAGTTGAGTGCTTCAATGGGATGAGTGGTTCCAACTCTGTGTCGAACCTGACTCTCGAGTTTGAGTTTGGCTTTGTTGGTGTATTGAGTAAGCGAATAAGATTTCGGATTTAGATATGGGTTTCATTTTGAGGGGTATTGTGTGTCATTTGATGTATTAGACCTGAGTGGGTCAATTCGTTTGTATGGTAAGGACCACGAGACACATGGAGCTAATGAGTAGTAGACGACAGAGGTGGAGGGTTAGACAGATTCAGTTGGGATTATAGTATTAGCTTGGGGTAAAGCGGACTTCATGACTTGTGTGTCACAATGGGCCGAGATAGTTGTTGTGAGAAAGAATTCAGTGAGACATTTTGGGCATGAAATGGGTAACCTTTGGAGGTTTAACTGTGGGGTCGGGAGTTGACCTGATGCTCAGTGATGAAAGGGATGTCTGAGAGGGAGTTGGGACTTATGATTATTAGATGTTAGAGGATACTTCTGAGTAAGCATGATCATTCTCTTGTGTCTGAGGACAGGGTGTTGAGAATTCCTTGTTTAGATGGGTTTCGATTACAGTACAGTGGATGGGTCTCTGGTGTAATGTGACCCTTTCGTTCCTTGGAGTATGATTTGGATCGTTTTGTATGTCTCGTATGAGTGATCGGTAGCCAATTTTTGGGCTTTGATTTGTTTCTATCAGTCGCAACGAGAGAATCAGAGGGGCGGTGAGTTATCAAGGTCTGTTATTTAAGGATCGAATAACATGGTTATAGCTTGAGATGGCGGTTTGGCAGTGAGACATGCCACTAGAGTTTCCAGATTTTGGAGAGTCAAAAGGGGTATCATAGTGGCAGAGGAGTCTGTGCTTATTCAGGATTGGGAGCTCCTGTTTGAGTTCCAGTGTCCTTGGAGGAAGATAGTTGTGTGGTATGAGATCCTTTCGGTGGTATTTGCGGGTTAGTGGGTTTGATCTGTGTATTTCTAAGGAGCGATTTCGAGGTCGAAATCTAATTCAAGTGGGGGAGAATTGTAACATCAGGAATTCTAGGTATATTAATGGTGTGTTTATTTTAGAGTTTATTGAGTGACTCGACGAGTTGTGATTCCAACTTGTCGAGTAGAGTCGAGATGACTGTGTGGGTTTAATGAGCAGACTCGACGAGTCAGAGAGCCGACTCTCCGAGTAGGTGTTGGGTAGTGAAACCCTAAATCCTTGGATTTGGGGCCTATATAAGGGACTTATAGTCTCATTTGCGGCTCATGAGTTGCCCAACTTCGCTTAGAGAAACCCTAGTCGCCTTTTTGAGCTAAAAGAGAGAATGTTGAGCTTATATTGAGTATTTTGGTGCATCATTGGAGGGGAAGAGAGGGAATTCAAGAAAGGAACGAGAAGGGGTTGTTAGATATGTTGCTTTTCATCCAAGAGCTTCTGTAAAAGGTGAAAAGTTCATACCTTTATCATTCTTACGGTTAGATCTCTTGATTTTGGAAGGTTAGGGTTTATGCCACCTTTATTTGGAGTTTCGAGCTTACAGAGTTTTCTTGAGGTTTAGACCTCAAATTTGGACCTTGTGAGGTCCCTAGAGTCCAAAGGTCCCAACTTTATTCACCCATATGAAGGATATTGTGCTTGACACATTGTGAGATCATGTTTTTGTATGTTGGGGCAAAACTACCATGCATGAACATAAAGATTGAAGCTTTACATGACAATGGAGTCTTAGGATGCTAGATCTAGTGTTTGGATCAGTAGAGCTGCTTTGAATCGTCAGAATGAGAAATCATATTGAAGGGACTCGCCGAGTCTATGAGCTGACTCGACGAGTCAAGGTGGATTTTCGCAATATGACAGAAGAAACAGGGGACTCGACAAGTCACACAGATGCACTCGGCGAGTCGGGTCAAACATGGACTGTTGACTCGAGTTTGACTTCTATTGACTTTAGGGTTTGGTTATACATGAGTAATGGAGACCATGGAGGGGTAAAATGGTCTTTTACCCAATCCAAGAGTTAGAAAGAGAAAGAGAGGGAAACCTTTTGATATTGAGAATGTATGGAGTATTAATTAGAGATATTTATCCTATGTGATAGATGGAGACTAGTTCGAGATTTTTGTGTGCGAGATTATTACTTATTAGCTTTTGAGGTGAGTCTTCTCACTATACTTACCATGTGTGGTATCTTTGTGCGAACGAGATGTCTTATGTGCTTATCTATGTATTGTGATATTCTACATTATGTCTTTGTGATTTATTTTGAGTATTGTTATTACGAGCTTCCTGAGATAGGACCGGAGGGTCCACCCGAGTTATGGGATCGGAGGGTCCCACTGAGACACATTGACCGGAGGGTCTTATCTGAGTATAGCCATGAGAGGCTATTGAGATGTGTGTCGTATTTTGGGGAACTCACTAAGCTTCATGCTTACTGTGTTATGTGTTATGTGTTTCAGGTACTTTTCATGATATCGAGAAGGCGCCGGCTCAATTGTACACACGAGAGAAAGAGTTATGCTTGGAGGGTCCTGGATTTGTGATAAACAATTTTAAATAAAAATGTGTTGAAAATTTGTTACTAGTGATTTTGAGGAAAGGTGACATATGTTTAATTGTGTTTTGAAATGAAAAATTGGTTTTAAATTTTACGTTGTTACTCAAGAACGAAAAGATGATGAGTTATTAGATGAAATAGTGCATATACTTGTAGAAGTTGGCTTCACTTTGCCATCTTTGATATCTTGCAGATACTTCGAGCAACTTCGTTTCCAATGCCCATGGTCGTTGCAGTAAAAGCAGATAGCCTCTTTGGTATCAGAAGAGGGTGGGTGATCAGAACTGGACTTTCCATTGGTGCGACTATTGGATGACCCTACATGAGACTTTCCCATCCAGTTTTGTTTGGGATGACCTTTCCTCTTTTTACCCTTTTCTTGTCCAATGGATAGGACGGTAGCACTAGCAGGAGTGGAGGGAATACCTTTTCCCTTCATTCATGCTTTAGTTGTCTACATGATATTGTGCAACTGAGCCAGGGTGGTCCCACTGTTGTTCAGATGATATATCAAAATGAACTAATCATAACAACTAGGTAAGGAGTTTAGGACTATGTCAATAGCTAACTCCTCATCAAAATGCACATTTAGCCTAACAAGGCTATCCACGTAACGTTGCATCCTTTGTACGTGGCTACAAACAGATCATCCCTCCTTCATCTTGCATGCCATGAGGCACTTGACTACTTCATACTTTTCTTGACGAGCTCGCTTATGGTACTTTTCCACATGGTTCTTTTTCATCTTGTAGGTCTTGCAATCCTCATAAAACCTTTGCAGCTACGGGGTCATGGTGGCTACCATGATGCAAGCAACTTTTGTTGCATCATCATAGTGCTTCTTATAGGAGGCTAATTCTTCAAGAGTGGCCCTCTCTTCGTCAATCTCATTGAGTTCCTTTTCGAGAACGTATTCTTTGTTCTCAAATCGAAGGTTCATGTTGATATTTCACATCCAATCATTGTAATTTTAACCATACAATGTGAATTTGGAGTAAATTGAAAGCAAGGAGAAGTTATGGTGGTGGGAGGAGGAGGAACCAGAAGCATCAGTTGGAGTAGACATCTGTAAAATGAAGGTAGTTTTAGTTAGATAAGAATAATTCCTAGTATAATAACCTAAAATAAAATATTAAGGCTAGGATCCAACTATATAATTCACAACTAAGAAAATAGATGTCGTAATCTAATTGTAAATTATAGAGGTAGGTGAATGACGATTTACACATTTCACCAAAAGAAAACAAAATTTGAAAGAAATAAAGTTAAGTGAAATTCCTAGATCTTTTGAAATTTATTGAAACTATTCAATGACATGTTTAATCTCAAATTATGCTCTTCTATTTGTGACTGGGATACCGAGGATAACAAACAAGATGTGAATAACCATCTAAATGTGCTTAGTAACCTCAACGTCGTTTATCATCTCAATTGATGTGTTGGTAAACCACACACGTTCCATCAAAAATGATAATCTATGAGATACCCATCACAACTCTTTATTAGTCCCTATTATTGTGTTGGTTAACCACACACGCTCCACTAACGACTTATACAATGTAATGTGTAATTTCATGGGTTAGAATACAAATTCACATTTTTCTAAAGTATCTATGATTGAGATTTTTAATAAAAAAGTTTTAGTTACTTTTAATAGCATTATACCTTTAATGAGAATTAATTTTTCCTATCAAATCCGTTCAGCTAACGACCCACCACTAATCAAGGAAGCAGTGGGTGAGAGTAGACACTCATTCAACTACCATTTTATAAGCAATTTTCTTATACCCCCTTATAAACTAGCTTCGTGAATGAGGCGTATTAGCGATTTGACTGACTTATTCTTATACATATAGTAATAATTTAATTATTAACAATTAAATATATTAAAACAATTAAGGATTATCTAATTAAATTAATCAAATAATTTAATCGTAATCCTTACCCTCTAATTTTTGAAAGTTAGGATAAAGGATTCCAATTTTATAATTATCCATTTTAATCAAATTAAGCTAACAATTATCAAATATGGAAACCCTATAAGCCTACCATTTTCAAAATTACTTAGGGATGAAGGCTAGGGTTTCCAAACCCTGGCCCTTAAATTCGAAATCCAAGGGTGGGAGGCTAGGGTTTCCAAAACCCTAGCTCTGGTCAAAATTTTGGCCTCTTAGGGTTTAATTTCAATATGCCCTAATTTGATCTATTCTTCTATATAGATATTAAATAGAAAACAAACCAAATGCTCTGATACTGTTGGGTCAAAAATATGGTTTATACTTTGCTTTTCTAGGAAAATATATTTTTCTGTAATTTTGTGGCTGTGTACGGCTACACATGTGTACGACCGCACATGCGTGTGCAGCTGTACACTCGCGTGCTGCTGGTGGCCCATGTCTCATATATATAGGGTGAGGAGTCATGTGAGTGTAAGGGTAGAAGAGTAAGAGACAAGGAGCGCATATTGTAGAGAGAGAAACTAGAGAGAAGAATTATGTGTGAGAGAGAATCTTATGTGTTGGAGCATCATTCATATCATTGAATACATCACAAGATTCATATTATTCTTCTTCTCCTTCTCTTCTATTTTCATCTGAAATCATCCAATTGATTGGGATTCCGCACTCCGCACCATCAATTGGATTTGATTGATACACAAGCAGATCGGGGACTTACAGATACCACTGATGGGATTTAGGTAAACAAACAAAAAAAAAACTCTTAAGTTTGCATGCAACCTAAATAGGATCTATGTTTTCTCTATTGAACCTATAACTGAGAACGTCAAAAAGAAACCTACAAACCCTAGGCAATTTTCAAAATTAACATTATAAGGTTTTATGATTACATAAATTTTAGTTGTTATAGCAAACAACTTGAATTTCTCTTGAATATCTCTTGGAAGCAAGCACCACAAGTGTCGTGCCTCTAATGGAATCACACCTAAACTAGCAAGAGAATAAATTATGAGAGAGGAGAGAGTTATGTGCAATGCTTGTGGAGGGAAGGCATAGGACGAAAACAAGGCTAGGGGATTCCTTATATATAGTTGAGGAAACTTGGTGCTAAAGCTAGGGTTAAAGAGATATGCCCTAGATCCTTTGCTTGGTGACCAAGCAGCCCAAACCCTTTGTCCATGGGGCCTTGGACAAAATCTCCTAAGGTTTCCCATGAGATTTTTATCCACCTCTTTCAAGAGGTTCTAGAGCCTTCCTTTATCAACTATTAATAAATAAGAAAATAGTCTTTGTAATTTTAATTAATTCAATTAATCCCAAAATTAATTCCTGTTAATTTCTGATTAATTATTAATTAAATAATATGATTTCTAACTAATATATTATTTTCATAACACATTAATAAACCAATTATTTAATTTATTGTTCACATAATAAGTTAATCACTCTCTCTCTATAAAATCACATTGTCCAGTTGTTAGGTTTAAGGGCAACCCAAAGGATTGTGTTACTATCAATTTAAGTATATACTAACTTTAGTTATGGGCTTAGACACCTAATCCAATAATTTTAGCTTGCTACTTTAGTTTTGAAAGTACATTGCTATTATAGTAAAACTTAGATCCTAGGGTGCATGTACACTTAGGACGATTTTTAAATGCTTTTTTTGCCTCTATCTAGTATATAGTTGCATAGAAAACTCAACACTATCATCATTGAAATGGCTAAAGATGATATTTTAAATGAAGAGATGAAAATACCACAAGGCTTCACTTCATATTCAAATGTCCTAATCATAGAAAACCATGGAGCAGTTAGAGTATATATCCGAATAGAAAAGGAAAGTTTTTTTTTATTTAAGTGCTATCATTATGATAGAAAAAGGGCACACAATACGATTTCACAATGACCATTTACAAAAATCAAAAGAACAATCATGATAGAAATGTCGATTGTAATGACAATGTTGAAGTTAATAATGTTACCAATGAGTTCTTTATTTGTTGTTATCATGATATGGTTAAGCTTGCACATGAAGATTGAGTTGGGTTGTTAATAGTGGAGTTATGTATGATGTAACATTATAAGAGATTTTTATTCATCTTACACTCCTAAGTAACTTTGGAAAATTTAGGATGGATATTAATGAGTTATGTAATATAATTGGTCTCATAGATGTTTGTTTAAAGTTCGCATTTTGACAGAGCTGATTTAAGATAATGTAAAACATGTTGTGGATATTATAATTAAATTGATCTCTATAGGTTTACTTTATGATGATGGCTACTTACAATAATTTTAGTAACAGAATATGGAACTCACTCATGGTTCTTTGAATGGGCAAATAGGAAAGAGATACTTAAAGTTGTACATGGCATATAATAAGATCTCCAAAGTCTTTGTCTATTCTTTGATAAAATATTGACTTTACGAATTTGTATCATAAGAGACTAAGTCACATAAAGGAATATTTCTATTGCTAAAGAGAAACATATTGATAGGCACGCATGATGTTCCTTTGAAGAAATTTTATAATTGTTTAAGAAGTTAGCAAAATTGTGTTTTCCTTAAGATCCATATTGTCTCCAGGAAGGATAGGGTATATGATCTAGTACGTTTCGATGTATGTAATCCCATGAAGACCAGATCACTTGGAGGTTGCTCATAGTTTGTCATAGTTATCGATGATCGTTCGAAGAATGTATAGGTGTACACTAAATTTTAAAGATCAAGTATTATTTATGTTTAAGCATTCATGTTTCGACTGAGTAACCAGATGAAAAGAAGCTTAAGTGCATTTAGATAGATAATAGAGGTAGATGTAGGGATGAACATCATAACTGGGTACCTACTTTTAGAATGGGAACCGCCCCGAAACTGCCAGTTCCAGTTCCTAAAGTTATGGAACTGCCTTAAGCGATTCCGATTCTGGTTCTCATTTTTTCGGAACCACCACCTGCTGGGTACCCGCCAGAATCGGTTTATATATATATATATATATATATATATATATATATATATATATATATATATATATATATATATATATATATATATATATATATATAATTCGTATGAATATGTGTGTCTTATTTAAACCGGTTTGGAATATATTTGTCCAATTTTGTCCGTCTTTGATCCGAGTTGATTCAATTTAGACTGAACTAAATTGTGGTTTTGTTGAAAAAAGTTAATAAAATTGATGTAACCGCGTTACCCGCTCTTGGAACCGGAACCGCCGATTCCGGGACTAGTTCCAAAAATTTAAGAACTGCCTAGATTGGTTTCGGTTTTGGTTCTAACTTTCTAGGAACCGTCAGTTCTAGTTTCAGTTTTGGTTCTCCCTAAATGAGGCGGGTACCCGCCTATGCGCATCCCTAGATGAATGCATTGGGTCCTTTGATGTTTATTGTAAAAAGCATGGTATTCAGCCCCAAAACACTCATTCATAAGCGCCACACTTGAATGGTTTAGCTTAATCATGAATAGAACATTCGCGGAGCAAGTAGGGATAGAAATGGGGCGGGGTTGACCATCTCTGTCCCCATCCCCCAGTGTCTAACCTCGTCCCCATCCCCATCCCCATCCCCGATGGGTGCGGGAAATCAAATCCCCTCTCTTTTGTATTTTGGGCTTTTCCCCAACTCATCCTCAACCCATCCCCAATCTATCAACATAATAAACTCAACTTACACAAAAAACCAAGTTTAATAAGTGATCAAAACCATATGCCATAAACAGATTATGTTTACATCAGTTATAAAGTTTAACAAACATCAAAACAAAAAGTGTCGATTTGATATACAGATCGACGAACAAAGTGACGATTGATGAACTCTTGGAATTGGGAACATAATTTGGTATATGGACTCTATCTCTAATGGTCTAATATAGATCAATTCATTTTAGTGAACTTAATTCAAATTCAATAAATGATCGATATTATATATATATATATATATATATATATATATATATATATATATATATATATATATATATATATATATATATATAGTTATCAAAGTGGGGGCGGGACAGGTTGAGGATGGCTATACCCGGCCCGGCCCCATCCCCGGTTTTAGCATAATGGGGATCATCAGCCCCGTATTCGGTACCCGTTTTGGTCGGGAATACTCGTCCCTGATTGGGGCGGGTCAACCGGATTCCCCACCGGGTCGGGTGGAATTTCCATCCCTAGGAGCAAGTTAGATATTTATGCTCACATGCAAGGTTTCTCGAATCCATTTCAAGCGAAGCCCAAAATAATTTCAAATTTAATGATAAAAATGTATTTATATTTTTAAATGATCCTAAAATTATCTAATAAATCATATTTTCTATTTTCCTGCTATATTTTGCATTAATTTTAAATATATGGTAAACATAGCTAAAGAATATGCATCATATTAATGATTTCTAGTTTCGTAGATTTGAATTATGGTTGCTATTCAATTTGTAGTCAAATATAGGTTATGCAATTTAAAATGGAAATGGCACCAAATGAAAGCAACACAAATTTTTCAATGTTTGGAATCTATCGGATACGTGGTGAACATGTATTGGTATCAATGGTGTGTTTCATTTATACATCAGTGTCAATGGTTGTCTCATTCCCTATAAAGTTCAGTGACATAAGTCTTTGGGTGATTTGTTAGAAGGTAAATAAGTTCAAAAGTTACTATATTTGGAGGGGAAGTTCTTAGGTGGGAAAATTACCAAATTTGACAAAGAATCGGGCAGGGCCGGTCCAGACGGTGGGCAACCCGGGCGACCGCTCAGGGCCCACGACTCAACGGGGCCCAAAATTTCTGGATTATATATATATATATATATATATATATATATATATATATATATATATATATATATATATATATATATATATATATATATATATATATATATATATATATATATATAAACCAAAATAATTTTTAGGGCCTAAATTTTGTTCAAACTCAAACTAGCTCAAAAGATAAACAATTTGACTTGCTTGTTATTGCTAATTGAACGTGATTATAGAGAAGAATAAATGATTTTTTTTAATCTTTATTATATTTTTCTTTTCGTCCCGAGCCCCATATACGTTTGGACCGGCCCTGGAATCGGGTTGGTATAGAATGATGTGTGGTGATTGGAAATTTTAAGATCTTGAATGGCATGAGTTGCAAGAAGTGTTAGTATCATATCACAATTTCATAAACACTACCAAAATATGTGTGAATAATGTTTTTTTTTTTTTTTTTTTTTTTTGCAATCGTAACTTGCTTTTATAATTATTATATGCTACTTTTGTATCAAAGGTTATAAGTACCCAAGACATAGACATATTTGTTTGTCTTTGACAATAAGATCTTGGGTTATTAACGTCCTTACTTTTTGCTTTCTTTTTCCAATTATAATCCGTATAGTTCCAAACTAAACTACTTTTATAAACTTTTTCTAACTTTATTTACAACGTTATTTTTATCTACTTTTCTAAAACTTAGATTTACAAAAAAATCTTTTTAAATCTATATCTTTACCCAAATTTATATTTAGAAAATTAACATTATACAAAAAAATGAGAAATTAAATATCATTTTATTTTTGTTCATATAAATCTTCCTATCCAATTAAATGATGACATGTATCATATTAGTATAGTAAAATATCATTAAACGAGTATTAAATGTTATATATGTCAAAATTTAATTGGATAAAATGATTTGTAGGAACAAAAAACAGGAGAATATTTAATTTCTCCAAAAAAATATACATAATTTGTTTTTATGCATGTATTTTTAAGATAGTTATGTTTTTACAAATTAGGTTTATTTTAATTTGTTTTCTAATTTTTTTAAATATTGGTTTTCATGTATGTAAGGTTGTAAAAATAGATTTAAAAAAACGCCCTTTATATATTCCTTTTCATAGATCATAAGTACATTATTATATATAACTAAGGGGCAAATATTAACGTAGCTTAATTAAGGAAGTAATTAATCATTTTTAGCTAAAAATTAAGAATTATCCCAAAATAGCTTACGAAATTGTAGGTAATTAAAGTGGGTTATTGTTTCGCCAAATGGTCTCCTATTTCGTGACAAGTATTAAAAAAAATCATTTTGAACTTGTAAAACTGAAGGTTTCAAAAAAACCTATGGTTTCGTTAAAAAAAATTTTAAGTTTTTTGAAAAATAATCATGAAATCATAACATATATATATATATATATATATATATATATATATATATATATATATATATATATATATATATATATATATATATATATATATATATATATATATATATATATATATATATATATATATATATATATATGATGGATTACAGGTTACAACAAATATATAAAAAAATGAAAAATAAAATAAAATAAAATCGTAGGCTTCATACGAAACCTACGGTGTACAAGTCCACATTGCACAATTTGTGCATTGTGCACTTGTACACTATAGGTCTCGTATGAAACCTACGGTTTTAATATATTTTTTTCGTTTTCTTTAAATTATCTCCATATACAAAAACTACTTCTAATCAACAATACGGTAAAATACTGATAAAAATTAGACGTACCTCGTTGTTTTTCGAGTGCTCCATTGAGAGAAAAAAGTAGGTAAAACCAAGAAAACAATTGTTAAAATAACCTAATCTGAAAAATTATATATTATATACCATGGGCCAATGGGCCGCGAAAAAATAGACAGACCGGGAAATAGTAGCTCATTGTCACGAATAAGTAGTTTTCTACCTTTGACCGTAGTCAACTTACGTTGACCATAGTCAACCCTGACCAATCTACTATTTCGTGGGCTACTTTTGGCTAATGTGTTTTTTTTACTATTTTTGGATAGATAATTACTGTGTTAGGCTAGATTAGTAATCTCTAAATATTATTAAAAGAGAACCTTTAATTCACCCATGAATAAATCAGAGTTCTTGATTGTGTTTTAATCCTATGTTTTCCACCCTTATATTAAATTGCTGACATCATCTTCCTCAAATAAAATTTAAATACAATTACATTTAATTATAAAATCTATAATAATTATAGAATCTTTAAATTCAGTAACTATTTTATCAATTGAAGCATATCATTCTATTTACATACATGATATCAGTTTCTCTAATTAATATTGTTCCTAATTTAACTCTCTTATTTATAGCTTTTGATTTCCAAATTTAAACCCATTTACATTTTTTTTAAAACTCATTAAACAAGCATATCAATAATTAAGTTATTAACTTATAAAATTTAATCTAATCCCACTAAATCAGCAAAATATTTAAGAGTCAAAATTAAAATCAATATTATTCATAATTTATCTCTCAGTATATCTCACATAAAATGAATCAATTTAAGATAATTGTTTGAATTTTAAAACTGATTAAATAAGAAAGTCAATTAATTTGAAGTTTTGAATTCATATAGCTGATATCTTTTTTTTTCCAGATGAATAGCCGAAATTTTCCAAGATTATATCTTAGGATCCCAATTTTTTTAGAAAATAATGATTTCCTTATTCAAAAACACCCTATATATACAATTGCACTGAAGTGGTTATTCTTACGATTTTGGATTGAATCCCATGATTTACAGTGTTCTTCTTGAGCAATCTTCTTCTCCAATTTTTTTTCCAAGCTCTTACTTGACTCTGTTCTCCTTATTCTTCTTTAATTTCTTGCATTTACTATGTTCTTATTATTTGTTATTACTATGTTATCGTTGAGAGGTCATGAAAAAAAATTAATCATTCTACTTTAAGCATATTAGTTTCATTCATTTAGTTACATAAACAAAATTATACCCTTTATATCGATTTTTTAATGTGTTGACCTATGTTTGTCAAGAAAAAGCCATAGAAGTCATTTTAATGCATGATGACAAAGCTAGTGACACGGACCAAAAGCAGGATAAAGAAGTTTTTTATTGTTACACTTCAACTTCCATGAACAAAGACGTATTTGTTGTTCCAAGGTTTTCAATAACTCTTTTATACATATTATTATAATCTTCGATTAAATTTTCTAATTTTATATTATTGAATTTGTTTATATCAATGGTTTTAGTTTCAAAATCACCATTATAGTACAAGACTTTACCTACGTGGTGTCACTTACCTTATTTGATCGTGACGCAAATAAACTTCTGGAAAAGCACACACAAGAGTTGCTTCAAAAGTTTGCTAAGGTTATCGATATTAACTTCATTTACATAAAACTAATTTTTACTTTTTGTTGTCTATTTTTATAACCGTTAATTTTTTCACTTTTAGGAGGGTAATATGAAGATTTATCCGTCCACTTTGAGATTACTTTTGGATAAAAAGTTGGCGTTCAAAATTTAAATTTCTCATTATAATTTGAAGAACAATGTTGATGGTTATGAATCTCAAACTTCAATGTTGATAATAAAATCACTGTTGAATTGAAAAAAAAATTAACATCGAACAGATAACATTCTTTTATGAAACATACTACAAACACTACACTTATTAGATTCGTTTTTTATATTTTAGTTGATCAGCTAACATATTTTTATGTACTACAAATGAAGGCGTCGTAATCTGATTCGTTTAACATTTTATCAAGATACATTAAATTTAAAGGTTTTAAATACAATATAACTAAATCTAATATTTTAAATATTTTAAAATATTATTAACTTTTAGATTGACATATGAATTTATTTTTTATATTTAGGATGCAGTTTCGTTTACTGATGAAAACGTCACACCCGCTTCGAATCTTGATAAAAGTATTGCAACAAGTCCACTAACTAAGTGGACATCCTTTAAAAAAGTGTCTGGACATGAAGAATTAAAACACAACTTGGAAGATGTTTACGAGGTTGATAATCTAGAAACAATTTCCGAACTAAACGATCATTAACATCAATGACAGATCGTACTACTGGAGAAGGCAAGCCAAAACTGTTAATTCCAAAGAAAGAAAAAGAATATATGATTTTTATGATTTGATATGAGTACTTGGGTGATTTGATTATGGTTGATTTCATATTATGTTTACATACTATTTGTTTTTGGGTTTGGTTTTTGATTACTTTGTTTCATACTATTCGTTTTTTGGATTATACTTTTAATCATTTAAATACATTTTGGGTATTATGAAATGTTGAATTATTCATCTATTTCCTTTTGGGTTTAAACTCATATGAATTTAGAATTTTAATCATTTTTTACTCTATTATTCCGTTTGAATGTGAATTTATCAACATTATTACAATGTTCTTCATTACAACTTCAATATAAATATTAGCAAACTGCAACAATTTATAAAATTATAAACTTTTATAAATCTTTTAGCCGTTCTAAAACAATTATTTATAGATCCTTGTGAATCTATTGATAAATTTAATAGTAAACATTTACCATTGAAATATTATTATTTTTTTAGATATTAATGATATCCACAATTTTACAGATTTAAATAATAAAACTCATTACAATGACGCTAGAGAGAGACGAAAACTAAGACGTTTACATTTTTTTGGAAAAGGAACTTCCCTAACAAGGGTTTCCGTGTCAGCTTTCGCGCACCGACTAATCCCCCACTGCGAACATGAGGCTATGCCTCATGCTCTAGAGTCACTGCAAGTGAACCTCCATGGCCATAGAGGTTGAGTAGTGTCAGGATTTGAACATGGATTAATAGGTTAACCACCATATCTTCCACATGTCTTACTAAGTCACCACAACCAAAGAGTAAGACATTTACACTTACAAAATAGAAGATTGAATTCTATGTCTAAAAGATAAACTTTATTTCATCATCTAAAGCAATAAATATTTTTTTATTGTGTTTCACTTATACCTTTTCCACCCTCAGATCAAATTGTTTACGTTATCTTGACCAATGTTTGGTCAAACACGTTGTCCATCAATGTTTCCGCTCAAACCTTCACTAATTTCTGTTATCCCTAAAATAAATTTCAAATCCTCCCCAAATTTAAAGCCATAACTTATGCACTGACCATCCTATATGTTTGCAAATCAACATGATATATCTTCTTAATTATTCTATTTCTTTCTCAATGTATATCGATGGTACCAAAATTCATGAAGGAAAAGTAGTCACTTGTATTTTATTCTTGTTAATATAGTAAATACTTCCAATTTTGAAGATAATAATCGGTCTCATACATGTTAAAATACAATTGCTCGATTTCCAACTATCTAACTCAATAACTTTATGTAATTATTCTTAACCTTACCATTTTCTGTAATGTTATTAATTAGATTTACTATAATTAAGTTTAAGTTGCAGAGATTTTTACTTGAAAGTGATGAGTATTAGTTGATGTTTTTATTGAAGCTTGAGGATGATGCAAAACTCAAATCCCTTAGTGTTAATATCCTACACACTTAATAATTGATTATTTCGACAAAAATACTTTTCATTAACTATGATAACAAATTTTTTGAATTAAGCATATTTTTATGTTTATAAATTTGTTTTCTCTACTCACTTGTACTAAGATGAGAAAAGATTAATCATGTCTATATTGAAAAGTGCCAAAAAGATCTTATTGGTCATACCTTTCTGACATGATCTTCAAATGCTCTTTGTTTTTTATTCGTTTTTGTGTATTTGATTTATTTCTTCAAGAAATTCAGTTTTCAACTATTTTGATAACAAATTTGTTGAATTAAGCATACTTTTATGATTATAAATTTGTCCATTTTCTATTGTTAAATCAAGTGTAAATGAATTTGAACAATCGTTAAATTTCATATTCTATAATGTAATTTATGCACTAATTAATCAAATAATATTACATATGCAAGTGGTCGGGTACCTCCAAGACAATAAGCAAACATGTAAATTATATGCAATTACACAATATTGTAATTTTTTACTGGATTTAAATGAACAATTATTTCTTTCACTTGATTTAGATTCTTGATTACTCATATAAGGTTGAAATAAAATAAAATTCTGATAAATTGAAAAAATTGTTTCGCTAAACCTTAAAACTTTGAAATTTGTTGGAAATTTTGTTATATGCCAAGTTAGGCTTCTTTTTGTGTTGTCATGTTTGCTGATTTGACTATGTAGGGTTCATTTGAAGTTCCATTTCTCTATAAGAATGTTAATGTTCACATCCAAGTGGAAACAATCACAACTGGTAAGCATTCTAAATGATTTTTTCACTCACATTAATCAAAACTATCATTTTAAGTGGTGCGTTCTCATGGATGCATACCGGTTGTCACTATATAGACCTACTAGCGGTCTATAGAAGAATCCTAGCGGCTTTATGAAGAATTTTGTTGCGTTTTCATTAAAGTATCACTCTGTCAACATTCTTCTCTATAGTTCTTTCTCTTATTTTCGATATAGATGTGTGTCACAACAATAAGGCAGAAAGAGGTGTTAGGGGCCATTAAAGAAGAAAAGCTAATATATAATTTAAAAATAATATATAAAGTGTAAATTGTAGAATTATGATATTTATTTCAATGAAAAATATGTTGTTTGATTGTTAGGTTACATATCTGGTTATTTTTTTATAATTTGATTTTGACAAGTTCGATCTAAATTTGATAATTGAAGCAGGTATGAATGATATGTGCTAATGATTTTGAAATTGTATTGCCCTATAGAAACCAACCGTAGCTTCACAAACCATTTCCTCATATCTCAGTAGGTCTTAACATTTTCCAAAATACAGCTACAAGAAGTGATGGATGCACTGCTTGAATCAATCCTCTAAACCGAATTTCATTTGTTACTTGGATATAGTGACCAAAATGCAAGATTTGTGAAAGTTCATTATTATTTATTAGTGTTAACATTTAGCAAATTATGAAACTAATATTATATTTTTGTTCATAACATGTTTTTTTTTGTAATAATTTATTTGATCGGAAGATATGTATATGTGATTGGGTGTAGCCTGAAAAATCATATTTTAATTTTTATAAGGAAAAAATACTTTGAAATCGACCAAATTACAATGTCTGAATTTGATGTTTATGGTTATGACAATTCACTTTATTTGTAATGTTTATCTAATTTCTTTGCAGAATTTTATGTTGCCGGTACATGTAGCAACTTATTGTTGCTTTTGGTTTTACATGACCAATATGAAAAGAGCCATATGAGCCTCCATGGGGGTTGGTACACCGAACAAAGTAAATTCATAAAGCTGCTACATAACATGTTTTAATCAATAAGTCGCATTATGTTGTGATAAAACGAAGATCACATAGATCATTTATGTTAAAAATTAATGTATTAAAAACCAAATTGCTCTGATATAAATATCAAATATTTTTATCTAATAAGTTTGGTTCAAAAACTCTAAAAATGAATCTAACTAATATTTTTTATTATTAAAATTTAACCTAAGACAAAGCCGCATATTAATGAGATATGTATTTAATTTATGTTCCCCGCGTTTAACGTGGGTCATAATCTAGTTTCTCCTATAACTAAACCTACCTGTACTATAAATTATGTTTTGTAGCATGAAAATTCAAAAAAACAAGCAAAAAGATGATAAAAATGTGGTAGATGAGAGAGTGACTTAAGTGAATAAAATGTATCACCAAGATGGGTTAACCAATGTTTTATGTTCAAATTATTATGCATTTTTGTTACTTAAAACGTCCACAACTCGTTGGATACTTATACACATCTTGTAATTCGAGACAAAAGTAAAAAGTATCATGGAAAATGGTGCAAATTGTGCCAAAGGCTAGCAATAGCATTCCTTTTTTTTTTCTTTTTAATTTCTTATTAAAGAAATATAGGTCCTTTATTTTATTTTTATTATTAAACATTTACATCGTTTTATTTATTGTTCGAATTATTCTATACACGTGATTGATACTCGTTACATGATTAGCGTTTCCTCTTTCATATACCATTTCCTTCCATTACCAAACTTTGATTATAATTTAGAAAAAGAATATATATATAAATTAATTAATATATTAATAAAATTAATTAATATGAGGTTGCATTTAATAGGTGGAATTTGAATAAAAAAGAAAAAAAAAACT
This sequence comes from Lactuca sativa, assembly GCF_002870075.4. Classification (NCBI taxonomy): domain Eukaryota; kingdom Viridiplantae; phylum Streptophyta; class Magnoliopsida; order Asterales; family Asteraceae; genus Lactuca; species Lactuca sativa. The sequence continues at coordinate 206,354,303 of NC_056624.2, forward strand.
ATAAAAATGAAAAATGGATATTAAATAATAAAAAAAAATCTAAAAAATGACAAGTGTCAAAATGAAGGAGAAGATGACATGTATCAAAATCATTTTTATTTATTAGGGTATATATATATATATATATATATATATATATATATATATATATATATATATATATATATATATATATATATGTCACAACTAGCACTTTTGGCTAGGAAATTCCACCATCAGGTAAGTAAGGACTATTGTGAGATTGTGCTAACACTCCTAAGTGTTCAATATGAGTTCCTAAGGAGCCATAAAGTGTTAGAATCCAAATCTCTCCAAGTATAGTGAATCTCTCCCAAATCTCTCTAAGTGTGCGAAATCTCTCCAAGAATAGTGAATCTCTCCCAAATCTCTCCAAGTATACGAAATCTCTCCAAGAATAGCGAATCTCTCCCAAATCTCTCCAAGTATAGTGAATCTCTCCCAAATCTCTCTAAGTATGCAAAATCTCTCCAAGAATAGTGAATCTCTCCTAAATCTCTCTAAGTATGCGAAATCTCTCCAAGAATAGTAAATCTCACCCAAATCTCTCTAAGTATGCGAAATCTCTACAAGAATAGTGAATGTCTCCCAAATCTCTCCGAGTATGTGAAATCTCTCCCAAATCTCTCCACGTATCTCAAATCTCTCTCAAATCTCCCTAAGTACCTTCCTCAATCGGAAACTGCTCAAAACCGGAAGAAGAAACCCCAAAAGGACCCTCTTGGTCCGGAACCTCTTGGTCCGGACTCCTCTTGGTCCTAAACCTCTTGGTCCGGAACCCCTCCCTGCTTCGGACCCTCTGATGGACTAAGGGGAAGCCTCTCATTCGGACAAGATCTCGCATGTGCTTCGGAAGGGCTAGGTTGCCTCACACCTCGGTCTGGACTCACCTGGTTCGCACATAACTCCGGATGTGAAGAAGGACTTCGGAACTCGCACAAAGCCTCCGAAACACGCATGTTGGCAACTTCGGACCCTCGCATCCTTCATCCTTCCCTCCGGAATTTAAAGAAGAGCTTCAGAAATTACCCTAGAGCTCCGAATTTCACCTTTTAGCCCCAGATTTTGGTCATTTTCGGACTTTTTCACCATTTTAAGGTATTTTGAGGTCGGAAATCCCACCAAACTCATGTTTTTCTTAACTAAGACCCCTAAAACCATTATTTTATGCTAAAATTAATTATTTTAAGCATACTGATCATAAAAATAAATGGTTGGGATTTAGGAAAGCCTTATCCTAAATCAAGAAAAGGACAAAAGGATTGACTTTGTGATTTGATGAAATTCCTCATTTCCCATGCAAATCACAGTACTCCATGCCTTATCCACCAAATATCCATGCATGGACCACCAGATCCCCATGCATCAAAGATTCCTTTCCTTTTCTTATACTCCAAAGCAACGACAATGAAGGGGTTAGACTTCACATATTCTCTCACATTTCTCATTTCCTCTCAAAACTCATCTCCAAGCAAGAACAAGAACTTGCTGAAAACAAAATTCTCAATTTCTCCCTGGAGTTGTAAGGTAAATTCCTCCACTCATCTAATATTTTATTATATTTCAAGATGAATCCATATTGTTTTATTCATAATAATATGTGATGATCACCCTTAGGAAAGCATCCCTCCCAGGGAAGTTCCTCATCTCAGCAGGAGTTTAAGCTTGAGATCTTCACTCCATAACTCCAAACAACTCCTCAACCAACTCAAGGTGAGCATCATACCCCACCTTTTTCCATGTTTTAATGTTTTTTGGGGAGAGTACAAGTCAAATATTGCCTAAACTCTTAAATGATTACATATATACGTATGTTTGTATGTGTGTGAAATATTGTTAAATTATTATTTAGTAATATACTCATGAACGAAGGATTTCTAAATTTCACAAAGAACAGAGGATACTTTGAACAAAAGAGCCTCCCAACTATTGAGCGTGTCCAACTTAACCCCTTTATCTATGCTTCCATGTTTAAAGATAAAAAGTTATAAAAAGGATCTTACCAAATGGACACCATTTCTAGTGATTTTTCGAAAATAGAAACTTTGTGACTATTTTGCAAACTATCAGGGAGTATTTTATAAATATTCAACATAAAAGTTTGCGTCAAGAAAATATACAAATAGAGCCTTTATGACAGAAACATTTGCATGTCATAAGTTGTTGTCATAAAACTTCCAAGAACATAAGTAATGTTATATATGTCATAAAACAGAAAATGTGTGTCATAACCGGCAGTTATAAATTTATATAAATTATAACTTGACACTTTTTCTCTTGACTAAAACGACTCATTTTTAAATAAACGAAAAGGAACGAACACGAGCACCCAGTAAACGAGCACAATCAACGATATGAAACGAGAACGATTTTTCTATTCAATAAGTACGAGTTTCATTATTTATCTAACAAATAATGGATCTCTAACGATTGCTCAAAAGATTGTTAATATTCTAGTCAGACAAATCTCAAAAGTACCTAAATATAAAAATATTAGTGTACGTCTAAGTCCTGTAAGGAGTTATAGCCAGAGTCTCCTAGAGGGAGAGCGTGAATTTGTGTATAGGTCTATACGGGGTTGACACCCCGCACCTTCGTTGTTCGCTATAGCTAGATAGGCTAGCCTAGGGTGACAAATGTCTTTTCCAAACCGAGGGCACCTGAGAAACACCAAAACAGACACTCTGTCATGATTAGTATGGTTATAACGACTCACTAGAATATGTTATATTAACGAGAAATTTATGTAAGGAAAACCTCATAAATAAATTTTGACACGTTGTGTTGACTGTCCTACACGCGATAGGTGATGGTCCGCATTTTTTGTGTTGACTGTCCTTCTTCATCGCGTAGAATGTCCACAATAGCCATGTGGATTCTTTCTCCTAACAAGTATAGAGTCTTAATACTACTATTTTACAAATTAAAAAGCGTAGGACTCTATCGAAAACAATTTTCTACGATTTCGATAACGATAAACTAGAACTTACGAATATTTTATAGCAGAAAATATAGGATTTTCTGGAGAAAACGATTTTCTACGATTTCGATAACGATAAACCAGAACTTACGATTATTTTGTAGCAAAAAATATAGGATTTTCTGGGGAAAACGATTCTTTTACGATTTCGATAACGATAAACTAGAACGCACACACTCAATTTTACTCGATAAGAGGAACATGATTTTCAACCATATTTCCTTTTTGAAAATAAGGGATTTTTCTTAAGACGGTTGATTGTTACTATTCAAAAGAACTATTCTCGGACACAGCTCGCTTTTACAAATCACACTACTTTTCAAAATCACTCTTATAAGGATGAACAAAAGTTATGACATGCACACATATATCCATGATTTTCAAGGCAAGACTTCAAACAATTTCATAGAAAATATCTGATTTTTTGAAAGTACAACGAGAACGATTCTAAACAAGTGTAAACGATTGTATACAAAAATGCTTATGAACTCACCAACTTTTTAGTTGACGCTTTTCAAAACGACTTGTATTCTCAGGGATCTAGTAAGCAGGTAACAAGGGATGCTGATGCAAGAACATTTAGTTGTAGTTTGGATTCTTTTCTACTTATGCAACTTTTGTGTAACTCAAAGAACAAATACAATATGTAAACTATATAAGTTTTTTATCTCAATTTATGATGTTTGGATTGCTCTGTTTCATGTATATTTAATTGTTATGATACTGCACAATGAAGTCACCCGCCTCCGGACGTTTCCGCCGTCTGGTCCAGGGGTGTGACAATATATATATATATATATATATATATATATATATATATATATATATATATATATATATATATATATATATATATATAAGTTCAATTAAAAAATACGGTTGGAAATTAGGAATCATTCTTAGTCAATAATTTATTTTTGCTGCAAAAACATTCATTGTACCTCCTGAAAGAGGAAATAAAAATACAGATGTGTTTTTCAACAAAAAATGTTTCCTTAAAGTATGTTAATCCTTACCTTAATATATACAAAACATAGCTATTTATGTTTTTATTTTATATTTTTAAAGAGATATTTTTATTGAAAAACTATTTTAAATATATAAAATTCATAATTTTTTATTCTGTATAAATATATATCTATATTGATATAGTTTTAAAATAAAGCAAAGTTTTAATTTGTTTTAAAGTTTCGGTTCTCGTTATTTATAAGTGAATAATAATGCATAAAAATTTTATTACAGTCCATTAATTAATCATTTATGAATAAAAAATATGTTTAGTATTTTTACACTTTAAGTAACATTTATATATGAACCTCCATTCTCAACCTTTTTATTTTATCAATTGAACTGTTATATATATATATATATATATATATATATATATATATATATATATATATATATATATATATATATATAGTCCGGATCTTTTGCGAACCAATATTTTTCCCGCGAGCTTTTTCGTGTTTATTTTTTTTTCAAAACGTGACTTAAGGAATTAAGTCGAAAAAATGTGCACACACGAAAAGTGTATACATGTATTAATGTCGAAAGTGAATATGTTCGTAAAAAATAACTTTCATATGTGCACATTTTTTTCGAGATTTTTTAATACACTTCTATATGACCAACTTAATGTCTTAAATCATTTTTTCTAAAAAAAATCACACCAAAAATTTCGTAGAGTTTGCGGGAAAATATGTGTTCGCAAAAGATCCTGACCTAATATATATATATATATATATATATACACACACACACACACACACACACACACATATATATATATATATATATATATATATATATATATATATATATATATATATAACCCGTGGAAACTACGTTTGAAAGAAAACATTTCTGATAATTTCAAATTGTAATCGATAATCATAGGTATGCAAACAATTATTTTTTTGCAAAGCCTGATATTTTTGCATATAACTATATCGTCATTATTTTATAGTAATATTTAAACGGATTGAAAATATAAGCAATGTTCTTTAAGTCTAGATTAATGAGAAAATGATCATATTGCGTAATCGATTAAGAATGAAATTAGGATGTTATTATGGATTAAAAATCATATTACGTTGCTAATATGTGTTAAAAAGAATGTAAGATGCTTTTATGGGTCAAAAGTGAACGTATGTTGCCATTATGGGTTAAGAATGAAAGTAGATTGTTATTATGGATTAAAAAACGAAAGTAGGTTGCTATTATAAGGTTATAATTGAAAGCAATATGCTATTATGGGCCAAAAATGAAAGTAGGCTTCTTTTATGGATTAAAATGAAAATAAGATGCTATTATGAGTTAATAATGAAAGTAAGTTGCCTATATTGGTTAGAAATTATAGTTGGTTGCTATTATGGGTTTCAAATTTGTAACACCCGATTCAAAGTACTTTTCAGTTTGGACCTTGGGGGTGTTAATGTTTTATAGAATTGGTCCATAAGAGGTGGTTTTTCCATCTTCAGAAAAGTTGGAGTATGTTGGGCGTACTCCTTGTACATTGGGCGTACTGGCTCAAGTCTTGATTACGGGTCTTAACCACGTACGTGGGGCAAGCATGGAGTACGCATGGCGTACGCAGGCTTGGGCAAACCCTTATTTTTAGGGTTTGTGTCCTACTTAAGCATCTTTAACTCCTCTCTTTGTCGTTTTAGACCAGCCTCCATATCATTTAAACCCTAATCTCGCCCTTAGCCTTTGTTGGATGCTTTGAGTTCTTTTGAAGAGTTTTGGTGTGTTCTTGTGCATTTTGAATTGGTAGCATGAGATTGAAGACTCATTCCTTGGAGTTGAGCCTACAGATCCATTGTTAGCATCTTCATTTCAAGACATTTGAGGTATAAAGTTCTTAGCTTGACAACTCCTTGTGTAGATCTAGTTTGGGTCTTGCTTATGGCTTATTTTGGTCCATTTTTGGTTAATCCTTGTGAGTAAAGTTTGTTTCAGAATCTTAGCCCTTAGATCTGGACGTTTTAAGGGTCCATTATGCATAAAATGCATGCTTTATGGAGTATTTGAATCCATGCATGTATTAAGTAATTGTTAAACACTTTTTGAGCTATTGGGCCCCATTAAGGCATGTATGTATGTAAAGTTGCCAACTTTACGTGATAAGTCACCTTTAGGGATCAGATCTGTGAGTTTGGAGGAAAGAGTTAACATATTAAGTTCTTAATGGAGAAGGATGGCACACTGGGGAGTACAATGGGCGTACCCAACTGGTACGCTGCACGTACTAGCACCACATGGGGTACGCCCTGCGTACTCAACAGATGGGCCTTGAACTTGGTGTTTTCGATATTGGGCCAATGTTTTGACTTCTATTGTTCAGGACTTATTAGATAATCGGACTTCCGTGTTGGATTCTGGACTAGCATGTTGGGCTTCTTTAGATTTTAGGCTCATGATGGGTTTGGGCTCAGTTTGGAAGATTGGGCCATATTTGGGCCTTAGGTTGTCACGTAGAATTTGGGCCTTCTTAGAAATTGAAAAGGGTCTTGGCCTTGGGCTAAGCTTGATAAAGGGTAAAATGGTCTTTTGCCTTGGCTGTGGTCCCAATACATTAGACTGGTGGTTATGGTTTAGCATTCAACTAATAATTGGATGTTGTTGGTATTGACAGCGCAAGGATTTGTCGAACCAGCAAACACGGATTTATCTGATCGATTCAGCAGTTTAAGGTGATTTTCCTGACTGGTTTTATCAGTCAAAGTCACCAATTCCGACCCACGGTTATTACGTTAGGATGTTAGATGTCTATGTGAGTCTTCCATGTTTTATGTGTTTGTATGTATACCGGGTGGGGCTTGATATCGGGCAAGGACCGATGACTTTACTATATGTTGTTATCTCTGTGATTACCGCATGTGTTAGTATGATTATGTGTTCTATGATTATATGTGTATCGGGCGGGGTCCATGTCAGGCGGGGCCTTATGATTGATAGATCTGTAACCCGAGAGGGGCTCAATGTCGGGCGGGGCCCAAGGCCGAGTGGAACTCGATGTCAGTCGAGGCATGATGTGGGGTGGGGCCAATTATGTGTTTGATATGTATGGTATGTGGTATATTGGGGGAACTCACTAAGCTTTGTGCTTACGATTTTCAGTTTATGTTTCAGGTACTTCTGGTTCAAAAGGGAAGAGCCCAGGAAGATTGCAGAGCACACACCACTTTATTCCGCATTTTATGACTTACTCTGATATTTTGAGATGTACTAATATACTTTGGTTTATCTTGGTTGTATGACAATGTTTTGGATTACCATTTTATTAAATTAAAAATGAAATTTTTGGGTCTTATTTTTGGGACGTTACAAGTTGGTATCATAGTTTTATTTTGGGGGATTCTGATATACTCTCGGGTGTGTCTGAACTCAAGCTGAGGATTTGGTAAAAAATTTCAAAAAGGAAATGTCTTTTTTAAGAAAAGGGTTTTCTACTAAAAGAAAGGATATGATGCATCCAATCGACCGAGCGCAAGTAAGTTTTCCTAAGATACCCATACATGTTATTTGATATGATTTGCTTTTTGAATCTGTGAATCGCATGCTAGTTAGGGCTAAGGATTGGCTCGGTATTTGCATGATAAAATTCTAGGAGAGATGACTTCGTATGCCTATTGTATGAGCTTGTAGACTTGCATGTTAGTACTGATCAGTCAGCGATAGGATGGCCTGATTAGGTTATGCTTGGTTTTGATTACTCGATGCTCGAATGCTGCTTGCTTTGTGATTTTTAGGAGTTCTTGCTAACATCGACTAACTAGTAAGCGAATATGCTAAGTTACATATTGTGGGGACTAAATAATTTCAGAAGGTTAGGCTTTAACTCTATTGCACAGCTCTTGTCTGAGTCCAACCGTTGTAGTGTGAGACCTTTCATTCGAAGAATTATCTGGTGTTTGTAATATGTAATTATATTCGTGAGCTAGATAGAGGGTGTCAGTAGGAGTTCCTTTTGTAGCTGATGGCGGAGAGTAGTGTGGTGGTTGTCTTAGGAAGATATTAAGTGTTGGGAGCCTTGTCTTGTGGGATTATTGTGTGGGTAAGAGTGACTTGGTGGAATCAAAGAGATTCTTGAGGAAAGTACGAATAGATGTGGAAGGTATGGGCTCGTACTACTCGAAGCAGAGGATCCATATTCGTGTCAAGGAGAGCTGAGATGAAACCAAGAAGCTTGTGATTATGAGATGACAAATTGGTCTTGATGTATAGCATGTCGATTCCAGGAGGAGAAGCAGAGTCGTATGTGTTGGACTAATGTCTAAGTCCATAACTATAATTGGTAAGACTTGACCCGACCCGGCATGGTCCATTTGGGTTGCATACCATCATGCACTTGGATAGACTATAATGAGAGAAATAAGACACTTATGGTTATTAATATATTATAAGTTCTAGTATATTAATAATAAGAATAATAAGATTATTCTAATTAGTATTGATCAAGAATTAATCTAGGATTAATTAAGTGATCAAAAGAAGACTAATTAAATATATGGGTTGATTGTGTAAATCATCCATACTTGTATAGTGGGCTAATGCTCCATGGATAATCAAGTTGGGCTAAAACCCATAGGATGGTCCATGGATGCTCCATGGTGTATTTGTACCCATGGATCATGGAAATGAAAGGCCATGTCAATTAGGGTTTACATGGTGTAACCCTAACTATATAAGCATCTTATTCTTGACCAAAATCGGCCACTAGTATTATTCTAGAGAGGGCTAGCCGATTTCATGAGTTGTAGAATTCTCTCAAGTTATTCCAAGTGTTTTGGTGATTGTGATTCCATTTGAGGTGTCACACTTGGGGCACTAGGCACTCAAGCTTCATGAAGACTTTCTACATCAAAAAGGTACGTATTCTATCTTGTTCACTCATTGTTTTTGTATGCTAGATTAGGATAATACCTTGGAAGTTCTTATTTGCATGTATAATAGAGAAAACATAGATCCAAGGTATTTAGGGTTGCATGTACACTTAGGAGTGTTAGAATGCTCATAACCCAACAGTGGTATCAGAGACTAGGCTTGTTTTCTTGTTATACTTGCAAAAGAAGCTGGAAAATCGAGTTTTGACGCTGTCTGCCCAGCAGACTCGCCGAGTCCAAGGCAAAATGCATCCAACTCGCCGAGTTGGTTCGTGCACTCGACGAGTTGGACCCCCAGACAGCATAAATTCGACTTTTTTGGCTGGAATTGGACTAGGAACATTACCCTAAGATGTTTTTGAACTTATAAACTTGTTTTTGATGTGGTAATGTTCATGCTAATCCATTTTCAAAGATAATTGTCAATAGATTCATGTTTTGTATTAGTTTAAGGCTTAGACTAATTAGATGAAAAAGTTTGATTTGAATTATCTTGTACTTATGAGTTGCTTAGATTAATAGAAAAGTTAATTGAAATAGTTGTTTTCAATCCATTTTAATCTAAGAGTTGAGTATAAAATGTGTTTGTGTAACTTGTCCTCAAGTTACATGAAAAGTCACATTAAAGACTCATAAAACTCATAAAAGTTGGCAATGGTTACAAAAGATGAAGAGTCTTATCCTTAAGTTATGGAGGTTCAAGAGTCACTTCATTAAGTAATAAAATATGTAACCATAAGTTATAAAATAAAGAAAAGTTAATTCTTTTATTAGTTTAAAGTCTTCCATAACTTGTCCTCAAGTTATGGAACTTGAAGAGTTTTTGGATTAAAACTACTTTAAACACATAAGTTATGGAATTAATTAGTTTTGAATAGTTTCAAAACTTGCCCTCAAGTTTTGGAATTTGTAAAGTTTTCACTTATGAAAACTTTAATTCCAAGTTAGCCCTTAGAATTTTAAAAGTTAAAATTCAACCCTTATACTTTATAATATTATAAGTTAATAATATATATATGTATAAGAGTAAAGTCAGTCTTACCGCTAGTACGCCTCATTCACGAAGCCGGTCTATAAGGTGGGTATAAGGTTGTTGCCTATAAAATGGCAACTTAATGGGTGTCCACTCTCACCCACCGCTTGCTTGACCGGTGGAGGGTCGTTAGCCGAACGGGTTTGACAGGACTATAATTCTCCCTTCATTAAAAGTATTAATGATAAATACTAAGTAACTAAACTCTTAATAATACCCAATCTTAGTTACTTAGGAAAATGTGAATAAGGTGCTAATCCATGAAATTACACTTTACACTTTGTCAAAGTCGTTAGTGGAGCGTGTGTGGTTAACCGACACACTAACTTGGACTTAACAAGGTAGGTAAAGGGTGACTTAATATTTATCATAGTATCGATGGATCGTGTGTGGTTAACCGGCACATCGATTGAGGGGTAATTTATTAAGGGTACCAAGTGATTTGCATGGTTACTTCACACCTTGTTTTGTGATCCTCGGCATCCCAGTCACAAAACCTGAAGGGCACACTCGAGATTGAAACATGCCTTTGAACAGTTCAATGAATCTCAAAGATCTAGGAGTTTCAAAACCAATTAAAACCTAATAATACATTTCGTTTATCTTGGTGGAAATTGGTGAATCGTCATTCACCTACCTTCAAATATTTTATAGCTTGGATTACGGCATACCTCTTCTAAGTTATAAAATAGTTTGTTGGGTCCTAGCCTTAATATTTTATATTGGGTGTCATATTAAGGACTTTAAAATCAACTATCTTGAATATCTCCCAAAAGATGTCTAGTTTAGACACCTATGATCTTCCCAAATCTCTTGAAACAAGGTTTCCTAATGAAGATGATGTCCCATGGATATCATACTTCTTTCTCCTCCTCCAATTATTCTCCCTAACCCACAAGTTCTTGAAAAAGTTTAAGGTCACTCAGGCCCTATTGGCAAGGCAAGGTCTAGGTGTGGTCACGTCTTGGAGATGTAGTCACATATTGACAAGCCGGGAGAGTTGGGTGTCAAAGTCTTGAGAAAGTTGGTGGTTCAATCACTTTCTAAGTCTCATAGTGAGTTCTTTTGGAGCACCTATGAAACAGACTATGACAAGACCCTTAATGATCTTATCTATTTGCTAAGATCAACTTCCTAAAACTTTATGGACAATTACAATGATAACATTGGATATCTAGTAAAGCTCTCTCTTCCCAGTGGAAAGGGATTGGCCATAGTCAACTCGCTTGACCAAATGGTAAAGAGAAAAGCTAAGTCTATGATAGTCTCGTGTACCATTATCAAAGGGTCCATATGTTTATATTGCCAAAGGAAGGGCCATTGGTTGCGAAGCTGCCAAATTTACCTAAGGATGTTAAAGTCAACAAGTTTGACTCTACTTCAGGTAAAGTCCACTATCTAACTCTGTTAAGTTTCTATTCTGAGATTCCTGATACATGATGTGACTGGGTCACATGGTTATGTTTAAGAATCAAAGAAAAGTGAAGAAACTTAAAGAAAGAATATGCTGAATCTGATCGCGTAGATGGATTTCTATCGCGTAGCTTGAAAAATCGGATTCTTGAGCTACTTCTTAGGAGTTATGATATTTTTGCTTAGGAATAGATAACAACAAGTTTTCATATGAATTGTAAGGATTAGTTTTTCCGCAAAGTTTTAAAATAATCGAAAATTTTTGATTTTATTTATTTTAAAATATCCTTACAATGGCATTTGAGGAAAAATTGTTGCTTATAAGATTCCATTAACAGCGAGAGTGGAAATATGAAATTGATTCTTTCATTTGTGGTAATGTCTAAATTTACCAAATAAGGAAAGATTCTCATCACCCAAGTTTCAATTGGACCGGAACTTGGAATCATGCAAGTTGTATAGCATGATGAATGAGAACTTTCAAGTATTGGAAAATTAAGACTAATTACTTGTTCTCATGGATGTGTGAGTCAAGTGAAGGTCTAAGGGATCGAGTACACATTCTTGTGCACTGGTCAAGTCCACCACAAAAGATTGGTAAAACTATTCGTCATAGTTTACTAAAGCTCAGTAAATATGATTATACTTACAAGCTTAAGTGTAACTCTGAGACATTGGAAAAAGGTTCCAATGTATGACAGAGGGAATAAGAAGAATCAAATTAGGCAGAAGGATAAAAGTTTCTCAAATCTGAAAAGATAGGAGAGTACTTTAGTATCAGTTTTGTGATCATCTTAATGATTAAGAAACCATATCAAAATTATTTCTCTAAGGAAAAATCTTAGTGCATTCTTATGACTAAGAAAAGGAACTTGAGTTGTTGAAGTGGTTAAATCAAGAAGATGAGTCATACTTCGTGCCAATACAAGTCTTAGAGTCATACTCCAAGATTGTAAATTGGGTGACATGTCTTAAAGAAGGTATAAAACACTTGTCAAATGTAAGAGTAAAAGTTTCCTACTCTTGTACATTTGAAATTGGTAAGTTGTGATGTTTTGGATAAAACAAAGACCAACTTAGGCTAATTGTGTGAAGTGTTTATCTTGATTAGAATCCACACTATCTCTTGGATATTTGACAAGGGAGTCTTATAGATCAAGAGGACAGTGGGAGTCTTAAAGGTCTTGAAAGTCTCAAGAACTAATCAAGAATAAAACCTGAAGTTCTTCTCTAGCACACGACTTAAGGTTTATAACCTATCGTGTTGACATATTATGTGCCCATTCCAGTTAAGGTTGGCTTTGCATGTGAGTTCTTAGAGTTCTCAATTTGTTGCACAACAACTTGGAAGTAATGGCAGGCCCTTGAGCTGCCAGGTGGCAAGAAGTTAAGATTGAGTTCAATTCATATGGTTTTGGATTTGTCATTATCTTTGTCTTGTGATTATGTTTTTGACAAATTCATATGGGTAGGAACTCATACACCATATAAATCTAAGTGTCATAAGGTTTCTCTCCGATTCATGAAAATGATGGTGAGGAAACACTTTCACTAAGTAGATTTTATCTAGATAGCAATTGTGATATTTGCATTCTCAAAGTCGTTAGTGGAGCGCGTGTGGTTAACCGGCACACTAATATGGACTTGTGAGAAGTGGCAAAAAGGTATAACCGTTATGATTACGGCATACCTCTTCATAATTTTTTAGACTCACAAGTGTGCTATCTAAGGGAAGGTGTATGATTTTTGATAAAGTTTTATCAAAACAATCTAGTATCAGAAATCTGAACTTTGGTAAGAAAGTCAATGAAGTATTGATTTCTAGAAGTCCAGCTGATTTCTGGGTACATGTCAAAGCTAGTGGGAGCATAAGTGTTATGCTAATAATCATCATGTTAGTGGGAGCATGATAATTATGATAAGTATTGCAAGTTAGCAATGTTAATTATAGAAAACAAAAGTTTCAATTGGGAAAAAGTTGTTTTGCTATAATTAAGGGAGAGGAAATTATACTTCGTCTCAAATCTATATGCTTAGATCGTGAGGTTTTAATCATTTAGTCAAGGATATAAATGAATTTCATGTTGGAATGGCTCAACATAAGGAAATTTTGTATATGAGTCCATTATTTGCGTTCTAAAATTCGATTATGATTACGGCATCCCTTTTCATAATCTGAATTATGAGAACTTGGCAAATTGAAATGGAAATATTATAGCAAAAGACTGGTTTAGTCTTTATGTGAGACATCATGAATCGTGTCCCATATTCTTCGGATATAGGATCGATTACATGTGCTATATTCATCCGTTCTAAAATTTTCCAACTGCCTAGGGCATTAAGAAGGGAAAAGGTTTAGAACTGGATATGACTAAAAGAATTAAACAATTGTCGAGGACAATCTAAGGTTTACCAAAGATTGGTTACTCAAGGACAATTGGAAGTATAGTGATAATTCTGGAAGGACCATATTGACATAATCTGTAAGGAGGCAACTCTTGTTCAGAACTGATAGTCAAAATGAAATCTGGAAATGTTTCAAAGTTAGAATCTTCAATCTGTGTAAGATTAAGGAAACTTAATGCAAGAAGGATGTTTCCAAGGAGTTGATCTCCTTTGGAATGCTCTGTAATGTTTGTTGCCAAGTCTTTATGACTTTTTGCATAATCATTACAAGAGGATCAATGCATATAAGTTTAGAATCTAACAGATTTAAGCAAATGGCATGAATTTGGAATTCTTGCATTTGCAGTAAGGATTTGGGAGTGTGAAAAGAGAATCATTGAAGTTATGTTCAATGGATCTAGTTCACAAAGTAAAGATCATAGACAAACATAGTATGCATACTTTGTGTGTGGCATGACTAGTGTTTAGGAAAAACATAGTGTACATGCTTGGAGCATGGGACAACTATTGTGTTAAATTCAAGAATAAAGTTGATAGCTGAAACAGTAGACAATGAATAATGTGTAATCATATGGTGATAAATAAAAGGTGTTTTATTTATATTCATAAGTTCTGAGACCATATTGGATTCGATTATTATTGTGTTTCACTTTGCATGTTTTGACTTCCCGAATAAACTGGGTTATTCTTCCGGAATGACTAAGTTATTCAAACCATCCACAGTCGGTCATATGTTGGAAGTAGATATGAATTAAGACTGTCATGGGTTGGCTTGTAGAGGTCTAAGGTGTTGGACAAAGAGCTACAACACTCATGAGTGCTCATAAGTTCTGAGTATTGGATTCAACCCGCGCTCATTGGAATCACTTCATGGATTTTATCACGAGTGATCATGAGACAATAATATCTTATATTCTTCAAACCTAGAGATATGAGTTGTTACTATGAGTTGATAGTACATTGATTGCACGAAACCGTATTTGGTAACTCGGTGCTATAAAACGTGCCTTTATGTATGATTCAACAAGTAGTAGAACAAGCCATATGAGTCGAAGTTTATCCGTTCCTTTTACCTTCGGGATAAAAGCGATATCTGTGGGCCCCTCGATGATTTGATGATGACAAATGGAAGTGCTCGGCCGGGCCAGGACTGATTTAATTTGTTCAATTAGTCAGTCGTCATAAATCGCAAATCGGGAAACAACAAATGGACAGAGAGAATGATTATAATCCATGTCTCAGTCCATATGATATCTAGAATGGAGGAATATATGATCCCTTATCTAATGGACAAGTCACTGACAAAGGTCAGAGTTCATCTACAAGGTCAGAGTTCGACAGAAGCTTTTGAGAGCTACGATTGCCGGTTGGTTCCTGAAGTCATACGCAATAATAGTTTTAGACTTATCCAAGTGGGAGACTGTTGGATTAATGTCTAAGTCCATAACTATAATTGGTAAGACTTGACCCGACCCGGCATGGTCCATTTGGGTTGCATACCATCATGCACTTGGATAGACTATAATGAGAGAAATAAGACACTTATGGTTATTAATATATTATAAGTTCTAGTATATTAATAATAAGAATAATAAGATTATTCTAATTAGTATTGATCAAGAATTAATCTAGGATTAATTAAGTGATCAAAAGAAGATTAATTAAATATATGGGTTGATTGTGTAAATCATCCATACTTGTATAGTGGGCTAATGCTCCATGGATAATCAAGTTGGGCTAAAACCCATAGGATGGTCCATGGATGCTCCATGGTGTATTTGTACCCATGGATCATGGAAATGAAAGGCCATGTCAATTAGGGTTTACATGGTGTAACCCTAACTATATAAGCATCTTATTCTTGACCAAAATCGGCCACTAGTATTATTCTAGAGAGGGCTAGCCGATTTCATGAGTTGTAGAATTCTCTCAAGTTATTCCAAGTGTTTTGGTGATTGTGATTCCATTTGAGGTGTCACACTTGGGGCACTAGGCACTCAAGCTTCATGAAGACTTTCTACATCAAAAAGGTATGTATTCTATCTTGTTCACTCATTGTTTTTGTATGCTAGATTAGGATAATACCTTGGAAGTTCTTATTTGCATGTATAATAGAGAAAACATAGATCCAAGGTATTTAGGGTTGCATGTACACTTAGGAGTGTTAGAATGCTCATAACCCAACAGTATGAGATGGGTGCAGGCGACGCAGGACTTCGTGACCGAATTGCCACTGAGGTTTCACAGATCATACTGGAGAAGTTGCCCAGTATCATTGGTCGGATCACTGATAGGATGATTGCTAAATTCAAGGAACGGGTCGCCATCTCGCATGCTACAAGAGAATATGGTGAGGCCGCTAGCGAAGGAAATTTGGGTGTGGAGGCACGGCTAGGAAAAAGAAGGTGGACACATAACTGGGGACGATTGGCAGGAGGTAGAGAGTCTGATGCAGCTGACCTGGGTGTTGGAAGTCAGGAGATCCATGAGATGTGTGGCAAGTGTGGGGGAACTCACGGGTTTGCTTATCACAATTTCAGGTGTGGGGGAAAAGGGCATGTGCATCGGGATTGTAAGAAGGATCATATATGCTTTCATTGTCACCAGTCGGGTCATTTCAAGTCCAGATGCTTGCTTGGGTGGCGGAGGGAGTTCAGGTCCCAACACTCATAGTTCCTCAGGATGTCAAGATTGAGCCGCAATAAATCACTGGTATGTATTTTGAGCCCCAGTTTTGTAATGATATTAATAAGACAAAATTGCAAAAATGGTCCCTATGGTATGCAAATTTTTGGGGTTTTAGTCCAAACCCCGTGTTTTTTGGATCCTTGGTCCTTTTGGAGTGGTTTGTATGTGGAATTAGTCCCTGGACTTAACTGCCGTTAAATATGATCTATTAACCTCCATCATGTGCCTCACACTTGAGGGTAAATTCGTCATTTCATATGTAAGGGACCATTTTTGCATAATCCAATTTTTGGCTTATTTGACCTTTACCCTCTCTCTCTCCCCCTCTCTCTCTCTGAAATTTCTTCCTGGAAATTAAAACACACGCACAAAACTTCATCATCTTCTTCTTTGGTCACATTTCTTATCCTCACTATCCCTGTATAGTTAGTTAATAAACACAGATACATAAAGCCAAGTATTTGGGAATCGAAGTAGAAAATAAAGCGCCCATATTTTCAAATCTTCCTCCCAATCTAGTAAAAAACCCAAAATTCTCATCAAAATCAAGTTTAGATAAAAAAAACATACATAAAGCCATGTATCTTGAATAGTTGACGACTTAAAGCTAGTCCCCCTGCACAAGATCGTATCTCTCAGACCGTAGTGAATTTACACCCAAATGCAGGTTTTCGGCGATGGGGTAATTGTGGAATGTCTATCTATCTATCTATCTATCTATCTATCTATCTATCTATCTATCTCTCTCTCTAAGAACTGTTGTTGCCACTCGATTATGTCACCATGTTCATATTTAATCTAAACAACGCTTTCCATAAGAAATCAAGCACGCAGAAGAAATCAAGCACACAGAAGAAACCTATGAGGTTACTAGTTCATTAGTTTTGATTTCAGGATTTGGTTTTGATTTGTTTTGATTTCGGGTTACTAAGGTACTGAGGTGGATATATTTGCAAATTGGTATTCTATTCTATTATGTGTGTACAACCTAAAATGTCGATCTATTTTTCTTCCATACCTAGTCTTTCATTCTGATTTCTGTGTTTGATTACAGCCTCAAATTCATCCCAAAAATCATGTAACCGTCTCGACCTCTTCCCATTCTGTTTTAGTTCCCAATTTTTCCTCTACTGTCAACGTAATGAAAGGGTGGGAGTGTTTCTTTGATAGCAATGGTTTCTTTGGGGAAATTGTCTTGATTTTGGCTGATAATCTGCTTCTGTGAGTACATTTATAAGTTTAATGGAGGATGATGGATTGAATATGCCAAATTGGGGGTATTACGAACCTTCATCCCTACCACTTCAACCTCCTAATCTGGAATATTAAAGATGCGAGGGCTGATTTTGGAATCGATTACAGATGATGCTGATGTGATGGCTGGTTCATCCCAAGGACATGATTTTGAAGTCTTTGATTAATCCAAGTTGCAGTAAGATGATCGAACCAGGTGTTGTTTGGAATATTTGGCCGCTTTCTCTTCAAATCCACCCCTCGATCTACAATCTGGTGACGAAGAACGTTAGAGCTAAGTAGCAAATTGAGATCGTGAAGTTGTTTGGGATCACGATGTACTATGGTTTAACCTGGCAGCTCCGTCTTCGACAATTGTGTTTGTTTTTCTTAGTGGAATTTCTTATTGTTTAATTGAGTTTGTGTTTGTTGAGAGAGAGAGAGAGAGAGGTCAAATAAGCCAAAAAACGGATTATGCAAAAATGGTCCCTTACATATGAAATGACGAATTTACCCTCACGTGTGAGGCACATGAGGGGGCTTAACAGATCCTACTTAACGGGAGTTAAGTCCAGGGACCAAAACCACATACAAACCACTCCAAAAGGACTATGGATCCAAAAAACTCGTGGTTTGGACTAAAACCCAAAAATTTTGCATACCACAGGGACCATTTTTGCAGTTTTGTCTATTAATAAATATGCTTTTGGTTAGTGCTATATTGTCGGATCAGAAACCTTTTTTATGGAAGGACTGCCAGCACCATATCGTAATTTCTTATTCCATCAAATTAGAGTTCATCCCTCAGTACATTTCATATTTTATAGGGTGTGGATCGCTCTCACTAGGTTTGGAGTTGTGACATTGGAATCTTTCCAAATAACCCCATCTAAGGTTCAGAGTTCCTCTATTATTGACTGAGTCCTCGTTCAAAGAGTTGTCATATGCCATTTTTCATACAATGGACCGTGTTTGGAAGAAGCTAGAGTATTCCTCTTAGGATCCCCAACAGCGACAAGTCGAGCATTGCAGTGTCAGTCTGTAGATGTCAGAGTTTCATCAAGATGTTGTTGCAGTCATGTTATCTTTAGCTTTCTTCATGTTTATTATCAATATTTATTTTCCCTTGGAATCTTGGTATGGGTAAGCGTTATCTCTGGTTCAGTTCTTTGTCATCACCTGAGTTATGCCATCAAGATTATTAGAAGGTAGTATCTTACTGGGCGGGATTTAGTGGTTCAGTTATTGTCCCGGTTCTCTGATAGGGTCAGTTCAAGAGTATTATTTAGGGAATCTATGGTCGAATCAGCAGGAGTAGTTCATCTGCAGGGTCAGATTTTGGAAGTGTTAGGATTTGTTCCGATAGGATCGACAACCATCTATGGAAGGACCTTTGGGTCTAAATCACTATTATTGCTAGGGAAGGGGTGGCAGTAGGGAGATGAAGATGGCAGTCGCATGGGTTGTTTGGTCATTGGTGTGCCAAGGGAATTTCATAATTGCAAACGTGGAAGATGGTTAGAATCCAAAGATCCTTTTGGGAACGGGAAGTTGGAGTGAAGATTTGCCAACTACGGTCAAGGGTTATAGTCTTTATCACCAGCATAAAGGACCTAAGGATTTGGTGCAGTATCATGCAAAGTGATTGGGATTATCGGGTTTGTTGAGATTTCGCGGAGTATTCATTTGGATATTAAGAGAGTTGGAGGATCATCGAGATTGGATATTAATGGAACGTTGGAATCTATAAGCTCAGGATGTCAACAATTTGAATCGCAAGGTTGTAAGATGGATTGGAAATCCATATAATCTTGTGGATTGGAGGGACGTAGTCGAGCCTAAGTGGAGGAGAATCGTTGGTCTAAAGGATCAGTCAGGGAAGAATAATCGGATTTTGTTTCGAACACCTGATTGGGATATAGTTGGATGCGGGTTCGACTTAGGTCGGTTTTGGTTGGTATGGTAGAGGTACGGTAAAACCATGGGCGGTGACCATGGTGGAATTTAGGTGTCGTAAGACTGTGGGGTAGCCATAAAATTCACTAGGATATTAGATAGTTGTGGAAATATTGTAAGTCTGCAATGGGATCTTAGTATTCGCCAGAGTAAGATAGACCATCGTTAGGGGTCGTTGGTATAAATGAGTATCGGTTCGTGCCTTGGAAAAGGCGGGCGGTATTTTCAGAGAGCATTACTATGTAATAGGTGGAGGACCATTGGGGTCCGAGGCGAGGTTAGGTCTGTGTAGCTCTCGATGCGGTAAGACTTGTGGGCATGGCCCGTTCGTTGGTATAGGCTAGGTGAGATTCGTGGGCGAGGCCCATATGATTATGGGAGTGCATGTGAGACCTAGTAGAGACCGTTTGGGTCAAAGTTTTGGATCATGGATTTAGTGGGGTGATTATGTGTTCAGTGAGTGGCATAGAGTGATGCATAGGCTAGGGTATCCTTATCAGTTGGACTCTCAGAAACCTGATGGTTAGACCAGGTGCGAGATTGGCAGTCTCAACGGTGGTATGGGGATTTTTATATCCTGGTTTAGTGATTGGTTGCCGTGAATCAGAAGATATCGGGGGAAATGCAAGTACAAGTCCTTGGATCTTAGGTTATAAGTTATGTGTCGAATTGGCTTTTGGTTCGAGATTCGTGTTCGGAATCATTAGTGTTTGTGTGTAAGATCTTTATTATTAATTAAGGAATCTGTATGCCAAGGGCATCAGCTGAAGGGTTCAAGGTCAAAAAAAATGTTTTCAGTTCTGATGGTAGAAAAGGCGTTGTGATTGTGCTTTGGGGTGGTTCTTCATGTATGTAGGTCAGGCACGTTATGGGCTTCAGAAATATAACAGTAGCGTATTGGTTCGCTGGTTAAGGAATTAGTGGCTTGTTCAGCACTAGAAGGTTTGACTCTCTGATTGCCTCTTATTCATCATTATGTTCATGGATTCATTAACTTCAGGATGAGTCTCTTACTTGAAGGATTGTCTAGTCCTTTTTTTCAAGTGAAAAGTTTCCGGCAGCAGCGCATGGTCGGTGATTCTGTTTTCTAGTGGAAACATCAACATAATCAGAAGTGGGATGATCAGTTTGGAATACAAAGTGGAGTTATCTAGTAGTGGTTTAGTATGGGTTGTCTGTCGGGGAGTACAAGTTTTGAGATTTCAAATTTCGGGCGTAGTAGAAATGGTTATTCTTCAGGGGTTAATTTAAGGCTCTGTTCATCGTCAGGATTTGGGAGCCCTGCTAAGGCTGGCTTCGGTTGCATTTTGGAAGACTGTGGTATGCCTAGAGTTGCTTACCTAGCCTGCATCAGGGTGGTATTTAGATTATTCAAGATGTCTGGTATGCCTGGGAGGGTAAGGAATGAATTTGAGGACGAAATCTAATTTAAGTGGGGGAGAATTCTAACACCAGATTCAAAGTACTTTTCAGTTTGGACCTTGGGGGTGTTCATGTTTTGTAGAATTTGTCCCTAGGGGTAAATTTTGCCAACTTCATAAAGGTTGGAGTACATTGGGTGTACTCCTTGTACGCTATGCGTACTAGCTCAAGTCTTGATTGCAAGTCTTAACCATGTATGCAGGGAGTACGTGGAGTATGCATGGCGTACGTAGGCTTGGGACAAACCCTAATTATTAGGGTTTGTGTCCTATTTAAGCATCTTTAACTCATCTCTTGTCCATTTTATACCAGCCTCCATATCTTCTAAACCCTAATCTCGCCCTTAGCCATTGTTGGATGCTTTGAGCTCTTTTGAAGAGTTTTGGTGTGTTCTTGTGCCTTTTGAATTGGTAGAAGGAGATTGAAGACTCATTCCTTGGAGTTAAGCTTAGAGATCCATTGTTACCATCTTCATTTCAAGCCATTTGAGGTATAAAGCTCTTAGCTTGACAACTCCTTGTGTAGATCTAGTTTGGGTCTTGCTTATGGCTTATTTTGGTCCCTTTTTGGTTAATCCTTGTGAGTAAAGGTTGTTTCAGAATCTTAGCCCTTAGATCTGGACGTTTTTTTTGGATTAATGTCTAATTCCATAACTATAATTGGTAAGACTTGACCCGACCTGGCATGGTCCATTTGGGTTGCATGGCATCATGCATTTGGATAGACTAAATTGAGAGAAATAACACTTACGTTTTGTTAATATATTATAAGTTCTAATATATTAATAAGATTATTCAATTAGTATTGATCAAGAATTAATCTAGGATTAATTAAGTGATCAAAAGAAGACTAATTAAATATATGGGTTGATTGTGTAAATCATCCATACGTGTATAGTGGGCTAATGCTTCATGGATTGTCAAGTTGGGCTAAAACCCATAAGATGCTCCATGGTATATTTGAACCCATGGATCCAAGGAAATGGAAAGCCATGACAATTAGGGTTTACACTAATTGTCACTAACTATATAAGCATCTTATTGTTGACAAAATCGACACTAGAGTATATGTAAAAGGGCTAGCCAATTTTCATGAAGTCTGTATATTCTCTGAAGTCTTTCCAAGTGCATTTGGTGTTGTATGAACCATTTGAGGTGTCACACTTGGGGCACTAGGCACTCAAGCTTCATGAAGACATTCTACATCAAAGAGGTATGTAATTCTAACTTGATATATTCATATGAATCAATGTTATTATGCTAGTTAGGATGAATACCTTGGAAAGTTCATATTTGCATGTATAATAGAGAAAACATAGATCCAAGGTATTTAGGGTTGCATGTACACTTAGGAGTGTTAGAATGCTCAAAAACCATTTTAAGGGTCCCTTATGCATAAAATGCAAGCTTTATGGATTATTTGAATCCATGAATGTATTATGTCAATTGTTAAGCAGTTTTTGAGCTATTGAGCCCCCATTAAGCCATGCATGTAAGTAAAGTTGCCAAATTTATGTGATAAGTCACCTTTAAGGATCAGATCTATGAGTTTGGAGGAAAGGCTTAACCAATTAAGTGCTTAATGGAGAAGGATGGCATACTGGAGAGTACGCTAGGCGTACCCAGCTGGTACGTTGTGCGTACGAACCCCAGATGGGGTACTCTAAGTGTACCCAAATGAAAGCAACACAAATTCTTCAATGTTTGGAATCTAATAAATCATATTTTCTATTTTCCTGCTATATTTTGCATTAATTTTAAATATATGGTAAACATAGCTAAAGAATATGCATCATATTAATGATTTCTAGTTTTGTAGATTTGAATTATGGTTGCTATTCAATTTGTAGTCAAATATAGTTTATGCAATTTAAAATGGAAATGACACCAAATGAAAGCAACACAAATTCTTCAATGTTTGGAATCTATCGGATACGTGGTGAACATGTATTGGTATCAATGGTGTGTTTCATTTATACACCAGTGTCAATGGTTGTCTCATTCCCTATAAAGTTCAGTGACATAAGTCTTTGGGTGATTTGTTAGAAGGTAAATAAGTTCAAAAGTTACTATATTTGGAGGGGAAGTTCTTAGGTGGGAAAATTACCAAATTTGACAAAGAATCGGGCAGGGCCGGTCCAGACGGTGGGCAACCCGGACGACCGCCCAGGGCCCACGACTCAACGGGGCCCAAAATTTCTAGATTATATATATATATATATATATATATATATATATATATATATATATATATATATATATATATATATATATATTAACGTCCTTACTTTTTGCTTTCTTTTCCCAATTATAATCCGTATAGTTCCAAACTAAACGGGGCCCAAAATTTCTAGATTATATATATATATATATATATATATATATATATATATATATATATATATATATATATATATATATATATATATATATATATATATATATTAACGTCCTTACTTTTTGCTTTCTTTTCCCAATTATAATCCGTATAGTTCCAAACTAAACTACTTTTATAAACTTTTTCTAACTTTATTTACAACGTTATTTTTATCTACTTTTCTAAAACTTAGATTTACAAAAAAAATCTTTTTAAATCTATATCTTTACCCAAATTTATATTTAGAAAATTAACATTATACAAAAAAATGAGAAATTAAATATCATTTTATTTTTGTTCATATAAATCTTCCTATCCAATTAAATGATGACATGTATCATATTAGTATATTAAAATATCATTAAACGAGTATTAAATGTTATACATGTCAAAATTTAATTGGATAAACTGATTTGTAGGAACAAAAAACAGGAAAATATTTAATTTCTCCAAAAAAAAATGTACATAATTTGTTTTTATGCATGTTTTTTTAAGATAGTTATGTTTTTACAAATTAGGTTTATTTTAATTTGTTTTCTAATTTTTTTAAATATTGGTTTTCATGTATGTAAGGTTGTAGAAATAGATTTAAAAAAACGCCCTTTATATATTCGTTTTCATAGATCATAAGTACATTATTATATATAACTAAGGGGCAAATATTAATGTAGCTTAATTAAGGAAGTAATTAATCATTTTTAGCTAAAAATTAAGAATTATCCCAAAATAGCTTACGAAATTGTAGGTAATTAAAGTGGGTTATTGTTTCGCCAAATGGTCTCCTATTTCGTGACAAGTATTAAAAAAAATCATTTTGAACTTGTAAAACTGAAGGTTTCAAAAAAACCTATGGATTCGTTAAAAAAAATTTAAGTTTTTTGAAAAATAATCATGAAATCATAATATATATATATATATATATATATATATATATATATATATATATATATATATATATATATATATATATATATATGATGGATTACAGGTTACAACAAATATATAAAAAAATGAAAAATAAAATAAAATAAAATCGTAGGCTTCATACGAAACCTACGGTGTACAAGTCCACATTGCACAATTTGTGCATTGTGCACTTGTACACTATAGGTCTCGTATGAAACCTACGGTTTTAATATATTTTTTTCGTTTTCTTTAAATTATCTCCATATACAAAAACTACTCCTAATCAACAATACGGTAAAATTTTGATAAAAATTAGACGTACCTCGTTGTTTTTCGAGTGCTCCATTGAGAGAAAAAAGTAGGTAAAACCAAGAAAACAATTGTTAAAATAACCTAATCTGAAAAATTATATATTATATACCATGGGCCAATGGGCCGCGAAAAAATAGACAGACCGGGAAACAGTAGCTCATTGTCACGAATAAGTAGTTTTCTACCTTTGACCGTAGTCAACTTACGTTGACCATAGTCAACCCTGACCAATCTACTATTTCGTGGGCTACTTTTGGCTAATGTGTTTTTTTTACTATTTTTGGATAGATAAAATACTATGTTAGGCTAGATTAGTAATCTCTAAATATTATTAAAAGAGAACCTTTAATTCACCCATGAATAAATCAGAGTTCTTGATTGTGTTTTAATCCTATGTTTTCCACCCTTAGATTAAATTGTTGACATCATCTTCCTCAAATAAAATTTAAATACAATTACATTTAATTATAAAATCTATAATAATTATAGAATCTTTAAATTCAGTAACTATTTTATCAATTGAAGCATATCATTCTATTTATATACATGATATCAGTTTCTCTAATTAATATTGTTCCTAATTTAACTCTCTTATTTATAGCTTTTGATTTCCAAATTTAAACCCATTTACATTTTTTTTAAAAACTCATTAAACAATCATATCAATAATTAAGTTATTAACTTATAAAATTTAATCTAATCCCACTAAATCAGCAAAATATTTAAGAGTCAAAATTAAAATCAATATTATTCATAATTTATCTCTTAGTATATCTCACATAAAATGAATCAATTTAAGATAATTGTTTGAATTTTAAAACTGATTAAATAAGAAAGTCAATTAATTTGAAGTTTTGAATTCATATAGCTGATATCTTTTTTTTTTCCAGATGAATAGCCGAAAATTTCCAAGATTATATCTTAGGATCCCAATTTTTTTAGAAAATAATGATTTCTTTATTCAAAAACACCCTATATATACAATTGCACTGAAGTGGTTATTCTTACGATTTTGGATTGAATCCCATGATTTACAGTGTTCTTCTTGAGCAATCTTCTTCTCCAATTTTTTTTCCAAGCTCTTACTTGACTCTGTTCTCCTTATTCTTCTTCAATTTCTTGCATTTACTATGTTCTTATTATTTGTTATTACTGTGTTATCGTTGAGAGGTCATGAAAAAAAATTAATCATTCTACTTTAAGCATATTAGTTTCATTCATTTAGTTACATAAACAAAATTATACCCTTTATATCGATTTTTTAATGTGTTGACCTATGTTTGTCAAGAAAAAGCCATAGAAGTCATTTTAATGCATGATGACAAAGCTAGTGGCACGGACCAAAAGCAGGATAAAGAAGTTTTTTATTGTTACACTTCAACTTCCATGAACAAAGACGTATTTGTTGTTCCAAGGTTTTCAATAACTCTTTTATACATATTATTATAATCTTCGATTAAATTTTTCTAATTTTATATTATTGAATTTGTTTATATCAATGGTTTTAGTTTCAAAATCACCATTATAGTACAAGACTTTACCTACGTGGTGTCACTTACCTTATTTGATCGTGACGCAAATAAACTTCTGGAAAAGCACACACAAGAGTTGCTTCAAAAGTTTGCTAAGGTTATCGATATTAACTTCATTTACATAAAACTAATTTTTACTTTTTGTTGTCTATTTTTATAACCGTTAATTTTTTCACTTTTAGGAGGGTAATATGAAGATTTATCCGTCCACTTTGAGATTACTTTTGGATAAAAAGTTGGCGTTCAAAATTTAAATTTCTCATTATAATTTGAAGAACAATGTTGATGGTTATGAATCTCAAACTTCAATGTTGATAATAAAATCACTGTTGAATTGAAAAAAAAATTAACATCGAACAGATAACATTCTTTTATGAAACATACTACAAACACTACACTTATTAGATTCGTTTTTTATATTTTAGTTGATCAGCTAACATATTTTTATGTACTACAAATGAAGGCGTCGTAATCTGATTCATTTAACATTTTATCAAGATACATTAAATTTAAAGGTTTTAAATACAATATAACTAAATCTAATATTTTAAATATTTTAAAATATTATTAACTTTTAGATTGACATATGAATTTATTTTTTATATTTAGGATGCAGTTTCGTTTACTGATGAAAACGTCACACCCGCTTCGAATCTTGATAAAAGTATTGCAACAAGTCCACTAACTAAGTGGACATCCTTTAAAAAAGTGTATGGACATGAAGAATTAAAACACAACTTGGAAGATGTTTACGAGGTTGATAATCTAGAAACAATTTCCGAACTAAACGATCATTAACATCAATGACAGATCGTACTACTGGAGAAGGCAAGCCAAAACTGTTAATTCCAAAGAAAGAAAAAGAATATATGATTTTTATGATTTGATATGAGTACTTGGGTGATTTGATTATGGTTGATTTCATATTATGTTTACATACTATTTGTTTTTGGGTTTGGTTTTTGATTACTTTGTTTCATACTATTCGTCTTTTGGATTATACTTTTAATCATTTAAATACATTTTGGGTATTATGAAATGTTGAATTATTCATCTATTTCCTTTTGGGTTTAAACTCATATGAATTTAGAATTTTAATCATTTTTTACTCTATTATTCCGTTTGAATGTGAATTTATCAACATTATTACAATGTTCTTCATTACAACTTCAATATAAATATTAGCAAACTGCAACAATTTATAAAATTATAAACTTTTATAAATCTTTTAGCCGTTCTAAAACAATTATTTATAGATCCTTGTGAATCTATTGATAAATTTAATAGTAAACATTTACCATTGAAATATTATTATTTTTTAGATATTAATGATATCCACAATTTTACAGATTTAAATAATAAAACCCATTATAATGACGCTAGAGAGAGACGAAAACTAAGACGTTTACATTTTTTTGGAAAAGGAACTTCCCTAACAAGGGTTTCCGTGTCAGCTTTCGCGCACCGACTAATCCCCCACTGCGAACATGAGGCTATGCCTCATGCTCTAGAGTCACTGCAAGTGAACCTCCATGGCCATAGAGGTTGAGTAGTGTCAGGATTTGAACATGGATTAATAGGTTAACCATCATATCTTCCACATGTCTTACTAAGTCACCACAACCAAAGAGTAAGACATTTACACTTACAAAATAGAAGATTGAATTCTATGTCTAAAAGATAAACTTTATTTCATCATCTAAAGCAATAAATATTTTTTTATTGTGTTTCACTTATACCTTTTCCACCCTCAGATCAAATTGTTTACGTTATCTTGACCAATGTTTGGTCAAACACGTTGTCCATCAATGTTTCCGCTCAAACCTTCACTAATTTCTGTTATCCCTAAAATAAATTTCAAATCCTCCCCAAATTTAAAGCCATAACTTATGCACTGACCATCCTATATGTTTGCAAATCAACATGATATATCTTCTTAATTATTCTATTTCTTTCTCAATGTATATCGATGGTACCAAAATTCATGAAGGAAAAGTAGTCACTTGTATTTTATTCTTGTTAATATAGTAAATACTTCCAATTTTGAAGATAATAATCGGTCTCATACATGTTAAAATACAATTGCTCGATTTCCAACTATCTAACTCATTAACTTTATGTAATTATTCTTAACCTTACCATTTTCTATAATGTTATTAATTAGATTTACTATAATTAAGTTTAAGTTGCAGAGATTTTTACTTGAAAGTGATGAGTATTAGTTGATGTTTTTATTGAAGCTTGAGGATGATGCAAAACTCAAATCCCTTAGTGTTAATATCCTACACACTTAATAATTGATTATTTCGACAAAAATACTTTTCATTAACTATGATAACAAATTTTTTGAATTAAGCATATTTTTATGTTTATAAATTTGTTTTCTCTACTCACTTGTACTAAGATGAGAAAAGATTAATCATGTCTATATTGAAAAGTGCCAAAAAGATCTTATGGTCATACCTTTCTGACATGATCTTCAAATGCTCTTTGTTTTTTATTCGTTTTTGTGTATTTGATTTATTTCTTCAAGAAATTCAGTTTTCAACTATTTTGATAACAAATTTGTTGAATTAAGCATACTTCTATGATTATAAATTTGTCCATTTTCTATTGTTAAATCAAGTGTAAATGAATTTGAACAATCGTTAAATTTCATATTCTATAATGTAATTTATGCACTAATTAATCAAATAATATTACATATCCAAGTGGTCGGGTACCTCCGAGACAATAAGCAAACATGTAAATTATATGCAATTACACAATATTGTAATTTTTTACTGGATTTAAATGAACAATTATTTCTTTCACTTGATTTAGATTCTTGATTACTCATATAAGGTTGAAATAAAATAAAATTCTGATAAATTGAAAAAATTGTTTCGCTAAACCTTAAAACTTTGAAATTTGTTGGAAATTTTGTTATATGCCAAGTTAGGCTTCTTTTTGTGTTGTCATGTTTGCTGATTTGACTATGTAGGGTTCATTTGAAGTTCCATTTCTCTATAAGAATGTTAATGTTCACATCCAAGTGGAAACAATCACAACTGGTAAGCATTCTAAATGATTTTTTCACTCACATTAATCAAAACTGTCATTTTAAGTGGTGCGTTCTCATGGATGCATACCGGTTGTCACTATATAGACCTACTAGCGGTCTATAGAAGAATCCTAGCGGCTTTATGAAGAATTTTGTTGCGTTTTCATTAAAGTATCACTCTGTCAACATTCTTCTCTATAGTTCTTTCTCTTATTTTCGATATAGATGTGTGTCACAACAATAAGGCAGAAAGAGGTGTTAGGGGCCATTAAAGAAGAAAAGCTAATATATAATTTAAAAATAATATATAAAGTGTAAATTGTAGAATTATGATATTTATTTCAATGAAAAATATGTTGTTTGATTGTTAGGTTACATATCTGGTTATTTTTTTATAATTTGATTTTGACAAGTTCGATCTAAATTTGATAATTGAAGCAGGTATGAATGATATGTGCTAATGATTTTGAAATTGTATTGCCCTATAGAAACCAACCGTAGCTTCACAAACCATTTCCTCATATCTCAGTAGGTCTTAACATTTTCCAAAATACAGCTACAAGAAGTGATGGATGCACTGCTTGAATCAATCCTCTAAACCGAATTTCATTTGTTACTTGGATATAGTGACCAAAATGCAAGATTTGTGAAAGTTCATTATTATTTATTAGTGTTAACGTTTAGCAAATTATGAAACTAATATTATATTTTTGTTCATAACATGTTTTTTTTTGTAATAATTTATTTGATCGGAAGATATGTATATGTGATTGGGTGTAGCCTGAAAAATCATATTTTAATTTTTATAAGGAAAAAATACTTTGAAATCGACCGAATTACAATGTCTGAATTTGATGTTTATGGTTATGACAATTCACTTTATTTGTAATGTTTATCTAATTTCTTTGCAGAATTTTATGTTGCCGGTACATGTAACAACTTATTGTTGCTTTTGGTTTTACATGACCAATATGAAAAGAGCCATATGAGCCTCCATGGGGGTTGGTACACCGAACAAAGTAAATTCATAAAGCTGCTACATAACATGTTTTAATCAATAAGTCGCATTATGTTGTGATAAAACGAAGATCACATAGATCATTTATGTTAAAAATTAATGTATTAAAAACCAAATTGCTCTGATATAAATATCAAATATTTTTATCTAATAAGTTTGGTTCAAAAACTCTAAAAATGAATCTAACTAATATTTTTTATTATTAAAATTTAACCTAAGACAAAGCCGCATATTAATGAGATATGTATTTAATTTATGTTCCCCGCGTTTAACGTGGGTCATAATCTAGTTTCTCCTATAACTAAACCTACCTGTACTATAAATTATGTTTTGTAGCATGAAAATTCAAAAAAAACAAGCAAAAAGATGATAAAAATGTGGTAGATGAGAGAGTGACTTAAGTGAATAAAATGTATCACCAAGATGGGTTAACCAATGTTTTATGTTCAAATTATTATGCATTTTTGTTACTTAAAACGTCCACAACTCGTTGGATACTTATACACATCTTGTAATTCGAGACAAAAGTAAAAAGTATCATGGAAAATGGTGCAAATTGTGCCAAAGGCTAGCAATAGCATTCCTTTTTTTTTCTTTTTAATTTCTTATTAAAGAAATATCGGTCCTTTATTTTATTTTTATTATTAAACATTTACATCGTTTTATTTATTGTTCGAATTATTCTATACACATGATTGATACTCGTTACATGATTAGCGTTTCCTCTTTCATATAACATTTCCTTCCATTACCAAACTTTGATTATAATTTAGAAAAAGAATATATATAAATTAACTTGTTGGATATTATTCCTTTTATATATCAGCTCAGATACCGATTGTTGGAAATATAAAAATCTGATCACTGCGACAAAAGGCTCGGTTACCGGTCACTGTGTGATAGATATATAAGTTTAAGATATAAGATGTAAATATATATAAAGAATAATAATTGCGGAATAAGTATAAATATGAAAGCTATAAATGACTGAAAGCTATAATAATATAAATGACTATATTTAAATGACGTAAAGCTATAAATAATATAAATAACTGTATTTAAATGACATAAAGCTATAATAAAATATATATATATATATAAGTATATAAATATATATCAAGTAGGTTCGTCAATAAATTGACTGAACTGGACTCGTGGAACGACTGGTCGATATTTGTTCTCTTGGAAGGACCGGTCGATATTGGGACTCTTGGAACGACTGGTCGATATTTGTTCAAAGATCAATCCGGTATTTGATAAGTAGTAAAAAGTTCATTTTCATGTAAAATGGATTGTTTACAAAACAGTGCAAAGTACACGAGTCATGTATTTGTATACGGGTATCGGGTGTTTTGAGGAGATTTGATGAGGTTGGAGTGGGTATTTGGAGGGTGTTAGGAGGTGGAATAAGGTTGTAATTTTGGTGGTGTAAGGCAGCAAAGATGGTGAAGTTGAAGGAGCTTTGGGTGGTGATGGATGTAGATTTTCGGAGTAAATCTCTCTGGATAGCCAATTCTCTCTCGCGTCTCTTTGGGGTTTCCCGTGGTCAAAATCGTCCACGAAAATTTCTAGATGTAGGTAATGTCCTGAAGAATTGATGGTGAAAATCTCCCTAGTAGTATTTTGGCTGTGTTGTTCTCGCTTTTTTGTTTTCTAACATGAAGATTCTGAACTCAAAAACAGAAATCTCTCTGGATAGCCAATTCTCTCTCGCGTCTCTTTGGGGTTTCCCGTGGTCAAAATCGTCCACGAAAATTTCTAGATGTAGGTAATGTCCTGAAGAATTGATGGTGAAAATCTCCCTAGTCGTTTTGTGCTTGTAACGAGCCCAGTTTTCTTTGTTTTTGACTTGAAGATTCTGATGTCGAAAAACAGCAAGGTGGTGATGGTTGTGGTTATTTGAAAGGGTTTTTTGGAGGAGGTTTAAGGATGGTATTTGGAGGGTGTTAGGAGAGTATTTTGAGGTTGTTTGGAGGTTGGAATGAGGTTGATATAAGGTGGTGAAAGTTTATGAAGATGATGATGTTTGATGGGTTGAAGATGAACACCTTGAGTTTGAATGAAGAAGATGAAGATGGTTGATGATGTTCTTCATTTTTGGTTGTTGTTGATCTTGATGTTCTTGGTTATCTCCAGGGATGAAGATTGAGAGGGTGTGGTTTTACAAAGGAAAATTCACTATAACATATGAATCTCTCTTAGTCTCTTATATTCTCACTAACACTAAACACACACTACATACACATGTATATATATGAGAAACAAATATCTAGTAGTAGTACACTTGAGTGTAAGTTGAAAGATGCAAGTTGATGTAGAGCTAGGAGCAAAGAACGTGGGAAGGTTTTAGGCTTCTTCATCCTTGACTTTTCTTGACTTCCTCCTTTGTTTGACTTATTCAACACATATACATATCTATATATATAATACATATATATATAACACATACATATATATAATACATATATATACATACGTATATATATATATATATATATATATATATATATATTGGTGAAACTTTTTAGTCACACAGCTAATTTTCTCGTCTATGCGCGTGCTTTCGTATTTTCCGTTTTATCACGCATTCATGCAACCTGAAATAACTGATAATATTTGTTAGATTGTATAAAAACAGTTCATCTTATTTCAGTTATGGTCACATACAAGGTTACATAAGAACATTTTTCAACATAACTAATATATTAATAAAATTAATTAATATGAGGTTGCATTTAATAGGTGGAATTTGAATAAAAAAGAAAAAAAAACTATAAAAATGAAAAATGGATATTAAATAATAAAAAAAAAATCTAAAAAATGACAAGTGTCAAAATGAAGGAGAAGATGACATGTATCAAAATCATTTTTATTTATTAGGGTATATATATATATATATATATATATATATATATATATATATATATATATATATATATATATATATATATGTCACAACTAGCACTTTTGGCTAGGAAATTCCACCACCAGGTAAGTAAGGACTATTGTGAGATTGTGCTAACACTCCTAAGTGTTCAATATGAGTTCCTAAGGAGCCATAAAGTGTTAGAATCCAAATCTCTCCAAGTATAGTGAATCTCTCCCAAATCTCTCTAAGTGTGCGAAATCTCTCCAAGAATAGTGAATCTCTCCCAAATCTCTCCAAGTATACGAAATCTCTCCAAGAATAGCGAATCTCTCCCAAATCTCTCCAAGTATAGTGAATCTCTCCCAAATCTCTCTAAGTATGCAAAATCTCTCCAAGAATAGTGAATCTCTCCTAAATCTCTCTAAGTATGCGAAATCTCTCCAAGAATAGTAAATCTCACCCAAATCTCTCTAAGTATGCGAAATCTCTACAAGAATAGTGAATGTCTCCCAAATCTCTCCGAGTATGTGAAATCTCTCCCAAATCTCTCCACGTATCTCAAATCTCTCTCAAATCTCCCTAAGTACCTTCCTCAATCGGAAACTGCTCAAAACCGGAAGAAGAAACCCCAAAAGGACCCTCTTGGTCCGGACTCCTCTTGGTCCTAAACCTCTTGGTCCGGAACCCCTCCCTGCTTCGGACCCTCTGATGGACTAAGGGGAAGCCTCTCATTCGGACAAGATCTCGCATGTGCTTCGGAAGGGCTAGGTTGCCTCACACCTCGGTCTGGACTCACCTGGTTCGCACATAACTCCGGATGTGAAGAAGGACTTCGGAACTCGCACAAAGCCTCCGAAACACGCATGTTGGCAACTTCGGACCCTCGCATCCTTCATCCTTCCCTGCGGAATTTAAGATATAGCTCTGGAGAAAACGATTTTCTACGATTTCGATTACGATAAACCAGAACTTACGATTATTTTGTAGCAAAAAATATAGGATTTTCTGGGGAAAACGATTCTTTTACGATTTCGATAACGATAAACTAGAACGCACACACTCAATTTTACTCGATAAGAGGAACATGATTTTCAACCATATTTCCTTTTTGAAAATCAACTATCTTGAATATCTCCCAAAAGATGTCTAGTTTAGACACCTATGATCTTCCCAAATCTCTTGAAACAAGGTTTCCTAATGAAGATGATGTCCCATGGATATCATACTTCTTTCTCCTCCTCCAATTATTCTCCCTAACCCACAAGTTCTTGAAAAAGTTTAAGGTCACTCAGGCCCTATTGGCAAGGCAAGGTCTAGGTGTGGTCACGTCTTGGAGATGTAGTCACATATTGACAAGCCGGGAGAGTTGGGTGTCAAAGTCTTGAGAAAGTTGGTGGTTCAATCACTTTCTAAGTCTCATAGTGAGTTCTTTTGGAGCACCTATGAAACAGACTATGACAAGACCCTTAATGATCTTATCTATTTGCTAAGATCAACTTCCTAAAACTTTATGGACAATTACAATGATAACATTGGATATCTAGTAAAGCTCTCTCTTCCCAGTGGAAAGGGATTGGCCATAGTCAACTCGCTTGACCAAATGGTAAAGAGAAAAGCTAAGTCTATGATAGTCTCGTGTACCATTATCAAAGGGTCCATATGTTTATATTGCCAAAGGAAGGGCCATTGGTTGCGAAGCTGCCAAATTTACCTAAGGATGTTAAAGTCAACAAGTTTGACTCTACTTCAGGTAAAGTCCACTATCTAACTCTGTTAAGTTTCTATTCTGAGATTCCTGATACATGATGTGACTGGGTCACATGGTTATGTTTAAGAATCAAAGAAAAGTGAAGAAACTTAAAGAAAGAATATGCTGAATCTGATCGCGTAGATGGATTTCTATCGCGTAGCTTGAAAAATCGGATTCTTGAGCTACTTCTTAGGAGTTATGATATTTTTGCTTAGGAATAGATAACAACAAGTTTTCATATGAATTGTAAGGATTAGTTTTTCCGCAAAGTTTTAAAATAATCGAAAATTTTTGATTTTATTTATTTTAAAATATCCTTACAATGGCATTTGAGGAAAAATTGTTGCTTATAAGATTCCATTAACAGCGAGAGTGGAAATATGAAATTGATTCTTTCATTTGTGGTAATGTCTAAATTTACCAAATAAGGAAAGATTCTCATCACCCAAGTTTCAATTGGACCGGAACTTGGAATCATGCAAGTTGTATAGCATGATGAATGAGAACTTTCAAGTATTGGAAAATTAAGACTAATTACTTGTTCTCATGGATGTGTGAGTCAAGTGAAGGTCTAAGGGATCGAGTACACATTCTTGTGCACTGGTCAAGTCCACCACAAAAGATTGGTAAAACTATTCGTCATAGTTTACTAAAGCTCAGTAAATATGATTATACTTACAAGCTTAAGTGTAACTCTGAGACATTGGAAAAAGGTTCCAATGTATGACAGAGGGAATAAGAAGAATCAAATTAGGCAGAAGGATAAAAGTTTCTCAAATCTGAAAAGATAGGAGAGTACTTTAGTATCAGTTTTGTGATCATCTTAATGATTAAGAAACCATATCAAAATTATTTCTCTAAGGAAAAATCTTAGTGCATTCTTATGACTAAGAAAAGGAACTTGAGTTGTTGAAGTGGTTAAATCAAGAAGATGAGTCATACTTCGTGCCAATACAAGTCTTAGAGTCATACTCCAAGATTGTAAATTGGGTGACATGTCTTAAAGAAGGTATAAAACACTTGTCAAATGTAAGAGTAAAAGTTTCCTACTCTTGTACATTTGAAATTGGTAAGTTGTGATGTTTTGGATAAAACAAAGACCAACTTAGGCTAATTGTGTGAAGTGTTTATCTTGATTAGAATCCACACTATCTCTTGGATATTTGACAAGGGAGTCTTATAGATCAAGAGGACAGTGGGAGTCTTAAAGGTCTTGAAAGTCTCAAGAACTAATCAAGAATAAAACCTGAAGTTCTTCTCTAGCACACGACTTAAGGTTTATAACCTATCGTGTTGACATATTATGTGCCCATTCCAGTTAAGGTTGGCTTTGCATGTGAGTTCTTAGAGTTCTCAATTTGTTGCACAACAACTTGGAAGTAATGGCAGGCCCTTGAGCTGCCAGGTGGCAAGAAGTTAAGATTGAGTTCAATTCATATGGTTTTGGATTTGTCATTATCTTTGTCTTGTGATTATGTTTTTGACAAATTCATATGGGTAGGAACTCATACACCATATAAATCTAAGTGTCATAAGGTTTCTCTCCGATTCATGAAAATGATGGTGAGGAAACACTTTCACTAAGTAGATTTTATCTAGATAGCAATTGTGATATTTGCATTCTCAAAGTCGTTAGTGGAGCGCGTGTGGTTAACCGGCACACTAATATGGACTTGTGAGAAGTGGCAAAAAGGTATAACCGTTATGATTACGGCATACCTCTTCATAATTTTTTAGACTCACAAGTGTGCTATCTAAGGGAAGGTGTATGATTTTTGATAAAGTTTTATCAAAACAATCTAGTATCAGAAATCTGAACTTTGGTAAGAAAGTCAATGAAGTATTGATTTCTAGAAGTCCAGCTGATTTCTGGGTACATGTCAAAGCTAGTGGGAGCATAAGTGTTATGCTAATAATCATCATGTTAGTGGGAGCATGATAATTATGATAAGTATTGCAAGTTAGCAATGTTAATTATAGAAAACAAAAGTTTCAATTGGGAAAAAGTTGTTTTGCTATAATTAAGGGAGAGGAAATTATACTTCGTCTCAAATCTATATGCTTAGATCGTGAGGTTTTAATCATTTAGTCAAGGATATAAATGAATTTCATGTTGGAATGGCTCAACATAAGGAAATTTTGTATATGAGTCCATTATTTGCGTTCTAAAATTCGATTATGATTACGGCATCCCTTTTCATAATCTGAATTATGAGAACTTGGCAAATTGAAATGGAAATATTATAGCAAAAGACTGGTTTAGTCTTTATGTGAGACATCATGAATCGTGTCCCATATTCTTCGGATATAGGATCGATTACATGTGCTATATTCATCCGTTCTAAAATTTTCCAACTGCCTAGGGCATTAAGAAGGGAAAAGGTTTAGAACTGGATATGACTAAAAGAATTAAACAATTGTCGAGGACAATCTAAGGTTTACCAAAGATTGGTTACTCAAGGACAATTGGAAGTATAGTGATAATTCTGGAAGGACCATATTGACATAATCTGTAAGGAGGCAACTCTTGTTCAGAACTGATAGTCAAAATGAAATCTGGAAATGTTTCAAAGTTAGAATCTTCAATCTGTGTAAGATTAAGGAAACTTAATGCAAGAAGGATGTTTCCAAGGAGTTGATCTCCTTTGGAATGCTCTGTAATGTTTGTTGCCAAGTCTTTATGACTTTTTGCATAATCATTACAAGAGGATCAATGCATATAAGTTTAGAATCTAACAGATTTAAGCAAATGGCATGAATTTGGAATTCTTGCATTTGCAGTAAGGATTTGGGAGTGTGAAAAGAGAATCATTGAAGTTATGTTCAATGGATCTAGTTCACAAAGTAAAGATCATAGACAAACATAGTATGCATACTTTGTGTGTGGCATGACTAGTGTTTAGGAAAAACATAGTGTACATGCTTGGAGCATGGGACAACTATTGTGTTAAATTCAAGAATAAAGTTGATAGCTGAAACAGTAGACAATGAATAATGTGTAATCATATGGTGATAAATAAAAGGTGTTTTATTTATATTCATAAGTTCTGAGACCATATTGGATTCGATTATTATTGTGTTTCACTTTGCATGTTTTGACTTCCCGAATAAACTGGGTTATTCTTCCGGAATGACTAAGTTATTCAAACCATCCACAGTCGGTCATATGTTGGAAGTAGATATGAATTAAGACTGTCATGGGTTGGCTTGTAGAGGTCTAAGGTGTTGGACAAAGAGCTACAACACTCATGAGTGCTCATAAGTTCTGAGTATTGGATTCAACCCGCGCTCATTGGAATCACTTCATGGATTTTATCACGAGTGATCATGAGACAATAATATCTTATATTCTTCAAACCTAGAGATATGAGTTGTTACTATGAGTTGATAGTACATTGATTGCACGAAACCGTATTTGGTAACTCGGTGCTATAAAACGTGCCTTTATGTATGATTCAACAAGTAGTAGAACAAGCCATATGAGTCGAAGTTTATCCGTTCCTTTTACCTTCGGGATAAAAGCGATATCTGTGGGCCCCTCGATGATTTGATGATGACAAATGGAAGTGCTCGGCCGGGCCAGGACTGATTTAATTTGTTCAATTAGTCAGTCGTCATAAATCGCAAATCGGGAAACAACAAATGGACAGAGAGAATGATTATAATCCATGTCTCAGTCCATATGATATCTAGAATGGAGGAATATATGATCCCTTATCTAATGGACAAGTCACTGACAAAGGTCAGAGTTCATCTACAAGGTCAGAGTTCGACAGAAGCTTTTGAGAGCTACGATTGCCGGTTGGTTCCTGAAGTCATACGCAATAATAGTTTTAGACTTATCCAAGTGGGAGACTGTTGGATTAATGTCTAAGTCCATAACTATAATTGGTAAGACTTGACCCGACCCGGCATGGTCCATTTGGGTTGCATACCATCATGCACTTGGATAGACTATAATGAGAGAAATAAGACACTTATGGTTATTAATATATTATAAGTTCTAGTATATTAATAATAAGAATAATAAGATTATTCTAATTAGTATTGATCAAGAATTAATCTAGGATTAATTAAGTGATCAAAAGAAGATTAATTAAATATATGGGTTGATTGTGTAAATCATCCATACTTGTATAGTGGGCTAATGCTCCATGGATAATCAAGTTGGGCTAAAACCCATAGGATGGTCCATGGATGCTCCATGGTGTATTTGTACCCATGGATCATGGAAATGAAAGGCCATGTCAATTAGGGTTTACATGGTGTAACCCTAACTATATAAGCATCTTATTCTTGACCAAAATCGGCCACTAGTATTATTCTAGAGAGGGCTAGCCGATTTCATGAGTTGTAGAATTCTCTCAAGTTATTCCAAGTGTTTTGGTGATTGTGATTCCATTTGAGGTGTCACACTTGGGGCACTAGGCACTCAAGCTTCATGAAGACTTTCTACATCAAAAAGGTATGTATTCTATCTTGTTCACTCATTGTTTTTGTATGCTAGATTAGGATAATACCTTGGAAGTTCTTATTTGCATGTATAATAGAGAAAACATAGATCCAAGGTATTTAGGGTTGCATGTACACTTAGGAGTGTTAGAATGCTCATAACCCAACAGTATGAGATGGGTGCAGGCGACGCAGGACTTCGTGACCGAATTGCCACTGAGGTTTCACAGATCATACTGGAGAAGTTGCCCAGTATCATTGGTCGGATCACTGATAGGATGATTGCTAAATTCAAGGAACGGGTCGCCATCTCGCATGCTACAAGAGAATATGGTGAGGCCGCTAGCGAAGGAAATTTGGGTGTGGAGGCACGGCTAGGAAAAAGAAGGTGGACACATAACTGGGGACGATTGGCAGGAGGTAGAGAGTCTGATGCAGCTGACCTGGGTGTTGGAAGTCAGGAGATCCATGAGATGTGTGGCAAGTGTGGGGGAACTCACGGGTTTGCTTATCACAATTTCAGGTGTGGGGGAAAAGGGCATGTGCATCGGGATTGTAAGAAGGATCATATATGCTTTCATTGTCACCAGTCGGGTCATTTCAAGTCCAGATGCTTGCTTGGGTGGCGGAGGGAGTTCAGGTCCCAACACTCATAGTTCCTCAGGATGTCAAGATTGAGCCGCAATAAATCACTGGTATGTATTTTGAGCCCCAGTTTTGTAATGATATTAATAAGACAAAATTGCAAAAATGGTCCCTATGGTATGCAAATTTTTGGGGTTTTAGTCCAAACCCCGTGTTTTTTGGATCCTTGGTCCTTTTGGAGTGGTTTGTATGTGGAATTAGTCCCTGGACTTAACTGCCGTTAAATATGATCTATTAACCTCCATCATGTGCCTCACACTTGAGGGTAAATTCGTCATTTCATATGTAAGGGACCATTTTTGCATAATCCAATTTTTGGCTTATTTGACCTTTACCCTCTCTCTCTCCCCCTCTCTCTCTCTGAAATTTCTTCCTGGAAATTAAAACACACGCACAAAACTTCATCATCTTCTTCTTTGGTCACATTTCTTATCCTCACTATCCCTGTATAGTTAGTTAATAAACACAGATACATAAAGCCAAGTATTTGGGAATCGAAGTAGAAAATAAAGCGCCCATATTTTCAAATCTTCCTCCCAATCTAGTAAAAAACCCAAAATTCTCATCAAAATCAAGTTTAGATAAAAAAAACATACATAAAGCCATGTATCTTGAATAGTTGACGACTTAAAGCTAGTCCCCCTGCACAAGATCGTATCTCTCAGACCGTAGTGAATTTACACCCAAATGCAGGTTTTCGGCGATGGGGTAATTGTGGAATGTCTATCTATCTATCTATCTATCTATCTATCTATCTATCTATCTATCTCTCTCTCTAAGAACTGTTGTTGCCACTCGATTATGTCACCATGTTCATATTTAATCTAAACAACGCTTTCCATAAGAAATCAAGCACGCAGAAGAAATCAAGCACACAGAAGAAACCTATGAGGTTACTAGTTCATTAGTTTTGATTTCAGGATTTGGTTTTGATTTGTTTTGATTTCGGGTTACTAAGGTACTGAGGTGGATATATTTGCAAATTGGTATTCTATTCTATTATGTGTGTACAACCTAAAATGTCGATCTATTTTTCTTCCATACCTAGTCTTTCATTCTGATTTCTGTGTTTGATTACAGCCTCAAATTCATCCCAAAAATCATGTAACCGTCTCGACCTCTTCCCATTCTGTTTTAGTTCCCAATTTTTCCTCTACTGTCAACGTAATGAAAGGGTGGGAGTGTTTCTTTGATAGCAATGGTTTCTTTGGGGAAATTGTCTTGATTTTGGCTGATAATCTGCTTCTGTGAGTACATTTATAAGTTTAATGGAGGATGATGGATTGAATATGCCAAATTGGGGGTATTACGAACCTTCATCCCTACCACTTCAACCTCCTAATCTGGAATATTAAAGATGCGAGGGCTGATTTTGGAATCGATTACAGATGATGCTGATGTGATGGCTGGTTCATCCCAAGGACATGATTTTGAAGTCTTTGATTAATCCAAGTTGCAGTAAGATGATCGAACCAGGTGTTGTTTGGAATATTTGGCCGCTTTCTCTTCAAATCCACCCCTCGATCTACAATCTGGTGACGAAGAACGTTAGAGCTAAGTAGCAAATTGAGATCGTGAAGTTGTTTGGGATCACGATGTACTATGGTTTAACCTGGCAGCTCCGTCTTCGACAATTGTGTTTGTTTTTCTTAGTGGAATTTCTTATTGTTTAATTGAGTTTGTGTTTGTTGAGAGAGAGAGAGAGAGAGGTCAAATAAGCCAAAAAACGGATTATGCAAAAATGGTCCCTTACATATGAAATGACGAATTTACCCTCACGTGTGAGGCACATGAGGGGGCTTAACAGATCCTACTTAACGGGAGTTAAGTCCAGGGACCAAAACCACATACAAACCACTCCAAAAGGACTATGGATCCAAAAAACTCGTGGTTTGGACTAAAACCCAAAAATTTTGCATACCACAGGGACCATTTTTGCAGTTTTGTCTATTAATAAATATGCTTTTGGTTAGTGCTATATTGTCGGATCAGAAACCTTTTTTATGGAAGGACTGCCAGCACCATATCGTAATTTCTTATTCCATCAAATTAGAGTTCATCCCTCAGTACATTTCATATTTTATAGGGTGTGGATCGCTCTCACTAGGTTTGGAGTTGTGACATTGGAATCTTTCCAAATAACCCCATCTAAGGTTCAGAGTTCCTCTATTATTGACTGAGTCCTCGTTCAAAGAGTTGTCATATGCCATTTTTCATACAATGGACCGTGTTTGGAAGAAGCTAGAGTATTCCTCTTAGGATCCCCAACAGCGACAAGTCGAGCATTGCAGTGTCAGTCTGTAGATGTCAGAGTTTCATCAAGATGTTGTTGCAGTCATGTTATCTTTAGCTTTCTTCATGTTTATTATCAATATTTATTTTCCCTTGGAATCTTGGTATGGGTAAGCGTTATCTCTGGTTCAGTTCTTTGTCATCACCTGAGTTATGCCATCAAGATTATTAGAAGGTAGTATCTTACTGGGCGGGATTTAGTGGTTCAGTTATTGTCCCGGTTCTCTGATAGGGTCAGTTCAAGAGTATTATTTAGGGAATCTATGGTCGAATCAGCAGGAGTAGTTCATCTGCAGGGTCAGATTTTGGAAGTGTTAGGATTTGTTCCGATAGGATCGACAACCATCTATGGAAGGACCTTTGGGTCTAAATCACTATTATTGCTAGGGAAGGGGTGGCAGTAGGGAGATGAAGATGGCAGTCGCATGGGTTGTTTGGTCATTGGTGTGCCAAGGGAATTTCATAATTGCAAACGTGGAAGATGGTTAGAATCCAAAGATCCTTTTGGGAACGGGAAGTTGGAGTGAAGATTTGCCAACTACGGTCAAGGGTTATAGTCTTTATCACCAGCATAAAGGACCTAAGGATTTGGTGCAGTATCATGCAAAGTGATTGGGATTATCGGGTTTGTTGAGATTTCGCGGAGTATTCATTTGGATATTAAGAGAGTTGGAGGATCATCGAGATTGGATATTAATGGAACGTTGGAATCTATAAGCTCAGGATGTCAACAATTTGAATCGCAAGGTTGTAAGATGGATTGGAAATCCATATAATCTTGTGGATTGGAGGGACGTAGTCGAGCCTAAGTGGAGGAGAATCGTTGGTCTAAAGGATCAGTCAGGGAAGAATAATCGGATTTTGTTTCGAACACCTGATTGGGATATAGTTGGATGCGGGTTCGACTTAGGTCGGTTTTGGTTGGTATGGTAGAGGTACGGTAAAACCATGGGCGGTGACCATGGTGGAATTTAGGTGTCGTAAGACTGTGGGGTAGCCATAAAATTCACTAGGATATTAGATAGTTGTGGAAATATTGTAAGTCTGCAATGGGATCTTAGTATTCGCCAGAGTAAGATAGACCATCGTTAGGGGTCGTTGGTATAAATGAGTATCGGTTCGTGCCTTGGAAAAGGCGGGCGGTATTTTCAGAGAGCATTACTATGTAATAGGTGGAGGACCATTGGGGTCCGAGGCGAGGTTAGGTCTGTGTAGCTCTCGATGCGGTAAGACTTGTGGGCATGGCCCGTTCGTTGGTATAGGCTAGGTGAGATTCGTGGGCGAGGCCCATATGATTATGGGAGTGCATGTGAGACCTAGTAGAGACCGTTTGGGTCAAAGTTTTGGATCATGGATTTAGTGGGGTGATTATGTGTTCAGTGAGTGGCATAGAGTGATGCATAGGCTAGGGTATCCTTATCAGTTGGACTCTCAGAAACCTGATGGTTAGACCAGGTGCGAGATTGGCAGTCTCAACGGTGGTATGGGGATTTTTATATCCTGGTTTAGTGATTGGTTGCCGTGAATCAGAAGATATCGGGGGAAATGCAAGTACAAGTCCTTGGATCTTAGGTTATAAGTTATGTGTCGAATTGGCTTTTGGTTCGAGATTCGTGTTCGGAATCATTAGTGTTTGTGTGTAAGATCTTTATTATTAATTAAGGAATCTGTATGCCAAGGGCATCAGCTGAAGGGTTCAAGGTCAAAAAAAATGTTTTCAGTTCTGATGGTAGAAAAGGCGTTGTGATTGTGCTTTGGGGTGGTTCTTCATGTATGTAGGTCAGGCACGTTATGGGCTTCAGAAATATAACAGTAGCGTATTGGTTCGCTGGTTAAGGAATTAGTGGCTTGTTCAGCACTAGAAGGTTTGACTCTCTGATTGCCTCTTATTCATCATTATGTTCATGGATTCATTAACTTCAGGATGAGTCTCTTACTTGAAGGATTGTCTAGTCCTTTTTTTCAAGTGAAAAGTTTCCGGCAGCAGCGCATGGTCGGTGATTCTGTTTTCTAGTGGAAACATCAACATAATCAGAAGTGGGATGATCAGTTTGGAATACAAAGTGGAGTTATCTAGTAGTGGTTTAGTATGGGTTGTCTGTCGGGGAGTACAAGTTTTGAGATTTCAAATTTCGGGCGTAGTAGAAATGGTTATTCTTCAGGGGTTAATTTAAGGCTCTGTTCATCGTCAGGATTTGGGAGCCCTGCTAAGGCTGGCTTCGGTTGCATTTTGGAAGACTGTGGTATGCCTAGAGTTGCTTACCTAGCCTGCATCAGGGTGGTATTTAGATTATTCAAGATGTCTGGTATGCCTGGGAGGGTAAGGAATGAATTTGAGGACGAAATCTAATTTAAGTGGGGGAGAATTCTAACACCAGATTCAAAGTACTTTTCAGTTTGGACCTTGGGGGTGTTCATGTTTTGTAGAATTTGTCC
Source organism: Lactuca sativa (assembly GCF_002870075.4). Lineage (NCBI taxonomy): Eukaryota > Viridiplantae > Streptophyta > Magnoliopsida > Asterales > Asteraceae > Lactuca > Lactuca sativa. Next base: position 206,398,974 of record NC_056624.2, read on the forward strand.
CTAGGGGTAAATTTTGCCAACTTCATAAAGGTTGGAGTACATTGGGTGTACTCCTTGTACGCTATGCGTACTAGCTCAAGTCTTGATTGCAAGTCTTAACCATGTATGCAGGGAGTACGTGGAGTATGCATGGCGTACGTAGGCTTGGGACAAACCCTAATTATTAGGGTTTGTGTCCTATTTAAGCATCTTTAACTCATCTCTTGTCCATTTTATACCAGCCTCCATATCTTCTAAACCCTAATCTCGCCCTTAGCCATTGTTGGATGCTTTGAGCTCTTTTGAAGAGTTTTGGTGTGTTCTTGTGCCTTTTGAATTGGTAGAAGGAGATTGAAGACTCATTCCTTGGAGTTAAGCTTAGAGATCCATTGTTACCATCTTCATTTCAAGCCATTTGAGGTATAAAGCTCTTAGCTTGACAACTCCTTGTGTAGATCTAGTTTGGGTCTTGCTTATGGCTTATTTTGGTCCCTTTTTGGTTAATCCTTGTGAGTAAAGGTTGTTTCAGAATCTTAGCCCTTAGATCTGGACGTTTTTTTTGGATTAATGTCTAATTCCATAACTATAATTGGTAAGACTTGACCCGACCTGGCATGGTCCATTTGGGTTGCATGGCATCATGCATTTGGATAGACTAAATTGAGAGAAATAACACTTACGTTTTGTTAATATATTATAAGTTCTAATATATTAATAAGATTATTCAATTAGTATTGATCAAGAATTAATCTAGGATTAATTAAGTGATCAAAAGAAGACTAATTAAATATATGGGTTGATTGTGTAAATCATCCATACGTGTATAGTGGGCTAATGCTTCATGGATTGTCAAGTTGGGCTAAAACCCATAAGATGCTCCATGGTATATTTGAACCCATGGATCCAAGGAAATGGAAAGCCATGACAATTAGGGTTTACACTAATTGTCACTAACTATATAAGCATCTTATTGTTGACAAAATCGACACTAGAGTATATGTAAAAGGGCTAGCCAATTTTCATGAAGTCTGTATATTCTCTGAAGTCTTTCCAAGTGCATTTGGTGTTGTATGAACCATTTGAGGTGTCACACTTGGGGCACTAGGCACTCAAGCTTCATGAAGACATTCTACATCAAAGAGGTATGTAATTCTAACTTGATATATTCATATGAATCAATGTTATTATGCTAGTTAGGATGAATACCTTGGAAAGTTCATATTTGCATGTATAATAGAGAAAACATAGATCCAAGGTATTTAGGGTTGCATGTACACTTAGGAGTGTTAGAATGCTCAAAAACCATTTTAAGGGTCCCTTATGCATAAAATGCAAGCTTTATGGATTATTTGAATCCATGAATGTATTATGTCAATTGTTAAGCAGTTTTTGAGCTATTGAGCCCCCATTAAGCCATGCATGTAAGTAAAGTTGCCAAATTTATGTGATAAGTCACCTTTAAGGATCAGATCTATGAGTTTGGAGGAAAGGCTTAACCAATTAAGTGCTTAATGGAGAAGGATGGCATACTGGAGAGTACGCTAGGCGTACCCAGCTGGTACGTTGTGCGTACGAACCCCAGATGGGGTACTCTAAGTGTACCCAAATGAAAGCAACACAAATTCTTCAATGTTTGGAATCTAATAAATCATATTTTCTATTTTCCTGCTATATTTTGCATTAATTTTAAATATATGGTAAACATAGCTAAAGAATATGCATCATATTAATGATTTCTAGTTTTGTAGATTTGAATTATGGTTGCTATTCAATTTGTAGTCAAATATAGTTTATGCAATTTAAAATGGAAATGACACCAAATGAAAGCAACACAAATTCTTCAATGTTTGGAATCTATCGGATACGTGGTGAACATGTATTGGTATCAATGGTGTGTTTCATTTATACACCAGTGTCAATGGTTGTCTCATTCCCTATAAAGTTCAGTGACATAAGTCTTTGGGTGATTTGTTAGAAGGTAAATAAGTTCAAAAGTTACTATATTTGGAGGGGAAGTTCTTAGGTGGGAAAATTACCAAATTTGACAAAGAATCGGGCAGGGCCGGTCCAGACGGTGGGCAACCCGGACGACCGCCCAGGGCCCACGACTCAACGGGGCCCAAAATTTCTAGATTATATATATATATATATATATATATATATATATATATATATATATATATATATATATATATATATATATTAACGTCCTTACTTTTTGCTTTCTTTTCCCAATTATAATCCGTATAGTTCCAAACTAAACGGGGCCCAAAATTTCTAGATTATATATATATATATATATATATATATATATATATATATATATATATATATATATATATATATATATATATATATATATATATATATATATAACGTCCTTACTTTTTGCTTTCTTTTCCCAATTATAATCCGTATAGTTCCAAACTAAACTACTTTTATAAACTTTTTCTAACTTTATTTACAACGTTATTTTTATCTACTTTTCTAAAACTTAGATTTACAAAAAAAATCTTTTTAAATCTATATCTTTACCCAAATTTATATTTAGAAAATTAACATTATACAAAAAAATGAGAAATTAAATATCATTTTATTTTTGTTCATATAAATCTTCCTATCCAATTAAATGATGACATGTATCATATTAGTATATTAAAATATCATTAAACGAGTATTAAATGTTATACATGTCAAAATTTAATTGGATAAACTGATTTGTAGGAACAAAAAACAGGAAAATATTTAATTTCTCCAAAAAAAAATGTACATAATTTGTTTTTATGCATGTTTTTTTAAGATAGTTATGTTTTTACAAATTAGGTTTATTTTAATTTGTTTTCTAATTTTTTTAAATATTGGTTTTCATGTATGTAAGGTTGTAGAAATAGATTTAAAAAAACGCCCTTTATATATTCGTTTTCATAGATCATAAGTACATTATTATATATAACTAAGGGGCAAATATTAATGTAGCTTAATTAAGGAAGTAATTAATCATTTTTAGCTAAAAATTAAGAATTATCCCAAAATAGCTTACGAAATTGTAGGTAATTAAAGTGGGTTATTGTTTCGCCAAATGGTCTCCTATTTCGTGACAAGTATTAAAAAAAATCATTTTGAACTTGTAAAACTGAAGGTTTCAAAAAAACCTATGGATTCGTTAAAAAAAATTTAAGTTTTTTGAAAAATAATCATGAAATCATAATATATATATATATATATATATATATATATATATATATATATATATATATATATATATATATATATATATATATATGATGGATTACAGGTTACAACAAATATATAAAAAAATGAAAAATAAAATAAAATAAAATCGTAGGCTTCATACGAAACCTACGGTGTACAAGTCCACATTGCACAATTTGTGCATTGTGCACTTGTACACTATAGGTCTCGTATGAAACCTACGGTTTTAATATATTTTTTTCGTTTTCTTTAAATTATCTCCATATACAAAAACTACTCCTAATCAACAATACGGTAAAATTTTGATAAAAATTAGACGTACCTCGTTGTTTTTCGAGTGCTCCATTGAGAGAAAAAAGTAGGTAAAACCAAGAAAACAATTGTTAAAATAACCTAATCTGAAAAATTATATATTATATACCATGGGCCAATGGGCCGCGAAAAAATAGACAGACCGGGAAACAGTAGCTCATTGTCACGAATAAGTAGTTTTCTACCTTTGACCGTAGTCAACTTACGTTGACCATAGTCAACCCTGACCAATCTACTATTTCGTGGGCTACTTTTGGCTAATGTGTTTTTTTTACTATTTTTGGATAGATAAAATACTATGTTAGGCTAGATTAGTAATCTCTAAATATTATTAAAAGAGAACCTTTAATTCACCCATGAATAAATCAGAGTTCTTGATTGTGTTTTAATCCTATGTTTTCCACCCTTAGATTAAATTGTTGACATCATCTTCCTCAAATAAAATTTAAATACAATTACATTTAATTATAAAATCTATAATAATTATAGAATCTTTAAATTCAGTAACTATTTTATCAATTGAAGCATATCATTCTATTTATATACATGATATCAGTTTCTCTAATTAATATTGTTCCTAATTTAACTCTCTTATTTATAGCTTTTGATTTCCAAATTTAAACCCATTTACATTTTTTTTAAAAACTCATTAAACAATCATATCAATAATTAAGTTATTAACTTATAAAATTTAATCTAATCCCACTAAATCAGCAAAATATTTAAGAGTCAAAATTAAAATCAATATTATTCATAATTTATCTCTTAGTATATCTCACATAAAATGAATCAATTTAAGATAATTGTTTGAATTTTAAAACTGATTAAATAAGAAAGTCAATTAATTTGAAGTTTTGAATTCATATAGCTGATATCTTTTTTTTTTCCAGATGAATAGCCGAAAATTTCCAAGATTATATCTTAGGATCCCAATTTTTTTAGAAAATAATGATTTCTTTATTCAAAAACACCCTATATATACAATTGCACTGAAGTGGTTATTCTTACGATTTTGGATTGAATCCCATGATTTACAGTGTTCTTCTTGAGCAATCTTCTTCTCCAATTTTTTTTCCAAGCTCTTACTTGACTCTGTTCTCCTTATTCTTCTTCAATTTCTTGCATTTACTATGTTCTTATTATTTGTTATTACTGTGTTATCGTTGAGAGGTCATGAAAAAAAATTAATCATTCTACTTTAAGCATATTAGTTTCATTCATTTAGTTACATAAACAAAATTATACCCTTTATATCGATTTTTTAATGTGTTGACCTATGTTTGTCAAGAAAAAGCCATAGAAGTCATTTTAATGCATGATGACAAAGCTAGTGGCACGGACCAAAAGCAGGATAAAGAAGTTTTTTATTGTTACACTTCAACTTCCATGAACAAAGACGTATTTGTTGTTCCAAGGTTTTCAATAACTCTTTTATACATATTATTATAATCTTCGATTAAATTTTTCTAATTTTATATTATTGAATTTGTTTATATCAATGGTTTTAGTTTCAAAATCACCATTATAGTACAAGACTTTACCTACGTGGTGTCACTTACCTTATTTGATCGTGACGCAAATAAACTTCTGGAAAAGCACACACAAGAGTTGCTTCAAAAGTTTGCTAAGGTTATCGATATTAACTTCATTTACATAAAACTAATTTTTACTTTTTGTTGTCTATTTTTATAACCGTTAATTTTTTCACTTTTAGGAGGGTAATATGAAGATTTATCCGTCCACTTTGAGATTACTTTTGGATAAAAAGTTGGCGTTCAAAATTTAAATTTCTCATTATAATTTGAAGAACAATGTTGATGGTTATGAATCTCAAACTTCAATGTTGATAATAAAATCACTGTTGAATTGAAAAAAAAATTAACATCGAACAGATAACATTCTTTTATGAAACATACTACAAACACTACACTTATTAGATTCGTTTTTTATATTTTAGTTGATCAGCTAACATATTTTTATGTACTACAAATGAAGGCGTCGTAATCTGATTCATTTAACATTTTATCAAGATACATTAAATTTAAAGGTTTTAAATACAATATAACTAAATCTAATATTTTAAATATTTTAAAATATTATTAACTTTTAGATTGACATATGAATTTATTTTTTATATTTAGGATGCAGTTTCGTTTACTGATGAAAACGTCACACCCGCTTCGAATCTTGATAAAAGTATTGCAACAAGTCCACTAACTAAGTGGACATCCTTTAAAAAAGTGTATGGACATGAAGAATTAAAACACAACTTGGAAGATGTTTACGAGGTTGATAATCTAGAAACAATTTCCGAACTAAACGATCATTAACATCAATGACAGATCGTACTACTGGAGAAGGCAAGCCAAAACTGTTAATTCCAAAGAAAGAAAAAGAATATATGATTTTTATGATTTGATATGAGTACTTGGGTGATTTGATTATGGTTGATTTCATATTATGTTTACATACTATTTGTTTTTGGGTTTGGTTTTTGATTACTTTGTTTCATACTATTCGTCTTTTGGATTATACTTTTAATCATTTAAATACATTTTGGGTATTATGAAATGTTGAATTATTCATCTATTTCCTTTTGGGTTTAAACTCATATGAATTTAGAATTTTAATCATTTTTTACTCTATTATTCCGTTTGAATGTGAATTTATCAACATTATTACAATGTTCTTCATTACAACTTCAATATAAATATTAGCAAACTGCAACAATTTATAAAATTATAAACTTTTATAAATCTTTTAGCCGTTCTAAAACAATTATTTATAGATCCTTGTGAATCTATTGATAAATTTAATAGTAAACATTTACCATTGAAATATTATTATTTTTTAGATATTAATGATATCCACAATTTTACAGATTTAAATAATAAAACCCATTATAATGACGCTAGAGAGAGACGAAAACTAAGACGTTTACATTTTTTTGGAAAAGGAACTTCCCTAACAAGGGTTTCCGTGTCAGCTTTCGCGCACCGACTAATCCCCCACTGCGAACATGAGGCTATGCCTCATGCTCTAGAGTCACTGCAAGTGAACCTCCATGGCCATAGAGGTTGAGTAGTGTCAGGATTTGAACATGGATTAATAGGTTAACCATCATATCTTCCACATGTCTTACTAAGTCACCACAACCAAAGAGTAAGACATTTACACTTACAAAATAGAAGATTGAATTCTATGTCTAAAAGATAAACTTTATTTCATCATCTAAAGCAATAAATATTTTTTTATTGTGTTTCACTTATACCTTTTCCACCCTCAGATCAAATTGTTTACGTTATCTTGACCAATGTTTGGTCAAACACGTTGTCCATCAATGTTTCCGCTCAAACCTTCACTAATTTCTGTTATCCCTAAAATAAATTTCAAATCCTCCCCAAATTTAAAGCCATAACTTATGCACTGACCATCCTATATGTTTGCAAATCAACATGATATATCTTCTTAATTATTCTATTTCTTTCTCAATGTATATCGATGGTACCAAAATTCATGAAGGAAAAGTAGTCACTTGTATTTTATTCTTGTTAATATAGTAAATACTTCCAATTTTGAAGATAATAATCGGTCTCATACATGTTAAAATACAATTGCTCGATTTCCAACTATCTAACTCATTAACTTTATGTAATTATTCTTAACCTTACCATTTTCTATAATGTTATTAATTAGATTTACTATAATTAAGTTTAAGTTGCAGAGATTTTTACTTGAAAGTGATGAGTATTAGTTGATGTTTTTATTGAAGCTTGAGGATGATGCAAAACTCAAATCCCTTAGTGTTAATATCCTACACACTTAATAATTGATTATTTCGACAAAAATACTTTTCATTAACTATGATAACAAATTTTTTGAATTAAGCATATTTTTATGTTTATAAATTTGTTTTCTCTACTCACTTGTACTAAGATGAGAAAAGATTAATCATGTCTATATTGAAAAGTGCCAAAAAGATCTTATGGTCATACCTTTCTGACATGATCTTCAAATGCTCTTTGTTTTTTATTCGTTTTTGTGTATTTGATTTATTTCTTCAAGAAATTCAGTTTTCAACTATTTTGATAACAAATTTGTTGAATTAAGCATACTTCTATGATTATAAATTTGTCCATTTTCTATTGTTAAATCAAGTGTAAATGAATTTGAACAATCGTTAAATTTCATATTCTATAATGTAATTTATGCACTAATTAATCAAATAATATTACATATCCAAGTGGTCGGGTACCTCCGAGACAATAAGCAAACATGTAAATTATATGCAATTACACAATATTGTAATTTTTTACTGGATTTAAATGAACAATTATTTCTTTCACTTGATTTAGATTCTTGATTACTCATATAAGGTTGAAATAAAATAAAATTCTGATAAATTGAAAAAATTGTTTCGCTAAACCTTAAAACTTTGAAATTTGTTGGAAATTTTGTTATATGCCAAGTTAGGCTTCTTTTTGTGTTGTCATGTTTGCTGATTTGACTATGTAGGGTTCATTTGAAGTTCCATTTCTCTATAAGAATGTTAATGTTCACATCCAAGTGGAAACAATCACAACTGGTAAGCATTCTAAATGATTTTTTCACTCACATTAATCAAAACTGTCATTTTAAGTGGTGCGTTCTCATGGATGCATACCGGTTGTCACTATATAGACCTACTAGCGGTCTATAGAAGAATCCTAGCGGCTTTATGAAGAATTTTGTTGCGTTTTCATTAAAGTATCACTCTGTCAACATTCTTCTCTATAGTTCTTTCTCTTATTTTCGATATAGATGTGTGTCACAACAATAAGGCAGAAAGAGGTGTTAGGGGCCATTAAAGAAGAAAAGCTAATATATAATTTAAAAATAATATATAAAGTGTAAATTGTAGAATTATGATATTTATTTCAATGAAAAATATGTTGTTTGATTGTTAGGTTACATATCTGGTTATTTTTTTATAATTTGATTTTGACAAGTTCGATCTAAATTTGATAATTGAAGCAGGTATGAATGATATGTGCTAATGATTTTGAAATTGTATTGCCCTATAGAAACCAACCGTAGCTTCACAAACCATTTCCTCATATCTCAGTAGGTCTTAACATTTTCCAAAATACAGCTACAAGAAGTGATGGATGCACTGCTTGAATCAATCCTCTAAACCGAATTTCATTTGTTACTTGGATATAGTGACCAAAATGCAAGATTTGTGAAAGTTCATTATTATTTATTAGTGTTAACGTTTAGCAAATTATGAAACTAATATTATATTTTTGTTCATAACATGTTTTTTTTTGTAATAATTTATTTGATCGGAAGATATGTATATGTGATTGGGTGTAGCCTGAAAAATCATATTTTAATTTTTATAAGGAAAAAATACTTTGAAATCGACCGAATTACAATGTCTGAATTTGATGTTTATGGTTATGACAATTCACTTTATTTGTAATGTTTATCTAATTTCTTTGCAGAATTTTATGTTGCCGGTACATGTAACAACTTATTGTTGCTTTTGGTTTTACATGACCAATATGAAAAGAGCCATATGAGCCTCCATGGGGGTTGGTACACCGAACAAAGTAAATTCATAAAGCTGCTACATAACATGTTTTAATCAATAAGTCGCATTATGTTGTGATAAAACGAAGATCACATAGATCATTTATGTTAAAAATTAATGTATTAAAAACCAAATTGCTCTGATATAAATATCAAATATTTTTATCTAATAAGTTTGGTTCAAAAACTCTAAAAATGAATCTAACTAATATTTTTTATTATTAAAATTTAACCTAAGACAAAGCCGCATATTAATGAGATATGTATTTAATTTATGTTCCCCGCGTTTAACGTGGGTCATAATCTAGTTTCTCCTATAACTAAACCTACCTGTACTATAAATTATGTTTTGTAGCATGAAAATTCAAAAAAAACAAGCAAAAAGATGATAAAAATGTGGTAGATGAGAGAGTGACTTAAGTGAATAAAATGTATCACCAAGATGGGTTAACCAATGTTTTATGTTCAAATTATTATGCATTTTTGTTACTTAAAACGTCCACAACTCGTTGGATACTTATACACATCTTGTAATTCGAGACAAAAGTAAAAAGTATCATGGAAAATGGTGCAAATTGTGCCAAAGGCTAGCAATAGCATTCCTTTTTTTTTCTTTTTAATTTCTTATTAAAGAAATATCGGTCCTTTATTTTATTTTTATTATTAAACATTTACATCGTTTTATTTATTGTTCGAATTATTCTATACACATGATTGATACTCGTTACATGATTAGCGTTTCCTCTTTCATATAACATTTCCTTCCATTACCAAACTTTGATTATAATTTAGAAAAAGAATATATATAAATTAACTTGTTGGATATTATTCCTTTTATATATCAGCTCAGATACCGATTGTTGGAAATATAAAAATCTGATCACTGCGACAAAAGGCTCGGTTACCGGTCACTGTGTGATAGATATATAAGTTTAAGATATAAGATGTAAATATATATAAAGAATAATAATTGCGGAATAAGTATAAATATGAAAGCTATAAATGACTGAAAGCTATAATAATATAAATGACTATATTTAAATGACGTAAAGCTATAAATAATATAAATAACTGTATTTAAATGACATAAAGCTATAATAAAATATATATATATATATAAGTATATAAATATATATCAAGTAGGTTCGTCAATAAATTGACTGAACTGGACTCGTGGAACGACTGGTCGATATTTGTTCTCTTGGAAGGACCGGTCGATATTGGGACTCTTGGAACGACTGGTCGATATTTGTTCAAAGATCAATCCGGTATTTGATAAGTAGTAAAAAGTTCATTTTCATGTAAAATGGATTGTTTACAAAACAGTGCAAAGTACACGAGTCATGTATTTGTATACGGGTATCGGGTGTTTTGAGGAGATTTGATGAGGTTGGAGTGGGTATTTGGAGGGTGTTAGGAGGTGGAATAAGGTTGTAATTTTGGTGGTGTAAGGCAGCAAAGATGGTGAAGTTGAAGGAGCTTTGGGTGGTGATGGATGTAGATTTTCGGAGTAAATCTCTCTGGATAGCCAATTCTCTCTCGCGTCTCTTTGGGGTTTCCCGTGGTCAAAATCGTCCACGAAAATTTCTAGATGTAGGTAATGTCCTGAAGAATTGATGGTGAAAATCTCCCTAGTAGTATTTTGGCTGTGTTGTTCTCGCTTTTTTGTTTTCTAACATGAAGATTCTGAACTCAAAAACAGAAATCTCTCTGGATAGCCAATTCTCTCTCGCGTCTCTTTGGGGTTTCCCGTGGTCAAAATCGTCCACGAAAATTTCTAGATGTAGGTAATGTCCTGAAGAATTGATGGTGAAAATCTCCCTAGTCGTTTTGTGCTTGTAACGAGCCCAGTTTTCTTTGTTTTTGACTTGAAGATTCTGATGTCGAAAAACAGCAAGGTGGTGATGGTTGTGGTTATTTGAAAGGGTTTTTTGGAGGAGGTTTAAGGATGGTATTTGGAGGGTGTTAGGAGAGTATTTTGAGGTTGTTTGGAGGTTGGAATGAGGTTGATATAAGGTGGTGAAAGTTTATGAAGATGATGATGTTTGATGGGTTGAAGATGAACACCTTGAGTTTGAATGAAGAAGATGAAGATGGTTGATGATGTTCTTCATTTTTGGTTGTTGTTGATCTTGATGTTCTTGGTTATCTCCAGGGATGAAGATTGAGAGGGTGTGGTTTTACAAAGGAAAATTCACTATAACATATGAATCTCTCTTAGTCTCTTATATTCTCACTAACACTAAACACACACTACATACACATGTATATATATGAGAAACAAATATCTAGTAGTAGTACACTTGAGTGTAAGTTGAAAGATGCAAGTTGATGTAGAGCTAGGAGCAAAGAACGTGGGAAGGTTTTAGGCTTCTTCATCCTTGACTTTTCTTGACTTCCTCCTTTGTTTGACTTATTCAACACATATACATATCTATATATATAATACATATATATATAACACATACATATATATAATACATATATATACATACGTATATATATATATATATATATATATATATATATATATATTGGTGAAACTTTTTAGTCACACAGCTAATTTTCTCGTCTATGCGCGTGCTTTCGTATTTTCCGTTTTATCACGCATTCATGCAACCTGAAATAACTGATAATATTTGTTAGATTGTATAAAAACAGTTCATCTTATTTCAGTTATGGTCACATACAAGGTTACATAAGAACATTTTTCAACATAACTAATATATTAATAAAATTAATTAATATGAGGTTGCATTTAATAGGTGGAATTTGAATAAAAAAGAAAAAAAAACTATAAAAATGAAAAATGGATATTAAATAATAAAAAAAAAATCTAAAAAATGACAAGTGTCAAAATGAAGGAGAAGATGACATGTATCAAAATCATTTTTATTTATTAGGGTATATATATATATATATATATATATATATATATATATATATATATATATATATATATATATATATATATGTCACAACTAGCACTTTTGGCTAGGAAATTCCACCACCAGGTAAGTAAGGACTATTGTGAGATTGTGCTAACACTCCTAAGTGTTCAATATGAGTTCCTAAGGAGCCATAAAGTGTTAGAATCCAAATCTCTCCAAGTATAGTGAATCTCTCCCAAATCTCTCTAAGTGTGCGAAATCTCTCCAAGAATAGTGAATCTCTCCCAAATCTCTCCAAGTATACGAAATCTCTCCAAGAATAGCGAATCTCTCCCAAATCTCTCCAAGTATAGTGAATCTCTCCCAAATCTCTCTAAGTATGCAAAATCTCTCCAAGAATAGTGAATCTCTCCTAAATCTCTCTAAGTATGCGAAATCTCTCCAAGAATAGTAAATCTCACCCAAATCTCTCTAAGTATGCGAAATCTCTACAAGAATAGTGAATGTCTCCCAAATCTCTCCGAGTATGTGAAATCTCTCCCAAATCTCTCCACGTATCTCAAATCTCTCTCAAATCTCCCTAAGTACCTTCCTCAATCGGAAACTGCTCAAAACCGGAAGAAGAAACCCCAAAAGGACCCTCTTGGTCCGGACTCCTCTTGGTCCTAAACCTCTTGGTCCGGAACCCCTCCCTGCTTCGGACCCTCTGATGGACTAAGGGGAAGCCTCTCATTCGGACAAGATCTCGCATGTGCTTCGGAAGGGCTAGGTTGCCTCACACCTCGGTCTGGACTCACCTGGTTCGCACATAACTCCGGATGTGAAGAAGGACTTCGGAACTCGCACAAAGCCTCCGAAACACGCATGTTGGCAACTTCGGACCCTCGCATCCTTCATCCTTCCCTGCGGAATTTAAGATATAGCTCTGGAGAAAACGATTTTCTACGATTTCGATTACGATAAACCAGAACTTACGATTATTTTGTAGCAAAAAATATAGGATTTTCTGGGGAAAACGATTCTTTTACGATTTCGATAACGATAAACTAGAACGCACACACTCAATTTTACTCGATAAGAGGAACATGATTTTCAACCATATTTCCTTTTTGAAAATAAGGGATTTTTCTTAAGACGGTTGATTGTTACTATTCAAAAGAACTATTCTCGGACACAGCTCGCTTTTACAAATCACACTACTTTTCAAAATCACTCTTATAAGGATGAACAAAAGTTATGACATGCACACATATATCCATGATTTTCAAGGCAAGACTTCAAACAATTTCATAGAAAATATCTGATTTTTTGAAAGTACAACGAGAACGATTCTAAACAAGTGTAAACGATTGTATACAAAAATGCTTATCAACTCACCAACTTTTTAGTTGACGCTTTTCAAAACGACTTGTATTCTCAGGGATCTAGTAAGCAGGTAACAAGGGATGCTGACGCAAGAACATTTAGTTGTAGTTTGGATTCTTTTCTACTTATGCAACTTTTGTGTAACTCAAAGAACAAATACAATATGTAAACTATATAAGTTTTTTATCTCAATTTATGATGTTTGGATTGCTCTGTTTCATGTATATTTAATTGTTATGATACTGCACAATGAAGTCACCCGCCTCCGGACGTTTCCGCCGTCTGGTCCAGGGGTGTGACAATATATATATATATATATATATATATATATATATATATATATATATATATATATATATATATATATATATATATATATATATATATATATATATATATAAGTTCAATTAAAAAATACGGTTGGAAATTAGGAATCATTCTTAGTCAATAATTTATTTTTGCTGCAAAAACATTCATTGTACCTCCTGAAAGAGGAAATAAAAATACACATGTGTTTTTCAACAAAAAATGTTTCCTTAAAGTATGTTAATCCTTACCTTAATATATACAAAACATAGCTATTTATGTTTTTATTTTATATTTATAAAGAGATATTTTTATTGAAAAACTATTTTAAATATATAAAATTCATAATTTTTTATTCTGTATAAATATATATCTATATTGATATAGTTTTAAAATAAAGCAAAGTTTTAATTTGTTTTAAAGTTTCGGTTCTCGTTATTTATAAGTGAATAATAATGCATAAAAATTTTATTACAGTCCATTAATTAATCATTTATGAATAAAAAATATGTTTAGTATTTTTACACTTTAAGTAACATTTATATATGAACCTCCATTCTCAACCTTTTTATTTTATCAATTGAACTGTTATATATATATATATATATATATATATATATATATATATATATATATATATATATATATATATATATATATATAGTCCGGATCTTTTGCGAACCAATATTTTTCCCGCGAGCTTTTTCGTGTTTATTTTTTTTTCAAAACGTGACTTAAGGAATTAAGTCGAAAAAATGTGCACACACGAAAAGTGTATACATGTATTAATGTCGAAAGTGAATATGTTCGTAAAAAATAACTTTCATATGTGCACATTTTTTTCGAGATTTTTGAATACACTTCTATATGACCAACTTAATGTCTTAAATCATTTTTTCTAAAAAAAATCACACCAAAAATTTCGTAGAGTTTGCGGGAAAATATGTGTTCGCAAAAGATCCTGACCTAATATATATATATATATATATATATATATATATATATATATATATATATATATATATATATATATATATATATATATATATATATATATATATATAACCCGTGGAAACTACGTTTGAAAGAAAACATTTTTGATAATTTCAAATTGTAATCGATAATCATAGGTATGCAAACAATTATTTTTTTGCAAAGCCTGATATTTTTGGATATAACTATATCGTCATTATTTTATAGTAATATTTAAACGGATTGAAAATATAAGCAATGTTCTTTAAGTCTAGATTAATGAGAAAATGATCATATTGCGTAATCGATTAAGAATGAAATTAGGATGTTATTATGGATTAAAAATCATATTACGTTGCTAATATGTGTTAAAAAGAATGTAAGATGCTTTTATGGGTCAAAAGTGAACGTATGTTGCCATTATGGGTTAAGAATGAAAGTAGATTGTTATTATGGATTAAAAAACGAAAGTAGGTTGCTATTATAAGGTTATAATTGAAAGCAATATGCTATTATGGGCCAAAAATGAAAGTAGGCTTCTTTTATGGATTAAAATGAAAATAAGATGCTATTATGAGTTAATAATGAAAGTAAGTTGCCTATATTGGTTAGAAATTATAGTTGGTTGCTATTATGGGTTTCAAATTTGTAACACCCGATTCAAAGTACTTTTCAATTTGGACCTTGGGGGTGTTAATGTTTTATAGAATTGGTCCATAAGAGGTGGTTTTTCCATCTTCAAAAAAGTTGGAGTATGTTGGGCGTACTCCTTGTACATTGGGCGTACTGGCTCAAGTCTTGATTACGGGTCTTAACCACGTACGTGGGGCAAGCATGGAGTACGCATGGCGTACGCAGGCTTGGGCAAACCCTTATTTTTAGGGTTTGTGTCCTACTTAAGCATCTTTAACTCCTCTCTTTGTCGTTTTAGACCAGCCTCCATATCATTTAAACCCTAATCTCGCCCTTAGCCTTTGTTGGATGCTTTGAGTTCTTTTGAAGAGTTTTGGTGTGTTCTTGTGCATTTTGAATTGGTAGCATGAGATTGAAGACTCATTCCTTGGAGTTGAGCCTACAGATCCATTGTTAGCATCTTCATTTCAAGACATTTGAGGTATAAAGTTCTTAGCTTGACAACTCCTTGTGTAGATCTAGTTTGGGTCTTGCTTATGGCTTATTTTGGTCCATTTTTGGTTAATCCTTGTGAGTAAAGTTTGTTTCAGAATCTTAGCCCTTAGATCTGGACGTTTTAAGGGTCCATTATGCATAAAATGCATGCTTTATGGAGTATTTGAATCCATGCATGTATTAAGTAATTGTTAAACACTTTTTGAGCTATTGGGCCCCATTAAGGCATGTATGTATGTAAAGTTGCCAACTTTACGTGATAAGTCACCTTTAGGGATCAGATCTGTGAGTTTGGAGGAAAGAGTTAACATATTAAGTTCTTAATGGAGAAGGATGGCACACTGGGGAGTATGGATCCAAAAAACTCGTGGTTTGGACTAAAACCCAAAAAATTTGCATACCTCAGGGACCATTTTTGCATTTTTGTCTATAAATAAATATGCTTTTGGTTAGTGCTATATTGTCGGATCAGAAACCTTTTTTATGGAAGGACTGCCAGCACCATATCGTAATTTCTTATTCCATCAAATTAGAGTTCATCCCTCAGTACATTTCATATTTTATAGGGTGTGGATCGCTCTCGCTAGGTTTGGAGTTGTGACATTGGAATGTTTCCAAATAACCCCATCTAAGGTTCAAAGTTCCTCTATTATTGACTGAGTCCTCATTCAAAGAGTTGTCATATGCCATTTTTCATACAATGGACCGTGTTTGGAAGAAGCTAGAGTATTCCTCTTAGGATCCCCAACAGCGACAAGTCGAGCATTGCAGTGTCAGTCTGTAGATGTCAGAGTTTCATCAAGATGTTGTTGCAGTCATGTTATCTTTTGCTTTCTTCATGTTTATTATCAATATTTATTTTCCCTTGGAATCTTGGTATGGGTAAGCGTTATCTCTGGTTCAGTTCTTTGTCATCACCTGAGCTATGCCATCAAGATTATTAGAAGGTAGTATCTTACTGGGCGGGATTTAGTGGAACAGTTATTATCCCGGTTCTCTGATAGGGTCAGTTCAGGAGTATTATTTAGGGAATCTATGGTTGAATCAACAGGAGTAGTTCATCCGCAGGGTCAGATTTTGGAAGTGTTAGGATTTGTTCCGATAGGATCGACAACCATCTATGGAAGGACCTTTGGGTCTAAATCAGTATTATTGCTAGGGAAGGGGTGGCAGCAGGGAGATGAAGATGCCAGTCGCATGGGTTGTTTGGTCATTGGTGTGCCAAGGGAATTTCATAATTGCAAACGTGGAAGATGGTTAGAATCCAAAGATCCTTTTGGGAACGGGAAGTTGGAGTGAAGATTTGCCAACTACGGTCAAGGGTTATAGTCTTTATCACCAGCATAAAGGACCTAAGGATTTGGTGCAGTATCATGCAAAGTGATTGGGATTATCGGGTTTGCTGAGATTTCGCGGAGTATTCATTTGGATATTAAGAGAGTTGGAGGATCATCGAGATTGGATATTAATGGAACGCTGGAATCTATAAGCTCAGGATGTCAACAATTTGAATCGCAAGGTTGCAAGATGGATTGGAAATCCATATAATCTTGTGGATTGGAGGGACGTAGTCGAGCCTAAGTGGAGGAGAATCGTTGGTCTAAAGGATCAGTCAGGGAAGAATAATCGGATTTTGTTTCGAACACCTGATTGGGATATAGTTGGATGCGGGTTCGACTTAGGTCGGTTTTGGTTGGTATGGTAGAGGTACGGTAAAACCATGGGCGGTGACCATGGTGGAATTTAGGTGTCGTAAGACTGTGGGGTAGCCATAAAATTCACTAGGATATTAGATAGTTGTGGAAATATTGTAAGTCTGCAATGGGATCTTAGTATTCGCCAGAGTAAGATAGACCATCGTTAGGGGTCGTTGGTATAAATGAGTATCGGTTCGTGCCTTGGAAAAGGCGGGCGGTATTTTCAGAGAGCATTACTATGTAATAGGTGGAGGACCATTGGGGTCCGAGGCGAGGTTAGGTCTATGTAGCTCTCGATGCGGTAAGACCTGTGGGCATGGCCCGTTCGTTGGTATAGGCTAGGTGAGATTCGTGGGCGAGGCCCATATGATTATGGCAGTGCATGTGAGACCTAGTAGAGACCGTTTGGGTCAAAGTTTTGGATCATTGATTTAGTGGGGTGATTATGTGTTCAGTGAGTGGCGTAGAGTGATGCATAGGCTAGGGTATCCTTATCAGTTGGACTCTCAGAAACCTGATGGTTAGACCAGGTGCGAGATTGGCAGTCTCAACGGTGGTATGGGGATTTTTATATCCTGGTTTAGTGATTGGTTGCCGTGAATCAGAAGATATCGGGGGAAATGCAAGTACAAGTCCTTGGATCTTAGGTTATAAGTTATGTGTCGAATTGGCTTTTGGTTCGAGATTCGTGTTCGGAATCATTAGTGTTTGTGTGTAAGATCTTTATTATTAATTAAGGAATCTGTATGCCAAGGGCATCAGCTGAAGGGTTCAAGGTCAAAAAAAATGTTTTCAGTTCTGATGGTAGAAAAGGCGTTGTGATTGTGCTTTGGGGTGGTTCTTCCTGTATGTAGGTCAGGCACGTTATGGGCTTCAGAAATATAACAGTAGCGTATTGGTTCATTGGTTAAGGAATTAGTGGCTTGTTCAGCACTAGAAGGTTTGACTCTCTGATTGCCTCTTATTCATCATTATGTTCATGGATTCATTAACTTCAGGATGAGTCTCTTACTTGAAGGATTGTCTAGTCCTTTTTTTCAAGTGAAAAGTTTTCGGCAGCAGCGCATGGTCGGTGATTCTGTTTTCTAGTGGAAACATCAACATAATCAGAAGTGGGATGATCAGTTTGGAATACAAAGTGGAGTTATCTAGTAGTGGTTTAGTATGGGTTGTCTGTCGGGGAGTACAAGTTTTGAGATTTCAAATTTCGGGCATAGTAGAAATGGTTATTCTGCAGGGGTTAATTTAAGTTGAGTAAGGCTCTGTTCATCGTCAGGATTTGGGAGCCCTGCTAAGGCTGGCTTCGGTTGCATTTTGGAAGACTGTGGTATGCCTAGAGTTGCTTACCCGACCTCCATCAGGGTGGTATTTAGATTATTCAAGCTGTCTGGTATGCCTGGGAGGGTAAGGAATGAATTCGAGGACGAAATCTAATTTAAGTGGGGGAGAATTGTAACACCAGATTCAAAGTACTTTTCAGTTTGGACCTTGGGGGTGTTCATGTTTTGTAGAATTTGTCCCTAGGGGTAAATTTTGCCAACTTCATAAAGGTTGGAGTACATTGGGTGTACTCCTTGTACGCTATGCGTACTAGCTCAAGTCTTGATTGCAAGTCTTAACCATGTATGCAGGGAGTACGTGGAGTATGCATGGCGTACGTAGGCTTGGGACAAACCCTAATTATTAGGGTTTGTGTCCTATTTAAGCATCTTTAACTCATCTCTTGTCCATTTTATACCAGCCTCCATATCTTCTAAACCCTAATCTCGCCCTTAGCCATTGTTGGATGCTTTGAGCTCTTTTGAAGAGTTTTGGTGTGTTCTTGTGCCTTTTGAATTGGTAGAAGGAGATTGAAGACTCATTCCTTGGAGTTAAGCTTAGAGATCCATTGTTAGCATCTTCATTTCAAGCCATTTGAGGTATAAAGCTCTTAGCTTGACAACTCCTTGTGTAGATCTAGTTTGGGTCTTGCTTATGGCTTATTTTGGTCCCTTTTTGGTTAATCCTTGTGAGTAAAGGTTGTTTCAGAATCTTAGCCCTTAGATCTGGACGTTTTTGTTGGATTAATGTCTAATTCCATAACTATAATTGGTAAGACTTGACCCGACCTGGCATGGTCCATTTGGGTTGCATGGCATCATGCATTTGGATAGACTAAATTGAGAGAAATAACACTTACGTTTTGTTAATATATTATAAGTTCTAATATATTAATAAGATTATTCAATTAGTATTGATCAAGAATTAATCTAGGATTAATTAAGTGATCAAAAGAAGACTAATTAAATATATGGGTTGATTGTGTAAATCATCCATACGTGTATAGTGGGCTAATGCTTCATGGATTGTCAAGTTGGGCTAAAACCCATAAGATGCTCCATGGTATATTTGAACCCATGGATCCAAGGAAATGGAAAGCCATGACAATTAGGGTTTACACTAATTGTCACTAACTATATAAGCATCTTATTGTTGACAAAATCGACACTAGAGTATATGTAAAAGGGCTAGCCAATTTTCATGAAGTCTGTATATTCTCTGAAGTCTTTCCAAGTGCATTTGGTGTTGTATGAACCATTTGAGGTGTCACACTTGGGGCACTAGGCACTCAAGCTTCATGAAGACATTCTACATCAAAGAGGTATGTAATTCTAACTTGATATATTCATATGAATCAATGTTATTATGCTAGTTAGGATGAATACCTTGGAAAGTTCATATTTGCATGTATAATAGAGAAAACATAGATCCAAGGTATTTAGGGTTGCATGTACACTTAGGAGTGTTAGAATGCTCAAAAACCATTTTAAGGGTCCCTTATGCATAAAATGCAAGCTTTATGGATTATTTGAATCCATGAATGTATTATGTCAATTGTTAAGCAGTTTTTGAGCTATTGAGCCCCCATTAAGCCATGCATGTAAGTAAAGATGCCAAATTTATGTGATAAGTCACCTTTAAGGATCAGATCTATGAGTTTGGAGGAAAGGCTTAACCAATTAAGTGCTTAATGGAGAAGGATGGCACACTGGGGAGTACGCCTGGTACGTTGTGCGTACGAACCCCAGATGGGGTACTCTAAGTGTACGAGCTGAGTACGCCCCGCGTACTCATCATATGGGAATTGGACTTGGTGTTTTTGGTATTGGGCCAATGTTTGGCTTCTATTGTTTGGCCCTTATTGGATTGTAACATCCTGGTTTTCAGGTATTTTCAAATTCATCCCTTAGCTTTAAATTATGTCATTTTGGTCCTTGGATTGGAAGGAAGTAGCCTAGAGAAACTCTAGTGGCAAGAGTGTAATTTTGGAGATGGAAGAGTACGCTAAGCATACATGTGGGTACGCTAAGCGTACTAGGGCGCACTCTAGTACGTTGGGCGTACACATATGTATGTTGGGTGTACTTATGTCCGAATGAAACCCTCAATTTTATGTTTTATGGGGTATTTAAGCATCTTTATAGCTCATTTACCGCCAACATTTCAGCCTCTAAATCCCTTGATTCATTTTTGGAAAACCCTAGTCCTTTAAGAGTGTTTTTGAGCTTAACTTGTGTTCTTGGTGTGCATAAAGAAGAAGGAGTTGCATCAAGGAGCTTAGAAGTTGAAGCAAGCTTGTGGATCTTGGATCATTACCTCCTTGGGAAACTCCAGAAGGTAAAAAGTCTCCACCTTGATGCTTTGTTTGATTGGATCTCATTTTGGTAGCTTTATGTTGTTCTTCCTGTCTCAAAAGTCCCATTTCTAATCATGTTTGGTTTTGGACGTTTTGGGTTGTCCTCTCAGAACCTAGGAAGGGTCCTAAGCCATAAAAATGAGGTCCCTTTAGATAGTTTGGCTCCATGTTTCTTGTAGAGGGTCTTAATGGATTAAGGTCTTGCATTAAGGACTTTTTGGACGTGGAAAGTCATAAAGTTTGGAACTTTATGACCCTAGTATGCCTTTGGACCTTGGATCTGAAGTATGAGCTCAAGTGCTAAATCCATTAAGCACTTAATGAAGAAGTTGGATCTACGAGGGTACACCTCACGTAGCCTGGTGTACGCCCCGCGTACCCGTTCAGCCACCCCGATGGTGGGTCTCTGCAAAGCCTTGTGTACGTTGGGCGTACCTCCATAGTACGCCCCGCGTACTCGCATGGAACCCATGTTAAGTTATCTCGGTTAGGTTGACTCGGCTGGGTTGACTCAGCGAGTATATGGAATTTGATAAGTTGACTTTGTGTTTGACCATGTTTGACTAAGTTTGACGTTGAGGGTATTTTGGGTATTGTTGGGATTTTGATGGAATTTGTCACTTGGTGGATGTAGGCATTAAGTAGAGAGCTGAGATTCGAAGTTGGGCCTTATTAGTTCCGTTCAGCTTGTGAGGTGAGTTTTCCTCACTATACTTTCAGGTCGAAGGCACCAAGGTCGGCATGTTGGTTTGACAGCCTGCTATTGTTGATATGCTTAGTATGGAATAGATATGCATGCTAGTTTTGATATGCTAATCCGGTAGATATGTAGGACTACTTGTGATATTGTAACACCCCGAATTGAGAAGACCTAGAAACGAAAGGAAAAACCTCAAAATCGGAAGGCAACTCATCGAGTAAGTGGGGGGACTCGACGAGTAGGAGCATATTTTGGGTCGCGGGTTAAGTAGCCTACTCGACGAGTTGGTCAGAGTTTGGGAAACCCTAAATTCGGGACTTGGTGCCCTATTTAAACATCTTATTCTCCTCCTCTTTCTTCCATTCCCAGCCCCCATTGTCTAGAACTTAACCCATGAAACCCTAGAGCCTCTTGAGAGTGTGTGAGCCATCCTTGAGTGTTTTGTGTGTTCTTGAAGGCTAGAAGAAGAAAAGGAAGCTTGAAGGTTCAACGAGAAGGTTGTGGATCTAGGGATTTCATTCTAATCTCATCACTTTCTGGTAATTAAGCTCCTAACTTGCCTTGTAGTTTCTTAGATCTCTTTATGGTCCCTTTTAAGGAGGTTTTTGTCCAAGAAGTATGATTCATGGGTTAAGGATGTCCCAAGTTTATGATACTTTCAGATTTGAAGTCATTGAGGGTTGTGAAGGCATAAAGGTGCAAACTTTATGCCATTAGAGTCTCATGCAAACCCTAAGGATGCTAGTATGTCCTTTTCAGCCCCAAAGGGCCATGCATGAAAGTAAAGTTCAGGACTTTACGTGTTTATTAGGTGACTAGCGCCTAGATCTTGGTTCCCCTACTGTGGATTGGAGTAATATGGGTTTTGGTCATAGATTTATGTCTTAAAGGGGGCTAGGGTTTTGGCTAAACCCGTTAAGAAGGATTAGGAGTGGGTAAAGTTGGAAACTTTACCCTTAAGGGGTCATTTCCAGCATGTAGACGAAGTTTGGGGTCTGGATCTGAAGTGTAGGGGTTTAATCTGTTAAGATGGCTCAAACAGAATGAAGGACTCGGTGAGTCCAGGAAGGGACTCGAAGAGTCGAAGCGAGTTGTCCCATTTCTGTTCATGCTAGAACTCGGCGAGTCTGAGGACTGACTCGACGAGTTGATTTGATAAATCGCGATTTCATGATTCTGATTATTGGAACTCGGCGAGTTGATGGAGCATCTCGGCGAGTTGAGTCAACTCGAAGCGTTGAATTTGACCGTTGACTTTAAATTTGACCAAGGTTGACCTAGTTTGACTTTGAGGACATTATGGGACTAAGTGTCATGTTGTTACTGATAGTTTGGAGAGCTGAAGGATCTGCAGTTCGAGTAATTACCAGTTAGCAGCCTGAGAAGTATCAGCAGGACTTCAGCAGTGCAAGGTGAGTCTCCTCAATGTGTGCATGGGTCTAAGGCCACAATGTCAGCCCATTATGTTTGTGTATAGTAGGAAGACCCGGGGGTTAGCCCTAGGCATTGTATGTTATATGTTCTGGATCACGATCCAATGTCGGGCGAGGCCCGAGGAATGTTAGTATGCTAGAGGTCTTTGTGATTCTTGCATGTTTCGGTACGATAAGTTCCGGACCAAGGTCCGATGTCGGGGAAAGCCCGAAGTATGTTCGTATGGTAGTATGTTCCAGACTGGGTTCCGATGTCGGGGCAATCCCGAGGAAGATTTATATGTGCATGTTAGATTATACTTGTTGTCTTTGTGATACTTGTATATGCCTGGTAGGGAGGTGAGTGTGGGCGAGGTCTCGTATCTCATCACTAGATGAGTATGGATGGGGTTCCATATCTCAATATTAGCAAAGTAAGGGTGAGGCCCGTGATAGGAGAGAAGTGAGTGTGGGTTGGGGCCCGTATCTCACTATCAGCAGGATTCTCGACGGGGTTCCATAACTCATAAGTAGCAAACCAGAAGTGGGGCCTAAGTTAGGCGAGGCCTTAAAGTATGTTTATGTATGTATTAGCATGTTTATATGATTCTATATGTATAGCGGGCAAGGCCCATAGACAGGCGGGGCCTAAGAGAGACAGATATGTATACCGAGCGGGGCTCGATGCCAGGCGGGGCCTGATGCCGGGTGGGGCTTTATGCCAGAGCAAGTCCGATGTCGGGCAAGTTCTGATGCAGCGGGCAGGGGCCTAGTACATGATTATGTGTATGGCATGTGGTAGATTGGGGAAGTCACTAAGCTTCATGCTTACGGTTTTCAGTTTTGGTTTCAGGTACTTCTAGTAGCGGAGGGAAGAGCTCGGGATGACTGCATCACACACACCAATAAGTTTAGCTCGGGATGTTTTACTCTGATAAAATGAGCATGTTTTGAATTAATACTCTGTTTTGAGAAAACAACTTATGCTTATGAAAGAAATAATTTGATAATCATGGTTTGTTTAATGATTTAAAAATGAATTTTTTTGATCGTATTTTTGGGATGTTTCAAGTTGGTATCAGAGCCTTGGTTTGAGGGATTCGGGAACACTTTCGGGTGTGTCTGAACTCAAACTAAGGTATTGGTATAGAAATTTTCAAAAGGAAAATCAATTTTTGTAAAAAGGATTTTGAGAAAAGAAAAGAGTTTTAGAAAAAGCGAAAAGAAGTTTGAAAAAGAAAACTTTGAAAGAGAAAAGGGTGTGTTGCATGCAATCAGCCAAGCTCAAGTAAGTACTCCCAACTTACCTATACAAGTTTATGTTATCATATGTTTATCAGTTTTATGAGAACTGCATGCTAGATTAGGACTAAGGATCTAGGAAGGATGCCTTATGTACCTGTTATATGTGTATCAGCTTTAGGAACTGCATGCTAGTACATATTAGTCAGTATGATGGCCTGATTAGTATATAATCAATGTTTGATTACGTGTGCTCAATGCTCGAATGATGCTTGCTTTGTGCTTTTAGGAGTTCTAGTTATCTTTTACTAACTAGTAAACGAATATGTTAAGCTACATATTGCGAGGACTAAATAATTTCAGAATGTTAGGTTTAGCCGTATTCCGCAGCTCTCGTTTGATTCTAACCGTTGTAGGGTAGAACCTCTCATTTGAAGAATTATCTAGTCTTAGTGATATGTAATGGTATTCGCGAGCTAGTTACGGGGAGATAGAATGGACTTATTATATATGCAGCTGATGGCGGAGAGTGGGATGGTGATTACCCTAGGGCAATCCTAGGATGATTGTAGTGCTGGGAGCAATAGTAGTAGTTGTTGGGTTTTGAGCATTCTAACACTCCTATGGTGTACATGCAACCCTATAAACCTTGGATCTATGTTTTCTATATTATACATGCAAATATTAAATATTCCAAGGTTTCATCCTAACTATCATATTATGAAGCACCTATACTACAAAGTTCTAGTTAGATGACATACCTTTTGATGTAGCTTGATGCCTTCAAGCTTCAAGAGCTTAGCCTCAATAGTGTGGAAGCCTCAAGTGGAATCACAAATCACCAAAACACCTTGGAAGAACTTGAGAGAATATGTATGCACACTAAAATTGGCCCACTCTTATGTCCTCACACACTAGTGCCATTTCTTGTGCCAAAGGCCTCTTTATATAGTATGGAGGATTAGGGTTACATCCATGTAAACCCTAATACCCATGACCTTTTATTTCATAGGATCCATGGATTAAAATTCCATGGACTATCCATGATAGCTTAGCCCAACCTAAATGAACTTGGCCCATTCCAAATATATATATATATATATATATATATATATATATATATATATATATATATATATATATATATATATATATATATATATATATATATATAAGAGTCCATATTTAATTAGTTCCTTTTGATCACTTAATTAATTCTAAATTAATTCTTGATCAATACTAATTAAATAATATAATTCCATATTAATATATTAGAACTAATAATATATTAATATAAATCATAAATATACTATTCTCAAAAGACTATCGATATAAATTGGGTCGGTGAAGTGCAGCCCAAATGGACCATGTCGGGTCGGGTTAAGTACATACCAAATATAGTATGGACTTAGACATTAATCCAACAGTCTCCCACTTGGATAAGTCTAAAACTATTATTGAGTATGTCTTCAAAACCTAACTGGCAATCGTAGCTCTTAAAGCCGCTGTCAAACTCTGACCTATGTCAATGACTTGTCCATTAGATAAGGGATCATATATTCCTTTATTCTAGATATCATATGGACTGAGATATGGATTATAATCATTCTCTCTGTCCATTTGTTGTTTCCCGATTTCCGATTCATGACGACCGACTGATTGAACAAATCAAATCAGTCCTGGCTTGGCCAAGCACTCACATGTGTCATCATTAAATCATCGAGGGGCCCACATATATTGCTTTTATCCTAAAGGTAAAAGGAATGGATAAACTTCGACTCATATGGCTTGTTCTACTACTTGTTGAATCATACACAAAGGCACGTTTTATAACATCGAGTTACCAAATGCGGTTTCATGCAATCAATGTACAACCAACTCATAGTAACAACTCATATCTCTAGGTTTGAAGAATATAAGATATTATCTTCTCATGATCACTCGTGATAAAATCCATGAAGTGATTCAAATGAGCGCGGGTTGAATCCAATACTCAGAACTTATGAGCACTCATAAGTGTTGTAGTACAACTTTGTCCACCAACTTGGACCTCTACAAGCCAACCTATGACAGTCTTGATTCATATCTACTTCCAACATATGACCGACTGTGGATGGTTTGAATAACTTAGTCATTCCGGAAGAATAACCTAGTTATTATGGAAGTCAAAACATGCAAAGTGAAACACAATAATAAATGAATCAAATATGGTATCAAAACCTATGAATATAAATAGACCACTTTTATTTATCAACATACTGATTACTCATTATTCATTGTTTCGGTTTTATCAACTTTATACTTGAATTAAAAACACTAGTTGTCCCATGCTCCAAGCATGTACACTATGTTTTTCTAAACAATAGTTTTGCCATACACCAAGTATGCACTCTATGATCCTTACTTTGTGAACTAGATCGATTGAACATAATTTCAATGATTCTCTTTTCACACTTCCAAATCTTTGTCGTAAATGTAAGAATTCCTAACATTTATCGAAATATGTTTAGATTTTAAACTTATATGCACTGTTCCTCTTGTAATGATTATGCACAAAGCCACAAAGACTTGGCAACAATCATTATAGAGTATTACAATGGAGAGCAATTCCATGGAAACGATGTCTCAAATTCAAAGCGCATTGCTTTAAACATGCTTCTTGCAGTAAGTTTCTTTAACCTTACACAAATTGCTTCCACCTATGAAGACAACTCTATATTCCCATTTTGACTACCACTTCTGAACAAGAATTGCCTCTTTTCAGACTATGTCAATATGGTCCTTCCAATATTAACAATATACTTCCAACTATCCTTGAGCAACCAATCTTTGGTAA
Organism: Lactuca sativa; assembly: GCF_002870075.4. NCBI lineage: Eukaryota > Viridiplantae > Streptophyta > Magnoliopsida > Asterales > Asteraceae > Lactuca > Lactuca sativa. The sequence goes on from NC_056624.2 coordinate 206,426,277, forward strand.
ACCTTAGATTTTCCTCGATAATTGCTTAATCACTTTAGTCATATCCATTTCTTGACATTTTCCTCCTTAATGCCCCAAGGCATTTGGAAACTTCAGAAAGGATAAATATTATAGCACATGTAATCGATCTTGTACCCAAAGTAAATGGGACACGATTCATGATGTTTCACATAAAGACATGGTTCTAGACCAGTCTTTTGCCATAATAATTTTTTTTGCCATATTCTCAAAATTTAACTATGAAAAGGGATGTCGTAATCATAATCGAATTTTGAGAACGCAATATATAGAATTTTCTTAAGTTGAACCAATCCAACATGAAATTCATATATATATTCTTGACTAAAGGTGATTAAAATCTCAATATAAGCTCTTTTGAATGATTATAAACTCAATCTAAGATTTTTAGAATTGAAATGAAGTATGATTTCCTCTCCCTTAACTATAGCAAAACAACTTTTCCAACCCCTGCAACCTCACGAATTGAAACTTTTGTTTTCTATAATTAACATTGCTAACTTTTAATACTTACCATAATTATCATGCTCCCACTAACATGATGATTATTAGCATACCACTTATGTTCCCACTAGCTTTGACATGTATCTAGAAAATAGCTGGACCTCTAGAAGTCAATAATTTATTGACATTCTTACCAAATTAGATTTTTGATACTAGATTGCTTTGATAAGACTTTATCAAAATCATACACCTTATCTTAGATAGATCACATGTGTGTCTAAACAATTTTAGAGCTATGAAAAGGGATGTCGTATGTGACAACCGTCAATTTCCGGTCAATTCAAATTCAACTAGAGTCAACAAGTCAAACCGGTCGACTCAATTAACCCTTGTGTACTAGGGCTTACGTTAGGTAATTACTATACAACTCGCTATTCTAATGAGAAATCATCAATTGGAAAGTTCGTATATCTAGATTTCCTTAACCTAAAACTGTGGTAAGTAATGAACCAAACCGATAAAACAATGTTGCATACTCATCGGGAGTGTGTAAGATCCTTAAACATGGCTTAACGGGGCTTATGGACCTTGCGTTGCGGAGCCAAGCACTCAAAAAGGTCACAAAAGAAGCCTCTCCCAATCTCTTTCACTCTATCTCTCTCTATTTAAAATCTCTCCCAAATCTCTCTAGGTATGTGAAATCTCTCCCAAATCTCTCTAAGTATGTGAAATCTCTCCTAAATCTCTCTAAGTATGTGAAATCTCTCTCAAATCTCTCTAAGTATAAGAAATCTCTCCAAGTATGTGAAATCTCTCCCAAATCTCTCTAAGTATGAGAAATCTCTCCAAGTATGTGAAATCTCTCCCAAATCTCTCTCAAAAGTCCCTTTAACTTTTTATAATCATTTCGGGCATCCCGACACTTAACTTGGTGAAAAACGGCGCAAAACGGGAAGAATTCTTGAAAAATAGCCTTAAAGAAGCGAAACCTTCCTTAAGGGGGTGAAGCCTCTCGGGCCAAACAAGGAAGGACCGAAACCGAACTGCTGAGGACTGAATCTTCTGAACCGAACCCGAAGGTCCCTTCGGACCGAACCTCGCCTGAGCACCGAACCCGAAGCTTCTGACCCGAACCCGAAGCCTCTCGCCTTCGCTTCCTACCTTCGCCTTCGGGCTATTTTGCTCCAACTCATCTTCGGCCCAGCAGCAGTAAGGACCGAACCTCGACCCAGTACCGAGAAGTCTCGCAGGAAGCCCTTTTTCACCCGGTTTTCGACTACGACTTTGTTTTAGGCCCGTTTTTCATCATTTTAACGCGGGATTTTCACCCAAAACTTTATTTTAACATATAAGGCCCCATATTTATTAATTAATCAAGTTTTTGGGGATAAACCTTATTCAATAAGAGTGGGTGAAGTACAAAAGGTGGAGTGTTGACTTTCCTTTAGATTATGACACAAGCAACCACCCCCACACCCACTCCATGACCAGCCACACTCCTTCCACCATACCTAGGTCATGTCAATGTACTTTCACATCATTTCTAGCCATTTCCCACGTTCTTAGAGCTGGAACATCCACCCTCTCTCCTCACACTTCATTCATTCTCTCATTTTCCACCAAGAATCACACTCCAAACTCTCTCATCTTTCTCTCTAAATTTCGAGAACTTCAAGGCATACTCCAAGGCTTTTCTCCTTCATTTGGTAAGTATCATCATCTTTCTTATGATTATTACACATCCTCCTGCTCAAAATCATAGATTGCTTACACAAATTCCATCACATTAGTGTTAGATTCTCGAATCTTCAAGCAATCCTCCAAGTGTTCTTGAGTTGAACACTTCTCTTCTTCAATATTCACCCACTGAAATCATATAAGGTGAGTTCATACCCCTATCTTTTCATGTTTTTTCTTAAGTTTTAAGGGGGGAGGGGAATACAAGTTAAAACACCAAGAACACAACTAAACTCAAACAACAGCTTTCATCAGAAAAGTTGAGTCTTATTCACGTACTATTTTGACTATCTTAAAATTAATAACTTTCAAAACTGTTTATTATGCAAATAGTTCAGGTTCATACATTTAAAATGACTACTTGCACATCTCCATACGATTTTCTACGATTTATGGTGATTTTTACAAAACTGCCCATCATTTCATAAACGAATTCGGACCAGTCTGTGAATATGAACATTTTAACATAAGTTAAAGACTTCCAAAAATCATAATAAAAATTATAAATAAACTAGACACATTTTATGAACTCTCTGAATTTACGGATTCAGTTTTCGACTTCGTATGATTTTTCTATGATTTTTCTAAAATAGTGCAGAAAGGTTAAAAACTAGTGTACAACGATAAGTTCTAAGTATTGAATGTGTTTTCTTGTTAGTTTATCATCATAAACTGAAATTTAGTCATTCATGATAGGGATTCTTCATTAATTTAAAACACATTAATAAGCTATAATAAGCATATGATATGGATTTTTACAACATGAGAAAGGTTTTACTCTCAAAACGAATGGGTTTTTTCATATACTACATAATAGTAATAGTTTATGGACTTATAGCATTAATGTATTTTCATAAAAGGAGTTCTTTTACAGTACAAACATTTTGGATAAACTATAATAGGTATAGTTTATGTATCATTTACATTTCAAACTTATCTACCAAAGGTTTTCAGTTCAGTTCACGTAAATATGTTAATGAATAAATTTGTGAGTCATTCCCTTCGTGTTATCTTCATGGTAACAAAATGAAAAGTGTTGGATTAGTGTCTAAGTCCATAACTATTTTGGTATGTACTTGACCCGATTATGAGCATGGTCCTTTTGGGTTGCCTTCACCATAGCAATATGTAGGATGATTTAAAGAGAGAAAGGTTTAAATATGATTTATTAATATATTATGAGAATAATATATTAAAGGAGAAATCATATTGTTTAATTAATATTAGTCAAGAATTAATTGTTAATTAATTTTGTGGCTAAAAGAGATTAATTAAACTTAGGGGACTGAAGTTGTAATTATAAGATAATTATAATTGGGTTATGGATCACCTAATAATATATAGGTTGGACGAATTCTATGGGAAGCCCATTAGAAATCGTCCAAGGGATATGTTTAAGGAGTCCATGGGCTGCTTAGGGCCTAAGCAGTCAAATTAGGGTTTCCTAGTTGTAAACCCTAATAGCCTACATGTATATAAAGGGCCCCTATGCCCCAAAAACGTGGACAAGTCTTTCATTAGGGTTTCCAGCCGTTTTTGGTGCCTCCCCTTTCTTCTCCTCTTCATCCAAGTTGCATATGATGTTTGTGACTCCATTAGAGGTGCAGCACTTGAGGCACTAAGCTTTTGAAGCCAATCCAAGCAAGGAATTGATTGTTATTGCTTTATAACAATCAAAGGTAATTCTCTAAACCCTAATTCAGTTTATAATATGTTAGATCTAAGTTTATTAGTCTTGGATTCAAAGCATGTACAATAGAGAAACCTAGATCCAAGCATTAGGGTTTGTATGAGCACATAGGACTGTTTCTTATGCATAAAAACCCATCAGTGGTATCAGAGCCTTGATTGGTTTCAGTTGTATTTGATGCTTATATGTTTTATGAATTTGACAAATTAGGGTTTGTGGCATGTAAACCCTAAGGCATGGTGTTTTTCGCAAATTAGGGTTGCAAAACCCTAGTTGGCGATTTTTGATAGGGTTAGGAAACCCTAGGGATTTCGAAAATCCCTTGCCCCCCAAGATAAGATCCCAAGATTTTAGGGATTTGGATATTGCATATCTTGTAATTATCTTTTAAATGTTTAAATTTGGTAATTAAAGATTTTGAATATCCCATCCCATAATTTCGAATTCTAGGGGATTTAAGGGATTAGGTTAAATTAATTGTTTAATTTAAAAGATATCCTTACCTAAGTAAAAGATAATTGTCAATTTAATTAGATAATAATTTCCTTATATGATAAACTTGATTTATTTGAATTATTTGATAGATTATCTTGCAATAAAATGAGATTAGGTCAAATATATATAATTATGAAATTAATTGTTTAATTTGAATTATTTGTTATTTGATCCCAAATGTTTTGAAATGTTTCAAAACTTGCCCTCAAGTTTTGGAATTTAAAATTTGACTAAAAGTTTAATTTTGAAATGTTAAATTCTAAAACCCTAGTAATTTGAAAAGTTCAAATCACACCCTTATGGTTTTGTTAATTAATTAAAGTGCATAATTAAAGGTGATTTAATAAATCCATAAAGTTTTGGTTTACATTTAATTAAATTAAAAGTATAATTTTTCTAAATTAAACCACCTGGTATTTTAAAAGTGTAAAATACACCCTATACTATATATAACATTTAAAGTCTAATATTATATATGTATGATTAAACAGTCAGTCTTACCGTTAGTAGGCCTCATTCACGAAGCTTGTCTATAAGGGGTGTTTAAGGAAATTACCTATAAAATGGCGATTGAATGGGTATCCACTCTTACCCACCGCACTCTTGACTAGTGGAGGGTCGTTAGCCGAACGGGTAGGATAGGACAGAAACCTTCCATTATAAGTATAATGAAGTACAAAGTAACTGAATGCTTTTTCAAATTCCCAAATCATAGTTACTTTAGGCAAAATGTGAAATTGTATGCTAACCCATGGAATTACACTCCGTACCCTTGTCAAACGTTAGTGGAGCGTGTGTGGTTAACCGGCACACTAATTTGGGGATGACATTGGTAGCGAAGGGCGACTCGATGTTTGTCATAGATCAATGGAGCGTGTGTGGCTAACCGGCACATTGATTAGGTGATTGTAGCATTGGGTGCACCACGTGATTCGTATGGTTATTCACACCTTGTTTGTGATCCTCGGCATCCCAGTCACAAATAGTAGGGCATAATCGAGATTAAACATGCCATTGAAATGTTCAATGAATCTCAAAAGATCTAGGAGTTTCAATTCATTTAAAACTTAATCTTCCTTTTCGTTTTTCATGGTGGAAATTGGTAAATCGTCATTTACCTACCTTCAAATATTTTGCAACTAGATTACGGCATCCCTTTTCTAGGTTGTAGAGTATTGTGTTGGATCCTAGCTTGATGTTTCATTTGGGTGTTGCATCAAGAATTCAAATCAACTTAACTTGAATTTTCTCCCGTTTTGTAGATGTCTGAATCTTACAATGGTCTTCCCAAATCCCATGGAACAAGTTTTCCAAATGAAGATGACGTTCCGAGATACGATCAAGGAAATGAGAGTCATGCTTCACTTCCTCCACCTCCTCCAATTATTCTCCCTGACCCACAAGTTCAAAGGCTTGAAAAGTTCAAGCTCACTCAAGCCCTTTTGGAAAGTAAACACGAAGATGGGAAACCTGTGTGTACACACGTCTTAGAGATGAAGTCACACATTGATAGGTTAAGCATGTTGGGTGTCGAGATTTCAAGCGAGTTGGCTGTTGACTGGGTTCTTCAGTCACTTCCTGAATCATATAGTGAGTTCGTTAGAGAATACTATATGATGGACCACGACGTGACCCTAATTGATCTCACCTATTTGCTTATAGCTGCTGAATCAGCAATGATTTGGCGTGATGGTCAAGCAAAATTGTCTGGTGAATCAAACTCCCAAACTTCAACGGACATTGGCAACATTGGAAGTGCAGAAAGAGCTAAGTCTGTGATTGTCCGATGTACTGTGCCAAAGGAGTCCATTTGCTTTTATTGCCAAGAGAAGGGGCATTGGAGACGAAGTTGCCCTAACTACCTGAGAGATCTAAGAGATGGGAGAGTCAAGAAGTATGGCTCTACTTCAGGTAAAAATCCATTATCTAACTCTTTTAAGTTCCTATTCTAGATTCTTAATACATGATGTAATAAGATTACATTTTGATGTTTTGTAGGATCAAAGAAAAGAGAGGAAGCTTGAGGGAAGAAGTGAGCTGAATCTAATCATGAAGAAATGGATTTTCGATCGCATTACTTGAAGAATGGATTCTTGAGCTACTACTTGGAGTTAGAATAGATTGTTAAGAAATATGTAATAACATAGTTTTTCAATTGAATTGCATTGTAAGGACAAAATTTTTCCGCAATAAAATGAATTTATCTTATTTATTTATCCTTGCAATGGCATGTATGAAAAATTGATGTTTGAATGTTTCTATTATTAGCAATAATGGATTTGATTCTTAATTATGTTATTTGTGGACATATCAAAAGTTTACCAAATAGGGAGAGTTTCTCATCGCCCAAGTTTCAATTGGACAGAAACTTGAAATCATGCAATGTGTATTGTATGATGAATGAAAAACTTTCACATTTGGGAAACTTAGACTAATTCTTTGACAAAGTGTCAATTGAAGGACTAGGAGATCGAGTACACTAGGTCGTACGTTGATCAAGTCTACCACAAGAGTGACAAAGATATTCGTCATAATTTACTAAAGTTTAGTAAATATGGTTATACTTATAAGATTGAGTATAATTCTGAGTTAACTGAAATAGTTTCAATCAATAGCAGAACGAATAAGAAGAATCAAGAAGGCAGAAAGATAAAAGTTTCTCCATTCTAAGAAGAAGGGAGAGTACCTTTTATTGTGTTTTATGATGAAGTCTTAATGATTAAGAACCATATCTCAATTGATCCTCTAAGTGAGTCTTAGTGCATTTGCATGTCTAAGAAGAGGAATCGAGAATTGTAGAAATGGTTAAATCAATAAGTCAATCATACTTCGTTCCATTATCAAGACTTAGAGTCAAGATTGTGACATTGAGTGACAAGTCTTAAGTAGGTTTATAACACTCATCAAATGTGGAATTTGAAAAAGTTTTCTTATTCTTGCACATTAGAAATTGGTAAGTTGTGATGTCTTGGATAAGACAAAGACCAACTAGGACCAATTTGTGAAGTGTTTTGTCTTGATAAGAACTACACTAACTCTTGAATATTTGCTTTGTCAAGAAATGTTTCTTGACAAGAGAATCTTATATATCAAGGAGTCAGTGGGAGTCTTAATGGTCTTGAAAGGTTTCAAGAACAAATCAAGAATAAACCTTATAGATCATCACTAGCACACGACTTGAGGTTTACAACCTGTCGTACTGACACTATCTTGTTTCTGTGCCATTCCAATTGAGTTAGTTGCGTATGTGAGTTCTATGAGTTCTCATTTGAATGCATACTAGAGCCTTAGTCGATGTAAAGTACATTGATATGTAAGGAAAAGTTACTAAACTATTTGGAAGACATGGTGGGCACTCTTGATACCATAGGGCAAGAAATTAAGATTAAGAAAGTTCAGTCTATATGAGTTTGGATTTGTCGCAAACCTTGGTTTTGGCAAATTCACATGGATAGGAACCCATACACCATAAAATCTAAGTGTCATAAGATTCCCTCCTTCATGAAAATGACTGTGAGGAAATACTTTCACTAAGAGAGGTTTTAAGAAGATAGCAATTGTGAAAATTGTATTCTCACATTCGATTATGGTTACGGCATCCCTTTCCATAGTTCGAATTGTGAGATTTGGCAATTAGTTTGAACATTTAGAATTTATGTTACTAAGTTCCAAATGAGCTATCTAAAGTGAAGGTGTATAAGTTTAAGAAGCTTAGATAAAGGCTTATCGAAGCATCTGGTATTAGAAATCTGAATTTCAGAAATCCAATAGGCTTTGTTTTCTGGAAGTTCATTTGTTCTCTAAATACATGTCAAAGCTAGTGGGAGCATAAGTGTTATGATTATTATGGCAGGTATTGCAAGTTAGCAATATTAATTATAGAAAAACAAAGATTCAATTTGCAAAGTTGCATGGGTTGAAAAGTTGTTTTGATATAATTAAGGGAGAGAATATTATACTTCGTTTCAAAATCTAAAGCTTAGATTGAGAAATTTTAATATTTTCAGTCAAAGGATACATTGTGTGTTCTTAAAATTCGATTATGATTACGGCATCCCTCTTCATAGTTCGAATTGTGAGAACATGACACATAAAATATTATGGCAAAAGATTGGTAAGGTATCATATCTTTATGTAAGACATTATGCATCGTGTCCCATACACTTCGGGTATAGGATCGATTGCAAATGCTATAATAATTTACCATTCTAAAATTTTTCAAATGTCTAGCGCATTAAGAGGGAAAAAGGACTAGAATGGATTTTTGACTAAAATTATTAAACAACTATCAAATGACGATCCAAAGTTCGCTGAGGATTGGTCGCTTGTGAGTAGTTGGAAGTATGATATTGGATGGACCATATCGACATTATTATGAATAGATAAGATTCTATTAAGAAGGAGTTGTCATATGGCAAATGTGGAAATGTTTCCATATTGGGAGTTGGATATTGAGAATCTATGTCTAGATTAGAAACTTTTATGCAAGAAGGATGTTCAAAGGAATGTACTTTGAATGTGAGACTTCACGTCTATGGAATTGTCTTGTAACAATTTCTAAGAAAGTACTTTGTAATTTCATTAGCCAAGTCTTGGTGACTTTTGTGCTATGACTTTACGAAAGGATCGTTGCGTAAAATGTTAGAATCTAGCATATTCTAACAGTAGCAAAGAACCCTGTGTTCTTACACTAATGATAAGGATTGGGAATTGTGAAATTAGCATCATTAAAAAGGTTTTTCAATTGATCTATTTCACAAAGTAAGGACCATAGGAAACATAGTGTGCATGCTTTATGCATGGGATAACTATTGTTGTAATTCAAGTAATAAGTTGATTTTCTGAAACAGTAAACGATAATAATGAGTAATCAATATGGTGGTTAAATAGAAGTGTTTTATTTACTCTCACAAGTTTGAGGCCATATAGGATTAAGTATTATTGTTATGTTTCAATTTGCATGTTTTGACTTCCAGAATAACTAGGTTATTCAAACATCCACAGTCGGTCATACGTAGGGAGTAAGTATGAAGAAGATTGTCATGAATCTGTCTGTAGATTGTCCGAAGTGTTTAGACATAGCACAAGTTTGCTGCAGAGTTCATGAGTGCTTTGATAAGATTAAAGTATTGGATTAAACCCACGCTCACTTGGATCACTTCATGGTTTTATCACGAGTGATTAGTGAGACGATAATATTGTATATTCTTGAAACCGAGACATGTGAGTTGTTATTTGTTGGTCGGTTGCACATTGATAATAAGTAAACGCACCAGTAACTTGGTGTTATAAAACTTATTGTTGTGTGTGACTCGATCAATAAATGCAAGCGAGCATTTGAGTCAAAGTTTATCCATTCCTTTTACCCAAAGTAGGATAAAAGCGATATCTGTGGGCCTCTCGATGATTTAGTGATGACACCTAAGCGCTTGGCCAAGCCGGGACTAAGTTGATGTGTTCAATTGTAGTCTGTTATCAGTCGTCATAAATCGGAAGTCGGGAAAAAGTATAGAGAGAATGATTGAAATTCATGTCTTTTGTCTATACGATATCTTGAGAATGGAGGAATATATAATCCCTTATCTAGAGGACATGCTATCTGATAAGATCAGAGTTGACAGCGGCTTTTGAAAGCTACGATTGCTGATTAGGTTTTGAAGTCGTACGGAAAATAGTTATTAGACTTATCCAAGTGGGAGACTGTTGGATTAGTGTCTAAGTCCATAACTATTTTGGTATGTACTTGACCCGATTATGAGCATGGTCCTTTTGGGTTGCCTTCACCATAGCAATATGTAGGATGATTTAAGGAGAGAAAGGTTTAAATATGATTTATTAATATATTATGAGAATAATATATTAAAGGAGAAATCATATTGTTTAATTAATATTAGTCAAGAATTAATTGTTAATTAATTTTGTGGCTAAAAGAGATTAATTAAACTTAGGGGACTGAAGTTGTAATTATAAGATAATTATAATTGGGTTATGGATCACCTAATAATATATAGGTTGGACGAATTCTATGGGAAGCCCATTAGAAATCGTCCAAGGGATATGTTTAAGGAGTCCATGGGCTGCTTAGGGCCTAAGCAGTCAAATTAGGGTTTCCTAGTTGTAAACCCTAATAGCCTACATGTATATAAAGGGCCCCTATGCCCCAAAAACGTGGACAAGTCTTTCATTAGGGTTTCCAGCCGTTTTTGGTGCCTCCCCTTTCTTCTCCTCTTCATCCAAGTTGCATATGATGTTTGTGACTCCATTAGAGGTGCAGCACTTGAGGCACTAAGCTTTTGAAGCCAATCCAAGCAAGGAATTGATTGTTATTGCTTTATAACAATCAAAGGTAATTCTCTAAACCCTAATTCAGTTTATAATATGTTAGATCTAAGTTTATTAGTCTTGGATTCAAAGCATGTACAATAGAGAAACCTAGATCCAAGCATTAGGGTTTGTATGAGCACATAGGACTGTTTCTTATGCATAAAAACCCATCAAAAAGTCCTGTAAATTGTAACCAGAGTCTCTTGTAGGGAGAGCGTGATAGTTGTGTATAGATCTATATTGGGTCTGACAAGCTAGAACCTGAACTGCTTGCAACAGCTACACCGGCAGGTCTGAGGTGACAAGTGTCATTTAACGTGCAACGCCTGAAGAACGTCGTATTACGAGGCCGTCTGATTCTTAGCATGGTTATAATAGCTCACATGTGGTATTAACAAATCATAAGATTTACGGATTCTACTTTTAAATTAGCGAGTTATGTCGATTTAACTCACAAGAATTACTTTAAGTATGGAAAAACACTTGTACACTTTCATATAAAAAAAGGTTTTATGCCGATTTAAAATCACTTCTATATCTTTAAGTATGGAAAAATATTGGTTTATTTTCGGTCCTGGGATTTAGGACTACCTAACTCTTATAAGGAAAATATTGGATTTTCTTTGGAAACATATTTCTGTTAAAACCACATTCATCTAGAAATGTTAGGCTTCGGCTATAATTGCTAAGTGTATATGTTAGAGTTATATAAGGATCTATTCATAATCGACTTAGAATTGGTGGCCCGCCTTTCTTCTTGTTCCTTGTTTGGTTGTGGACCTAGGGCAGACCCACTATATTCGACGGTTTATTTAATTTAAATTTTATATAACTTATATACACTGGGTGATTATAGAAGGAATCTATGGGTCTTTCTAAGGTTCATTATCGCATAACATAGAAGCATTCATTTCACACTTAATAAAGAAAATATTGGATTTTCTGGAAACATACTTTGTCGCTTTTACAAGGAAAATGGTTTCTTTCTCAAACAAAACTCTTATGAACTCACCAACTTAATTGTTGACACTTTTTCAAAACTACTTGTATTCTCAGGAAATCAGTGAAACAGGAAAACAACAACATTTTGAGGATGGGACACTAAATCGTCAAACAGTTCATTTTGTCATCATAATGTAATTGATTTTCAAACGTGTAAACTTACTATGATGTTACTTTTTCAATTATATTTATGATGGTTGTATTTACTTTGAGCACTATTATACTCGTTGTTGTGATACCATACATGAAGTCCTCCACCCCGGACGTTTCCGCCATCCTTGGTTTGGGGGTGTGACACCGTAATCTTAGTCTCAATTGATTAGACTTTTTTCCATTTCTCATAAGTCAATGTTAGTGTGCCGGTTAACCATGCAAGCTCCACTAACGACTTTGAGAATGCAAAGATTTCTATCTACTTAAAATCTACTTGGTGGAAGTGTTTCCTCACCATCATTTTCATGAATCGGAGAGAAACCTTATGACACTTAGATTTTATGGTATATGTGTTCCTTTCCATGTGAATTTTTGTCAAAACCATAATCACATGACAAGATTAGTGACAATTCCAAATTCATATGGACTGAAGTTGTGCAATCTTAAATTCTTGCCACCTGACAGCACAAGGGCCTGCCATTGCTTCCAATTAGTTATGCAAACAATTGAGAACATGCAGAACTTCAAATGTATAGCCAACTTCAACTGGAATGGGAACAGAATATGTCAACACGATAGGTTATAAACCTCAAGTCATGTGCTAGTGAAGACCTTCAGGTTTTCTTCTTGATTAGTTCTTGAGACTTTCAAGACCTTTAAGACTCCCACTGTCCTCTTGACATATAAGACTCTCTTGTCAAATATTCAAGAGATAGTGCAGCACTTCACACAATTGGCCTAAGTTGTCTCTGTTTTATCCAAAACATCACAACTTTCCTATTTCAAATGTACAAGAGTAGAAAACCTTTTACTCTTACATTTAACTAGTGTTACTAAACCTTCTTTAAGATGTGTCACTCAAGTTACAATCTTGGAGTATGACTCTAAGAATTGTTTTTTGGAACGAAGTATGAATCGTCTTCTTGATTTAACCACTTCAACGATTCATAACTCCTCTTCTTAGCTATCAGAATGCACTTAGAGGATGAATTATGATAAGGTCTCTTAATCATTAAGATGATCATATATCATGATACTAAAGTACTCTCCCATCTTTTTAGATTCGAGAAAATTTTATCCTTCTGCCTAATTTGATTCTTCTTATTCGCTCTACCATACATTGGATCTTTTCCAATGTTTCTGAACTATACTTAAGCTTGTAAGTATAACAATATTTACTAAACCTTAGTAAATTATGACGAATAGTCTTATCGATCTTTTGTGGTGGACTCTGACCAGTGGACAAGAATGTGTACCCGATCCCTTAGTCCTTTACTTGACTCACACATCCATGTAAACAAGTAATTAGTCTTAATTTTCCAATGCTTGAAAGTTCTCATTCATCATACTATACAACTTGCATGATTCCAACTTTCGGTCCAATTTAAACTTGGGTGATGAGAAACTTACCTTATTTGGTAAATTTAGACACTACCACAAATGAAAGAATCAAAACCATTTTCCTATATTACTAGCAATGGAATCATATAAACAACAATTTTTCACAAATGCCATTGTAAGGATACTTAAAATAAATAAAATCAAAAATTTCCTTTTATTTAAAAAACTTTGCAGAAAAACTCATCCTTAGAATCCATATGAAAGCCTTGTTGTTATCTATTCCTAAGCAATGCGTCATAACTCCTAAGTAACAGCTCAAAAATTCTGATGCGATTGAAATCCATCTTCGCGATCAGAATCAACATATACTTCCTTTAAGCTTTCTCTCTTTTCTTTGATTCTTATAACATCACCGTGTGACTCAGTCACATTATGTAATAAGAATCTCCAAATAGGAGCTTAACAGAGTTAGACAATGTAGAGTCAAACTTTTTGACTTTAAAATCCTCAGGTAAATTTGGCAGCTTCGCAATCAATGCCCCTTCCTTTGTCAATTTAACATATGGACCCTTTGGTGATGGTACATGGAACTATCACAGACTTAGCTTTTCTCTTTACCATTTGGTCAACCAAGTTGACTATGGCCGATCCCTTTCCATTGGGAAGGGAATGCTTTTTCTGGATTTCCAGTGTCACCATTGTCAATGTCCATAAAATTTTGGGAAGTCAATCTTCTAATGAAATTTGCTTTACTAGCCTTCATTGTTGATTCAGCAGCACCAAGAAAATAGATAAGATCATTAAGGGTCTTGTCATAGTCTGTTTCATAGGAGTCCCAAAGGAACTCCCTATGTGACTTAGAAAGTGATTGAACCACCAACTTTCTCAAGACTTTGACACCCAGCTCTCCCAGTTTGTCAATATGTGACTTCATCTCCAAGATGTGATCACAACTAGACCTTGCCTTGACAATAGGGCTTGAGTGACCTTGAACTTGTGGGTTAGGGAGAATAATTAGAGGAGGTGGAGGAAGAGAAGTTCCAAGAGATTTGGGAGGATCATAGATGTCTGAACTAGACATCTTTTGGGAGATATTCGAGATAGTTGATCTAAAGCACCTAATATAACACCCAATATGAAATATTAAGGCTATGACCCAACAAACTATTTTATAACTTGGAAGAGGGATGTCGTAATCCAAGCTATAAAATATTTGAAGGTAGGTGAATGACGATTCACCAATTTCCACCAAGATAAACGAAATGTATTATTAGGTTTTAATTGGTTTTGAAACTCCTAGATTCTTTTGAGATTCATTGAACTTTTCAATGGCATGTTTCAATCTTGAGTGTGCCCTTCTGGTTTTGTGACTGGGATGCCGAGGATCACAAAACAAGGTGTAAATAACCATGCAAATATACTTGGTACCCTTAATATTTACCCCTCAATCGATGTGTCGGTTAACCACACACGCTCCATCGATACTATGATAAATATTAAGTTACCCTTTGCCTACCTTGTTAAATACGATTTAGTGTGTTGGTTAACCACACACGCTCCACTAACTGACTTAAACAAAGTGCAAAGTGTAATTTCATGGATTAGCACCTTATTCACATTTTCCTAAAGTAACTAAGATTGGGAATTATAAAAAAAAAACATTTAGTTACTTTATATTTATCATTAATATTTTTAATGAAGGGAGAATTATAGTCCTTGTCCTACCCGTTTGGTTAACGACCCTCCACCAGTCAAGGAAGCGATGGGTGAGAGTGGACACCCATTAAACTGCCATTTTATAGGCAGTAACCTTATACCCCCCTTATAAACCGGCTTCGTGAATGAGGCCTACTAATGGTAAGACGACTTGCTCTTATACATACATACATACATATATATATATATATATATATATATATATATATATATATATATATATATATATATATATATATTATTAACTTATAATATTATAAAGTATAAGGGTTGAATTTTAACTTTTAAAATTGTTAGGGCTTAACTTGGAATTAAAGTATTCATGGGAAAACTTTATAAATTCCAAAACTTGAGGGCAAGTTTTTGAAACTATTCAAAACTTTTCATTTCATAACTTATGAGTTTAATGGTTCATTAAAATGAAGACTCTTCATTTTTTATGTAACCTCTTATTCTTTAATAAGACTTTTAAAGAAGTGACTCTTAAACATCCATAACTTGAGGACAAGTTATGGAGTCATAATACTATTTAAGGAAAAGACTCTTCATTTTTTATGTAACCTATGACACTTTTATGAGTTTTAAGATTCATAAATGTGACCTTTTATGTAACTTGCGGACAAGTTAGAAAAACACATTTTATGAACTACCTCTAAATTAATTAGGATTGAAAACAACTAAAACACAATTTTTTTCATTAATCTAAACTAACTCATAAATCAAGGAAACATAAAACTTTTGGTAATCCATAACTTATGGAGTTAAATGCTTTTTTATGAGGAAACTTTTCATGTTCCATAACTTAAGAGTAAGTTATGGAATTCTTTAAAACATTAACACCAAATTTTGTAACTTCATAAAAACATTGAATCAATTTTTTTTAAAACCTTTTCATGTCCATAACTTATGGAGGTTTAAAAAAAAACTCTTTAGATCAAACTTTTAAAACTAATAAAATAATCATATCATTTTATCTTTTACTAAATTTGACCTAATTCAACTCATATAGCAAATGATTCACATTTTACAAATAATAGTTTTTCATAAAAACAAGTAATTATCTTAAAATTTGACAAACGTCATGTTTTTTTTCCCTTTTTTCAACTTTGAAAATAAAACATTTGCATCAATATAAAAGAAAACAACCCATGGCTCTGATACCACTGTTGGGTTTTGAGCATTCTAACACTCCTATGGTGTACATGCAACCCTATAAACCTTGGATCTATGTTTTCTCTATTATACATGAAAATATTAAATATTCCAAGGTTTCATCCTAACTAGCATATTATGAAGCACCTATACTACAAAGTTCTAGTTAGATGACATACCTTTTGATGTAGCTTGATGCCTTCAAGCTTCAAGAGCATAGCCCCAATAGTGTGGAAGTCTCAAGTGGAATCACAAATCACCAAAACACCTTGGAAGAACTTGAGAGAATATGTATGCACACTAAAATTGGCCCACTCTCATGTCCTCACACACTAGTGCCATTTCTTGTGCCAAATGCCTCTTTATATAGTATGGAGGATTAGGGTTACATCCATGTAAACCCTAATACCCATGACCTTTCATTTCATAGGATCAATGGGTTAAAACTCCATGGACTATCCATGATAGCTTAGCCCAACCTAAATGAACTTGGCCCATTCCATATATATATATATATATATATATATATATATATATATATATATATATATATATATATATATATATAAGAGTCCATATTTAATTAGTTACTTTTGATCACTTAATTAATTCTAAATTAATTATTGATCAATACTAATTAAATAATATAATTCATATTAATATATTAGAACTTATAATATATTAATATAAATCATAAACATACTATTCTCAAAAGACTCCATATAAATTGTGTCGATGAAGTGCAGCCTAAATGGACCATGTCGAGTCGGGTCAAGTACATACCAAACATAGTTATGGACTTAGACATTAATCCAACAGTAGTAGTAAGGGACTTGGTGGACTCGAGGCAATCCTTGAGAAAAGTACAGATAGATGTGGAAGGTAGTATGGGCCCGTACTACTGAAAGCAGAGGATCCGTACTCGAGTCAAGGAGGGCTGAGATAAAACCAGGGAACTTGTAATGCGTGTGTGATCCCTCAATAGTGATGAGTATTCTGATCGACGTCATGTTATATTGCAGTATGGTGACACTACGGGGTAGACCAGTGGGCAGTTCAGGTGCCGGAGAGGGATCAGGCTCGGGTTCAGCAGCTAAGCAGCTTGGGGAGCAAATAAGAGAGTTTATATCAGCAGAGATTATGCACAGTATATTGGACCAGACTCCTCTGGTCTTTGGTACGGTCAAGGAGGGCATTTTGGAGATTTTGGATAAGATTATGGGAGCCTTCGTACTGAGATGGTGGCCATGATAGGATCGCATACATTGACATTTCGAGAGTTCAGAGCTTGTTGGGCTCCGGATTATCAAGGGGCTAGGGACCCCATTGCTAGCAGCGGATGGTTGGCAAATATCACCAACGCTTTTTGCACTAGCCGGTGTCCCGAGGGGGAAACGGTCTGACTCGCCTCCTGTCTCCTGAAGGACAGAGTGCATGATTGGTGGGAGGAGGTTGGACATACTATTGGGGATGATGTCGCATTGGACGCGATGACATGGAGTAACTTCTCGGCCAGATTCAAGGCCGAGTTTGCACCAATGATTGAGGTGAAACAGTTAGCACGGGAGTTCTAGGACCTCCGACAGACTACAGAGACAGTGGCAGAGATCACCGCCTACTTCAGAGAGAGAGCCCTTCTAGTTCCGCAGTATGTGGCGGACGAGGAGATGAAGAAGGCTCGGTGCCACAAGATGTTGAGGAGCGATATCAGACAGTTTGTGAGCCGTTCCAACTGCAAGACGCTAGAAGACATGATCACTCGAGCCAGAGAGAGATTGACTTGGATTCAGAAAGGAAGAGGAAGCCAGATGAGATTCAGGTATTTATGGGTTCGGGCAAGAAACCCAAGACATCATATGCTAGATCGAGAGGTCATCAGGACCGTAGCCACTATGGAAAGTACGGCAATATGCACGAGGGTGCATGTAGGAGCGGCAATGGTGGTGATTCGGGTTGTTTCAAGTGCGGCCGGATCTGTCACTTTAGCAGAGATTGTACTGCTACCACCACCTAGGGATTAGACGTCATATGCTCCCATTGTAGTCAGCGGGGCCACAAGAAGGCCCAGTATCCGAGTTTGCTTTTAGCAGGACAAGTGATAGCACCTGCCCCAGCGACGTTGAGGATCACCGACGACCGTCAGGGCTGGACAAAGGCACCTACGGCGAGGAGCACGGCGTTCCAGTTGGTTTCAGAGCAGACGCGAGTAGCCCCTGATGTGGCAGATGCATATCTTTCACTTTTTCTATCATCTTCTATTTATGATTTTATTGTTATGGTACTGCGTCGATATTAGCAAGATTATTTCAGAATTTTGTGGCCCGCTTGTGATTGAGTTATATGCCATTTGCATACCACAAATTTTAGAGTAGTAGTTAGAAGTCATTCCTCTTTAGAGTATGTTACTCAGGATGTCGTAACGGTAGCATGTATATTTGGGACTCGTAATTATTTCGCTAGTTTTTCAAGGAAGGTATTGGTTAGTGAGATCGCTAGCAGTAGTAAGCGTGGGCTGACAACCGAATAGTCAGAGGATGGTGAGAAGAATTAGGATTTCTTTTCAAGTTGTGAGCTAAAAGGAGCTAGTTGAATCGAAGTCGGGGAGAATCACCTAGTAGTCAGGAGCTTAAGTGAGTGTGCAACTAGGATGTGTTCGCATCTTTGTTGAGAAGGAAAGCAACTTAGGCGGCTGTCTAGATAGAGCAGCGTGGAAGTCGGGAGTATGGAAAACTTCCCAATGCTGGATTCACGTATTCACAGTAGTTGATGATTGGTTTTGGAAATCAGGTTGGGGTTTCTCCTGGTAGCTGGTGAGTTAGTTAGGATGTTAGATGGTGGAGCGCATGTTGTTGCATGTTCTCAGGCTGGTAGCCATCAATTAGACAGTGTGGGAAGGTGTTGTAAGATTGCGGGATAGTCGTAGCATTCATTAGCAGTTTAGTTAGAGGAGTGTGGGCGGGGGCCCGTATCTCCTAGTTAGTGGAGTGTGAGCGGGGACCCATATCTCCTAGTAGCGGAGTGTGGGTGAGGCCCGAATCTCCTAGTTAGCATGATAGGGATATGGATAGGATTGTTCGATGAGATTTAGGATGGAGTTGGTCTCGTGTAGCCCCAGTTAGGTGAGACCTTCGGGAGAGACCGCTCTGAGATATAGTTTGGGTGAGACTCGTGGGCGAGGCCCATGTGCTTATAGCAATGCAGGTGGGACCTGGTAGAGACCCTTAGGTCAAGGTAGGGGATCGAGGATCCCAAGATTCCTAGAGCTATATTGGATATGTAGATAGAGAAAATCCAGGTAGCTAAGCTTTCTTCGGGAGTAGCTGGGAGCGACTGAAAGATCGAGCTTTGGTCGAGTAACCCAGATAGTGATAGAGCAGTTTGGACCAGGGTGGTATCGGATCATTCGGGAAGTGGATCAGAGGCAGCAGGGTCTACGGACATGCAGTAATGAGGAAATTCTTGTGCGAAGCAACCAGTTTACCGAGAGGTGCTACACCACTCACAGCAGGGTCAAATAATCTCAGAGGGAAGGATTTGATTCTGTTGCGCAGCTCTCGTCTGAGTCTAACTGTTGCAGGGATAAATCTTTCACTCGAAGGATTATCTAATCCATTCGTTGGGTTGGGTGTTCGGCACTAGGACATGATAAGAGGAAGCATTTAGTAGGTGGAATTGAAGGAACCAGCACTGGGAGTGGTTGGGGATTTAGTTACAACAAAGGGTTTGTTCTGCACAAGGGTAGGAAGGTTTGTTGCTTATGAAAGTTGCCTTGGGAAGGCCAGTGACAGCGTAGGGTAAATGAGTAAACCCCTTGGATGTCAGGTGTAAGTACCTAGGCAGTACCGGAAGGATTACCGGTGGACTAAGCGCATTGTACTCGAGGGTTGTAGTGATTAGATTGTTCTCATGAGGATACCTTCAAGAGAGGACCGAGCAGACAAAGTATGTGACGATTAGGAATGTCGTGAGAGATTGCAGGGTAGTTAGCCTAAGCGGACTTCAAGGATGAAGTCTAGTTTAATTGGGGGAGAGTTGTAACACCCAAAATTTAGAAGACCTAAAAGGAAAGGAAAAACCTCAAGATCAGAAGGCAACTCATTGAGTAGGTGGGAGGACTCGACGAGTAGGAGCATATTTTGGGTCACGGGTTAAGTGACCTACTCAGTGAGTTGGAGGACCAACTCGACGAGTTGTTCAGGGTTTGGGAAACCCTAAATCCGAGACTTCATGCCCTATTTAAACATCTTATTCTCCTCCTCTTGGTTCCATTCCCAACCCCCATTGTCTAGAACTTAACCCATGAAACCCTAGAGCCTCTTGAGTGTGTGAGCCATCCTTGAGTGTTCTGTGTGTTCTTGAAGGCTAGAAGAAGAAGAGGAAGCTTGAAGGTTCAAGGAGAAGGTTGTGGATCCAGGGATTTTGTTCTAATCTCATCACTTTCTGGTAATTAAGCTCCTAACTTGCCTTGTAGTTTCTTAGATCTCTTTACAGTCCCTTTTAAGGGGGGGGGGGGGGGGTTGTCCAAGAAGTATGATTCATGGGTTAAGGATGTCCCAAGTTGATGATACTTTCAGATTTGAAGTCATTGAGGGTTGTGAAGGCATAAAGGTGCAAACTTTATGCCATTAGAGCCCCATGCAAACCCTAAGGATGCTGGTATGGCCTTTTAAGCCCCAAAGGGCCATGCATGGAAGTACAGTTCAGGACTTTACGTGTTTATTGGGTGACTAGGGCCTAGATCTTGGTTCCCCTGTTGTGGATTGGAGTAATATGGGTTTTGGTCACAGATTTATGCCTTAAAGGGGGCTAGGGTTTTGGCTAAACCCATTAAGATGGATTAGGAGTGGGTAAACTTGGAAACTTTATCCCTTAAGGGGTCATTTCCAGCATGTAGATGAAGTTTGGGGTCTGGATCTAAAGTGCAGGGCTTAATCTGTTAAGATGGCCCAAACAGAATAAGGGATTGGCAAGTCCAGGAAGGGACTCGACGAGTTGAAGCGAGTTGTCCCGTTTTGTTCAAGCTAGAACTTGGCGAGTCTGAGGACTGACTCAACGAGTTGATTCGATAAATCACGATTTCGGGATTCTGATTACTGGAACTCAGCGAGTTGATGGAGCAACTCGGCAAGTTGATTCAAATCTGAGCGTTGACTTTGAATTTGACCAAGGTTGACCTAGTTTGACTTTGAGGACATTCTGGGACTAAGTGTCATGTTGTTACTGATAGTTCGGGGAGCCGAAGGAGTAGTAATTCGAGGAATTGGTAGTTAGCAGCCAGAGAAGTATCAGTAGGACTTCAACAGTGCAAGGTGAGTCTCCTCACTGTGTGCATGGGTCTAAGGCAACAATGCTGACCCATTATGTTTGTGTATAGTAGGAAGACCCGGGGTGTAACAACGTGAAATATTACAACATTTTTTCATTTTTAAAATAAAACATGTCTCATTCAAATCATTTCAAAACCAGAGTATATCAAATGTCAACATAAAACATATCCTATAATCTCAAATACAATCCTCTATCAGTGTGTACAAATCATGTCGGTGCCTTCCCGCGATCCTCGCCAGTACCTGAAACACATATCGCACAACACGGTAAGCATAAATGCTTAGTGAGTTCCCGAAAATACACATATAGCACATAATCCACTCGAGGCTATAACTCGGTATGACCCTCTAGTCAATGTGTCTCGGCGGGACCCTCCAGTCCCGTAGTTCGTTGGACCTTCCAGTCCGGTCTAACTCGTTGGACCCTTCAGTCCGGACTGATCGAGGGCCCTCTAGCCCCATGAGTCGTTGGACCCTCTGGTCCAGTCCATATAACACATAACATATATATAACGCAATGCACATAAATTCCAACATACACATAAGACCCTTCGTTCTGCACATAGATACCCTTCAAGGTAATGTATAATGAGAAGACTCACCTCGTAAGATGTCTAGAAAGCTCTCGTGCTCAAATCCCCGGTCTAGCCTCCACCTAACAAAACGATAACATCTCTAATCAATACACTCCTCACCTCCTTCCTATCTAAGAATGGGTAGAAGGCTATTCTACCCCTCCCTGACCTTTCATAAATCAGTTTAACCCACCCTAAGGTCAACTGAAATCAACTCAGTTAATGGTCCAACTTTGACCAGACTCGCCGAGTGCACTCGAGTGACTCAGTGAGTCCATACGTGTCCTCTGACTCCTCCTAAGGCCTCACTCGACTCGTTGAGTTAACCTCACAACTCAACGGGTGACCACTGGTCACGAATCGCGGACAACCCGGTCCGACTCGTTGAGTTCTCTTATGGACTCGACGAGTTTCCTCCATGGTATTACTCGTTTGACCTTCTGAGGTCAGATCTGTTTCTCTAACTTATAGATCTGGACTTCTAACACCCAAAAATCACGTAAAGGTCTGAACTTGGCGTTCATGCATGGTGTATCTTGCATTATATACCATAAAAAACCCCATAAATTCTTCCTAGCTTCAAACCCCAAGGTTTACTCTACTAAAGCTTCATATTATCGGCTCTCTGGACCTAGAAGGGTCCATATCTACAACACAAACTTGCAAGAGGGGTTTGAGGCATTCAAAACCCTAAGGATTAAGTGATTCAAGCCCTAACCCCCAAAATGAAATCTACACAATAGAGAAAGAAATTGGTTCGGTTTTGTACCTCAGAATGAAGCTCCTTGCTTGAATAACTCGGAACAATAACCTTCCTTGGTCCCTTTTGTTGGACTCTTCTCCTTCCCTCCAAAAATCACACCAAAAAGCTCAAGATAACTCTTCCTCTCGCTCTACATACTCAAGCTCGCTGGGGTTCTCTCTTCTGGGAAAGGTAGTCGTAATTGAAGGCCATAAGTGCCTTTAATTAGGGATCAGGCCCAAAAATTTCGGGTTTCTGCCAACAGTGTGGACTCGTCGAGTCGCCTCACCGACTCGTCGAGTCCATTCATTAATCCGAGTCATCAGTCACGATCCTACTCGACGATTTTAGGCGTCAACTCGTCGAGTCCTTACTTTGAACTCAAAAGAAAAATACTTGAATTATGATACCTGGAATTTCAGATATTACACGGGGGTTAGCCCTAGGCATTGTATGTTATATGTTCCGGATCACGATCCGATGCCGGGCGAGGCCTGAGGAATGTTAGTATGCTAGAGGTCTTTGTGATTCTTGCATGTGTCGGTACAATAGGTTCCGGACCAAGGTTTGATGTAGAGGAAAGCTCGAAGTATGTTTGTATGGTAGTATATTCAGGACTGGGGTCTGATGTCGGGGTAATCCCGAGGAAGATTTATATGTGCATGTTAGATTATACTTGTTGTCTTTGTGATACTTGTATGTACCTGGTAAGGAGGTGAGTGTGGGCGAGGTCCCGTATCTCATCACTAGTTGAGTATAGATGGGGTTCCATATCTAAATATTAGCAGAGTAGGGGCGAGGCCCGTGATAGGAGAGAAGTGAGTGTGGACGGGGGCTCGTATCTCACTATCAGCAGGATTGTGGATGCGGTTCTATAACTCATCAGTAGCAGACCAGGGGCGGGGCCCAAGTTAGGCGAGGCCTTAGATCAGGAGTAAATTAGAGTATGTTTCTTTAAGTATTAGCATGTTTATATGATTGTATGTGTATAGTGGGTGAGGCCCAGAGATAGGTGGGGCCTAAGAGAGACAGATTTGTATACCGAGCGGGGTTCGATGCCAGGCGGGGCCTGATGCCTGGCAGGGCCCGATGCCGGAGCAAGTCCGATGTCGGGTAAGTCCCGATGCAGCGGGCGGGGGCCCAGTACATGATTATGTATGTGGTATGTGGTAGATTGGAGAACTCACAAAGCTTCGTGCTTCCGATTTTTAGTTTTGGTTTCAGGTACATTCGGTAGCGGAGGGAAGAGTCCGGGATGACTGCATCGCACACACCAAGAAGTTTAGCATGGGATGTTTTACTCTGATAAAATAAGCATGTTTTGAATTAATACTCTATTTTAAGAAAACAACTTATGTTTATGAAAGAAATGATTTGATAATCATGGTTTGTTTAATGATTTAAAAATGAAATTGTAGACTATATTTTTGGGATATTTCAGATATTGTCTGTTTGTCTGTATATGATATTATCTATTATATGTCGACATATTGTGTGGGTTGGGTTGGGGTTGTACCACTCCATGTTGTTTTCAAGAAACCCTAGAGTAAACCAGATATGAGTTGAGGGTCAGGGAAGGCATGCCAAACTCATATTGAGGGCTCATGAGCATTCCAGATACGAGTTGAGGGTCGGGAAGGGCATGCCAGAATCGTACTGAGGGCTTAGTAGTATTCAATTCAATGACTGATCGGGCCGGGGAGCAATCCAGACATAAGTTGTGGGCTCGAAGAGTCGAGGGGCAAGCCAAACTTATACTTTGGGCTCAGGGAGCAAGCCATACATAAGTTGTAGGCCAAAGGCAAGCTAGACTTATGTTGTGGGCTTAGGTGTAATCCAGTTCGTTAGTTGTGGACCCATTGCATGTTGTTATTGTATACGTGTTATTTGTATGTGTATTGGTATTTTGGGGGAACTCACTAAGATTTGGGCTTACAGTTTTGGATTATGTTTCTGGTACCTCAATGATTGCGGGAAGGCGAAGGCGTGATCGTGCACCTCCTCGAGTTTTGATGTTATGATTTCGGGAAAACTCTGATATTAAACAAGTTTTGAAAACTATTTGTAAACAATGACTATTTATGGGTTGTTTTAAAAGTTTAAAATTTTCATGAACTTTATGGATGTTACAAGTTGGTATCAGATCCTTGGTTTAAGTGAATTGGAGGAACACTCATGTGAATCTAGTCTCAAACTAAGGAAAACGATTTTTAAAATGATTTTTCAAATGGTTTTCAAAATAATCAAGGAGGATGCGATGTGTATGATCATCCAGAGCCAGTAAGTAGACCCCAAAATACCATATTGTTATTTGATATTGTGATATGTTAGAATAGCATGCTGGCGATAGGCTAGGGATCTTCAGGATTTTGCATGATAGAATTGCGTGATTATATGATGGCTCATAGCCTATGGTTCTTCTCTAATAGAATTGGGATCATTACTGTAGTTGCTTAGTGTATGCATCATCGTCATGCATAACTAAGATTTTATAGCCTGATAATGTTTGTTCTGGCATTATTTCCTATTCTTGTTTGATGAAGGGCTTAGGGTAGGATCAGATATTCGATTGTCTATAGGGTCCAATGTTATGTATGGCTAGCATACACGAGTGCTGCAGGGTTGGTGGAAGTTTCATGGGTGAGTTGTGTGGAGTCAGCCAGCCAGTTGCGAGATGTGTAGCCTTTCCTTTAGGTAGTGGAGATTGAATGTTTGTTTATGCTAGTAAGTTTTGTTAGGGTGTTGTGATGCTCCTCTGAGACAAATACAAGTATGTGTGGAAGGTATTATGGGCCCGTACTACTGAAAGCACAGGACCCATATGTGTAACAAGGAAGTCACAAACCCTAGGGATTTGTTGGGAGTTAGTTCCCCTGTTATGTTATGTGTGTTATCTGATATCCTCCTGGTTCGTTTTTAGTATGGTGACTATGCGTCGAGTTGAGGTTGGGTCTGGTTCGGGATCAGGAGTTGGCCGTCAGGGTGAGTCAATTGTGTTGGATGATAGGATCAGGGAGATCCTGCAGGAGGAGGTCATTGCCAAAGATTTTTGGGTCTATCAAGACCTCCTTGATTGAGTAATTTGATGAGCGATATACTGCTTTGTCTGAGACTATTGTTGTTGCAGCCACTACAACCGTTACGGTTGCAGGGTTTGGATCGGGTCGGGTTTTTCAGTATCAGGAGTTCGGCAATATGAAGCCCCCAACTTTCGATGGGGTTCAGAGCCTGATTATATCCATGAGGTGGATATCTGATGTATAGGGGTGTTTCTTCACTTGTTCTTGTCTAGCTGACCAGAAGGTAAGGTAAGCTCTGAACCTTTTGAGGATCGGAGAGTTAGAGTGTCCATTGCAAGTTTCCCTTCAAGTGCAATTACTAAACTACCCTTCGGTGTGAGTCGCTATTTTGTGATATGCCCAATGGGGAGTTAGAGTGTCCATTGCAAGTTTCTATCGCCAACAAACACGATGTTTCTGCATCATCAGTATATCAGGGTTGTGTTCTAGAGATCTTCGGGGTGCCTTATCCGATCGATTTGATCCATATTCCCATAGGATATGTTTGCGTGATTGTTGGTAAGGACTGGTTGAGCCGTTTTGATGCTAAGATTGATTGTAAGGGCCAGCGTGGGAGAACTGGTTATCTACGGAGAGGGCACCAGAATGGGTTCAGGGTTCTGTTCTGCAGCCAGAGCTCGACAGTATATTTAGCACGGGTGTGCGGATTATCTAGCTTATGTGGTGGATACACATGTTGGCGGTCAGGTTTCAGTTTTAGAGGTCCCGGTTGTCAGGGAGTTTGCCGATGTGTTTCCGGAGGAGTTACCCGGAGTGCCTCCTGAGAGGCAAGTCGAGTTCAGAACTGACCTCGAGGTCGTGCTTTCCATCTCACTACCAAGGAGGCCAGAGCAGCTCCAAATGTATTGACTGGTATGTTTCTATCTATTATTTTGTAGATTATGTTTTATGTTATGCTTATCTATGTGCCTCTGTTAGGTACTTTCCTAGTGAACTCTTTGTTCGCTCTAGTGTTTTTTGACTCGGGTGCGAGTCAGTATTTTGTGATATGCCCAATGGGGAGTTAGAGTGTCCATTGCGAGTTTCTATCGCCAACGAACATGATGTTTTTGCATCATCGGTATATCAGGTTTGTGTTCTAGAGATCTTCGGGGTGCCTTATCCGATCGATTTGATCCCTATTCCCATTGGAGATGTTTGCGTGATTGTTGGTATGGACTGGTTGAGCCGTTTCAGTGCTAAGATTGATTGTAAGGGCCAGTGTGTGGTAGTTCGAACCCCAAGTGGGGGAGAACTGGTTATCTACGGAGAGGGCACCAGAATGGGTTCAGGGTTTTGTTCTGCAGCCAGAGCTCGACAGTATATTTAGCACGGGTGTGCAGGTTATCTAGCTTATGTGGTGGATACGCATGTTGGCGGTCAGGTTTCGGTTTTAGAGGTCTCAGTTGTCATGGAGTTTGCCGATGTGTTTCCGGAGGAGTTACCTGGTGTGCCTCCTGAGAGGAAAGTCGAGTTCAGAACTGACCTCGTGCCAGGTGCGGCCCTGATTGTCAAGGCGTCGTATCGCTTAGCACCGCCTGAGATGCAGGAGTTGTCATCTTATTTGCAGGAGCTGCAAGGCAAGCAATTCATCAGACCGCATATTGGTGACCTCTTTGATCAGTTACAGGGTACATCTTGGTTCTCCAAGATAGATCTGAGGTCTGGGTATCATCAAGTCAAGGTGAGAGAAGAGGACGTGGAGAATACCGCCTTTCGGACTCGTTATGGGCATTACGAGTTCGTGGTGAGGCCATTTGGGATCACTAATGTGCCTACACTATTTTTGGATTTGATGAATCGAGTATGCTGGCCGACGCTCGATCGTTCAGTTATTGTGTTTATTGATGATATCTTGGTATATTCCAAGACTAGAGAGCAGCATTAAGAGCATCTTTGTGAGCATCTAGGGATTTTGAGGCGAGAACGGCTTTACGGTAAGTTCTCAAAGTGTGAGTTTTTCTTACGAGAGGTTGCTGCGCAGACCTCCTCCGCTGTCAACTGGAAGGCTCTCCCGCGAGCCTTTGGCGCCTCAGCTTTTATCGGCCGACTCTCTGTAGCTCGAATAGCAGCAAGGACAGACCCCTGAGAAGCTTCCTGAGCTGACCATCGTAACTGCGGACACTCGGCATTCTGATGTCCAGTCTGGTTCCAGTGAAAACGAACTGCAAACCCCTTGGGGCAACCCTTGGCCATATGCCCCTCCTTTCCACACTTGTAGCAAGACCCTGCTCTGCACACCCCCTCATGACTCTTGTCGCACTTGCCACAAGTGCGGCCCTTCTGGTTCCCAGATCTCGAATCGGCGGGCTTAGCCCGCTTGGTAGTCGGTTGGGACTGTGCCGGTCGTCGATCCCTCCCCTGAGACTCCGCGTCCTCCCTGGCCTAAGTCTCTAGCTCAATCTCCCTCTTCCGGTCATTTGCCTGAAGCTCAGAAATTGTTCAGTACGTCGAGTTCGCCATGAACTCGCAGATGTCTCTCCTCAAAATGCTCAAATACCGGCTCATATGTGCCTGCTTAGAAGACACGTGCTCAGGGCAGAACATCTCCCTCTCATGAAACATCCTGGTGATCACAGTAACAGACTTTGTACCCTGCTTGAGGGTCAAGAACTCCTGGGACAAATGCTCCCTTTCCACCGGGGGAACGTACTCATCACGAAACATAGCGGTGAACCTCTCTTAGGTCACCGTAGCAAGCTCGGCAGAAGAATAGTGCCCTGTTACAAACTTCCACCAATCCTTCGCCCCCAAGCGGAGCTGGTTCAGCACGAACCGAACCCTCAGATGCTCCGAACATGAACATGTGTAGAAGCACCCCTTAATATCGGAGATCCACCTCATCGCAGCTATCGGATCCTGAGTCCCATCAAACTCTAGTAGCTTCGTGTTGCTGAACTTCCGGTACAGCAACGCGTCACCCCCCCCCCCCTACGGCCTGGCAGCAGCATCAATAAGAGTAGCATAACGCTCATCAAAAGTCCCGATCAGGGTGGTCTTGATAGACCCGAACATCTATGGAATCTCAGCACGGATGGCAACAGCCACCTCATCATGAATCATCTGGCGGAGCTCCTCATCGCTCACACCCCCCTCACTAGTCCCTAGTATGTGGCGTTTCCCCACCATGATGTCTCTCTTAAATACAACACAAGATATCAGAGACTCGCTCGATTGTACATACACTCGATATCCCAATCCTACTTGATCCCTGGTACCCTAAGGATTCTTACTTGGGATGCGCCCTGATCCGGTGCCTTAGGTAGTACGGGCCCAATACTACCGCCCACACCGCATCAATATTCACCCCAAGTCCTCCTAGGATCCCAAATCCCAAGTACTCTACTCTCTCTGTATGCATAGTCTACTCTCAAGCAGATCTCTCATAAGCTCCTCGCTGCTATCTATTCACTCTCAAGCATCTCCTAGCAGCAAAATCCCTAGGCTAAGGCATCAAAAATCAGGCCACTCTAGTCCTAATAAGAATACCTAGCCTACTCTAGCATGCATATCATATCATAACATATCTCATAACTCATAACGTAAGGGTATTTTGGGAAATCACCGTTCGGGCGCTAGCTGATCGTACACACTGCTTTGCTCTGCTCTTTCAAAACCTTTTTACTCTTGAGAAAAATTTTGTAAATTTTATTTTGAAAATCCCTCAAATCCTCAGTTTGAGTTCACATACGCCCGAAGGTGCACCCGGATCCCTCAAACCAAGGCTCTGATACCAACTTGTAACACCCAAATTTTCAAATAAATTTTCACATTTTAAAAACACCTTTTCATTCATAACTGTTATAAAACATCACTGTATCACATAGTCAAATCATAACATCACATCCCAAGATCAAAATATAAAAACTCCTAGTGTGTGTACTGATCAAGCCGGCACCTTCCCGTGATCCTCACTGGTACCTGAAACACATAACACAACATTATAAGCATAAATGCTTAGTGAGTTCCCCAAAATACCACACACAACACATATTAGCCACTCGAGGCTATAACTCTGCTTGATCCTCTGGTCAATGTGTCTCAGTGGGACCCTCCAGTCCCATAACTCTATGGGCCCTGTGGCCCTAACTCTGTGGACCTTCTGGTCCTAACTCTAAAAACTCTGGTACATACATGGCATAAATCACATAAAAATCACATCATGCAAAAGCATACTAAATACTCTGTCACATAAATCTAATTACCACTCTAGATAAAGTATAGTGAGAAGACTCACCTCGGGTAACTCGGTAAAATCTCGAACTCTATAAAATCCGATCTAGCCTTTGCCTAATCATATGAATTAAACACTCTAAATCAATACATACCTTAAGGCTAGGCTATTCCCTCTCTTAGTACTCTCAGAAGGGTAACATACCATTTTACCCCTCTCATGGCTCAAAGACCCTAAAGTTGACCAAACCCTAAAATTCAACAAAAGTCAACTCCTAGGTTACGTTGCGCGTACCACACATGTATGTTGGGCGTACCCGGTGTCTTCACAGAAAACGGGGTGCGCGACCCCTTACGCCGCACATACTGGGATTACGCCCAGTGTAACTCCCAGTTTCAGACTCTAAGCATTTTGGGGTCTTAACCAGTTAAGACCCACATCCAACTTCTAGATCTGACCATTTATAACCCTCTTAATCCATAAATTCGGTGACTTTAAGCCTTTGCATGGCTGGACAAGTCACTAACACCCATAATACTCCACTTCCTAACACTAGAAAGCTCAATACTCAAGCATGACCTCATATCCATGACCAAGATGGAAACTTTATGGATTTATAACACAAATAACACTGAAATGGGACATATCTAGGTCCATGGAGCACATTACACCCATAAAGTCTCCACCTTTAGGACTTTTAACCCTAAAATGGTCCATGCAATTATCTAACCAAATAAGGAGGAAAGTTTTGAACTTTATACCTCCAAATGTAGCTCCTTCCTCTGTAGATCTCAGATCGAAACTTGCACTTCAAGCTCTAGCCTCCACAAGCTCCTCTCCTTCTTCTTCACTAACACAACAAGGCACTTTTAGCTCCAAAACACTCACTCTCAAGCTAAGGACGATTGGGAGGGTCTTACTCACTGATATGGAGGCTGAGAAATGAGCCTTAGCATCCATTATATAGTGCACAAGTCCAATATTAGGGTTTGCGTCTGGACCCATTTTGCCCAGCGTAACCCTGGGTACGCCCAGCGTACCCAAGCGAGTCAGGGATTTTCTACAAGTGTGGCAAGGAGGGGGATATGGCGAAGGATTTCCCCAAGGGATTTGTCGTCTGCTTTCACTACAGCCAGACCGGCCATCGGAAGTTCGAGTACCCTCAGCTTGTTCAGAGATCATCCCAGGGTTCCACTCCTGCTGCTTTGCGTACCACTAATGTTCGGGCGGTGAAGGCCAAGGCTCCGAGGGCTCGTGGGAGAGCTTTTCAGCTGGCAGCGGAGGAGGACCGTGCAGCGCCGGATGTTGTGGATGGTACGTATTTCTTTATTGTTTATTTTTGGATTTGTTATGCTTATTCTATTCTATATTTAGGTACATTTCTTGTGAGTTCTATACCTTCTTTGGTTTTATTTGATTCGGGTGCGAGTCGATCCTTCGTGTCTTTAGCTTTTAGTCGTCACATCGGTATCCGACGTGAGGCGTTGAGTCGACCTCTGAGAGTTTCTATAGCTGATGAGCATGCGATTTTTACTACTGATGTATTTTGAGGATGTGTGTTGGAGATTTTTGGTGTCGAGTTTCCGATAGACCTGGTACCGATCGCGATGGGTGATGTCTATGTCATTGTGGGCATGGATTGGTTGAGCCGTTTTGGAGCATTGATCAACTGGGAGCGGCAGTTGGTGACTATACGAGACCCTAGTGGGGGAGTGCTTACAGTGTATGGCAAGGGTTCCAGATCTGGGTCAGCCTTCTACTCTGCTGCCAGGGCGAGGCAGAGTTTGCAGCAGGGTTGTATGGGTTTCTTAGCGTACGTTATGGATACACGGATTGTTTCAGAGAGGCATAATTCTATCTCTGAGGTTTCAATAGTGTGGAAGTTTCCTGATGTTTTTCCCGAGAAGTTGTTGGGTGTGCCTCCCAAGAGGCAAGTGGAGATTCGGATTGATTTGGTTCCGGGAGCGGCGCCTATCGCCAAGGCACCTTAACACCTTGCGCCACCAAATATGCAGAAGTTATCCTCACAGCTTCAGGAGCAGCTGAGGAAGGGATTTATTCGACCGAGTAGCTCTCCGTGGGGAGAGCCGATCCTTCTTGTCAAGAAAAAGGATGGTTCACACCAGATGTGCATTAATTACCGGCAGTTGAACAAGCTAACGGTCAAGAACCGTTATCCACTTCCGAGGATCGATGATTTATTCGATCAGCTGCAGGGGCATCTTGGTTTTCCAAGATTCATTTGAGATATGTATATCACCAGATGCGAGTATCGAGGAGGATATTCAAAAGATGTCCTTTAGAACTCGTTATGGGCATTACAAGTTTGTGGTGATGCCTTTCGGGCTCACCAACGCACTGGCAACGTTCATGGATCTCATGAACCGGGTGTGCAGGCCTATGTTGGATCGTTCGGTGATCATGTTCATCGACGACATCTTGGTGTATTCAAGGTCCAGAGAACAGCATGAGGAGCATCTGCGAGAGGTTCTTGGGGTATTGAGGTCGGAGAGGTTGTATGCCAAATTCTCCAAGTGTGATTTCTGGTTACGAGAGGTCTAGTTCCTGGGGCATCTCGTTAACCAAAATGAGATATTAGTTGATCCAGCCAAGATTGAGGCGGTTATGCGATCAGAGGTGCCGAGGTCCCTATCCGAGATCAGGAGTTTTCTGGGATTGGTCGGTTACTATTGGAGATTTATCAGGGATTTTTCCAAGATTGTGGTTCCTCTTACCAGATTGACCCGGAAGGGCGTTACTTTTGTTTGGGGGCTTGAGCAGCAGAGATCATTAGAGACTCTTCGCCAAAGATTGTGTGAAGCTCCAGTGTTAGCACTCCCGGGGGGGAGTGGAGGACATCATAGTCTATAGTGATGCGTCCATTTCAGGGATGGGTGCAGTGCTGATGCAGAGAGGTCATGTGATAGCATACGCGTCGAGGCAGTTGAAGCCTCATGAGACTAGGTATCCTACCCATGATTTGGAGTTAAGGGCGGTAGTGTTATCCCTCAAGATTTGGCGCCACTATCTTTATGGTGTTCAGTGTACCATTTACATGGACCATAAGAGCCTGAAGTATCTGATGGATCAGCCAAATCTAAATATGAGACAGAGGAGATGGTTGGATGTAGTGAAAGACTACGACTGTGAGATCTTATATCACCAAGGCAAGGATAATGTGGTAGCCGATGCCTTGAGTCGCAGAGCCGAGAGCGCTCCGATCCGGGATGTATGTATGAGAATGACAGTGATGACTCCAGTTTTGGATACCATCTGAGAGGCTCAGGTGGAGGCTATGAGGCCGGAAAAACCGCAAGAGAGAGCGAGTGATTGGGCAGGTGTCCGAGTTAGTGACGGACAGTCGTGGGCTTATGACCTTCCATGGGCAGATTTGGGTACCCTATGCAGGTGGAGCTCATCGTATATTGATGGAGGAGGCGCATAGATCGAGATTCTCGATCCACCCAGGGGCCACAAAGATGTATTTGGACCTAAAAAGAGATTATTGGTGGCCCTGTATGAAGAGAGACGTGGCATGGGTTGTAGAGAGATGCTTGACATGTCGCCAGGTTAAAGCGGAGCACCAGCGTCCACATGGTCCTTTACAGCCTCTAGAGATTCCCCAATGGAAATGGGAACAGATTTCTATGGACTTTATCACCAAGTTACCGAGGACTACGTGGGGGTTGACGTGATATGGTGATTGTGGATCAGCTGACAAAGAGTGCTCACTTCTTTGCTATTAGTGAGAGTTTTTCTGCGGAGAGATTGGTCGAGATTTATGTGAAAAATGTGGTAGCTCGGCATGGAGTGCCGACCTCGATAGTGTCTAATCGAGACGTGCACTTTACTTCCAGGTTCTGGAAGAAATTTCATGAGGAGTTGGGTAGCCGGTTGCACTACAGTACCACATACCATCCGCAAAAAGACGGGCAGAGCGAGAGAACGATTCAAACGCTTGAGGACATGCTGCAAGCATGTGTGATGGACTTTGGGGGAGTTGGGACACTTATTTGCCCTTGGCTGAGTTTTCTTACAACAATAGCCACCATTTAGCATCGGTATGCCCCCCTTTGAGCTTCTGTATGGGAGGAAGTATCGGACTCCTATTTTTTGGGGAGAGGTGGAGCAGAGAGTGATAAGTGGCATAGAGATAGTGTTGAAGACGACTGAGCAGATTCAGCAAGTCAGAAAGAGGCTACAGACGGCCCAGAGTCGCCAAAAGAGTTATGCAGACAGGCGACGATCTGAGCTAGAGTTTCGAGTTAGAGATTTTATCCTCTTGAAGGTATCCCCTTAGAAAGGGGTGATCCGCTTTAGAAAGCGGGGCAAGCTAGGGCCCCGATACATCGGCCCTTTCAGAGTGACCACCAGAGTGGGCAGGGTAGCATATAGGTTGGAGCTGCCTGTGGAGTTGAGTCAGATTCATAACACTTTCCATGTGTCCCGGTTAAGGAAGTGTGTACCCGATGAGACGGCGGCAGTGGTACCCCTAGAGAATATTCAGGTGGATGTGAGCCTGAATTACATTGAGAGGCCGATCGTGATTTTAGATCGAAAGTTGAAGGTTCTGAGAAACAAAGAGGTACCCCTAGTTCGACTTCAGTGACAACATCGGAGAGGGTCCGAGACGACTTAGGAGCCGGAGTCTGAGATGCGGGAGCAGCATCTAGAGTTATTTGTTGAGCAGACTTCGAGGGCGAAGTCTTAACCTAGTGGGGGAGAATTGTAACATCCCAGGTCCAAGTATATCTTGTAACCCTTGATCGTTGAGCACCACTCCATTTTAGCCCTTTATTGAGAAAAGGTGGTGAATGAGTACGCGGGGCGTACAAGAGAGCATAAGCGTGCATTTGACGTGGAGGCCACCTAGTACGATGGGCGTACCAGAGGATACGTTGGGCGTACTAGGCCCAGAGTGAAAACCCTAATTTAGGGTGAGTCCCCTATATAAAGGATACGATGGCCTCATTTCTGGCCACCATTCTCAGACAACAAACCCTAAGTGTGCCCTAACCCTCGTTTTAGAGCTTGTGAGTGAATTTGTTAGCCTTTGAGAGTTCTTGTGTGTTCTTGAAGAGAAGAGAAAGCTTTGGAGAAGAAGGAGTGGGAGTCCAAGCTCTTGGATCTGAGCATATCTGATTTGGGAGCTTCATATAGAGGTATAAAGCTTCAAACTTTACCACTCTTTTGTTATGAGCATCATAGTAGAGTATTTTAGGGTTTTGTCCCAAAAAGGTAGAGACTTTGTGAGATATTGAGCTCCAGAGACTAGAACCAACCCCCTTTTAGATTATTAGTGGTGTAATGTCATAAAAATCCAATCTTGGTCGTTGGAATCAAGCCATGCATGAGTTATGAGCTTCTTGAGATAAAAGAGT
This sequence comes from Lactuca sativa, assembly GCF_002870075.4. Taxonomy (NCBI): domain Eukaryota; kingdom Viridiplantae; phylum Streptophyta; class Magnoliopsida; order Asterales; family Asteraceae; genus Lactuca; species Lactuca sativa. The sequence continues at coordinate 206,461,607 of NC_056624.2, forward strand.
GAATATTTTGTGTGTTTATGACCATATCAGCCATGCAAAGGCTTAAAGTCACTGACTTTATGAGTTAAGAGCTATTAGGGAGTCTAGATCTATAATATGAGCCAAGGTCTTAACTGGTTAAGACCAAACGAGTGACAAGGGTGAAACTGGAGTGTACGTCGGGCGTAATTCCAGTACGCACAATGTAGGGGTCGGCATCCCCGATGCCTGCATGGAAGCCGAGTATGCCCGTCGTAGAGAGCTGGTATGCGTAACGTACTCCCTGTCGTTGACTTTTGGTTGACTTTTAGGGTTTGGTCAATTTGTGAACATTTATGGCCATTGAGGGGTAAAATGGTTTTTTGCCCTTCTGTGAGTTAGTGTAGCCTCTTGAGAGCTGTGATTAATTAGGGATAATTGTCATGTATGTTAGGTGGAGGCTAGATCGGTGATTTGAGTTTGAGATTTGTTGATTTCTTGCAAAGTGAGTCTTCTCACTATACTTACCATGAGTGGTACCTTTGTGTGATTGAGATGTTTATTGTGCTTATCTGTGTATCTTGATATTCTGCCTTATGTCTTTGTGATTATGGTGAGTATCGTTATTATGAGCTTACTGAGTTGGGACCGGAGGGTCCCACTGAGATACATAGACCGGAGGGTCTTATTGAGTTATAGCCAAGAGTGGCTAATGAGCTGTGTGTGGTATTTTCGGAGCTCACTAAGCTTCGTTCTTACCGTGTTATGTGTTTCAGGTACTTCCGATGATCGCGGGAAGACCCCGGCTTGATTGTACACACACGCGCATTGGAGACATGTTTTGGAGGATCCTGGATTTTGGAATAAACAACTTTTGATATAAAATGTGTTAATGTTGAAACTTGAGATTTTTGGGAAATGTGACATGTGTTTATTGTGTTGAAAATGAAAGAACAATTGTTTTGGAAATTTCGGCGTTACACGGACGATTTAGACGCTCGAGGATATGTTATGTGCATGCGTTATTGATTTTGGTGGGACTTGGGACTCCTATCTTCCTTTGGATGAGTTCTCTTATAATAACAGCCATCATGACAGTATTGGTATGCCCCCGTTCGAGCTCCTTTATGGTCGGAGGTGTCGAGCTCCTATTTGTTAGGGCGAAGTGGGGTAGAGGGTCATGGGGAGCACGGAAGTCATGCTCAAGACGACTGAGCTTATACAATAGGTTCGGCAAAGATTTTTGACCGTGCAAAGTCATCAAAAAAGTTATGTGGATATGAGACGCTCTGAGTTAGAGTTTCAGGTGGGGGATTTTGTTCTTTTGAAGGTGCCACCCTGGAAGGCTGTTATCCGCTTCAGGAAGCGGGGCAAGCTGGGGCCAGATTCATTGGTGCTTTTCGAGTGTTGGCCCGTATGGGCAAGGTGGCTTACCAGTTGGAGCTACCGGAGGAGTTGAGTCAGATCCATGATACATTCCATGTATCCCAACTGAGGAAGTGTATAGCTGATGAGGCGGCTACGGTCCCCTTGTAGGACATTCAAGTCGATGATCACCTGAATTATGTGGAGAAGCATGTAGCCATCTTGGATCATAATGTGAAAACCTTGAGGAACAAGGTCGTGAACTTGGTCAAAGTTCAGTGGCAACATCGTAGAGATTCGGAGTGGACATGGGAACCGGAGTCCGACATGTGTGAGCAGTATCCTGAGCTATTTATGGAGGATGACTTCGAGGGCGAAGTCTGATTTTAGTAGGTGGGGGGGGGGGGGGGGGGGAATTGTAACATACCGAATAAGGTACAATTATCATTCTTTAATGTTTCTTTGATATGTAAAAATTAGTCCCTATATGTGAAAGGTTGGCAAGTCAATACACGGGGCGTACGCATGAGTACGCACTAGGGATGAGATTTAGAACCGAAAAACCGGACCGGAATCGGAATTGGACCGGAACCGGAACCGTTAGAACCGGAATATGTAGAACCGGGTCCGGTTCTGGGTTTAAAAATTGGCTTTATCCGGGTTCCAGGTAATCCGGGTTTGGGTCCATCGGGTCCGGGTAAACCGGGTCTAAAAACCGGAACCGATTTTTGGAACCGGAACAACTTTTAGGGCCGGAACCGGTTTTTGTGAAACGTTTAAAAGATGCATATCTTATTCGTTTCAACTCCAATTGACATACGATTTTTTCCAACATGTAGTTTAGAGTTTGTACATGATTTTAGACTATAAATTTGTCATTTGTAGTTTTATATTCATTGACTTACAGTCCTCCAAAGTCGAGATATCAAAGTTGGAAGTTTTTAGTTTTTCAGTTTTTTTGTATTCAGTGAAAATTTTAAAACATGCATATCTAATTCGTTTGAAGTCGGATTGACATGTGGTTTTTTCCAACTTCTTATTTTCAGTTTTTACATGAGTTTAGACTATAATTTTGTCATTTTTGGTTTAACATTCAATGGTTTACAGTCCTCCGAAGTCGGGATATCAAAACTGAAAATTTTCAACTTTTCAGCTATTTGTTTTTGTACTTTGTATTATGTGAAAATATTAACACAAGCATATCTTATTCGTTTAAAGTCGGATTGACATGCGGGTTTTTCTATAGTGTATTATAGAGTTTGTACATGATTTTAGACTATATTTTTGTTAATTTTGGTTTCGTATACAATGAGTTACAGTCCCCCAAAGTCGGGATATCAATATGAAAATTTTCAAAGTTCAACCCACTAAGTACTAAGTAATTACCAAAAAATTCCGGTTTTTCCGGGTTTTCCGGTTCTAAACCCACTTTATCCGGTTCCAACCTACCCACTTTGATTTTTCCGGGTTTTTCGGTTCTAGACCCACTTTACCCAGAACCGAACCGGAACCGGTTCCTATATATCGGTCCGGTTTCCGGTTCTATAAAATCTCGTTAACCGGTTTTGGGTTTTCCGAGTCTGGGTCCATCCGGTCCGGGTTTGGACCCACTTTCATCCCTAGTACGCATAGCGTACTCATGCACCATGCAGGATCGCAGAGGTCACCTAGTACGTTGGGCGTACCCCTTCGTACGCTGGGCGTACTAGGCTCAGATGCAAACCCTAATATACTTTTGTCCCTTTTAAATAGAACATGATGGTCTCATTTCTAGCCACCCTTATCAGCCTCCAACTCTCTCTAAAACCCTAATTTTGTGTGTGTGGCTTGTGAGTGTGATTTTGCAGCTTTTGAGTGATTCTTGGCCCTTTTAGTTGAAGAAGAAGATTAGAGAAGAAGAAGAAGAAGAAGGTGCCATCAAGCTTAGAGATCTAGAAACCTCCCACCTTTGTGCATCATTTTCAGGTATAAATCTTATACCTTGGCTAGTGTTCTTCTATATCTCTTTAGTGTAAGTTTTATGAGCTTAAGTCCCCAAAGTTTGGACCTTTTTGAGTTTGAGACTCTCCAGAGAGTTTAAGCCGCCCTTTTATGCATATTTGGGCTTCTAGGTTGATAAAAATGTTTGTTTGATATTTCCTTTGCCCCCATGCATGAGTAAAGTACCTTGGGATAGATGAAATGATGTTTTAGCCTCTCCTAGCCATGCAAATGCTTAAAGCCCACGAATTTATGGATTAAGAGGTCTTAAATTAGTCAGATTTATGGATGGAGTGGTTGTCTTAGCGGATTAAGACCAAAAAGTAAGGAAATGGGAATTCATGGAGTATATCGTGCGTACTCCCAGTTACGCGCAGCGTAGCTCGATGATTCCCCGTCGCATGCTTAGTCAGGTTGTTCACCCAGCGTTAGGGGTACTACACCCAATGTACTCGTTGGGTGTTGAGTTTTGGTCAACGTTTAGGGTTTTGGACCTAGGGAGGGTCAAAATGGTCCTTTTTGCCCTTAATAGGTTTAATTGTGGACTTTGGACTCGTTAGTGGTTTGGACCTTAATCTAATTAAGGTTAATTATTTTGTTAACTAGGTGGAGTCTAGATCCGGCAGTTCGGGTGCTAGGTTTTTGTGTCATCAGTATCAGGTGAGTCTCCTCACTTACTCTTACCTGTGTGGTAGGATAGTTGTAATATTATGACCAGTTGGGTCTAGCTATTATGTTATGTTATGTGCCGATATGATATTTGTCTGTGACTAGGGTTGTTGATAGCCAGTTGGGGGTTGCGGATAACCTCACGAGCATGCTGTTAGCTCATTGGGACTGTTGATAGTCCCAGGGTTATAGATAACCCATAGTTGCTTACTTATGTTGTGTTATATGTGGTATCTTGGGGAACTCACTAAGCTTTGTGCTTACAGTTGTAATTTGTATGTGGCAGGTACTTCGTAGGACCACGGAAAGGCGAAGGTCTGATTGTACACACGCACTAGGAACTTACTATTGGGACATGATCTTTTATGTACTCTCATAACTATGACATTTGTGTTTTGAGATGACTTGTAATTGATCTGGTTGTGAAACTATTTTTTTTTTAAGTTTTAAAAATGAAAATTTTGGTCTAAAATTTGAGGTGTTACACTGCATTTAGATAAAACTACCAAAACCACCCGAGTAGGATGTGACAATCATCCATGTCCACAATATCAAATGTCACCTCATCCTTATATTTACCAATATAAAAAGGAATCTTGCACTGTTCAGTGACTCGAATGTCCCCAACCAACTTAATCCACCTAATTTTATAAGGGTTAGGATGTTTTGTTGTGTGTAATTTTAAACGATGAACAATATCTCGCAACACGATATTCTTTGTGTTGCCTCTGTCAATTATAACATCAAATGATTTGTTGGTGAACGAGACAATGGGTACGGAACAGGGTATGTCGTTGTGATGGATTTACGGGCTCTTTAGAAGTCAACATGATACGACGCACCACATAGTTTTGGGTTGTATGATCATCCCATGAAGTCTCATTCGCCAGGTAACACACTTTTGCCTCCTATTCTTCACTTTTGTTGTTTTCATCTTCTTCCTCGAACTCATCCTCCTTTGTGGTCAAATTTACTTTGTCTAAGCCCTTACAATCACTAGAGCGGTGTACTTGAACACCACATTCAAAACACTTCCCATTATCGAGTCAAGTAAAAAGGTTAGTTGATTTTGTGACTTGTGTTAATGGAGTAGCGATTGTCTAGAGTAGTCGTCTTAATAGTGTTTTGATTAGCCTCTGTGGTTTGTGGAGTTGATGACAAAGGACCGGTGATTGCTTGAGATCGATTTTTCACCCATGATTGTTTGTTTTTCGATTACTTGAGTTTCAGCACAAATGGCTAGATTATATGCATCATCCAAAGTATAAACAGGGACAAGTGAAATACGATCTTGAATATTAGATCGTAAACCAATAAGACGCCTGTTGAGATTCTATTTCGGACAGATTGTTTCGTGAAAATAACCTATGAAACTCGATTGTATAGGTTTCTATGATACGTTCTCCTTGTGTGCATTGTTGCACCATATTAAACAACATTTAATCATGATTAGGTGGAAAATCTTCTATTTAATTAGAAATTGGCAACTTACCTTGGCGTTCACAATGGTCTGCAAGTTTTTCCACCAAGATTGGGCTCTTCCTTTAAGCTTATATGCCACTAGTGTGACCCTCTTATCCATCGGAATTTCATAAAATTGAAAGAAGTTTTCTAGCTCACTCTTCCAATCCAAGAAATCTTCAATGTTCATGGAGCCATTGAACGACGGGACATCCTTAGCTCGTTGCTTGTAATCGAAATCACAATTGTCTCTTCGCCAACCAAACCTTCCACCTCTCGTTTCTTCATCTCCGTTATCATCATCAAAGTCGGAATCCTCACCAATTCGACCCTGCTCCTGTTGTCTGAGTAGTTCCTCTGCTTAATTCCTTCGTTGATTTCGCTGGTTTGGAGGTTGAATTTGCTGATTAGGTGGTTGATTGTTGCGAGCAAGAATTTGGTCATTAACTTGCATAGTCGGTTAACCTTGGGGAGCATGCACCTGGGTCACAAGAACAACTAGGGTTTCTGTGATTTCTTGAAAGGTAAGTTGGAACCCTTTGAGGGTTTGTTCCACCCGATCGATCTTATCAGGATCAACTTGTTCTCCCATCATCAAGAGCTCTAATATCACCTATGTAGCCTAAACTACAATTAATAGACAATTTGGGTTGTGTATTGCCAAACAAAATGGAAACCTAGGGACACTTTTGTGTGTCAGATGTGTGATGCTCAGATTGAAGAAAACCTTTTTCGACTCTTTTCTTATTAGTCAATCAAAACATAAAATTACATAAGACATGACTTGTTTAGTTTATATATAGACTAAAAACGTAAACCTATTAGGGACTCTAAAACTTGTAATTTATGTAAGTAAATACTATAAATATATAAAGAAAAGACTCGATTAAATAAATATAATCTACTTGTCATCTTCTCTTCTCTATTCTCGACATTATATTAATCAGATCCCATCATATATATATATATATATATATATATATATATATATATATATATATATATATATATATATATATATATATATATATATATACTAATAAAAGAGTAGCTCTTTTGCAATGTGTCATCATATTAGATATTTTAATTAATATGTTGCCACTTGTCAATCTATTAGTTTTTTCCATTTGAAATTTATTAGACCTCCTCATTAATGTGATTCTATTTTAAATTTTAAATTTTAAATTATTGTTTTCATTAATTCACAAATAAAAAATATGTAATATATATTAAAAATTAATTTTATATATTTATTTGAATCAATGATTATAATTTCACATAACTAATAAAAATATATCTTAAATTAATAATTTATTTAAAATAAGTTATTAATAATTTTGAGTTTTTACTATAAAAGTTTGATTAATTTTATAACCGTGGTTCCCACGAGTTATAAACTAATATATATATATATATATATATATATATATATATATATATATATATATATATATATATATATATATATATATATATATATATATATACACACACACACAACAATGATAGAAGATAAACATGAAAGTTTAGAAATTGAATGGGTGAAAATAATATTTTACAAAATTGAAGGTGAAAGGGGTAAAAGTGATATTTTAACAAGTAAAATGGTGAAAAATATCATTTACAAAATAGAAGGATTGTAAGTAACAGATTATACAAAGTCGAGGGATTAGACTTGAAATTCACGCATTAATATACTTGTACATTATGCATATCAATACATACATTTAGCTACAGTGAATTTCACTCACAAAGCATAGAGTTGCATTTTGTTTATATTTATAATGTGTTATCTTATTACTAAATTATCAACTATCAACTATGTTTTTGATGTGATTTTAAATGTTGGATTCCATCTGGAAATAAAAATTGATGTTAAAAATCACAAGTTTGATGGTTTTGTGTTGTGATTGAAATTATCAACTACGTCCCCCCATTATGTTGTCTGCAACCATTTTAGTAGAAAGTGAATCTGAAAGCCAAGAACAAATTATCACATGAGATTTATCAACACTATATAATGAAGGGCCAAAAACCAAATCCTACAAAATCACACATTTCACCATTTAATAAAAATTGTAATACTACTTACTATACCATTTTTAAAGGCTAAAAAACAATGGTTTTGGTAGTCATCAGGCTCTCCTTTGTCTCCCTCTACATACAAAACCACACATTTGACCACAAAAGTCAATGAGTGATTTCAAAGAGTAACAAGATAATTATCATGTTGTAAGTTAGCTCCTAATTGCATTTTTGAATTTGTCCAATTCCTCTGATTGAGAGCCATAAACAGCTTTAATTGTATCTATGCAGCTACTGCAGGGAAAAGCAAACAAGATCATAAGCATTCTGCATTCCATTCCATATAAATCATAATATGGATTTTGTTCACAAGATTTTCCTATATGTCATCTTTGAAGGTATTCAAGAATTTTGGTTGAGAGAAAAACACTTGACTTGAACACAAACACACATCAACCATAATATAATCTATAATCTAACCTGCAAGCTTCTTTGTTGAATTTTTTCTTGTCAATTCCGTATAAAGTTTCAAAAACATCTGGTTCAACTCGACAAAAGTATGGTCGATCTGAAATTATCAAACTTATATCATAACATGTATGAATGTCGAGTGGAACCTAATAGCATAATATAAGATCTTACAGAAAATGCATACCAGCATATATGGAGCATGTTCTTGTGCTTTTCTCGAAATGGATGCACCACCCATCCATGCCTACCAAGCTTTTATATAGCTGAACATAAAACAAAAACAGTAATTCTCAAAATGGAGAATAAGTGTGATTTGAAGATTGAATTCAACGTCATTAACTTCTTTAGTTCAATTTGCCCTAAAACACTTTCATCGAAATTGAAATAACATAAACAATTACGTTTGAGAAAAGAAACAGAGCATGATTAGGGCACCATTTTTTTTCCCACACAAATAGCTGTTGAAGTTAAGAAATGGATACGAAAACGGTAATGAAAGTACTTGAATATCAGAAGGATCGTCGAAGATTTCTTCAGGGGAGGGGAAAGCGGGACCCTTGTCCAACTTACAGCAGGCACCGCAATTCTTTACGCACTGCCAAAGAGGTTCCCTTTTCTTGGCTCCGAAACCGGCGGTGCTGCTACGGGAAGCCTTTTTCTGGGTTTTTATTGAGACTTGACTCCGATGTGGTTGTTCCGGTGCCGGTTTGACGGCGGCGAAAGAGTAGGGAACAACCGCCAACATCGCCCTCGACATTGCAAAAAAACTGTATCTTCTTATCTTGGGACTTCATCCATTCCACATTTCAATGTACTCGGCCGCGAAATTTTTTGCAACTAATCCAAAATTTGCCATTTAATTTTGACAAAATTGCAAAAATGGTCCCTGTGGTATGCAAAATTTTGGGGTTTTAGTCCAAACCACGAGTTTTTGGAACCATAGTCCTTTTGGAGTGGTTTCTATGTGGTTTTGGTCCCTGGACTTAACTCCCGTTAAGTTGGAACTGTTAAGCCCCCTCACGTGCCTCACACGTGAGGGTAATTTCGTCATTTCATGTCAGGGGCCATTTTTGCATAAACGGGTTTTTGGATTAATTTCTTTTAAATACCCCCACTTCCTGCGATCTTCTTCCCCAACGTCTCTTTTCTTCTACCCTTCTTCTTCTTGAGCTCTGCTACAACAAAAATGGTGCTATGTTTTTGCGGAAAAGTTGTTGTGGTGAAAACGTCTTGGACCCCTCTGAATCCAGGAAGGAGATTTTTTGCATGCCCTATGAATGATTCCGTTTGTGGGTTTATTGGGTGGCTTGATCCCCCAATGTGTGTTAGGTCTAAAGCCATCATACCTGGTCTGCTAAGAAATTTGAATTCAGTGCAGGAACGGTGCAATGAGTTGGTTAGAGGTATGAACATGCTACAAGATCAATGCAATGGACTGATATGCAAGAACAACATTTTGGTGGCAAATGTCAGAGCATTGAAGGATGATAATTTGAAGTTGAAAATGTACATGTTTGGAAGTTGGTTTTTCTTTGTGATTGTATTCTTTTATATTTGGTTTGTGTAGGGGTATACTCTGAAGGGTGTTTTGGTCATTTTTTTGTAATTTTATGTGATCAAGTTTGTAGTGACTTATGATGATAATGATATATGTACAATTTTATGATGTAAGTGTAATGAATGTTTTACCCAAATGGTATGAATGTATAAGAATTAACATATGAATAGAAATGGTATGAATGTGTTACCAAAATATATATATTTAGAACCAATTGTACATAACCAAAATGCATAACAACCAAAGTTTCTAAACATAACAACCAAAGATTCTAAACATTACCAAAAGGGACACATTACCATACCTAAGATAACAACCAAGTTTTCATAACAACCAACCAAAAATTTTCAACAAAATATTGTAAATATAACAACCAAGTTTTCATAACCAACCAAAATCACAAAAAACTCCATGCATGCATGACACATTACTTCTTGGATTGATTCCCACCTTGCCCTTTACAGGTCCTAGAGTTGTGTCCCTTGTTCTTGCATTTGCTACAAGTAACACTGATATGCTTCCTTGATAGCTTCTGCACTCCATCATTTGTTGGTTTTTGGGAACCTCCTTCTTGTGCAGCATTCACTCCATCACCTTGACTTGCCTTCTGCTTTTTGCTTAACCTTTCACCCTCACTTTGTCTTCTCTTTTTCTTAGGCCTTCCCACCTGAGTGCGATGTGGAGGAGGGATTAGCTTTGCGGGACATTCACTTTTGGGCCACATGGATCTACCCTTAATTGGCTCCACCTTAAAAGAATAAGCCTTTTTCCATGTCTCTAGAAAATACACCTTGTGAACCCATTTGTAAATGTCAAGCTCAGCCTCTGGGTCTTTACTCATCTCATTCAGAGTTGCAATTGCATGTCTGCATGGAATTCCAATTAATTCCCATTTTCTGCAAGTGCATGTTTTGTTCCTAACATCAACCACATGTTGATCCTGCAAAGCTCCTGTGACTTGATACTTGTCTCCCCCATTCCACCTAGCAATGTATTGTGAAGCAATTGTTTTTCTTGCAGTTAGGATGTCTGTTGCTATGGGTGTTAGTGGACCTTTAGCCTTTTTCATTTCCTTCATGACATTGCATATCCTCTTCATTAGATACTCCCTTATGAATTCTAAACATCCAATGACAGGTTTATCCCTTCCTTTCTCTATCTTCCCATTAAACACTTCACACATGTTTGATATCAACACATCAGAAACTGCTCTTCCTGTGTGTAAATTACCATTAAAAAACATTTAATACAATTCACATACAAGTAAAACAGTTCACTAAGTGAAAGACATAAGGATCAAATCGGAATATATAGATTTACCTGAAAAATGACTCCTTGCCCAATGTTTAGGAGGAATTTGCTTCAACCATTCACATGCCTCCTTATCATACTGACTAAACTCCTTCATCAAATGTTCAAACTCAGGAATGGTGGTAGATGATGCACACCTCCATAAGTGGTCCCTGTACTCTGTTTGCCTCCATCTTTTCCTCGTATTGTCATGAATATGTCTGATACAATATCTATGCTCAGCATTGGGAAAAATTTGCTCAACTGCAGTATGTAAACCCTGCAAAAATTAATTGTCAATCATTAGAATTAACTTACAACCACACTTTAAATGACCAAATGTATAAAAACTACTTCCAACTTTACCTTTTGCCTGTCACTTATGAAAGTAAAATTTGAGTTTCTTCCAAGGTCCAAGTCATCCCCAAGGTTATCTAAAAACCATTTCCAGCTTTCTGTGTTTTCAGACTCAACAATCCCATATGCTAATGGGTAAATTCCATTATTGGGATCAAGACCAACTGCTGAAAGGACTTGCCCAGGGAATGGTCCTTTCATGAAGGCACCATCAAAACCTAATAAGTCCCTAAGGCATGCCTTGAACCCTTTTTTCAGTGGAACCAAGCACACATAAATTCTTCTAAACTGCCTAGTTGGGGAATCAGGGTTAGGCTCAGAACATACATCTATTTTCACTGTGGTGTCTGGGTTGGTGGCTTGAAGTTCGAGAACATAGTCCCTCAACAGTTCATATTGCTTTGTGTAGTCACCAGTTATATGCTTTCTTGCCTTATCCTTTGCCCTGAACACCTTGTCCATACTAACACCCACTTGGTAGGTCTTTTGAAAGTGATCTTGTATGGCTCTCAAAGGTATATCTGGATTCGCCTCAACTTGATCAAAGATTTTCTTGCTGATTAAAGAAGCAGTACAAGCCCTGAGTTTCCATGTTTGCAAACATGTGTGAGTTTGGTTTAAGGTCCTTATAAACCAGTCGGATTCAGGATTTGACCTAGATGCATGAATGTACCAACCACATGTTATGTAACAGCCCAGAATCTCAGGTATTGTTAAATTATGTTTTTGGGGTGAGTTAAGAGGGGACTCGGCGAGTTGGAGCCTAGACTCGCCGAGTAGGATCGCAGACTTGGTCGCGGGTTCGCGACTGGACTCGACGAGTCCGATATGGACTCGGCGAGTCTACGCTGTTTAGCGAAAACCCTAACCGTTCAGGTTTGGGTCGTATATAATGCACTTATAGGCCGTCATTGTCCGTCTTTAGTCGACTGAGAAGAACCCTAAACGGCTGTGGGCATCTAGAGCAAGATTGAAGGATATTAGGGCTTTGAAGAAATTGTTGTGCAAGGAGGAGAAGAGCTTTGGCTAAAGGAACAACAAGGGATTCGAGTTCTGCGGTTTGGGGACACAGAGAGTGCATATTTCAGGTAATATTTCGGATTCTTTCTGTTATGTTGATGTGTGCATGGATTTAGGGTTTATGGAACCCATTTGGTGATTAGATGAATTAGTACCTTGTTACCCAACGACTATAACCCTGTATTAGGACCTTTAGAGGTCCAGAAGGTCCCATGCTTGTGTATTTCGGGACGAAACTTATCTCAGGAAGCAGTTTGATCGACTGCATGGCATGGACTCGCCGAGTCCGATGAACAGACTCGGCGAGTAGCTTGGAGATTTACTGGAACTCGTCGAGCTGTTCTTCAGACTCGGCGAGTGGAGTCGGGGTGGCCCCGCGATTCTTCCAGGAGTAACTCGTCGGGTCAAGGAGGATACTCGACGAGTAGATAGGGACTCTCAGAGAGTTGGAGAATGTCTAGACTCGCCGAGTCGCCATGGCACTCGCCGAGTCCGGTCGAGTTGACCGTTGACCGTTGACCAGAGTTGACCTAAGTCTGACTTCTTAGGGATAGTCACACTTAGAAGATATAAGTGTTAATGAGAGATATGTGATGTTATAGGGAGGTTGTAGCTCGTCGGATTGTGCACGAGTGATTTCAGGAATTGCTAGCTTTCAGCATTTACGAGGTGAGTCTTCTCACTACACTGTACCCGGAAGGGTTTGACTTGTGACCGGAAGGTCAGATATGATATGTGATATGTATGCTATATGTGGTAAGTTATTTGTTATATGTGTGCTATGTATGTTATGTGGGCCGGAAGGCAATATGTTATGGGCCGGAAGGCGATTACGTTATGGGCCGGAAGGTGTTGTGTTGAGGACCGGAAGGTCAAGGCCTGGAAAGGCGTATGTGCGTAAGTGTATATTGGGGGACTCACTAAGCATTTATGCTTACAGTGGTTATGTATGTGTTTCAGGTACTAGCGAGGACCGTGGGAAGGCGCCGGCATGATCGATACACACTGAAGAATGCTTTTATGATCTTGGGTTTTTGACTATTTGTATTTGACAGAATACTTAAACTATTTATGCCTTGTTTTGAATGAAATTACTCTATTTATAAAAAGAAAATTTTGTTTTGAAATTTGAGTTGTTACAATTGGTATCAGAGCCTTGGTTTGAGGGATTCGGGTGCACCTTCGGGAGTAACTGAACTCAAACCGAGGATTTGAGGAAAACTTTTTAAATAAAGGCATAAACTTTTGTAAATGGTTTTGTGGTAAGCAAGAAAGAAGCAGTGTGTACGATCAGTCAGCGCCCGAACGGTAAAGATCCCCAAAATACCTTACAATGTTATATGATATAAATTGTTATGCATGCTAGAAGACTAGGTATTCATGATAGGACTAGAGTGGCCTGATTTGTGATGCCTTAGTCTAGGGAAGTTTGCCGATATGAGATGCTTTGCTAGTATGCGGGTAGATAGTGCATATCAGAAGTAGAGTACTCACTATCCGGGGTTTGGGGAGGAAGACTTGGGATGAATGCTGATGCGGTGTGGTCGGTAGTATTGGGCCCGTACTACCGAAGACACCGGGTCAGTGGGAGACCCAAGTACGAATCCCTGGATATCGGAGACTGAGTAGGGTTGCGTTATCGAGTGCGATTACACTCGATGGAGTCTCTGATAGTTTTATGTTGTATTTCAGAGACATCATGGTTAGACCACGCCACGGAGCGAGTTCGAGCGGTGTGAGTGACGAGGAGATTCGTCAGATGATCCACGAGGAGGTGGCGGCGGCGATCCGGGCTGAGATCCCGGAGATGTTTGGGTCTATTAAGACCACCCTGATGGAGACATTCGATGAGCGGTACGCCGCATTGACTGAGGCTGCAACCGCTGCAGCTACCGCAGCTGTGGCCGCTGCTAGGCCACAGGGGGGTGACTCGTTGCTGTTCCGAGAGTTCAGCAACACGAAGCCACTGGAGTTCGATGGGACGCAGGATCCGATTGCTGCGATGAGGTGGATCGCGGACATAGAGGGGTGCTTCTACACTTGTTCATGCCCGGAGCACCTGAGGGTACGGTTCGCTTTGAACCAGCTCCGTCTGGGAGCGAAGGACTGGTGGAAGTTCGTGACAGCGAACTTCACTTTGGCAGAGACTACAGCGGTGACATGGGAGGGGTTTACGGCCATGTTCAGGGATGAGTACGTTCCCCCGGTGGAGCGGGAACGATTGGTTCAGGAGTTCTTAACCCTCAAGCAGGGTACTGATTCGGTGGCGGCGATCACGCGGAAGTTTCATGAGAGGGCGATGTTTTGCCCCGAGCTGGTGTCCACGGAGCAGGCTCGGATGAGCCGGTACTTGGGTTTCTTGAGGAGGGATATCCGGGAGTTTGTGTCGAACTCCACCTATCATACTTTTACTGAGCTTCAGGCGAATGCCAGGAAGCGTGAGATCGAGTTGGAGACTCAGGCCAGGGAGGAGGCCGAGTCTCAGCAGGCAGACCGGCGGCCGGCTCAGTCTCAGCCGGCAGCCAAGCGGATCAAGTCCGCCGATTCGAGGACGGGAGGTTCGAAGAGCCGCACTTGCGGAAAGTGCGGCAAGGGTCACGAGGGGGCGTGTCGAGCCGGTGCTTGCTACAAGTGCGGCAAGGAGGGGCACATTGCTAGGGAGTGCCCCAAGGGGTTTATGGTTTGCTTTCATTGCAACCAGACCGGCCATCGGAAGGCCGAGTGTCCGCAGCTTCGTCAGGGATCTGCACCTATTGCCAGGACTACTGAGGCTCGACCGGTGAAGGTCGAGGCCCCGAGGGCTCGTGGGAGAGCCTTTCAGCTGACTGCGGAGGAGGTCCGCGCTACGCCCGATGTCGTGGCAGGTATGTTGTAATTCATGTATTTATTTTAATGTCGAGATGTTATGCTTATGTTATTATATGCGTAGGTACTTTCCTTGTGAACTCTGTGCCTGCCTTAGTGTTATTTGACTCGGGTGCGAGTAGGTCCTTTGTGTCCTTAGCCTTTAGTCAGCATATCAGCGCTAGTCGTGAGTCGTTGAGTCGACCTTTGAGAGTTTCTATAGCTGACGAGAAAGTGATTTGTGCCACGGAGGTTCTTCGGGGATGCGTGCTAGAGATTTTCGGGGTCGAATTTCCGATTGACCTGATTCCTATTGCGATGGGTGATGTCTGTGTCATCGTAGGCATGTACTGGTTGAGCCGATTCGGCGCTGTCATCGACTGCGAGCGTCAGTTGGTGACCATACGAGACCATAGTGGGGGAGTTCTTTCGGTGTACGGCGAGGGTACCCGTTCGGGATCAGCTTTTTGTTCGGCCGCTAGGGCGAGGCAGTGTCTACAGCAGGGCTGTAAGGGTTTTGTAGCGTATGTGATGGATACGCGGGTGGTTTCCGAGAGACCGAAGTCAGTTGAGGAGGTCCCTGTGGTGCGTGAGTTTCCAGATGTTTTCCCCGAGGAGCTGCCGGGAGTCCCTCCTGTGAGGCAAGTAGAGTTTGGTATCGATCTGGTTCCGGGGGCCGCGCCTATTGCTAAAGTGCCTTATCGTCTTGCACCTCCAGAGATGCAAGAGTTGTCCTCGCAGCTCCAGGAGTTGCTGGGGAAGGGATTCATTCGGCCGAGCAGCTCGCCATGGGGAGCACCTATTCTGTTTGTCAAGAAGAAGGATGGTTCACACCGGATGTGCATTGATTACCGGGAGTTGAACAAGTTGACGGTCAAGAACCGTTACCCGTTGCCGAGGATCGATGATTTATTCGATCAGTTGCAGGGAGCATCTTGGTTTTCCAAGATCGATCTGAGGTCAGGGTACCATCAGGTGAGAGTGCGGGATGAGGATGTCCATAAGACAGCGTTTAGGACGCGATATGGGCATTATGAGTTTGTGGTGATGCCTTTCGGACTCACCAATGCCCCGGCTGTGTTCATGGATCTCATGAACAGGGTATGCAGACCGATGTTGGATCGGTCAGTGATTGTATTTATCGACGACATTCTGGTGTATTCGAGATCTAGAGAGCGGCATGAGGAACATTTGAGGGAGGTCCTTGAGGTATTGAGGTCGGAGAAGCTTTATGCAAAGTTCTTCAAATGTGACTTCTGGTTGCGGGAGGTCCAATTTCTAGGACACGTTGTTAATCAGAAAGGGATATTGGTCGATCCGGCCAAGGTTGAGGCGGTGATGAGTTGGGAGGTGCCGAAGTCACCCTCTGAGATCAGGAGCTTCCTTGGGTTGGCAGGGTATTATCGGAGATTCATTAAGGATTTCTCCAAGATCGCAGTGCCGCTCACCAGATTGACCCGGAAGGGTGTTGCATTCTCATGGGGGCCCGAGCAGCAGACCTCCTTTGAGACACTTCGCCAGAGGTTGTGCGAAGCCCCGGTATTAGCTCTCCCAGAAGGGATGGAGGATTTTGTGGTATATTGCGACGCATCGATTTCGGGACTGGGTGCAGTGTTGATGCAGAGGGGTCATGTGATAGCTTACGCGTCGAGGCAGCTGAAGCCTCATGAGGCGAGATACCCCACGCATGATTTAGAGTTGGGAGCAGTAGTGTTCGCTCTCAAGATTTGGCGTCACTACCTGTATGGGGTTCGATGTATAATATATACGGACCATAAGAGCTTGAAGTATTTGATCGATCAGCCCAACCTAAATATGCGTCAGAGGAGGTGGTTGGATGTGGTCAAGGATTATGATTGTGAGATCCTGTACCACCCAGGTAAGGCTAATGTGGTACCCGACGCGTTGAGCCGCAGGGCGGAGAGCACTCCATTGCGAGATGTGTGCTTGAGACTGACTGTGATGACTCCAGTATTGGATGCTATTCGTGTGGCGCAGACCGAAGCTGTGCGACCAGAAATGCAGAAGAAAGAGCGGGTTGTGGGGTTAATTTCAGAGTTCGTTAAGGATGGGCGAGGGCTTATGACGTTTCAGGGTCGGATTTGGGTACCGTTTGTGGGCGGTACGCATATTACTTTGATGGAAGAGGCTCATAGATCGAAATTTTCGATCCATCCTGGTGCTACGAAGATGTATTTGGACTTGAGGAAAGAGTATTGGTGGCCCTGTATGAAGAGGGACGTCGCATGGTTCGTTGAGAGGTGCTTGACCTGCCGTAGGGTCAAGGCCGAGCACCAGAGACCGCATGGCAAGTTACAGCCATTGGAGATCCCCGAGTGGAAGTGGGAACAAATCACTATGGATTTCATCACCAAATTGCCGAGGACTGCCAGGGGAGTTGATGCAATTTGGGTGATTGTGGATAGGTTGACGAAGAGTGCACACTTCCTTGCCATCAGCGAGAGTTCTTCAGCGGAGAAGTTGGCAGAGATATATGTGAGAGAAGTGGTATCTCGGCATGGAGTACCGATCTCGATTGTTTCAGACCGTGATGTGCGCTTCACTTCCAGATTCTGGAAGAAGTTCCATGAGGAGCTGGGTACTAAATTGCATTTTAGTACCGCATACCATCCCCAGACAGACGGTCAGAGCGAGCGGACGATTCAGACGCTGGAGGACATGCTCCGGGCGTGTGTGTTAGACTTCGGGGGTAGTTGGGATGCGTATTTACCATTGGCAGAGTTTTCCTACAACAACAGCCATCATTCGAGCATTGGTATGCCACCTTTTGAGCTGTTGTAAGGTAGGAGATGTCGGACCCCCATTTGCTGGGGAGAGGTGGGACAGAGAGTGATGGGCAGCACAGAGATCGTGCTTCAGACGACAGAGCAGATTCAGCAAGTTAGACGGAGGTTATTGACCGCCCAGAGCCGACAGAAGAGTTATGCAGACAGGCGCCGATCCGAGCTTGAGTTTCAAGTCGGCGACTTCGTTCTCCTGAAGGTTTCTCCTTGGAAAGGAGTGATTCGATTCAGGAAGAGGGGCAAGTTGGGGCCTCGGTATATTGGGCCATTTCGTGTGATTGCAAGGATAGGCCGGGTAGCCTATCGGTTGGAGTTGCCAGCGGAGTTGGGACAGATCCACGACACTTTTCATGTGTCGCAATTGAGGAAGTGCATAGCCGATGAGTCGGCAGTGGTTCCATTGGAGGATATTCAGGTGGATGCGAGCCTGAATTATGCCGAGAGACCAGTGGCCATCAGGGATCGGAAGAGCAAGGTTCTGAGGAACAAGGAAGTACCTCTGGTGTTGGTCCAGTGGCAACACCGTAAGGGGTCGGAAATGACTTGGGAGCCGGAACGTGAGATGCGGGAGCAACATCCGGAACTATTTTCAGAGTGAGACTTCGAGGGCGAAGTCTAATCCAAGTGGGGGAGAGTTGTAACAACCCGGAATCTCAGGTATTGTTAAATTATGTTTTTGGGGTGAGTTAAGAGGGGACTCGGCGAGTTGGAGCCTAGACTCGCCGAGTAGGATCGCAGACTTGGTCGCGGGTTCGCGACTAGACTCGACGAGTCCGATATGGAGTCGGCGAGTCTACGCTGTTTAGCGAAAACCCTAACCGTTCAGGTTTGGGTCGTATATAATGCACTTATAGGCCGTCATTGTCCGTCTTTAGTCGACTGAGAAGAACCCTAAACGGTTGTGGGCATCTAGAGCAAGATTGAAGGATATTAGGGCTTTGAAGAAATTGTTGTGCAAGGAGGAGAAGAGCTTTGGCTAAAGGAACAGCAAGGGATTCGAGTTCTGCGGTTTGGGGACACAGAGAGTGCATATTTCAGGTAATATTTCGGATTCTTTCTGTTATGTTGATGTGTGCATGGATTTAGGGTTTATGGAACCCATTTGGTGATTAGATGAATTAGTACCTTGTTACCCAACGACTATAACCCTGTATTAGGACCTTTAGAGGTCCAGAAGGTCCCATGCTTGTGTATTTCGGGACGAAACTTATCTCAGGAAGCAGTTTGATCGACTGCATGGCATGGACTCGCCGAGTCCGATGAACAGACTCGGCGAGTAGCTTGGAGATTTACTGGAACTCGTCGAGCTGTTCTTCAGACTCAGCGAGTGGAGTCGGGGTGGCCCCGCGATTCTTCCAGGAGTAACTCGTCGGGTCAAGGAGGATACTCGACAAGTAGATAGGGACTCTCAGAGAGTTGGAGAATGTCTAGACTCGCCGAGTCGCCATGGCACTCGCCGAGTCCGGTCGAGTTGACCGTTGACCGTTGACCAGAGTTGACCTAAGTCTGACTTCTTAGGGATAGTCACACTTAGAAGATATAAGTGTTAATGAGAGATATGTGATGTTATAGGGAGGTTGTAGCTCGTCGGATTGTGCACGAGTGATTTCAGGAATTGCTAGCTTTCAGCATTTACGAGGTGAGTCTTCTCACTACACTGTACCCGGAAGGGTTTGACTTGTGACCGGAAGGTCAGATATGATATGTGATATGTATGCTATATGTGGTAAGTTATTTGTTATATGTGTGCTATGTATGTTATGTGGGCCGGAAGGCAATATGTTATGGGCCGGAAGGCGATTACGTTATGGGCCGGAAGGTGTTGTGTTGAGGACCGGAAGGTCAGGGCCTGGAAAGGCGTATGTGCGTAAGTGTATATTGGGGGACTCACTAAGCATTTATGCTTACAGTGGTTATGTATGTGTTTCAGGTACTAGCGAGGACCGTGGGAAGGCGCCGACGTGATCGATACACACTGAAGAATGCTTTTATGATCTTGGGTTTTTGACTATTTGTATTTGACAGAATACTTAAACTATTTATGCCTTGTTTTGAATGAAATTACTCTATTTATAAAAAGAAAATTTTGTTTTGAAATTTGAGTTGTTACATGTTACTTTTTGTGTCTTTAATTCTTTACCCTTTCTTTTTGAAGTGGTAGCTTGACTACCCACTTGGCCTTTATTGGTGACAGGTACAACACCTCTACACTGTGCCCTAAGCCTTACATTGTCATTTTTTTAAAGAAAAGATTCCTTCTTGATTCTAGTGCATGCATATCAATTGCCTCATTTAATTCTTTTTTACTATTAAATTTATCTCCAACTGAAAAAGATTGTTTATGTACTACCCCAAGACTGCACCTTTTTTCTTTTCTCAAATTCTTGATAAGAGCTCTTCTCTCTCTGTCTTGGTCGGATCCTTCATCCAAAGATTCAAATTCCTCATTGTTAATCACTTCCATATCTTCAGGTTCATGCCCACCTTCCACATCACTTTCAACATTGAGAGTGAAATCTCCCATGTCCACATCCACATCCTGTATATTGTTGTCAACATCCATTATGTCATCCATATGATCTTCATCTTCTATTTGTCTCTCATCTTCTTCATACTCTGGATCACTATTTTCAGATTCATCATACTCTTCAAAATTTGGATCACTTTCTTGAGATTCATCATCCTCTTCATACTCTTGATTACCCTCTTCAGATTCTCCATCCCCTTCATACTCTGCATTATCATCATCACTCCCAATCAAATTTTCCATAAGGTTATCAAATAACTCATTCAATTGTTCATCAGCATTATTAACAGGGGGGTGTTGTAGCCTTCTTCATCAAAAGTTGATGCCTCTTGAACAACATTTGCAGCCTCCCTAACACCATCCATCTCATCAATATGAACACAAGTTGCTGCCTCCTGAACATTAGTTGAACCATCCAGATCATCGTTCTTTTCCTTTGAAATGTGAACAACCTCATCAATATAATCTAAATTAAGCCTATTGCTACAAGAACTTTCACCTATTTTGGAATTCCCAACCCTACCCCTTCTATACTCTGGTGAGAAACTATCATTCTTACTCCCAAAAAGAATCAGAGACATGAACTCACCAATAGGCTCACCATTACCATGGTTCACATTTTTCATTGGAGAATCTGCATGAACTTGACCCTCAACTTCAGCCCCTTGATCATCATTTTCTGGTAATTCCTCAATGAAAACTTTACCCTTTGCATTTGGTGACATGAAGTAAGTCAATAAATTTGTCTTTCCATGCTCTGTGTACACCTCAATCAGCTTGTTATGTGCAATATATTTAGAAAGGTTGATCACATCCTGATCATTCCCTAAAGCTCTAAGACCAAATTGAAAGTCACCATTGGGTATCCTAAAATGGTAGTATATAACTGGGGATTCATCAGCGAATTCAGAATTCTGTGGGTCTGGGTAACCTAGGTCAAGCATTATGGCATCAAGTTCATGCACAGAAAACTCATCAATGTCCACATAATCAACATAACGCACTTCACCTCCAATGTACTTTATATCAGGTAATTTAGTAAATTTCCCACCGTGATGAAGCTTAATACTAAACCATGTGGGTGCACCAGCTAAAAATCAAAATTATACATATTAACAAAGTTAAAATTTTGCATTTTTTTGTTCTAAATCAATAAGAAAATGCAAAGTATAAAAGTTAAAGAAAACAGAGCAGCTTACCATATACAGTTGATACATCAACAACTTCGTGTTTTGGTCTGATATGCCACATTACAAACACCATTTCCTATTAAACGTATGCCCTTATATGTGTAGTGTCGATTATCTTGTTTAGATAAGCAACGAGGGTTTTTTGCAGGTTCAATGGAGCAGAAGCAAGAAGGAGGGAGTTGGGGAGTTGACGAGTGTTGGGGAAAGTAAATGAGGGGTAAATGTCAATTAATCCAAAAAACCGTTTATGCAAAAATGGTCCCTGACATGAAATGACGAAATTACCCTCACGTGTGAGGCACGTGAGGGGGCTTAACAGTTCCAACTTAACGGGAGTTAAGTCCAGGGACCAAAACCACATAGAAACCACTCCAAAAGGACTATGGTTCCAAAAAACTCGTGGTTTGGACTAAAACCCCAAAATTTTGCATACCACAGGGACCATTTTTGCAATTTTGTCTTTAATTTTTGATTTTTAGTTTTTTATCATAACATTTTATTTTTTATTACAGTATTAACAATGTAAAAACTTTAATATTTTGATCAGCTTGTTGTCTGATTGTCTTCGATCGATATGTATTAAACTTTTATGATTTGTAAATGAAATCAATAATCAATTTTTTGTTTGATTCATCTATCCGTTTGTCAATAAGTTTTTTTTTTCCAAAAAAACTTCCGCGTTTAATTTAATATTGAATTGTCTTGATCCAATCATAGGATAGTGTGGATGGGGGTAGGGATGACAATTTATGTAATGACACGAAATTTGAACGAAACTGAAATTTGAATTTGTGTTCGTGTTAACTGTAAAAAAACATGATGTCGTGTCGCGTTCGTTCGTGTTTAAAATTCGACACGAACTTGATAGGATTTAGCAGTTCTTTATTATGTTTTTCGTGTTTGTCGTGTTATATTTGATAAAGTATTCATTAAATAAACTAGCATTAGTATATGTTATATTTTTTGTGTCATGTCGTGTTTGTTGTTTTTTAATTTGTTCGTTTTCGTGTCAGTTAAAAAAAACACGACATCGTGTCGTGTCGTGTTTGTGTTACATAAAACATTGTGTTGTCGTGTCGTATTAGACAGAAACACAAAACGATAGCACGATTTGCTACCCCTAGATGGGGATGGTGGCGACACAATACTAGTTTTATTAAAACATCATGCATAGAGGCTATGTTTGGTGCGTCACAGCTAGCTGATAAGCTAGGTTATATTTCGAATTTTATTATGTTGTCGTGTTTGGTAAGCCAAAAAGTAGCTTATAAGCTAACTTATAAGCTAGCTTTTTGAAAAGCTACTTAGACTAGCTTTCTGTTAGCTTTTTAAAAAATTTCCAAATACACCCCTTAACTAATTATAGAAACACATACTGTTACATGTCATTTTATGTAATTTTATATATTCCAGCTAGTTTTATCAAACGTTATTTTTTATCAACTAGCTTTTTATTTAACAACTAGCTTTTCAACCATCAGCTAGTTTGTCAAACATAGCCAGAATCTCATGTTAACATCGAGCGTACACACGTAACAACATTAGGCAATGGTTAAAATGAGAAATTGAGAATTTGAATTTTGATGACATAATAAAAATCAACATATTTTATTTTATTGTTGATATAAAATAGACACATGTAATATATAAGGAATGTTGCAAAAAAATACCAAGTTTTTTTTAACTATAGCATCAAACTCTTATTTTGTTAGAACATGCATACGTCTTTATAAAATAAAATAAAATAAAATAAAATAAAAAACATAATTTCATGAATTGAACATGTTTACAAAAGATCACCATTCCATGTTTGTACAAGTTAAACATGTTTTTCACCACCATGATTATGATTTTTTATCAAGTGAGTTGCATGGGAGATGTTAATGTTATACAGGTCGGGCCCTATACATGGGCGAGTTGGGCCAAGGCCAGAGCATCAAAAAAACGAGGGCATAATTTTTGTTGAATATGTATAAACTAGATATGTTATGTTGGCCCAACATTAAGCCCAGTGCAAGAAGAAATCAACAAAGTCGGAGAAGCTTTCGCCATATAACTGAAGCGTGAACTCTTGAGAATTGCAATCGATCAAATCGGTATTCGCTGAGACTGGAGGGAGTGGTGCCACCGAAACCGCACTCCCTCCCCCGCCACATCAGCGCCATGTCACTTTTTACCACTCAAGTGTGGTTTCTTGCCACACTTTTCATTTCTTTTATTTTTTTGTTTTTTTTTAAGTATTTTAATTTAATAAAACTTCTTTTTTTTAACTAATTTAATTTAATATACCTTCTATTTTAATAAAAAAAAACATAATTCTTCATTACTTGAAAATAAAAAAAAAATAGAAACAGTACATTGCGTTACCAAAAAAAAACCACACACATGACATTTAAAAAACCCTAGAAACTTAAAAAACATAAATAAATAAAATAATTAAAGGAAACATTAAGAACTTGCAGCTGCGTTGTTACATACAACGTTGTATGTTTGTTCCGCCATTTGAACACACGCAATAGCGGTATCAAAAATAGTCTGAAATTCTTCAGAAGATGACATTTTTTGGAGAGTGGTGATTTTAAAAAAAAAAAAAAAAAAAAAAAAAAAAAAAAAAAAAATTGAGAGAGAAGATTATGTTGTGAAAAAAAATTAAATTTGATATGTGTATATATATAGGAAGGAAAGAAAAAGCAAAAGGAAAAAAAAAAAAAAAAAACAACGAAATTGCATTTAACGGTCAGATTTTTGACCAACCAATCACATTTCGCGGTCTTCAAAGGCCGCACTGCGGTCTCAATGGCAAGAAACCGCACCCTGGGGCGGTGTTCCCTGCTGAGGTGGCACCCAGGTGCGGTCTCAAACTGCACCACACCGTGCAGCCTGATATCCTTGAAAATTGAAAATTGAAAATCGAGTGTTATGCGAAGACCGAGGAGTCGTCTTCTTAACTAGCAAATCGGTATTCAATCGATCATCTAAACATTATGTCACGTTCTATTTTTTTAGAGTTTCAATTTCAAAAATCAACTAAATATCTGATTTCTATTTTCTCAATATCTCAAAACCTGTTTCGCATTCAATCGATCTAAACCTGATGTTTAGAGTTCAATTTTTTTTTCAAGTTTTACTCTCACAATAGCTGAGTTCGGACTTCCGAGTTCTAAGTAAGAAGACAATCAACAAGGAAATATGTTGCCTTCTCCTAAAGTAAGAGGACAACGAATTTGGGTGAGTTTTTTTTTTTTTTTTTCAGTCATTATTTTTTGTGATTTATGATTTCTTTTCATTGATTTGGGTGGATTTCTTTTATCTTTACCTATTGGATTTGAGTACAGTTAAAAGAGTTAAAATTTTCAAAGATTTCTCTTCTGTTTGAGCTTCAACTTCTAAGTCAAAATTTGTTGTTGTTTTGTATATGTGGTATACTGATTTGCTTGATATAAAAGTTTACTATCTCCGATGACTAATAAGGTTTTGATTTCTTCTCTGTTTGAATCCAAGGCTATTGCCTTCTCCTTGTCTTTTTTTTTTTTTTTTTTTTTTTAATTTGTGTTCTAAACTTTTGTATTCTTATTTTTTTATGTGAATAGGAGGCATTAAGACATTTAATTATTTATTTAATTTATGAGTTATTTTCCTGTTTGTTTTATTATATGGACTTTTAGAGGCAGAAATTATAAGTTTATTTCATTGTTGTTATAATAGTTAGTTTTTTTCTTATTTGTTTATGATTTATGACTTCTTTTCATTGATTTAGGTAGATTTTTTTATTTTTATCTTTTAAACTTTTGTGTTCTTGTTTTTTTATGTGAATCGGAGGCATAAAGACATTTAATTATTTGTTGAACTTCGAGTTTTAGTTCTGTTTTCTTATACAAATTTTGCAGAAATGTTGTGTGATGAAGCACACAATTGTGAAAGTTCTTGGTCATCCGTTCAAAACATATCTCTGAAGTACCATGACTCAAAAATATTGAATGAATTAACAGTTTTAAGTATGGAAAGTGATTTTGTTACAAAATATGGATTATTGTAAAATAAGAGATGTTCGATTCAAAAAATACACGAAGACATTGTTTTAGATGATTTTTGTAGATTTTTGTTTATATTATTTGTTTGATTATAAACTTTATATATATATATATATATATATATATATATATATATATATATATATATATATATATATATATATATATATATATATATATATATCCCCTAATCTAATAAAAGAGTACCATTTTCGCTACGTGTCATTTGCTTAGCCTCCTTTAAGCTTATTTTCCCGCTCATTTCCCTTCAAGTGCAATTACTAAACTACCCTTTTACACCTTCAAATCGGTCAGCCTTATAATCTTCATAAAGTTTCGTAATCAATCCCGTTAAACTTGCAACAAATTGATTGGAGCCGTGAATTGAGGGATTCGAGGGAACGAAATACGGGCTTGCTCAATTTTGATCTTAAAACATCTTTTGATTTTTTTTAAATTTGCTTTATCTACAATTTCGTGCGTGATTTGAGGAGATTAGATTAGTAATTTGAAAAATTCAGTTATCACCCCCTTATCTTCACGCTCTTCTTCTACAAATTAGTGTTTATATTCTTCAATTTATCCAATGCTATTTCTTTCTCTCTGTCTCTCTCGCATATGGAGATATACCTCGAAAATCCCTAATCTATGCTCTCGATTCTTGAATCTAGTTTTAATGACGTCCTCCTCTCCATCATGCCCATCAGGTTAAAGTTTCCCTACTCACAATATGTTTACCTTGTGTATATGTCACACCCCCGAACCAGACGGCGGAAACGTCCGGGGGCTGTTGTGACTCAATTGTATACCATAACATTGAATATATATGAAACATAACAACATTCGTCACCATTCATTAATATAGTACAACCAGTAGCGTTTACATGACATACACTGTTTAAATATTACATTCCCAAAAATAAATTGTTCGACTCGTACATAAACAAACTGCAAGCCATCACTGAATATGATTTCTTTTGATTCAAGGGTTCCCTGAGAATACAAGTATTTTGAAAAACGTCAACATATGGTATGTTGGTGAGTTCATAAGTTGTATTTGAGAAACAATGTTTCGTATCGTTTGAAAACCACCAGAAAATCCGATATTTTCTGAAAAGAGAAGCTTTTGAAAACGGTTGTGAAGATCCATAAGTATGCTTGTTTGTTTCTATACTTGTAACAATTGTTCACTAAAATTGTATGCATTTCGAATCCGATATGTATTGAAAAACCTAGGAAAACCCGATGTTTTCCTAATCCTTTGAAATCCATTAAGTTGCGTTGAAACCATTACAAAAATAGTAGTCTCATTCCCAGGCGACGTTGGATTATTTTTGAGCATGATTAATTACTACAAACCCGCATTACACAAACGCCCAGTTTATAGCAATACTAACGATCCCGAAGGCGTCGTCCGTACTAATCACGTTATCCAGCCGCCCTGACTACGTGTCGTCCCACATCCGAAGAGAAAGAGGACACGAAGGCCTCGATAACTCTATTAGCCGGTTGGGGATAAAATGTGTACGAGGGGTCCCCGACCCGCCTCGCAAAAATATGTAGACTTTACTAGCAATACCAAAGGACCCTTGGGGACCAGTGGTATACGAGCCATTGAAAGTCCCTCTACGTTGTGCCAAGTCGGTGAAACCCAACACTTCGTAGAAAAAATATGTCTTCGGGCCTTAAGATCAGGTCATTGGGCTAGCTAGGCCCAACAAACAAGATTTTACACTTTTGGGGCCCAAAGATGGTGCGTAGACGTCTGTGCACACTCGTATGTAAGTTAAGTTCCCAAACATTATTTGTATGTATCGTAGTGTCGCCATGTTAGTAGTTTCGGATTTTCATTGGTCCGAGACCGAACCAATTCGTTTTACAACGATTTTGGTATTGTAGTGTATTGTATTTCGTCGATAGTCGCGGTACCATTATTTGGTCAAATTGCATGCATTGAACTAGTCTTGAAAATTTTCTGTTTTCAGCCCCTCCTTGTTTGTAAAATTTACTTTTTCAACCCTTTAATTTAAATACTTTCCGGTTTGGTCCTTAAATCAATTTTCTTGACATTTTAACACCAAAAATTATTGAAATAAATATTTTTCAGCATATTTTTCATAGAAAACAGCTTAAGTCCCTGGAATTTCAGTTTTCTCGGTTATAACCCCTTCTTTTCGCAATTTTGACAATTTTGGCCCAAATTGTGAAATTTTTGCAACTTTGGTCCTTTTTAAATTTAAAAAGCATTTTAAACCTTTGAAAAGGACTTGGATCACTTATGGTCCACTGTTTTACAGAAAATCACAGTTTTGGCTCTCCAAAACAGAAAAATTCGCATAATGGGCCTCATTGGGCCGAAAATGTCATTTTTAGCCCATTAAGCTTGAAATTTATGTTTTTAATCCTCTAAATGAGTAAATTTCCAGAATTTGTTTTATTGAAACTGTTTTGGCACACCTCATCCATCAGAATTCGTGATATGTCAATTTGGACCCTTGATTTTGTATTTTTCACATTTTAGGCCCAAAATTTGTGTTTTTAGCCCAAAGAAGATTGTTACTAAACTACTTAGCCATTTTTCTTGAAACACTTTGTATGTAGAAACATATTTGATGCAAAAATCATTTAACATAAGATATATCTCGGTTTTGAGGGGTTTTATGGCTAGATCCAACATTTTAGCACACAAAAGCATACATGTAAGCATGGAAATCATACAAGGCATACAAAACACATATAGATCTACACCTTCACTTGTATTCCCCCCCCCCCCCCACAAAACTCATAAAAACAGAAAATAGGGGGTATGAAGCTCACCTTGGGTGTGGGGGCTCGGTTTTGCAAAGAAAATGGAAGGAAAATGAAGTGATTTTTGGCCTAAGCACCCTTTGGTGAAGATTTCGACCTCTAGGATGCAAGATCACAAAAATGAATGAATTTAGAAGAGATTTTAATGAAGTAGAGGGAGTTAGATCATAAGTTAAACATTAACTTACCTTAGATGGTGAATTTCTTTAGGATGATTCTTATGCTTCAAGCCAAATTTTCGAGACTTTTGAATGGAGTGGGAGGATGATTTCTTGAGTAATTTGGAGAGAGTTTGTGAAGTGTGTGTGTGTGGGTTACTCTCGGCCGAATCAAGAAGGAAGAGGGAGGGAGAGAAGAAAAGACCTTGAGGTGATGTTTGCATGGAAGAATGAGAATGCATGGATGTTTGAAGGGTAATGCTTAGATATCCTCCATACAAAGATGATGTGTCATGCAAGAAGTCAACTCCTCCCTTTTATTTGGGCTTGGGCCGAGAATGGTGGGGGAAAAGAGGATGTTTGGGCCATAAATGCTTAAGCCCAATTTTCATGGTTAAATTGAGTGATTTTTGGTCCAAATAAATATAAAGGTGATTTTTATGACTTGTTAGGGTCAAATTAGGTTAATTATGGTTCATAGTCATTAATTTATTTCATTCTAGGCCCAATGTGGCCCAAAATGTTGAAATAATTTAGTGTGGGTCCAATTAGAGCCCAATGAGGGTTCTAAGCCCATGATAGTCTATTTGTAGTACTTGTATGATGTATTTACTTGAAGTTTTTGAAGTCATAATCATAGGTGTTACACATGTTCTTAAGCTTTTGATTCACATTAGCTTGAGTGTATAGATTACATGACACAAAATTTCCAGTTGTGACAGTATATACGGAAAAAGAAAATGTAGTATGGAATGGAAATGGGAATAGTCATCAGAAACAAACACCAAGAGTAAAAGAACTCGCATATTGCTCACCTCTCAAGGTTCTTTTTCTCTCTTTTACTAATATTAAATCTAGCCCTGATAGTTTGAGTTCCAAATCACCAGGTTTTATCAAATATAACAAGTTTTGAATTTAATGTGTTTTTCTGATAAGAATTTGAGAATTATTGCTTTTAGATATTTGATTCATGTGTTTTTGGGAAATTTAGCATCAAGCGTTAATTTTCTGGCTTACATTATGATGTCAGATATTTGGGAAATCTAATCTTATTCGATTATTAAGATATTTTGCAAAAAGGCACTTACAATTTTTTACAATACAATTGAATTAACCTAAAAGATCTTGAATATTCTAGCAAACATTGTTAGTTTGGTTTCTCAGATAAAGTTTGGTCATGTAAAGAAAGCTCCAAAGGTAATTTACCTTTCTAATGATAAAAAAGGCTCTCATAAATATTCTGACATGTAGTTTGATATGCATCATAGGTCCAAGAAATTTGTAATATATGTTATTGGGGTGCAACACCAATAAATGGTAAGGTAGCTTTTCAAGATAAATGATTTTAGCATTAGACCCTTATATCTATTTGTTTCTTTATTGCAGGAAAATGATAAGATTTTTTATGTCATACGGCTTCATCAAAGTGGCTTTATTAGAAAATTTGAATATTAAAATTGAAGTGTAAGCTGTATTATGGATTTTACTGGGGTTGAACAAAGTTCGTTGCTATTTCTGGATATTCTCCTTGGTACTGATAAATCACCTTGGTTGGAGTTGTCGACTGCCTCTTCTGATAAGTTGTGGTGTTTAATATTTCATGAGTTTTTTTTTTATTGCAGGATGACGTTTGACCAATTTTCTACATTTTATAACTTTTCTTGATGTGCTCCTCCGTCTTGACAACATAACTTTCTCAGTTTTGAAAAGTGAAGCAAATGATATGAGATCAAAATATAACTATTTTTAGGAAAATTGGACGGGCTGGTTCGACCAGTTCAACCAGGAACTTTCCTGGTCCGATTTTCAAAACCTTGCTTGTAGTATGATTTTGAGTTTGTTTTTTTATTTTTTATTTTTTTGTTGTTGATTGTGTATGCAAGTTTTAAAATCAGTTTACAGGTTCTAAACTCTTTCAATTTTACAAGATCTAAACTTTGTCAAGTTAATCTATTTTCTGTAATTATTAGTTTGTATTTTAGACATTTGTGATGGTTTCTTTTAAAATACTATTTGGTGACTTCATATGGATTACATTTGAACTACAGAGGAGGAGGAAGTAGTATGAATTTTTTATGACACATAACTTTATTTTTTGTAGAAACAATCTTATAAAGAAGATGAATCAAGAAACAATTGCCCTAAAAAAAGGACTAAAAGTTTAAGTAGTTAATTAGAAATTAATCAAATTATAGGATACAGATTATTGAAATGGGAAGATAAAAATTCATAGGGAAATGAATCAAGTGAAAACGTGAATTCTATATCTTTTGGCAAAATTGAAGAAGACTAGGGGTGAAACTACTCACCTAATCGTTGATTTCAGATAATTAATATCACTGATATGATATTAGTTTATTATGACTTTTTATTTTGTTTTGGTTTTTACTTTCTTTTTGTTCGTTAATTGGTTTTCCTTTTTTATAACGTTTTAGATTTTTTAATATTATTTTGATGGTTGTTAGTGTGAAATTATTTTAATAAAAATCTAAACAAAATTTATATCTTATTACTTTAATAAAATTTTACAAATCTTTTGCTCCGTGGTTTCCACGGGTTGTAACCTAGTGTATATATATATATATATATATATATATATATATATATATATATATATATATATATATATATATATATATATATATATATATATATATATATTCTCTATTTTACAGTAAATAAAAAAGGGCATAAAATTTTTATCTTGCCCTGATGTTATACATGTGTCACCACAAACCATTTTAATATAATTTGGAATAAATTAACTCTAAGTTAAAAAATATATAAATAAAAGTAAGGTTGAACAAGTAGCTTTCTTCTATGATTTACAAATTATGCGAGAGATAAATTTACAAAAAAAAAAAAAAAAAAAAAAAAAAAAAAAAAACAAAACAAAACAAATGAAGGTAAAATATTTACAAATTATCTACAGCAAGCTGGAAGTCCCCATCCTCCCGCAGGGTCCTCTCGGCATCCTTCTCTTCTTCACCATCAATAAGAAAGTATTTGTTCTTATCGATCGGCCTGAACATGAAGAACATGATTATATAAAACGCAACACTAGCAACTTCCTCCGCCCCATTAGCCACCCACTCGAACTTATAAGAAGATATCGTTTTCAGGGAATAAACAACCAGTCTTGTGAAATACAAGTATCCAATCACCAACACATAAAACTGCTTAAAAAGAGTCAGCTTCGCCAAATTCGTAGCAGCTTTTCCATCTGTCTTCGAGGTCTCCCTCAATAAACTAATCGACCAGAAGATAGGAAGAAGAATGGCGCAACAACAGATGAGATCTACCAACAAGAACAATTGGTTCCATGTTACCCAATTCTGAATGAATGGCCCAGTTTCCCCAATTACTGTGGAAGCTATGTTTGCTAAAACCTGAAGTGGGATCACAATCATTAGCACGTTCTTCTCCTTTTCTTGCAAGAATGGTTTCAGAAACGACCATCCAGTACCGATCAACACGATCACGGTGAACAAAAGCACCGCCTTCAAGAACTGAAACGTGTAGAACAACACATCCCATCCATGGGCTGTACCTGTAACTTTTACCTTATGTTTCTCCTCCGCCGCACATAGTAAGTTGAGTGATTTCAGGATCAGCAACACGGCCATCAGGAAATGGATCCGGTGAACGGATCCTTTGTTGTTAAAGCATTCGAGTATCCAGAGAACTAGGAAACACAGGTAAATGATGGAGAAAAGGAAGTAAAAGGATGGGAGCTGTGTTTGGCCGGCGGATAAGTAATCTCTGTGGTTGCCATCGTCGGTATTGTAAAGCTCTGTGCGGACGTTCATTGAAACAAGGGATTCACGGTTGCAATTAGCGAAGAAGAGAGAGTACTCGTCGGGGTAGTTAATTGGGTAGGATTTATTGAGCGAGGAATGAGGCGGAGGAGATAGATCCTGGAAGGTGAAAAGAAGGGAGATATATTTGGAATCGACTACACAGAAATTAGGTTTTCGCTTAAATTCGGTAAGAACTTGGTTTAACGAACCTTCGGAGAGAAGGAAGAAACCAAGGCGGGAGGGATCAGCTTGTGACAGGTCAGAGGTGACGGAGACGGAGGAGATGGCGACGGAGGCGAATCCTCTGTGCGTGAATCCGAACTTCTCAAAAAGGATCATGGGGCGATTGTCTGATTCGACTTTTAAGGATTTGATCTCCGCCGTGACCGGTGGTGCGAGGAGGGAGAAGGCGGAGATGAGGAGGCAAAAAACAATCGACCTCGTCATTTTGAGATTCACCGGCGGTGGGAGTTCGGAGACGCGGGAATTTCTTAAGAACAGCCTTTGAAACTCCTTCCCCAAACAGTCCTTCGTTTATTCGACTATTTTCCTTTTGTTCCATTTTCATTTATGAGGCCATTTACATTTCGACCGTAAAATAAAAATAAGAAAATTTGATTAGTTTTTTTATATTAATGGACTCTATTTGTTTGATCGTCTGCAAAATCAATATTTATTTGCAAACTTGGGACATATATAAAACGATATACGGAACCATAATCCATTAGGTAAAATTAGAACAACCCAAACCAACCTATAGTCAATTATTGACAATATTTTAAAAGATGATCACATAGTGTAGAGATGATAATATAAAACAACGGTAACAGACCTGATAATCTTATTGAGATGAGATAGAAGGTAGATGTCAGCAGTTATGTCTTTCATTGTTGCTTTCAATTGATAGAACGACCGCATCACAAAGGTTACAAACATAAGAGAAAATCTTTTCGAATATCTATTTTCCTGTGTATGTGTAGTAGATCGAAACTGTGTCTGAAAGAGACTAGACTTCTAGTAACAGTAGGTACGTCTTCAGTTGAGGAGAATTGTTCATAAGTAATGGTTATGAGCTCGTTTTTATTCCGGTTCAAAAGATGTAATTCATTATGTTGCACTAGTGGATTGAATAACATTTTTAGTGCCAACAAAGTGCATGATCCCAAGTACGAGAACAAGACAAGACAAGGAAAATGTAAGTAAAAAACATGGAGAAACAAAACGAAGAGAATCAAAATCTTTGTGAATGATTCTGAGACCCTGCAAATGACAATATAGTGTTGAGTAATTAATTTTAATTTCATAATATTCCTTTTATATTTGTTACAAACCATGAGTTATAATTATTAGATACTAGTTGTTTTTTTTATTATTTAGAGATAAAATCTCTCTATAGTAATAAAAAAATTGTTTTGTTTTGTCATGTGTCACTATAATACACTTCCTAATTAATATCATGTGAAATTCCATTTTAAATTACAAGGCTTTAGTTTCGGTAACAATCAATCCTTTTATTTGCCTTTCAAACGTCAAATCCCTTAATATTCTTTATACTACCATTGACGGCGAGTTTGTAACCGCCCAACACATCTCAGCCATTCAAACTCCCTTAACTTTCAATCTCAGCCACTTAAACTCCATAATTTGCAGTTGCTATAGGGCAGTTCTTCCCGCGTTGGAACCAACAACTTCCCCTCCCCAGTACGTCTTTAACCTCCCCGATACGTCTTCAGCCTCCACAACCGGTGATTAACTGCATACGTCACGACTTAATTGTGTGTCGGGGTTTATTTGATAATGAATATAAGAGTGACCCTTTGGATCCCGAGTATACCTTTTTTCTTTCCCTTCGCGATCTCCTACTCCTAAATTGATTTCATTTATTGTTGCATGTTTCTATTGACGTTGCCTTCTTCCCCAAATTATTATTGTGGGTTTTGCTTAGTGGTGTCAAGTTAGTACTCTATAAGAGTTCAATTTCATTTTATTCCATTCTCTCGCATGCATAACTTATACTCGGGCGATCACTACCAGTCGACAAGAGGATCAAATTGAAGATTAAAGAATATGCTTTCCGACCAACATCAACCCTTACTCGCTTCCGATGAACAAGAAACTGCCTATGATCCCACCGAAAAAGTACATGTTGGGTTAGTCTTCAACTCTCTCCACTTTTTCTTTCTCCCGACATTGCTTCCTTCTTTAAAATTGTTCATACATTTGCTTAGAGAGAAATCACTTCTATTTTTGCGATTGGCATTTTTTGTGCCAAAAGCATTGATGAAGCAGGTCTTAAATGGTGAAGAAGAGCTTGAATCGTGAGCTAAGGTTAACTAAATCATGAACAACTTCCTCCTACCATCTAGCACAATTCTCGTGTGCCCTAAGTATAACTCTTTGAATGTATTCTTACATAACCCTATAACAAGTACTATTTACTTCCTTCTTTTAATTTTTCAGGTTTAGGGATAGCTTGGTACAGGTGATGGGCTTCAAATATAATAAAGGAAATGATTACATCATAACCTGTCTTTAGAGTGACAAGATATGAAGCTTTTTTTACACTTTTTTCATGAGTTACGACAATGTTAGATCTTGAACACTTTCTTTGTTTGATGAAGATTTTTATTGATTTTACTAAAACACATAATTGTTTCTTGCTTTTGTTTTTCTATCTGTAAATAATAGGTGTGTGTGTGTGTGTTAATTTTAATGGACCAATGTCATCAAATTTGTGCCTTCATAATTATTATGAAGCATAGTGTCTTTATATGATAGGTATGTATTTTGTTATGTGTATTTCTACTTATTTGTGCTAATTTTATTCAAAGGAGCCAAAAATTAGATAAGGGGTACACATATAGTTTAAGTTCAAAAGAGTATTTTCATAAAGTTACTTGAGCATCAATATCCCCTTATGAAGTACCAAGTGCCTCCCAAGCTACCTGTGGGTCCTATACTACTATATACAATGGGGTAAATCCCATGTCTGGTATATTCACATAGATGTTATGTATTTTTGTGAATCAATGTTTCAAAGTTTTTGAATTTGTAACATCCCGAAATATCAGGAGTAGAGTTGAAGGGCAAATAGGGGTAAGTTGTGAAATAGTGACTCGGCGAGTCCAAGGATGGACTCGGCGAGTAGGGTCGCGACTGGGTCGCGTGTTAAGTAGCCGACTCGGCGAGTAGGCGCTGAGTGGAGAAAACCCTAATTCTCGGGGTTGAGCCCTATATAAGGAACATATCAGCCCACTCTCAGCCTCATTATTCATCCCTAAACCCTGAAACCCTTAGCCTTCGTGTGGGAGTGATTATATCTCAATTGGGAGCTTGAAGGAGATGATTATTGAAGGAATCTTGAGAGATTGAAGGCTTGGAGCAAGGGGCTTTGCTTGGATTCGAATTACATTGCAGTTGGGGCGTCCATTGGAGGTAATATCTCGTTCTTGGACTGATTGTATGTTGTTTATTCATTTTGGGGTTTATGGGAACTTGTCTATGGTTGTAATTGGAAGTCTAGAGGTTAGATCTGAGGTTGCTACCTCAGATCTGGAATGAAGAAGAATCAGAGAGCATGAAAGTCCCTGTGTTGGAGTGTTTAGTGAAGCTATCATGTCCCAAACCCTAGCTCTAAAGTGAATAAGGCCTAGATCTCTTTGGATTCACGTAAAGTTTGCCACTTTACGTGATGGATGAGTTGTAGGAGGCTAGATCTATGTTTTGGATCAATTGCATGGCCTGGAGTGTTTCTGAATGGATTCAGACCGGTGGTACTCGGCGAGTCACATGAGTGGACTCGACGAGTTGCTTGAAGATGAGCTGGGACTCGACGAGTTGGAAGAACAACTCGGCGAGTTGTATGAACAACTCGGCGAGTAGGATGAAGGAAGCCCAAGACTCGGCGAGTCTGTTCTTGGACTCGGCGAGTCTTGTCGAAGATTCCCAATATTTTCTGGTTGAGTCGAGAATCGGCGAGTCAAGGGATGACTCGGTGAGTTGTGTGCGAGAGGACTCAGAGTTGTGGGACTCGGCGAGTCTCGGGGTGACTCGGCGAGTTGAGTCGTGGATTGAGTGAAGTTCTGAGTATGGGAACTCGGCGATTCATAGGGTTGACTCGGCGAGTAGGGCTAGTCAGGGGTTGGCTTTGACCTTGTCCTTGACCAAGGGTTGATCGCTGGCTTAGAGTTTGGTCAGCAATGTGGCCTTTGGGCTGAGTGAGGGGTAAAATAGTCTTTTACCCTTAAGAGGGTGCCATGAGAGGGTTGATTCTAGTCTCGAGAGTTATATTCATGAGAGTGTTTGCCTTACGTGTTAGGCAGTGGCGAGTTCGAGATTCAAGTGTGGAGATATCTGCTTTCTGCTTGCCAGGTGAGTATTCTCACTATACTTTACCTTGAGTAGGTAACCAGAGTTATGTGACAGAGTATTTGTATGCTATGTATGTTATGTGTTGTACTGCATTATTTCTATGTGATTTATGTTGTGCATGTTTACAGAGTTGGAACCGAAGGGTTCCCAAAGTTAGAACCGGAAGGTTCACAGAGTTAGAACCAGAGGGTTCACAGAGCAGGGTCCACGGACCCACAGAGTTATAGCCTCGAGTGGCTAATATGTGTTATGTGTGGTATTTTGGGGAACTCACTAAGCTTCGTGCTTACAGTGTTTTGTGTTATGTGTTTCAGGTTTCTCAGGTTCATGGGACGGCACCGGCTTGATTGTACACACCAGAGAAAGAGTCATGTTTTGGAGGATCCTGGTTTTCTATGCAAGTGAAAAAGGAGTTATGTTTTGTAATTCGTTTATAAATGAGATTTTAAACAAGTGTTTCTAAGAATTTAACGATTATTTTAAATGAAAAATTGTTTTGAAATTTACGGTGTTACAAATTGGTATCAGAGCCTTGGTTTGAGGGATTCGGATGCGCCTTCGGGTAAATCTGGACTCAAACTGAGGAAGTAAGAAAAAAATTTCAAAGAAATAATTTTCTAAAAAGTGAATAAGAGTTCAAAAAGAAAGCAAGAAAGAGCAGTGTGTACAATCAGCCAGAGCCCGAACGGTGATTTCCCAAAATACCTTATTTTTGTGTTATGAGATATTTATGATGCACTTTATGAGATATTATTGCATGCTAGAGGCAGGCTAGGTATTTCACATCTTAGGACTAGAGTAGCCTGATCTGTGATGCCTTAGCCTAGGACTTGTTGTTATATGTGTTATGCTTTTGAGTATGTGATGAGTGAGAGTACCCAGTTAGAACCCATGAGGGGTAGAGTTGCAGAGTTCAGTGGTACTTCCGAGGATGAGCCGAGAAAGTGGAGTTATCACAGAGAGGGAGACCTATGTATTCTTCGATGCTCGAATGCTGCTTGCTTTGTGCTTTGTGGAACTCTCGATGATGGGAGTCAGCTACCAAGTGAATATGACGATATTCAGGAGGTAAATGGCTGGCATCACAGGGAGCTCTTCAGCAGCTGATAGCAAAGAAGTGGGAGGACAACGGAAGAGCCTAGGGAGTAACCCTAGCCAGATGAGTGCGCTGGTAGAGTAGAGAATTTCGCTGGGGAGCGAGCACGCGCGATGGGATTGGTGACAAATCAGGTCGAGCAGCTACTTAGGAGCTCTGGGATGGTCCGTATGGAAAGTATGGGTAGATGTGGCAGGTAGTATTGGCCCGTACTACTGAAAGCAGAGGACCCATACTTGAAACAGGGAGTATTCTGAAGGTCCTAAGAAGCGGATTGAGGAGTGATGTTATGGTTCGAGTACCATACATCGGGGCGGATTGAAGAGTGATGTTATGGTTCGAGTACCATACATCGGAGCGGATTGAAGAGTGATGTTATGGTTCGAGTACCATACATCAGAGCGGATTGAGGAGAGATGTTATGGTTCGAGTACCATACATCAGAGCAGATTGAGGAGTGATGTTATGGTTCGAGTACCATACATCGAAGCGGATTGAGGAGTGGTGTTATGGTTCGAGTACCATACGTCGGAGCATATTGAGAAGAGATGTCATGGAATGAATACCATGGTTCATAAGGAAAGATGTTTGTGGTTCTCCGGCTATCCGGTTATGATTGAGTTCGGAGAGGCGTCCCTTGAGAGGAAGATCGAGAGCCTCTCAGAGTATTTTAGTAAGGAGTCAGTGAGAAGGGAGAATTTCGATCTGAGTTGAGCGATCAGTCGATAAAGGAGATGTCACCTTCTATGATCTGGGTGGTTCTGATTATGTTCGTGTGCAAATATGAGAAGCATGATGTTGAGTTTTGGGTTGGGGGTAAACCCTGCAGGTCGTCATTGATGATGATTTTTCCCCCAGTGTATCAGGTAGCATGTGTGCCGCGAGGCGGTGACTTATCATGAGCAGACAGTCAGTTGGGACTGAGGTAGTCGAGGACCACACTACACCTATTCGAGTATAGTAGGATGTGTTGTGGTGGTATCAGTGGGGAGTTCAGTCGAGTTTAGCAGTGCAAAGAGTTTTCTATCTATGTTGGGTGTTGAATATGGGAGTGGGTCCCTGTTCTTGGGACGATCCCGGTGTTGGATCATTGGTTGATGAGTTGAGGTGAGAGGTACGATGATTTTGCGGTTCAGTCTATGAGCCAGGGATGTTATTGAGCAGTTGAGATGCTTAGTGCTAGATTGGTATGAGATTTGGAACGACTAGAGGCAGTCGTGATGAGAAGTTCTTGAGGAGTTCATCGGAGGTTCACAGTATATGAGGTCGATTGATTTCCTTAAGAAGGAATTATCGGGTGTTGTGTAGCACTTTCCTGGGGCAGGTGCGATTTCGCTGGTGAAAAATAGTTGTGGGTTGGTTGCGTGCTAATTGGTGATGGTTCGAACCCTAAGTGGGGGAGAACCGGGTACAGTATGTAAGAAAGCAGAGATTTGACAAGAGCAGTTATAAGTGGAGTATAGAGATCTGCTGTAAGAAATCATGAGACCAGAGATGTCGGTGATCGAGGAAAGGGGTCAGAGTGAGTTAATGCGGGAAGTACTTGTTGAGAATAATGAATGTCTCCACGACAGGTGTTTGGTGGTCAGTGTTGTTGCAAGTAGATAGAGAATGATTGGGCAGCCAACTCCCGGGTCAGTATGTGTATCCTTGTTTGGATTTTGAGCGGTAGAAAATGGGTTCGGAGAATTATCAGCGTATTTAGTAGCGTTAGCGTTTTCTTGTATTCCAATTGAGAAATTGGATACACCGAGGTTGCAATTTGGAAAAAAAATGCAGATCTAATTATGGGGTTCAGAGGAAATGTATTATTGTGTCTATATGATGCTTGGGGCAGGAGATCAGTGGTTGTGGCAGGATCTTGTGATGTTCTGTTGGGGTATTCCGAGATATCTGGGTATGATATCTTTATTTCGGAGTTACTCGTGAATCTTGAATTGAATCGACTTGTGGTATATCAGGTATCTATGGATCTAGTGGGAGCCCTTCGAGTATGGGCATCCAGGGAGATTATTTGAGAGAGTGGATTTTCGCAAGGGTGGTCATTTGTTATGTTGATTGCCTCCAGAGTCTGTGATGGATATTCGAGTCGAGTATGGGTAGCCGTTGATGATAGTCTTCGGAGCACGAGCTAGTGGAGTCAGAGGGTGTTGTGATACTGCGGGGAGCCGTAGTACTCACTAGTCAGAGGGTGTTGTGATACTGCGGGGAGCCGTAGTACTCACTAGTCAGGGGGTGTTGTGATACTGCGGGGAGCCGTAGTACTCATTAGTCAGAGGGTGTTGTGATACTGCGGGGAGCCGTAGTACTCACTATTCTGAGGGTGTTGTGATACTGCATGGAGCCGTAGTACTCACTAGCCAGAGGGTGTTGTGATACTGCGGGGAGCCGCAGTACTCACTAGATGGCAAGAGAATGTGATGATGGAATGTTTTCCGAACAATGTATGATGTGGAAGAGTTTTGGGTTTGAGTAGCCCTAGTATTGACTTTTTGGAGCCTGGATGTTGAATCGGGGGCGAGACTGGGGTCTCCGTCTCTGTCGGGAGATGCGGTGAGATGCGCAAGGGATATGCGCAGCAGAAACCAGAGATCAGAGTTGAGACGATCCTTGGTTGGATCGTATTTTCTCGCATGAGGAAAAGAGGATTTCGTGACTTGCGTGTCACTGGGCAGTGATAGTGGTCACGGGGAAAAGGTTAGTGAGATGTTTGGATCATGTTATGGGAGACCTTTGGAGGCTCAGCTGTGGAGTCAAAAGCTGACTTGGTGCTCAGTCTCGAAGAGGGATATGAGAAATGAGCTAGAGCTTATCAGGAGGGTGTCTGAGGACACTTCAGAGCGAGTGAGCGATTCAGACGCTCGAAGTCATGCTTCGGGCATGTGTATTAGATTTCGGAGGAAGCTGCAGCACGTAATTATCCTTGGTCGAGTTGTCCTATATTAACAGCCATCATTAGTGCATTGGTATGCCGCCCTTTGAGCTGTTGTATAGGAGGAGGTGTCGGACCCTCATTTGCTGAGGAGAGGTAACGCATGGACCCGAGAGTCCTTGCGAGCAGATCCAGAGCATGTGCGATACATGGAGTAGTGGCAAGGTTGTCAAGTGGATTTCCCTAGGTAAGGGAAGAGAAAGGTATGTAACCCCCGGGGGGGGGGGGGGAAGTGTTGGTTCACGGTAGTGAAGGTAGTAGTGCGAATGGATGATTTAGAGTATAAGGGTTGAACGCGGTGTCTGTTACAGTGGTATGGAATGACATCATGATGGGATGTCTGTTGAGGACGCGGAAGGGATTCCGCAGGTGTAGAGCCAGGAGGCTCGGAAGGGATCCAGAGAGAGAATCCTGGACTCTCAGTGTGATTCTGATCAGGGTATTGGGTATGTATCAGTGGTTCATCCTGGGGGGATGTTTGAGGATATCATCAGTGTATCGGGTTTTCCAACCTGAGGGTGTTGGAGCTAGTTCAGCATGTGTATGTGATTGCAAGAGGAGAACTCGTGAGAGTTGCTCTGAGAGTGAGAATGGGTCTCTCAGTCGTTCCGGAATGGATAGAGTGGGATTGGATCGGGGATCCGGTGGTTCATGGTTTCCTAACCCTTATGGGTCGAGTGATCGTTGAGATTTAGAGCAGAGTTGCATTTTGGGCAATTCTCGGTTATTGAGAGTGATGATCAGGGGTACAGTCGATGCCCGGTTCGAGACGGTGATCAAGACACCGTGAAGGAGGGGAAAGTATGTTCGAGTTTCGATATGTATGCCTTGAGAGACCTGGGCCGGTTAAGGCCAGGTGGAGCGTTGTGGGAGTATCCTTGGAGTTCAGTTGCTGTAGGCTTCGAGGGCGAAGCCTAATATAAGTGGGGGAGAATTGTAACATCCCGAAATATCAGGAGTAGAGTTGAAGGGCAAATAGGGGTAAGTTGTGAAATAGTGACTCGGCGAGTCCAAGGATGGACTCGGCGAGTAGGGTCGCGACTGGGTCGCGTGTTAAGTAGCCGACTTGGCGAGTCAGTAAGGAGGACTCGGCGAGTAGGCGCTGAGTGGAGAAAACCCTAATTCCCGGGGTTGAGCCCTATATAAGGAACATATCAGCCCACTCTCAGCCTCATTATTCATCCCTAAACCCTGAAACCCTTAGCCTTCGTGTGGGAGTGATTATATCTCAATTGGGAGCTTGAAGGAGATGATTATTGAAGGAATCTTGAGAGATTGAAGGCTTGGAGCAAGGGGCTTTGCTTGGATTCGAATTACATTGCAGTTGGGGCGTCCATTGGAGGTAATATCTCGTTCTTGGACTGATTGTATGTTGTTTATTCATTTTAGGGTTTATGGGAACTTGTCTATGGTTGTAATTGGAAGTCTAGAGGTTAGATCTGAGGTTGCTACCTCAGATCTGGAATGAAGAAGAATCAGAGAGCATGAAAGTCCCTGTGTTGGAGTGTTTAGTGAAGCTATCATGTCCCAAACCCTAGCTCTAAAGTGAATAAGGCCTATATCTCTTTGGATTCACGTAAAGTTTGCCACTTTACGTGATGGATGAGTTGTAGGAGGCTAGATCTATGTTTTGGATCAATTGCATGGCCTGGAGTGTTTCTGAATGGATTCAGACCGGTGGTACTCGGCGAGTCACATGAGTGGACTCGACGAGTTGCTTGAAGATGAGCTGGGACTCGACGAGTTGGAAGAACAACTCGGCGAGTTGGATGAAGATGGCCTGGAACTCGGCGAGTTGTATGAACAACTCGGCGAGTAGGATGAAGGAAGCCCAAGACTCGGCGAGTCTGTTCTTGGACTCGGCGAGTCTTGTCGAAGAGTCCCAATATTTTCTGGTTGAGTCGAGAATCGGCGAGTCAAGGGATGACTCGGTGAGTTGTGTGCGAGAGGACTCAGAGTTGTGGGACTCGGCGAGTCTCGGGGTGACTCGGCGAGTTGAGTCGTGGATTGAGTGAAGTTCTGAGTATGGGAACTCGGTGATTCATAGGGTTGACTTGGCGAGTAGGGCTAGTCAGGGGTTGGCTTTGACCTTGTCCTTGACCAAGGGTTGATCGCTGGCTTAGAGTTTGGTCAGCAATGTGGCCTTTGGGCTGAGTGAGGGGTAAAATAGTCTTTTACCCTTAAGAGGGTGCCATGAGAGGGTTGATTCTAGTCTCGAGAGTTATATTCATGAGAGTGTTTGCCTTACGTGTTAGGCAGTGGCGAGTTCGAGATTCAAGTGTGGAGATATCTGCTTTCTGCTTGCCAGGTGAGTATTCTCACTATACTTTACCTTGAGTAGGTAACCAGAGTTATGTGACAGAGTATTTGTATGCTATGTATGTTATGTGTTGTACTGCATTATTTCTATGTGATTTATGTTGTGCATGTTTACAGAGTTGGAACCGAAGGGTTCCCAAAGTTAGAACCGGAAGGTTCACAGAGTTAGAACCAGAGGGTTCACAGAGCAGGGTCCACGGACCCACAGAGTTATAGCCTCAAGTGGCTAATATGTGTTATGTGTGGTATTTTGGGGAACTCACTAAGCTTCGTGCTTACAGTGTTTTGTGTTATGTGTTTCAGGTTTCTCAGGTTCATGGGACGGCACCGGCTTGATTGTACACACCAGAGAAAGAGTCATGTTTTGGAGGATCCTGGTTTTCTATGCAAGTGAAAAAGGAGTTATGTTTTGTAATTCGTTTATAAATGAGATTTTAAACAAGTGTTTCTAAGAATTTAACGATTATTTTAAATGAAAAATTGTTTTGAAATTTACGGTGTTACAGAATTTTAGTATAATGTGGTTACTATTTTTATGTGTTTATGATGTCAATTATATAATTTTTGTGAATTGAAATAAATCTTCAATGGTTGTTTGGTAAATGACCCACTTACATATTTTTCTTCTCATCTTTTGGTAAGTAGCTTATGAATGGTACAAAAGTCAGTTTCTAACTTACAAATATATCTGATATTTATATTTTACTTTGTTTTTGCAGAATTTCATTCAATGGTGCAGGAATGGAGCTGAAAGAAGATGCCAAGTCTGCACTAGTAACTTTACTTTCTTTGATTTTACTTGAACTGCCCTTCGGTTATTGTTCATAACATATTTGTCCATTTTCTTCAATTATACAGCCTAAATAAATATTCTTTGATGATAAGAATTAGGTTAATAATACCCTGGGTTTTGGGCTTTTATAGAGGTCTAATGTCTCCCCAGTTTGGAAAGATTTCTCAATTACATGCTTGCAAGGTTCTAAAAGGCGTGAGGCGTGGCGTGGCGGCAAGGCCAAGCCTCAAGCTTAACGAGTTATGGCGAGCCATGGCGTTTTTCAAGGCGTGATGTAAGGCGGCGATTTTGTATTAATTTATAATTATATTACCGCATAAATATAAATTTATATCAAATATATCTGGTTTTTAGAAGTGTTATATCAACAACTAATAACAGAAAGTTAATAATAAACACAATACTTGTATGTCCGATTAGAAAAGGTATAAAAAAGAGCAAAAAAACGTGTCTCAAACGAAAAAACACGCGCCATAACACGCCATAACG
The DNA here is from genome assembly GCF_002870075.4 of Lactuca sativa. NCBI lineage: Eukaryota > Viridiplantae > Streptophyta > Magnoliopsida > Asterales > Asteraceae > Lactuca > Lactuca sativa. Next base: position 206,505,923 of record NC_056624.2, read on the forward strand.
CGCCATGGCACGCCATATCACGCCTTGCCACGCGCCACGCCTAACAGCAACGTTATGAAGCTTTTCGTAACGGCGACGCCGCGCCTCACGCCATGGCGCGCCTTGGCGCCCGCCATGGCGCACCTTTTAGAACACTGCATGCTTGTGTTCATAATCCCACGGGTGTTGAGCCAACACTTGAACAATGGGAGCAAATAAGACAATTGATTAGATCCAAAAGTATCTTACCATTTTTTTATAGTGCATATCAGGTGAGTTTTAAACTTTTATGTTTAACAAAGACTATTTATATTTAGTGCTAAAGATTTGGATCTTGAATTTTTTATGGCTTTGCAAGTGGAAGTCTGGATAAAGATGCTCAATCTATTCACATGTTTGTTGGTGATGGTGGCAAATGTTTTATAGCTCAAAGTTATGCTAAAAATAAGTGCCATTATGGGAAAAGAGTTGATGCTTTGAGCATTGTAAGTCATCGCCTTTTCACATATATGTTTTTTGTTTGCTATGATGAGGATAATGAGGGCATTAATGTCTTTTGCACATACCTAGACATTAAGAGCCAGTCATGTCCCACCTTCTTAAAGAATTATAGAACATATTATCAACACTAACATTTTATAAAGAATACATGTCTTCTTGCATTAATAATATATCAAATAATTACATTGTATGATTGTGATACAAATAACATTCTTGAATAATAACAAAATTTTGAAAGAATAACAAGTGTAATTCTTTAAAACATAACAAAATTCTTAAAATGTGAGTGTGATCAATCTTTGATTCATTCTTCAATCATTTCCTATCATGTCTTCAAACCATTCTTCAATCAATTCCTATAAAAAAATGCAACAAAAACTAAGAAAGGTTAAAAAAATATCGTATTCTTTAAGAATGACTTTACTGAACCTGTTCATTCTGTGGAAAAAAATCATAGCAAATCTATTACAAAAAAGGCAAACACAAATTCTAAAAGAATCATTAACTCTAAAGTGCAATTACCATTACTGCACTACCACTATTCTGACAGAATATATATATATATATATATATATATATATATATATATATATATATATATATATGTCATTTTAAATTTTGACAGAATGCATACAATATTTCAAATTGGTAATCTGGGTTGTAATTCTGATACAATATAGCAAACATTAAAAAATTGTAACTTATTCTAATAGAATGTAATCTTCAAAGTATAAATTTTGATAGAATGTAGTAAACATTAAAAAAAAATGTAATTTACTCTAACAGAATGTAATCTTCAAATCAATATATTCTAACAACATGTTATTTTACTTATCCAATCTTGCAATGTTTTTTTATTTTTCCTGTCTTGACAAATAAACTAATTGACATATAAATAATTAACCAAAAACATAATCGGAAGACATGAATAAAAAAATACCTAGATTTCACCGGAGAAGAAGAATCAGCGACCACCACCACATCCTCTCCACCTCCTGACCTGCTTCGATCGGAGCAACAGCCCCACCCCGTTGTTTCTCCCTTTGTTCTTCGGTCTAGTCACTCATCGGAGATCTATACCTCCTCCCCTCGCTTTCTTTCTCTTCTGTTCACATCGATCAAGGCCTATGAAGATTCGACTTCATCGTTGATTTCTTTGCCCCATCGGAACCCCTCCCGCCCTATGATCGAACCTCTAGCACATCTCCCCTTCTATGGTAGCCCAAAACCTCCGAAACCCCGCTGAATAGCAGGGACCAATGTTGAGAGAACGAGAGGGAGGATAAATCGTTGTATACGTGATCGGCTAGGGTTTTCTTCCAACAGATTTTGACTACATCCCATATTTAAAGGAATAATAAAGAATATATTAATTATCTACCATATTTAAATATGTCAAGATTACTATAATACCTTTAAATGATTTATTTAATAATTAATTATTTCTTGAATTCTTATTGGTGCACACAGTCACACAATAGTTGTCAAAAACATTTGAACCTATATATATATATATATATATATATATATATATATATATATATATATATATATATATGGTGATTTGATGGATTTTCCTTTTTGTTAATTTGATATGTTATTCCTAATAGGTTTGTAGGAGTGCAGACATGGCAAGTAAGGTGGAGAGTCAGTTAAAACTTGTTATAATGCCCATGTACTCAAGTCCACCTATCCATGGTGCTTCAATTGTAGCTACTATTCTTAAAGACAGGTAAAAAGGCATTTACATCTTTTGCACACATTGTTCTCTATCTTTTATTGGGTGCAAATAAGTTAGGGTGAATTTGCGTTTGCAGAAAGTTGTAAGATAAATGGAGCCTTGAATTGAAGGTAATAGCCGATCGTATCATTACCATGCACAAACAACTTTTTGATGCTTTATCTGTTAGAGGTATTAATTATGTTTGTGTTTTGGAGCTTTCTTTATTTTGTTTTTTCATTTTCTTATGTTTTCATTTTTGTGAGTTGTGTGTTGGCAGGGACACCTGGCGACTGGAGCCACATTATAAAGCAAATTGGGATGTTTACATTCACATGTCTTAACACAAAGCATTAAGCAAGTCACCTTTATGACAAAAGAATTCCACATCTAAATGACATATGATGGGTAACAACTAACAATTATCTCTTTTCTTACTAATACATTCTACTTTGATAATTATGTTCTACACAATTATCGCATTATAATTTTATTTTTTTTACTATAAATAGGAAGAAATAAAAGTAGGATGTTATAACTTACAATAATAATAATTAATAAACAGATGAAAGAAAGTAGATTGCTATTTCTTACAAATGGAAAACATGTAGACGTATTAACATGGCAGGTTGAAGCCCAAGGACTGTTCCTCACCTTGCAGATGCGATACATGCTCCTGTAACCACTGTTGGTTATATTAAGTAAGTTGGTTGCTAAATTTTAATTATATTCTTTTTTTAAAAAAAAAATTCATCCATTTTAATTATTGTTGTTTTAATAATGGACTGATGACTCAATTGTGTGTTGTTTTAGAGAGAATAAATGTTTATATTTTGTTAACAAATATTTCCTCTGGTTCGGTTTATATATTTAAACATTTTTCCGGGTAAAACTTAATTTCAAAATTGCAATTCTTGATATTTGTTTTTATGTGATTAGAAAAAATTGTTTTACATAATTGCCGTCACATGTTAAGTTGGTTCTTAATTTGATAGATATTTCAAACTGTATAATTTTCATTATTTTCCAATTTCTTCATATATATATATATATATATATATATATATATATATATATATATATATATATATATATATATATATATATATATATATATTCTCATTTCCATTTATAATACTTGTAGACTTCATCAATTACTCCTTGAAGAGCGATGAGTCGACATAAAAGGGTTGAGTCTCTAATTTTAATTGGTTAATGAAGCTACCAATTTTCCTTTGACTCCTTTGCGGTTCACATTTCCCCCTTTCTGGCTCAATGTACAATTTCCTTGCTATTAAGCTATAATATTTCCTCTTTACAATATCTAATTTAAATTGATGGTTTTAGCATTCCAATATTCCTAATTGTGATGTTATTGAAATGCTTTGTCTATACAATTTGAACTTTCTCCATTATGTCCAAACGTTTAATAAATTTGCTAAATTTTCCATTTATTCGAGTCACATCATGTTCTAAAATACCCATGAAACATCATTTATCATTAAAATCATCGTTATACCAACATACTTCCTTTGATTTGTTTATTATAACATTTTTCCTTTTTTTAAAGTTCTTAACATTGTGTTTGATTATGTTAAAAGGGGAATACGAATAGTTGAGATGGAAGCCCATTTATAGTACATACTGATCGGTTATTGAACACAACGCATCTGTTGGTGTTGGTTTATGTAATTCAATAGTATAAGGGGAAAATGGACATTTTAATATAATCCGTAGGGGTATAATTTGGCAGGGCAAAACTGTCATTTTTATATAATTAGCTTACAAAACTATCTTTGTTGTTTTAATGATTTGTTGCATTTCCATTTTAAGGGGTATTTTGGACCATTTCTGCATTTATTAAAGAAAATCCATATTTTTTTATATTGTTTTTATATCAATTTTATTTGATTGGTTGCACACAGCAAAATCAATTTTATATAATACTAAAAATGTAAAAATAAACAAAGTAAAGAGATCTGCGTGTATGGTTCTGGTTGGTGCCACGTGTCAGGTCTCCGTTTGTCCGTGTTGCCTTGTCTCTCGCCGCTCTAGCCATGCCACGTGTCAGCTATTGGATGGTTCATGCATCGCAAGTCCTTAGATGAAGTTAGATTTGGACGTTCTTTATATGCATGTTTTCGATTTTACGATTACTATGAATTTTGTTTAGATTACTCGGGCTAATAATCAACATATATCCAATCACTTTTTACGACACACTTTGTTGTATAGGGCTGAACGCGAAACTTCGAAGAATCATAACTTATTCATACGAAGTCAGATTTAAGTGTTTTTTATATCTACAGAAATTGTATTGACGTCTACTACGTGTTTATGATAATTATTTGGCTAAAAGTTAATATATTCTACTTTGAATTTTATAAACAAACTTTTATATTAAATTCTACTGTACAGTGAAAACAGGGTGTTACATCACCTGAGTATTTATTCGTTTAACTACAGGGTGCTACAGTGGTACTCAAGGTATACCCACTTGGTGTTGTTATTTGATAGTGGAGTTTGTATGGACATTATCAATAATGGGAATGTACTTTGTTAAAAGTTATATTTTGCCCCATCTGAATATTGATGTTTTATTGTTTCGAGAAGGTATGAGTTTGTAAATTTGTTCGTGAGACGAGTGTTCACCATACATTCTCGGTATAATGTAAAACCCTAAGACTGTACTTACTAGGCTTCTCATAACCTAACCCACTTGTTGATAAATTTTTGCAGGTTAACAGATTTTGTCAGAAGATTAGAAGACTCATAAGATTTAGAGTTTTAGAAGGCCTTTGAGAGAGAGAGAGAGAGAGAGAGAGAGAGAGAGAGAGAGAGAGAGAGAGAGAGAGAGAGAGAGAGAGAGAGAGAGAGAGAGAGAGAAGTCACTGACTTCTTTTATCTTATTTTATAATTAAAAAAAAAGTTAAAAATAAAAAAAATTAGAAAGAGTAAACAAGTTATTTTATTTTCCAATTTTAAAAAAATGTTAAAAATATTAAATATAAAACAAATTACATCATTCAACAAGACCAACTTGTAAGAAATTAAAACCACAAAAACCATCTATATAAAAAAAGTAGTCAAAAATTAAACGGATGAAATTAAGTAAACTAACAATTATAAATTAGTTTTTAAAAGAAAAAAACTTTTTTTTTCTAGTGTTTGAAAAATAGTCATTATCTCACAAATACCTCATTCTAGACTGTTTCTATTTCAGAGTTTTTTTTTCAAAGAAATATCTTTATTTATATACGAAATGTTTATTTTGAGGTGTCTAAATGAACCCTTACTCTCAAATGTTTCATTCCTAATTTGATCTCATCTCCAAGTTTAACTCAGACGTAACTCCCTTCTTTTTGGGTGTGAAGCAGTGTCAAACAAAAATACCCAACAAGCATTGGCTCTCCCTAAAAATGAGGTGATCCGGCCGCACCTTTCAGTACGGCTACCTTGTTACGACTTCACTACATTCACTAGCCCTACCTTCGACATCCCCCTCATTGTGGTTAAGGTAACGACTTCGGGCATGGTCAGCTCCCACAGTGTGACGGACGGTGTGTACAAGGCCCGCGAACGGATTCACCGTTATATGGTCGACCGATGATTACTAGCGATTACGGCTTCATGTAGGCGAGTTGCAACCTGCAATCCGAACTGGGGACGGGTTTTGAAGTTAGCTCACCCTCGCAGGATCACGACCTTTTGTCCCCGCCATTATAGCACGTGTGTCGCCCAGGGCATAAGGGGCATGATGAATTAACGTTAAATTTCAGAGTTATTTATTTATTATTATTTTTAAAGAAATATCTCTATTTTCAATAAAATATATGATTTTATGCATTTATATGGTATATAGTTCATATTTAGTGTGTTTGTTTAATTTTTTGTTAGATTTAAATAAAAAATGATTTTTTTCTTGAAATTCCGAAATTGTTCATCAGATTTCAAACTCATTATTCAAATTCTATTTTTTTTATTTTTAAATCCAAAATTTGAGTCTGAAAATCCAGAATACTAGTCCGAAATTCCGAAATACATTTATTTTGTCGGGAAAGAAAAATATTTTTTTGTTGGTCGAAAATATAACTCCGAAGTCCGAACTAATAAACAAACTTCCATAATCCGTAGACAAGCGAGTTAGAAAGCGGTTTTGAGTGGCAAATCAGTAAATTTAGTAAAATGAAAGCGAAACGAAAGGCAAACGGCACGTACGAAACAAAGCGTTCAACCAAATTCACAAACCTATTATTTACCGATACCAATTCAGCTACCCGCGCCAATCTCCTCCTCCTCCCGTTTCGATCGCCGGAGAAACAAATAGAAGAAATTCAGCTCTTGTTGCTCTTCGCAATTGCTTTTCTCTTTCACATTTTGAATAAGGTCGTACAATTTGGTACCGATGGCATGGCTAAGATCGGCGATGAACAGGGCTGCGGAAGTAAGCGGCAGGTCCGCTTTCAGAGATGTGGTTCGCTCTCACACCGGTTACATCAGCCTCCCTGGCAATGCAGACTCCAAGGACGACAAGAAGTTGGTAGACCGCGTTAACCTATCTCATCCTTTTCTTCCGTCTCACATATACACGTGCATGTTATCGATAGATATTGCCTCTCTCTTTCTTAAATATACCCCCTTCAATCCAAAAGTTTAGGTGCAAGTCACTCATCATGGCTGTTCATATAGTTTCTGTAATCATCAGATATCTCAAATTTAGGAGCACGCATCCTGAATATTGTAATTGAAAAAAATTGTAGAAAATTTTACGAAAATTCTTATGAACTTGCCCTTTTAAATTAGTAAAAACTGGTGATAATGAAAGAAAAGTGTTACGTAGTGCAGAATTTTGTTAAGATCCTGTGAAACTAATGTCAGATGCCAAACTTAATAATGTTTTTAGAAACGTTAAAAGGTTATTCATACCGATTATATTGGGAAGGAAGGACTATCTTAGGTACATATAAGCATTATTGAATCCATGTTCTCATATATGCTATGGCTTTTGAAGTCCTATTGTGCTACAAAATTGCAGAAAGCTCGGAACATGAATAGCTACAAGGAGGCAATTAGAAGGCTTGAAGAGGTTTCTGTCTCTTCTAAAGGGGAAGAAAGAGTTCAACTGCTAAGAAGATGGTTAGTTTCTCTAAGAGAAATTGAAAGACAAAATGCAGTTTCAACTGAGAATGATGAGAAAAATTCCAAGGAAATTTGTACACCAAATGATAAGAATCATTCTCCTGGAAATCCAGATGTTGTAAGTGAGAAAATATTGCCCTATTTTTGTTGTTCTGCCATTTTCATGTTGCTCCAATTGCTAAGTGTGCACCAGTTAAACATTTGCAATTTATATATAGGCTTTAGATTCTTACTGGGACATAGAAGACTGCATTTAGTTGGATTTTCTCAGTTGCTTTATGTGAGTTTTTTTAGCAGTGCATCATGTAATCTGATTGCTTATTTATCCATCACTTATATTGACAGGAGCTATACTATGACCCAAATCTTGGTGTATCACCAGTGAATTTCCGTGATGTTTTGCTGCACAGTCAAGCTCTTGAAGGCATAACAATGTCTATGGTAAGTGTTCATCAGAAAAGTCTTCTCTAGTACTTGATATTTGTTTATGAATAGTAAGGCACCTAAAGTCCTCTCATCATTTTATGTGAATTTTTATCCTCTTGTATGTCTGTAGTTGATGATGCATTCTTTGAGTACTATATCAGTTGATTATTTTTGCTGATTCATGGAGTTTAACCGCAGGTTCACTCTTTTGTCTGACTCAGATTGTTGGAGCACCAAACAAGGAAGAAATCTTGCTACTACATGAGCTATTTGGGTGATATTTCCTACTTCTATGATTCATTTGTTTTGACCCTTTATGTGTTCAATAAATGCTTATTCAGAAGGATTTTCTAATATACAAGTTCTTCTGAACACATGATGTGGTCTGTATATGAATCAAATTTAGCTGTTATCTTTACCCCTCTTCTGGATGTAGGCTGTGTCTTACAGGAGGGGAGGAAATCCATGATGTAATTGTGAACAGGATCCTAGATTTGTCAAAAGCTTTCTCAGTTTATGATGATGAAGTGCTGGTAAGGTTGTTATTTAGTCACTTCATATGTTGTTGTCTACAGTATATGAGCAACAATGTTTATACACCAAGACTTTCTTGTCTCAGGCAAAGAGGAAAGAATTGCTTCAATTTGCTCAAGATGCAATTGCTGGGCTGAAATTAAATGTTGACATATTGAGGTTGGTAAGGAATTAGTTTCATGTTTCTCACATGTATTTGGTTTCAAACTCCATCACATACCTTTAGGAACAAGCTTTAGTGCATACATTATACTCTGGGAATCATAGAGAATGGAATTATAATTTTTGATTATATGAAACATGTCCAGACAGAGTGCATAAATATATATAGGTATCAGAAGTCTAAATGTATCGCTAGATGAGTTTTATCTATTTTAAATGAAGTATTGATGTACAAATCTCTATTTCTTTTATTATAACTACATAATTTGATTTTCCTGTTTCATGATGCACCCCCAGAATAGATTCTGAAGTCTCAGAAATACATCGAAACTTGAAAAAGTTTGAACATCACCAACTTTCAATTGAGAGTGATCCAACTTCTTTGGATGCAACAAGCGATGTAACATTGGAGGTCAATTCAATAGAACTTTTAAGAATATTAAGGTGGTTTCAGTTTTGTTGAAGTCATGACATTTTGTTGTTGCAGGTTATAAAAGAATCTGTTTCCCCCATTCGACTTTGCTGTAGGCTGGAGTCACTTCTACTTAAAAAGAAATTGTTGAACAGTGGGGATACACCAAACGATCATGCTTGTAAAGTAAGCTTTTCCCTAATTTCCATTTTGTAGTTTGCACCATATATATATTATATATAAATTGAGGTAATGGTTTCACAAGAAGTAGATAGAATTTATTTCTCACAACTGGTCACATGGTATTAGAGCCTTGATACAACCATCAAGACATACAATGAGCTTTTGTTATCAGTTACTGTAGGGATGGTATTTAGTGTAACCTGGATATTTATAGTACTCTCTACAACATTAAATAATCAAGTTATTTTTTTTTTATTAATGATTATGCAGATTGATAAACTAAAAGTTCTTTCGGAATCTCTTCTAAGCTCTGCATCCAATTCTGAAAAGCGCGTATCTGATCATCGGTAATTAGTTATCTCACTTCTTTTCTCTTTGTATTTATTTATTTGTACAGTCAACACACTACTGATGTTAACTTGTGAAATTTCATCAACTTATAATTTTTTTTGATTTTATGTTTTTCTCACATATAAACACCCTGGATTCGGTTATATTGTGCAGCAAACTCAAGTTACTTACAGAGTTTTTTGACCTCTCTCTTATTGTTGTCTGAAAATGATACAGAAAAACTTTTCTTTTATTTCTATCAATGTTAAATTCCTTTAAACCTTATAATATATCTACTAATCTACCTCTATTTTGTTATCAGGCAACAAAAAGAAGAAGCCCTTTATTTTCGTGTAGCCAAAACTAGTGAAGTCACCCAAATTGAGAAGGTATGACCTTTCAAATCCTCCTATTTTTACTTCAAGAAGACTGAAAATGTCATTGCAATTTCCAGGAGTTGGGAGCTGAAATTAATGAACTTGAAAAGCAAAGAGACAAACTTGAAACTGAATTAAAGAAGGTGCCTTCAGCCTTCTTATTAATGAGCATCATATATATATATATATATATATATATATATATATATATATATATATATATATATATATATATATATATATATATATGTCAGTGTGATTGTCTGAAAGTAAATCCCTGTTTAGGTCAAAAACTTGTTGGCTGTTGCAAATGGTCGTCTTCAAAATGCCACAGAAGAAAGGGAACAGTTTGATGATGCTAATAATCAGCTTCTTGTACACTTCAAGTCAAAGGTTGGAATGTCTTGGTCCCAATACAATTTAAGGTTTAAAAAACTTAGGATAATTTCATGACATTTTACAATTCCATGTTATAAACCCTAATCTGAATTTTTCATGATCATGGCATAATAGGAGGATGAACTCTCGAAAGCAATTATTTCGTATAGAGTAGAAGCAGATACTTGTAATGCATTTGTTGAGTTTCTAGAAGCTGCTTGGGATTTCCAGTATTCTTTTATGGAGGAAAAGGAAAAGAAGGTCAAGTATGTAATTTCTAATTATGTCCATATTCAAGTGTATATATAAATTCTCTTACTGAAAAATACTCTGTTTTATTTCGACATACTCAAGTGATGAATTGGAGACTCATGAAGAATACTTTATAAATGTGGCTAGGAGTCTTTTATCTGCTTACAAGGTAATTAATTATAAACTTGTTAAACTCCATTTTAACTTATCATGTAATCTATAATCTCATTGCATCTTTACTTGTTTTGTATATTTTGGTCATATAAGGATGCACTGGGACCTGCTATCGCCATTTTGAGGGAACATGCAAAGAACTTGAAAAGGTAAGAATTTCTTTTTGTTTGTAAATTAGTTTATGTGGATAGAAAAGAGAAGTGCTTTTTTTTTTATCAAAATTTGGGCTTACAGTTTTGGAAATGTGGTAGGTATGAGAAAGCAATCGACCCAGATGAAGAATTTTTACAAGATATCGAACAAAGAAAAAGCCTTGAACATGCATATCTAGCTGCAGAAACCAAGGTGTATTTTCATTTTACACATTCTGATTATTTTTTGGCCTAAAAAGTAAAAACACTGATGCACTTTTTTTTTTTAATGTTTTCATTTGGTGCAGGTTATTACTATCTTTGGTGCAGCAGATAGTGTTAAAGAGCAGTTTTACCAAGCAATTGATAATGTTTTTAGGTAAGACGAATTCATTTTTTTTTTCAATAATATAAAGATTTTGTTTCAATGTGTTGGTTGATGTTGAGCAGGAAAGTTATTGAACCAGTTCATGATTTATGCGAAGCTATTGAAAACATAAAAATTGAGTTCGAATCTTTAGCCAGACCATATGTGAGTAAAGATAAGTCAAGTCATGTAGAACAGACAGTGTCAAAGGAAAGCCCACAAAAAGGCGTATCACCATCTTCCAAACGTGTGCTTACAGTAGATATAAAATCAATCCTTACACAAAAACTGGTTATACGATCTCCAAAAAAGAAAGCATATATACCCTTAGGTGGCAGTTCAGAAAACTCCCCATCAAATCCAAATGATGATCAAGAGGAGGATGAGGAGTCATCAACCCCAAATAAAGAAGCATCAAAATCGGCCTTGGAAATTGATAAAGAAAATAAGGAAGAAACCAATATGTCACAACATCCCTGTACTAGTGAAAATGAGAAGCTTCTAGAACCTTGTAAAGAATCAGGGAACTTGGCCTTGGAACTTTCTACAAGTAATGATGAAAATAAAGAGAAATCAAAAACCAAAGAACGTAAGAAGAAGAAGAAGTCTCAAAGTTCCTCAAGTGAGAGCAACAAGTCATCATCAGAATAGGCCAAGTTGAAAATCTTATGATATACATTCCACATCTTTGTTTCATTTAGATTCCACACAGGAGTAACCTGAATGTGAATTTTATGCAAACAGGTAAGTAAAGTGGGGATGATTTTGACACTAAATACAGAAGCCAAAGCTTGTAAGTTGTAAATCAATCACATAGAAATGGTACATTTCATATATTCATAGATGATTAGATTTATAGTTACATTGTTTTCTGAAACATAGAACATCATGTTATAAGTTGGATCTCAGTCTCTGAAATAGATTATGCACATCTGGTAAATGGCTAGTTGATTTAGTTACTACCTTTTTTAGCAACAAAGATAAATATAAAAAATTGTGATTCAGTTAAGTTATTAAAGGTTTGTCAGATGAGTCGAGTGGGGCATCTGTGAAAGTGGGCAGTGTTTGCAGCAGAAGGTAGACACGAGGGTATGGACTCAAGGTCAGACCCAATAGCCCCTATTAAGTCTAGTCGCATTTCCTAATATTTCTTTAGATTACATTTGAATCAATAAACGACAACCATTAATTATTACTATATTTTTTCAAAGAGATGGTGTGTCTTACTGAGTGAGTGAGTCGGGTAACTCGGTTACAAACATTAGGGAAATTGGGGAGATAGATTACATATGCATATGAACAAAACAAAAAAATGCAGAAATCATGGACCATTATTTTGAAAAAGACAATGGTAGCTAGGCATTATTCATCGTTTTATGTTTTAGTATTACATATACTATATTATGGCCTATTGACTCTTGCGCTCAACCTTATAATAATAACAATAATTATTACCATAGATTCACAATGTAGAGTGGGGGCCAAATTAAAAGTATTATTAATTAAATATTTAAAACATCATTTAATAGCGACGTAGGGGTCTTATAAACCAAAATTTAATAGATCAACAACTGTTTTTTTAAATGATTTTAGAATCTTGTGAGAATAAGTGAAAGTAAAAAAGATAATAAGCCCATGTGTTGACCAAGTGCGGAGACCCATGAAGTGTTTTATCCATCTCTCCATTGTCTATAAAAATATGACAATGCTAAAAACCAAGGTGTATGGGAAAATGGGGCATTGCCTTTTAAAATTCAACTTCTTATTAAATGCTACGTACAAATTCCCAACACATTACTACATACCTCTCTCTCAGTTCAAATTTAATAATTACCAACAAGAGTTGGTTGTACATATGCATAAGAAACTTGTACGCTGGGTCTAAACAAGAAGGGATGATATTATTTTGATATATTGATATATGATTTCAAGCCTTTACAAGTGTCCCTCTCTTTGGTGACTAAATTATGTGTTTTCATTCTTGGTTATGAAGGTAACGAATCATCATAACATTAACACCACACCAATAACCATTCTCATAATGATTTTATATCTTTTGTCCACCTTTTGTGTAGTTAGTGTACAACAAGATTACCACGTCGTACAACCTTTTCAATGCGTGGTCAATGCAGGAAGAGGGACCATCCTTGTTTCTTACCATACTTTCTTGTTTGGAAGCATTCAAGAAAAACTTTACTTGAAAATAACAAAAAATCTGACATTTCACCATTTTATTATATCTTACTTATATAAGTTACTAACTTGTCACCTTCTCTACTTTAAATGATGCTCTTTTGAGTTTTGAGCCTCAAGTCTCAATCCTTTCTAACACATTCTTTCAAAAAACATGTCTTCAAATCTGTTACTATCAAGCAATTATGAAGACGAAGAGTTCATAGACATGGAGGTAAGTTCATCGTCTTCACCATCAAAAACCAGAGAGTTTGAATTCCAAAAAGATGGAAGATCAATGAACAATGCCTCACCAGCAGATGAACTTTTTTACAAAGGCAAACTCCTTCCGCTTCACCTCCCGCCACGTGTACAAATGGTGAAATCGCTTCTTCTTCAAAATGCTAAAGCTAAAGATCAAGGTCAACAACAAGAAGATCAGTTCATTACATTTTCAACTCCTCCATTAATGGTGCAATCATGCAATATATCGCCTTCTGAATCTAGTAGGGTAAGCACTGAATTAACCCCAGATGAATACTTCTTTGACTGGTCAACGGAATTAACAGGATTCATCGGTGATCATCATCATCATCATCATCACATTCACCCCACAAACAGAAACTACTACGCACCCCCATGGTCAAAGAAGCTAAGGTTGACTCAAAAGCTTAAAGCTTCCAGAAACTATCTCAAATCTTTGTTTAACAAATCTGCTTGTGGTTCAGATGCTAAACAACCAGTAATCCAACAAGATTCTGATAAAGATGAACATTTCTTGACCAAATATCTAAAAGTCAACAAAAAGAAAACCGGGTTTGGCAAATACCCGACATTGGGAAATGTTTTAAAGGGTATTGAAGATGAAGGGAATGAAGATGGTTTTGACAGTAGTTGCAGCAATAGAAAGTCTTTTTCAGGGGCAATTAAGAGAAAATGCTCGCCGTCTTCCACGTCATCTTCTGGTTCCTCTTCTTCTTCATCATCATCGTCTTCTTTCAATTATTCTAATGGGATTTATGAGTTGTGTAAGAGGAATAGTACTGCTGATTCAGAGCTTGAAGGTTCCATTGAAGCAGCCATTGATCACTGTAAGAAATCCCAACAGGTTTTGAATCAATCTGTGTTTTTTCCAAGTTCCGTTTTATAAAATGTACTTTGTAATAATCAATGTTGTTTTCCTTTTTTTTTTTTTTTTTAATTATTTTATGAAGATAATGTCATGGTGTCCCATTATTTGCTTTTGAGATATATCGAATTTTGTCCGTACAAAATCAAAATAAACCATTATTTAGTCGAATTCCAAAGATATTTTATTTTCAAATCTTCCATGAGCACTATTTTGTTTACATGTAAAACAAATCAAAGCTTTTATTATCTTACATTATGATATAAATGTTTAATTTGTGTACTTGTTGAATATAATTCATTACTAATAGCAGTATGAAAATGTACACTACCTTACTGGAAATTATAAAAAAAAAAAAAAAAAAAAAAAGAAACTCAAATATTTGGCTATGACGTTTCCATTATAAAATGTCCAAGAAACATAAGTTTTCAAGTTACAATTACGAATTTACCCTTTATCACCCACACACCAAAACTGAAAACATTGGTTTGGGCTCAAAATCTCAAATGCAAACTCTTTCCCACAAAAGAAAAAAGAAAAAAGAAAAACTCGTAAAACAAAGTGAGCAGCATCAAATTGACATTATTAGATCTGTGCCTTTTTTCTGAATAGGTAACTACAGGTACAGGAGGAAAGTATAAAAAGGCATCTTTTACACAAAGCAGATAATGAATCCAATTTAAGATCACATGTATGAAATTTAAAT
Source organism: Lactuca sativa (assembly GCF_002870075.4). Lineage (NCBI taxonomy): Eukaryota > Viridiplantae > Streptophyta > Magnoliopsida > Asterales > Asteraceae > Lactuca > Lactuca sativa. The sequence continues at coordinate 206,520,995 of NC_056624.2, forward strand.
CTGCTATAGTAAGAAAGAAAAAAAGGGACCCACTATTTTCTGGATTTTTAAAGTTTTCAGCTTTTTAGCTTTATGTGTTAGAATAGCACCGGTCCACCTCACTTTCTATGTGGTGCTGCTAATCATCAAAACCTACTTCCCTTCGTCACCATCACATATATATTACAGTTGCAGAATATTATTTTTTAAAAGAAAAAAAAAGATAAAAATATACCAAACTGTTAAAGTTTTTTCTAAAAAATTTTTTTAAAAAAATCGGAATGGAAATGAGCACTGAAAATGCTAAAACTGCTGTAAAACATTTTAAATTTTAACTAAAGATTGTAAAACATTTTAAATTTTAACTAATATTTCGAAAGGTGATTATTCAGGGTTTTTTCTTGAATTTGAACTAATATTTAGAAGAAAAAAAACTTTTACCACCATGTGCTTCTTTTACATGAAGAAAAGTACTTGGTCACTTTTACCATTATGTACATCTTTTACATTAAGTACACTTATAATCAACCCTTTTTCGTTCTTTTGACCTCAACAGTGCATGAAAGTGAGGAATCTGTTATAACTTTTCACTTTTCTTTTACTTAAAATAAGCCTACCCTTTTTAAATGGGTCTCCATTCCATAGCAATGTACAACGTTCATTTCAAGATTTACAAGAAGAAGATCATAAAGTGTTGGTTTAGGTAGGTTAAGATTATAAAAGATTTTGTATGTCAAGTTAATGATTCAGGGTATTCTTCATGATTAAAAAAGGTCAAAGTTATCTACTTGACAGATTTGAAGAATTCTTTATGCAGAGTCAGTCAACATCATTACATCAACTAACTATCCTTTACTTGTAAGTTAAAATTTAACTAAAGATTATGAGTGTAGATTTAAGCATAAAAGGACCCATGAATGTGATTTCAATCTTTAAAGTGGCTATTCTTGCTTTAAGCAATGACAGCTTTTGTTAAAGCACCAAATGTTGCTTTAAGCATTTATATTTGCTTACATCACGTCTATGCATTCACACCATCCATTCAATTCAAGGGTTGAGATCAGTTTATCCTTTGTAGTTTCTAACACACTCTTCGATTTATTTAATTCCAATATGAACCATGTTTGTTGGGTAAGAGATGGCACCTAGGAGAGGTGCTTTGAGCACAAATGCAAAACTTAAATTTTCTTTTTTTTTTCCCCACAAAGTGCACTTACGAATACTATTATACAAGTATATGAAATGCTAGGCGTACTCATGAACACACTTGAAGAACTAAATGAGTATTTCAAATGTAATATTCTAGGCGACACACTTGACAAAACTTTAAGAAGGAAGTAGACCAAAGTGTATATTTTCATACAACAAACTAAATACTATGCTTGGAACGGGAATTACAAACATGGAAATACAACTACAATACAATAAGTAATTAAACAACCACAAGTAATAAACAATCAACCATAAAGAACACAAGGATATAAAGTGGTTATTAACTCCACTTCGATGGAATCACTCTGTCTAAATCGATAATCATTTCCAAATCCGATCCACCGATAAACAAATAATCCTTTAAATGTATGAATAAAACCGTGTGTACATATTCATACTCACACCAAAACTGTTTATAAATGGGGAATGTGGATATAAATCTTATTATATTCAAACACTTGCTTAGGTACAAGATTATTTGGTGTGCAACCAACATTGTATAACTCAAGATCAAGTAAGTAGAGATGATATTTTCAAGTATCTTCTTTATTAAGTTTTCTATCTCAAAAGAGTGAGTATTCTTTTAGAAAAATATTGGAGAGGTGATGGGTGAGTGTGCAAAACCTAAACACCAAATGAAATCAACTTCTTACAAACTCGGATATTTGAAAAATACTTATTGCACCCATTTTGGAAAATGAATGGAGAAAATAAGCTCATTATATATCGCTCTTGTAACAAAAGCCCAATAATTGACAGTTTTGATCTCTCTAGGTTTAATTTGTATGATTTACAACTTTTGTCCATGCAGTACTTTTATAGAAACGGTCATTGTTTAAAAACAAATTATATAACTGTCCTTAAAAATGCCACAGTTATAAAAATGGTCATTATCTAATAATATAATGGTCCATAAGTTTTAAAAATTTACAGAAATGGTCCTATGAAAAAATTATATACTCCATAAGTATGACAAAATTATAGAAATGGTTCCCATGTAAGATAAAATTACAAAATAGCTCCTATCTAATAGTAAAATTACAGAAATTGGCCATGCATGAAATAAAATTACATAATGGTCCATGTGTAAGGCAAAGTTATAGAAACGGTCCGATGTAATAGCAAAATTACAGAATTGGTCCATGTGTAATAACTTTACATAAATGGTCAATGTGTAACACAAAATTATAGTAATGCTCCCGGTGCAATAGTGAAATTACATAAATAATGTCAAAAATATATGATTTAAACTAGTTGTCGATTATTGAAGAGTTAAAAACCTTTCTTTCAATGGTCGTTTACACATTGAAAGAACATCATTCATATACATGCATGTTTTGTAGATGTTAGGGTTCTAGTAGAAAACATGATTTCACAACATCATCTACTTAGGTTATGCCTCAACTGAAACCCTTCAATATGAGTAAAAAAGGGAAGAATTTAAGGTCGTTTGGGAGATTCAAACATGCATGTAGAGCAATTTTCTCATTTTCTGCTACTTTTATATAGATCTTGGATATATGTACATATGAAGTGGTATCTATCGTGCCATAATTAATACCAAGGGAAATTGGAAAAAAAAAAGACGAAAAGAAGCATAACATACAACAATACCATGAATTCATTCATGAATCATGATCAGATAGCATATAGTTTCTTGAATTCATCGGTTTCAGAATCCGATGCAGACACCGATCCCGATAGCGACTTCATACTCCTCTCAAGCCTCCGACTTTTTATACTATTCTCTTCAATTCGATGCATAATAACCCAATAACACATCGTCCCTAACGTCGACGCCAATGTCACCGATCCAATAATCGTAACCCCAATCGCCAACCATTTCTCATTCCCCACAACGATGAACGAAAGTGCAAGAAACGCGACTGCAACAAACACAGACGCCAACCACATCAGCTTATTAATCACCGCCATAACCTGCTTCTTCGCCCGTTTCTCCACCACCACAATCGACGTCTGAACCACCACCACCGCCAGTGAGATAAAAAGGGCAAGAGAGTCAAAGATCAAGAACACAATGAACTCCGGATTCGAAGCTATGTGCGCTTCCCCCAAAGAAAAGTCAACCGGAATGTCTTTGTTGGTATCGACGTATTGCCCTGGTAATTGAAATATGGCAGCGAAAGTAACAGTGGCGATTAGAACAGCAACAACGGTGGTGGAATTGATTGCGTTGTTGAGACCTTCAAGATGCATTTTGTTGATACGTTTTCCGATTCCTTTTACTCTTTTTTGAGTTTTGATTGCGTGTTCCAGTTGATCGTGAACTCCATGTTTGATGTCGCTTACTGTTTGTTTTAATTCGCGGGATTTTGGTGTTAATGGTGATTGTGTGTTTTTGATGAACTTGGCTTTTGGGACTCCATGTTCTCGCAAGATGATCGCTATTTCTGATCGCCCGAATTTCTCAGCAGTGTCAAGGGCTGTTTCTCCATATTTGTTAATGGCTTGTTTATTGATTGCTTCCTTGTGTTTCAACAATGCCCAAACTATCTGCAAATTCAGTACCCATCAATAAACCATAAACTAGGTAGTAGGTATACATGCAATAAAACATAAAACACATATATTAGCAAAAAGTTGGTACTATAATAACAATTACTTATCAAAGATAACTTTTTAGATGTGTAACAAAATTCCATTTGAATTAGGAAAGTTATCCTTTTGAGCTTGAAAGTCAACATAAAGTAATGAACATGTTTAAATACCTGTGTGCGACCTTTTCGTGAAGTTATATGCAATGCAGTGTTGTTCTTTTTGTCAACTATATTTATGAGGCCATTATCAGCTTCAATAAGTGCATCAACAACTTCAACATTTTGTCCCTTAACAGCCATATGAAGGGCAGTTTGTCCCTTTTTGTCAGCTCTAGCAACAATTCCAGGTACTTTTTGTGTAAGTGCCTTTACTACCTCTAAATGCCCTTTTCTTGCACATGAATGTAAGGCAGTTTTGAGGTTGCTTCTTGCAATATTAGCCATGCTGCTATTTTTCTCCAACAGATAATTCACCACATCAAGATGCCCTTGTTCTGAAGCTGTGTGTAATGCTGTGGTGTTTTGTTGATCGAATGTCATACAAAGCTCTGAATTCATTTCCATTAGAATCTTTAACACCTCTGAAATCAAAATTGAATCATATCTTGAGAACCCTTTTGTATTATACGATATCATATGACAATTTTCTGAATAAAAATCGCCCTCAAACTTCAAATGTTACAACTTAAAAGAGAGAGTGTTGTAACTCATAAGTTTAATGGTTTATACTCTTGTTTTATGGGTCCCGTGCATTTGATTGTATAAACGAGGTTACAACTTAACATTTGTGGGGGATTTATGGGTGTATATATCTAGAATCTTGTCAACAAACTTTGCAAGAAAAAAGTTTTGATAAAAATTCATGATTATTGGAAAGCTTTGACCCTAATTAATGAAGGAAATCTCATGCTAATCATGGGTCTTTATTGTGATTAAAGAAAGGCCTATTAAATGACCAAAACGGAAAGTCATATCACATAATGAAAGACTTTTAAACTTTTATCAAAATAACATTTTGTTACCAAATTGCTGTATCAATGGTCTCTACTAGAAAAACCATTAAGGAGAAATCACGATTTTTTTTTTATAGTTTAACATAAATAACATAATCTCTTCACGAATAAATGATGTTTTAGCGTATAAAAAGAATTAAAAACTCATAGAAAAGGATGCCGTTTGTAGCGAGACCACTGATAAAGCATGTTTGCATAAAAAACAGGTATTTCGTTAAATAGATGGTTATTCTGTGATATATTTTCAAAAGTTTTTTGGTCATTTTTGTGATTAGCAATTAAAGACAATGTTGAAATACCAAGTTATGCAATTCATCCCTTTTTTATGTTGATACTTTCCATATATGATGCATAATCTTATCTCTTTCTCTCTCTATTTATATGGTGCAAAATCTACTCTCTTTCTATTTATACATTAGCTAAAAGGTTTTATGTCATCAAATTATTCCCAAAATCTTTTCGTATCATGAAGTTCGAATTTGGTCCATTTGACCTCAAATATCATTCAATCAACACATAAAAAACAAGAAGAAATAATCAAATCCTTACCAAGATTTCCTTGTTTTGTAGCGATATGGAAAGCATCAAAACCATTTTTAGCCTTAATACTTGCAGATTCAGAGTCATAAAACTTTATCATCTCTTTCACCAAATCGACACAACCATATTCAGCCGCAACATAAAGAGGGATTTCACCCGATTGATTCTTCTTTTTTAGCAATTCCATCAACTTTTCGTCCTCATAACTACCTAAAATCTCAAAAGCCACATCTAAATCTCCTGTTCTTGCAGCAATATGCAAAGATGTATCATCTTTTTTCTCCATAGTCCTGTTTCTGATTAAACTTTCATTCGTTTTTCCTGTAGCGACTGGAGAATCCATGGGATTGAGGTTCTAATAAAAACCCTCTTTTTCTATGATGGTTTACTATAAGAAAGTACAACACCCAGATTAGATATTGTCTACATAAACTAAAAGATCAAACCTTTATTTCTAGAAGCTTAGCAAGATTACAAGATATAATTTAGGTGGATGTAGGAATAACACATAAGCAAAATTGGAGGCTTTAGATATTTTATTTTACTTAAATACACTTAATTTTTGACCATTGACAGTTGGACACCCAAATTCTTTTCTTTCCACACTATGACTAGATGACTGTTATGTATGATGGGTGTTCGAGAGGGAGGGGGGGGGGGGGGGGGGGTGGGTTAAGGTTGATCTATTTTTAGGTCAACGAGCAGCTTTAGAGCTTATTGCTGCCATTTCGTTTTCACTTTTCAGCAAGAAGTGTTTGTAAATTGGTAAAAAGGGAAAGAAAAAGTCAAAGCTAACAAATATCAAAGACGCTAAACATGATTACCTAATAAAAGAAGCAGAATCTTGAGTAATTTGATTGTGTTTTTAAAATTTCAATTCACAATACACCCCAAATATAAGAAATTGATTGATAAAGTAATCGAAACTTTTTTTTGTTTTTACCTGGGTAATGAAGAACACAGAGATTCTTGATGTCCGGATGACTCAATCCATTTTGGAAATTGTAAAGAAAAATGCTTTCAAGAACTTTTAGGGAGAGGAGATAACTATAAGTTTGGTGACATTGATTGAAGAGTAAAAAACAGGGCTCAGAAATGAGTGGGGATTGAAGAGGAGTAGTAGGGTCTGTTAATTTCAAAGAGTGGAAGAAAAAATGGTTTGCTTGAAAAAGCACATGAAGCAAATGCAAATCATATGCTTCTTGAGTGGTGGTGGATGATGTATGTGTTTTTGTTTGGTCAAGCCTCCAATAATTATTTTTTAGATATTTAATTAATATTTACTCAATTGAATATTCGTCGTTATATTTATGCATTTTTTTTCTAGGACAAAGTATTTTAATTCACATTATTGTTTATATCATTATTTGAGTAATGATTTGCAAATTAATACACGACATGAAATATTCAGAGTTTATTATTTTACATTACCTAATACTTTTTATCCTTATCAATTTTTGGGGATATTTACAAATACTTTTTGTGTGGTGAACAATCAAACAAATCGGTACTCAATTTAAAATTTAATGCGTTTGCAGTATTTACTATGTATTTTAAATTAGGTATTTATCCGTATTAAACGACAGATACGAATGATTTCTTTCAAATAGTTTCTATAGACAATTCGATTTTTTTGACAAATTCATTTTCTAACCAGTTTGAAATAAGATATTTAAGGGATAGAAGTAAGACTATGGATTATCTCTTCTTTAAAATAAAAAATTCAATCATATCTCTTAATCTTATATTTTCCTTCATATACGAAATAATGTCCAAAATTAATTTGATTTATGCATTGAATAATTGTACCTAAAATATCATGATTTGTACTACTTAGAATTATGTATGGCTTGCCCTAAAAGTGGTAAAGGCTTTATAAGGTATATTGATAAGGGATAATGACTTAAAATGATAATATACTTTTTCGATTTGTATATATTTGGTCATTGTGTTTTTTTGTCCATATTTGCCCATTAAACTTGTTTTTTTTGTCCATATCTTATTTTTATGATCGGTTGGTGTGGGTTTAGCCAGTTCCCGACGTTCTTTGTATCCCTGATAAGACTCCGGTCATCTTCTCCGACGAGTCTCCAGCGAAGATATAAGTATGGATCAAAGTTAAAGGAAACCAATCCATAGTGCTTTGAGAAATCAATCCTCCATTTTTAGATTAATAGAATGACAAGAAGAAACATTTGACATCAAGAGATTTATAAGCTTACTTATGAAATCAAGAACAGCTTGCTCAAGAATCATATATCAATCATCATATAAGGCTTACTTATATATCTTAATGAAGGCTTAATCATGTCAAATTTAAGAGATGAAGACATTTTTAAACAAAAATATAAAAAAAAAATTTAGACATCAGATAGGTGTTCATCCTAAAAGATGAAACTTTATGCAGTGAAGGTCATCACCATCGTCTTCTTCTTCTTCATCGACCACCACTACATGTTGACCTCCGAGGAATGATAATTTAGAGCTTTGGCGAGTCAAAGAAGGGATGAAGATCGTTAGGGTTTGTTGATGTTGAGTCGTTGACACAATCGTTAAGGGATTTTGCGGCATCATAAGAACGAGTAGCCTCTGAAAAATTGAAGGTACTAAGCTAAACCCTAGGTTTCTTAAATGGATCACTAGCTTCTACAACAAATAACCCCCGTTGTCCTTATTTATTTCTTGTGTGCGTCAGTGAAAGGCGAATCAAATGAGGAACGAGATATGAACCCTAATTTGGAGGTTTTGCCCCCATTCCCTATTCTTGATTTTCTATGGAAGAAAAATAAGGAACCCTAATTTGGAGGTTTTTACCCCCATTCCCTATTCTTGCTTTCTTTCAACAAATTACATAAAAGAATGATATTTGAAGACTCACCAGAGAAGATAACTAAAGTCTCATCGGTGCGGCCAAATACGCCGGAAACCGGCAAAACCTATGATAGCAGGTCATAAGGATATTTTTTGAACACTTCAAACAAGTTCAATGAGAAAATTTGGACAAAAAAAACTCAGTGATTAAATATCTAAACATATCTTATCATTTTAAGCAATCTAAGATTGGAGTCATCACCGTCATCCTCATACACACATCTCGGATCGGAGCACTTGCTACCCTACGATTTAAGACATCGGCGACCACATTAGCCGCGTGTATTTTAGAGGCAACTTGACGAGTTGGAGGACCCAACTCGACGAGTAGGAGTTGAGTGTGAAAACCCTAATTTTTAGGGTTTACACCCTATTTAAAGGACCTTAAGCCCTATATTTCGCCTCCGTCAGCACTTTATCACCCTGAAACAAACCCTAATCGAGCTATTATCATCTGTGTGTGAGAGAGAGAGAGAGAGAGAGAGGCTAGGAGTGTGTGTGTTTTGGTGCATTCTTTGAAGGAGCTTAAGGATCAAAAGGCTTGGAACAAGGAGTCCTTGGATCCGACATTCATTCAGTGTTAATGACCATTTGGAGGTAAAAAACCATTACCTTGACCACTTGTTTGTTAGATCTCTCCATTAGAGAGTTTATGGCCATTTCTACCTTCTTTTTAAGTCATTTAGTTGTTTGAACATGCTATGAAGATGAAACTTCATATCTGGACGTTATTAGGCCCTTTAGGCCTAAAGATTCAAGCTTTATCAAGCTTTGGCCAACTTCCATGCCTTGAACCCTTTGTTGAGCTTTGTTTTGGCAAACTTAGCCCTTAAATGTCATGTATGGACGTAAATCTTGCATCTTTACATGGTATTTCGACCCTAGGATACTAGATCTAGAGTTTGGGGCCTTATTCTTGCCAAAAAAGCGTCTAAATGGGTGATTAGTCTGAAGGAACTCGACGATTTGGTGAGCCGACTCGACAAGTTGGTTAGGGTTTTCCCTGATAGTCTGGACGCGTTACAAACTCGGCGAGTTAAGTTGGATTTTCCCGATTTTTCAGAGAAACGAAGGAACTTGACGAGTCGCATAGATGCACTCGACGAGTTGGGTGAACATGGATTGTTGACTTGAGGGTTGACTTCCGTTGACTTTTAGGGTTTGGTCAAGTTATGGACTTAGGAGACCATGAAGGGGTAAAATGGTCTTTCACTTTTTCCGAGAGTTAGTGAAGGAGTTGGCTTAACATATTTGAAGTTGCTATTATAAATGGTTAATTCGAGATGATTATGATATGTGTAGGCGGAGTCTAGACCAACCGTTGAGTACAAGACCTACTTACTTTACTTACAATGTGAGTCTTCTCACTATACATAACTGAGTGGTAATTACTGAGCGAACGAAGGGTCTTATGTACTTATACTGAGTTATGTGATATCATGCATTTTGTCTTTGTGATTTATGTTGTATATTATTATGTGCCTTATTGAGTTAGGACCGGAGGGTCCAAACCGAGTTGTAAGACCAGAGGGTCCTCACTGAGATATTGGATTGGAGGGTCCAACCCGAGCTGTGAGACACACATGAGAAGTGTTGTGAATTCCATTCAGTTCTTCTGGTAGTTCGAGCTTGTAAGCTTGGTTCCCAATTCTCTGAAGAACTTTAAACGGTCCAATAAACCTTGGACTCAACTTTCCCCTTTTACCAAATCTTATAAGTCCTTTCCACGGCGAGACTTTAAGCAAAACCGAATCTCCAATTTCAAAAGTCATCGGTCTTTGTTTCTTGTCAGCATAGCTCTTTTGACGATCCTGAGCTGCTAACATTCTTTCTCTAATTATTTTCAACTTTTCAGCAGTTTGATGAACCATCTCCGGTCCCATAAACTGCTTTTCCCCAGCCTCAAGCCAACAAGACAGCGGACGACACTTCTGTCCATACAAAGCTTGATAAGGTGCCATCTTAATGCTCGAGTGAAAACTATTATTATAGGAAAATTCTACCAATGGTAAATGTTCATCCCAATTACCTAGGAATTCCAAGGTACATGCTCTTAGCATATCTTCAAGTGTTTGTGTCGTTCTTTCACTCTGACCATCAGTCTGCGGATGGTAAGCTGTGCTTAAACATAACTTGGTACCCATTTCCTCTTGTAGACTTTTCCAAAACCTTGAGGTGAAACGGCTATCACGATCCGATACAATCGTCAACGGAACACCGTGAAGCCTCACAATTTCCTTCACGTAAGAATTCTCAAGCTTTTACATAGACCATTTCTCCTTGGCTGCTATGAAATGCGCACTCTTAGTGAATCGATCAACGACCACCCAAATCATGTCGTGACCATTCTTTGTTTGGGGCAGTTTAGTGACAAAATCCATAGCAACGTCTTCCCACTTACCCATAGGTACAGGAAATGGTTCTAAACTCCCGTACGGTTTCTGATTTTGTGTCTTGACTCTCGCACAAGTCACACACTCGGCCACATACTTTGCAACATCAAGCTTCATCGTCGGCCACCAGTAGTAGGGTTTCAGGTCCCTATACATTTTAGTGCTACCGGGATGAATCGAGTACATGGTCTTGTGAGCTTCTTCCATCAGAAGATCTTTGATTCCTCCTGTCTTAGGTATCCAAATCCGATCTTGGAACACCTTTAGTCCATGACTATTTATACCGAACACTAACGTTTTACCCAAACGTTCCTCCTTTCGGTCATTCTTTTCAGAAGCTTCACTTTGAGCTTTCTTTATACTTTCCACAATGGTCGAGACAACTTCTATTCTCAACGCTCTTGGTCTTTTCCTTTCAAGATTGACTTTCCGACTGAGAGCATCAGCAACAACATTAGCTTTACCGGGGTGGTAAAGTATCTCGCAGTCGTAGTCTTTAAGTAATTCTAGCCAGCGTCGTTGCCTCATATTCAATTCTTTATGATTAAAGAGATATTGGAGACTCTTATGATCAGTGAAAAGTTTGCACTTCGTGCCATAGAGGTAATGCCTCAATATTTTCAGAGCGAAAACTACCGCTGCCAACTCCAAATCATGAGTCGGGTAATTCTTTTCATGCTCCTTCAGCTGTCGAGACGCATATGCTATCACCTTTTCTCTTTGGGTCAAAACACAACCCAATCCAACCCCAGACGCATCGCTATAAACAGCGAAGTCTTCAACTCCATCGGGTAAAGAAAGTATCGATGCCTCGCATAGCTTCTTCTTTAGCTTCTCGAATGCTTCTTTATGCTTATCACTCCAAACATAAGTAGCTCCTTTGTGGGTCAAAGCTGTTAATGGAGTAGTAATCGAAGAAAAGCCTTGGATAAACCTTCGGTAATATCCGGCTAATCCTAAAAAGCTTCGAATCTCCGTGGGACTTTTCGGTTGTTCCCACTTCATCACGGCTTCAATCTTTGCTGGATCAACCATTATCCCTTCTTGGTTGACCACGTGACCCAAGAATTGGACTTCACGAATCCAAAAATCACATTTGGAGAACTTCGCATACAACTTCTCCTTCTTCAAGACTTCCAACACTTCTCGCAAGTGTCTGCCATGCTCCTCCTGGCTTTTCGAGTAAATCAGAATGTCGTCTATGAACACTATCACGGATTTATCAAGGAAAGGATTACAAACCCTATTCATTAAATCCATAAATGATGCCGGAGCATTGGTTAGTCCAAACGACATAACCAAGAACTCGTAGTGTCCATATCTAGTTCTGAATGCAGTCTTCTCGATATCTTGCTCTCTTACCTTTAGCTGATGATATCCTGACCTTAGATCGATCTTCGAGAAATAGATCGAACCTTGCAATTGATCAAATAGGTCATCAATCCTCGGCAACGGATATCTATTCTTTATTGTTGCCTTGTTCAGCTCTCTGTAATCAATGCACATTCTCATACTTCCATCTTTCTTCTTCACAAATAACACCGGAGCTCCCCAGGGTGATGAACTAGGTCTAATGAAACCTTTGTCCAACAACTCCTGAAGTTGCATTATCAGCTCCTTCATCTCCGTCGGTGCTAATCGATAAGGTGCTTTTGCTATTGGCGTGGTCCCTGGTAACAAGTCTATTCTGAACTCCACTTGTCTATCAGGTGGTAATCCAGGAAGATCTTCGGGAAATACTTCCGGATAATCACACACCACTAGAATACTCTACATCACCTTCTTTTCCTTCTTAGCATCAATCACGAATGCTAAGTATGATGTACATCCCTTTGTCAAACACTTTCTGGCTTTCATTAGAGAAATGATTCCAGAATTTACTCTGCGTTTGTCCCCATACACCATAAACGAATCTTTCCCATTCCCAGGCGGGTTTACTTTAACTATCTTCTTCTTGCATAAAATTTCGGCATCATTGGCGCTAAGCCAATCCATTCCCAACACGATGTCGAAACCATTAAGTTTGATAGGAAATAATTCCTCGTGAAACTTATTCCCATTAAGGTCGATTAAGACATCTTTCATACGATGGCTAACAGGTACAAACTTGCCACTAGCAACTTCGACTAATAAAGCATTATCTAGTCTATCAACAGGCAAATCTAGCTTTCTACCAAACTCATGCGAAATAAAGGAGTAGTTGGCTCCAGAATCAAACAAAATTTGAGCAGGTAATTCGTTTACGAGAAAGGTACCTGAAGCGACATCAGCTTCATCTTTCGCGGCCTCAAGTGTCATCTGGAAGGCTCTCGCCTTCGGCTTTGGTGGAATGTTGGGCCTAGCTGCCTCCTTCTTCTTCAGACAGTCTTTCAAAATGTGCCCCTCTTCATTACAACCAAAACACATCCTTTTGTTGTTCGGACACTCATTGGAAAAATATCCAACCTTTCCACACTTGTAGCAGGTTACATCCTCGCTACATTTCCCAAAGTGCTTCTTCTTACACTTATCACACCACTTCGCTTCGCCTCCTTTTCCTCCACCAAACTTTTTCGAATCAGATTTCGAAAATTTGCTTTTCTTACCGGAACCAGATGTTCCCTCAAACTTTCTTTTCTCACCAACCTCAACCTTGTCGGTGGTTCTCCCCTTTATCATGTTCTCAACAGACTTGGCAGCCCAGATAGCTGCCTCTAGAGTATGTGCCTGACGTACTGGCACCTCGTACTCCCATGGGAGTCCCTTCGCATACCGGTCCACCTTTTTCAGCTCGTCTGGGACGATACGCAAGGCAAACTCCATCTTATCGGTGAAGTTATTGGTGTATTCATCAACTGACATGCTGCCTTTCGTCAATGTCAGAAACTTGTTCTCTAGTTCCAATAGATTTTGAGCCGAGCAGAACTTGAGCTTGAACTGCACCAAGAATTCTGTCCATGTCAATTGCAGTGGCTCATTAGGGCTTAAAGTCTTCCCTAGAGTGTTCCACCAACGAACGGCTCCACCTCGGAATTGACGCACTGCATAGATAGTCTGCAACTTGCCTCTGCAGCCACAAGTCATGAAGGCTAACTCCATTTCAGAGATCCAATCCATAACTCCAATCGGATCCTCCTTTCCATTGAAGGTCGATGGTTTGCAAGTTAGAAAGTCCTTGTACTTGCATCCCATTCCATCATTCCTTCCATCATGGTTGTTTTGCCTAACTATCGGTGGGTTGGCTTGACCAACAGACCCACTGAAGTTTCCACCTTCCGAGTGCCCTTCATTTAATTCAGGCTCCTCCACACGAATTGACAGTTCTTCACGATTTTGTTGAAGCAGCCGTCTAGTTTCATCCATATAATGATCCAACATTGTCTGAATCATCATTTGCACACCAGCCATGGTTATTGGCTCAGGTGCTGCTGCTACGATAGGTATTTGTTCAATCACTGGTGGTTGATTCCTGTTTTCGTCAGCATTTCCAACTCCACTTCTTGTTCTCACCATTTTGATCTACACATCGAATAAGGTGAAATTAGATCCTCAATCACGATAGATATTCAAATCATCCTTATCGCTCCAAAACATTTACATGCTAGTTCTAATATCGTAGACGTACGCTTAGAATCCTACACACATAAGGTTTCTAGATCCGGTTGGCAACAGACCATAGATACGAACAAATAATATCATATATGGCAACATATAACATTTAGCACATAAAAGCATTTTAGGCAACTTTCCTAAAATAAACCAGTGCTCGTGTCTAAAACATAACAGACACACATCTCAAAACTTCACTTAGCATTCTAAGTTTAAGTCTAGAAATCCTACAAATTCCTAGTTCGCTTAAACTAATGTTCTGATACCAACTGTGACATCCCCAAAATCTCGGCTAGAAAAGACCGATTTTCATTTATGCTTTAAAAATAATTTCAGAGTAAATCCTTTTGATTTGAAAGAGTTGCGGAATTTGTTCCCAAAAACAAAACATGATACAACAATGCTTACCAAAGCATTTCATAAAAAGAAATGTATTTTTTCATTATATAATCAAAACTCGGGGTGTCATGTTCCGATACAGACCAATAAGCATAAACGATAACATTACAAGTCATTCAACAGATATATACATATACAGACTTGTAAACAAAACAACTTGATGGTTCATCCATCTTATGCCCTTGCGCCACTTCCTGTAATACAAATTAAAACTGAGTGGGTCAGGCTTGGGAGCCTGGTGAGCATACAAGGTTTTCAACCCACAATAAATAATCATATTTAATTTCCACCAACCAATAATAACCCAATTACCCATTCCCGTTATTCTCACTTTATGTCCCTAAAACAACTAACATAAGGGACCTAGTCTAAGAATATTTCATCGGGGCGACAACACATGCTTCCGGGGTTCCTCAGCAATATAAGTCAAATAAGGCAACCATGAGGGGATGGAGTACAACGAATGAACACCCAAGTTCATTAACACCTACAGGTGGCGAACCTGCTAATGTTTCCACAAGACTGTCTAGAAAAGTTCGTGGTCGTCATCTAAACTCCGCTAGATGACTAAATCAAACAACAACGAGGCCTCTCATCTGTTTATTACACACCAACTATCTACCCATGTTCTACCCAACATATTAGTAGATAAAAATATACATTTTTATACATAGTTTAAAAACCTGTATAGCATGCTTTAATCAATACATATTTCACATAACAGATGAGGCACACACACACATAACACATATTTCATAGAGAATAAATCATATCTATGAGATAGAAGAAAGTGAATACACATTCACACATATAAACAACAATATACTTAATACACTCAAACCATACTTGTATTATTATCGTGTTTATGAAAGGTAGTATACACTCACTTGATCAGAAGATGATCGGCCAACACTACGACTTGCAGAAGTAGTAATCCTCAGCAGATCTGGAAGATCTTCACAAAAATCGAACTTCTCGCGGGCAGAGCTTCGGCTCGGGAACCGCACTTCTCGGGATCTTCGGGATCTCGGGACTTGCCTCGGGGCTCGAGAATATTACCGGGGCTTCGGGGTATTTCTGGCACGCAAATCGATGCAAAAGGGAGAGAGAAGAGAGAAAATAGCAAAAGAACTCGGCTGCCCTCGCATCCTATTTATAGGAGGCTGGAGCCTCGGAGTACGCGGGGCGTACTGCTCCGAAACGTCATGGAGTTCGTCATCCGAAGAACTCGAGTGCGAGGTGCGTCATGCTTCGCTGTACGCGGGGCGTACTACGGATCAGATCGATGACTCCTTCAGATAATTTTAACTTTATTTTTATTATTTATTTTTAATAGGCCGGGACAGAAAAACTTCTTTATAAATTCATAACTTCTTCGTTTGACGTCCGTTCTCGCCTAACTCTTCATCGCTTCGATACTAACAACGAGATCTTCGATTCTCGTTTAGACCGATTCGACTAAAAACCGCTCGATCTCAAATCGAGTAATTCGGGCTGCACACCGCTAAGCCGAAACTTCGATAAATCATAACTTCCTCATACGAAGTCAGATTTGGGCGTTCTTTATATATTCGGAAACCTCGTTTCAACTACTACAACATTAACCAAAGATATCAAGTTTATTTTACAATTAAATTTTGACGCTTATTTTTATTCTTAATTAATTAAACCACATAATTAAGCAATTAAGCACAAAACATATAATACTCAAATAATACAATCTTATTATTTCAAAACGGGTTGCAAAGGTTAACCTAGACTATTACATCGCTAAAAATGGCAAGCCCAGAAACACAGGCGTTACAAATCAACCAGAGCCCGAATGGTGATTTTCCCAAAATACCCTTACTTTTTTATATTGTGAGATGAGATACTTATGAGATATTAGAGCTGCATGTTAGATGATAGGCTAGGTATTTCAGGAATTTAGAACTAGAGTTGTCTGATTCATGATGCCTTAGCCTAGGGGATGTTATTGATTGATAATATATGTTATTTGCTCTGTGTGTGTGCTAAGTAGGGGGTACATAGCAGGAATCTTTTAGAGCGAGTTTTGAGTCGAGGAGTAATCTAGGAGTGATACCTGGATGTGCATTTGAGGAATCTACCGAGAGAATAGTTTGATATCCATGAGGGATAGAGTACTTGTGAATTACGATCCTAGGAAGAGGACTTGGAGCGACTATGGGTTGGTGTGGAAGGTAGTATTGGGCCCGTACTACTGAAAGCACCGGATCTATATACAACCTAAGTAAGAACCTTAGGATGCTAAGGAGCATGTAGGGGTGGGTAATCGAGTGTGCGCTTTAGCCAGTCCCTGATGATTTTGTGTTTGTGTTTCAGAGAGACTATGGTGGTTACCCGCAACAACCCCGGGGGTAGTGATACTGGTGACGAGGAGATCCGTAGGATCATTGCTGAGGAGGTGGCCGCAGCTATTAGGGAGGTCATTCCAGAGATGTTCGAGTCTATTAAGAGCACGCTGATTGAGACTTTTGATGAGCGATATCCTGCCGTCACCGAGGCTGCTGTTACCGCAGCTACCGCAACCCTGGCAACTGCAAGGCCACAAAGGGGTGACTCGTTGTTGTTTCATGAGTTCAGCAACACAAAGCCACCAAAGTTTGATGGGACCCAGGATCCAATTGCTTCTATGAGATGGATCTCTGAAATCGAGGGATGTTTCTATACGTTTTCATGCCCGGAGCACTTTGGTTTGCACTGAACCAGCTTCACTTGGGAGCGAAGGACTGGTGGAAGTTTGTGACGACTGATTTTTCTCCTGCAGACCATGTTGCAATGACTTGGGAGAGGTTTACCAAGTTTTTCATTGATGAGTATGTTCCCCATGTAGAGAGGGAACGATTGCCCCATGAGTTTCTGTCTCTCAAGAAGAAGACAAAAACAGTGACAGAGATTATGAGGATGTTTCATGAGAGGGCGTTGTTCTGCCCTGAGCACATGTCTATGGAGTAGGCACGTGTGAGCCGGTACTTGAGCATTTTGAGGGGAGATATTCGGGAGTTAGTGGCAAACTCATCATATCAGACATTCGCTGAGTTACAGACCAATGCCAAGAGGAGAGAGATTGAGCTAGAGATTCAGACTAGAGAGGAGGGAGAGCCTTATGGGAGAGACAGGAAACCAGTGCAGTCGTAGCCAGTGACGAAGTGGGCTAAGCCCGCTGATACGAGAGCAGGAGGCCAGAAGGGCTACACTTATGGCAAGTGCGACAAGAGTCATGAGGGATCTTGTCGAGCAGGGATTTGCTAAAAATGTGGCAAGGAGGGGTATATGGCAAAGGACTGCCCCAAGGGATTTTCGGTTTGCTTTCATTGCAACCAAACTGGCCACCGGAAGGCCGAGTGTCCCCAACTCACTCAGGGACCAACTCAGGCCTCTGCTCCTGCTGCATTGCGTGTTACTGATGGCCTACTGGGGAAAACCAAGGCTCTGAGAGCTCGTGGGAGGGCTTTCCAGCTGACTGCGGAAGAGGTTCGCGCAGCACCTAACGTTGTTGTTGGTACGTATCTCCTTATCCATGCTATTTTGAGATTTGTTTATGCTTATATTGTTTTCATATAGATACTTTTCTTGTGAATTGTGTGCATGCCCTTGGTGTTATGTAACTCGGGTGCAAGTCGATCTTTCGTGTCTTTATACTTTAGTCATCACATTAGTGTTAAACGTGAGGCGTTGAGTCGACCGTTGAGGCATTCTATAGCCGATGAGCATGCAGTTTTTGCCACTGATGTATTCCGGGGATATGTTCTAGAGATTTTTGGTGTTGAGTTCCCGATAGATCTGGTGCTGATAGCGATGGGTGATGTATGTATCATAGGGGCATGGATTGGTTGATCCAGTTTGGAGCCGTGATAGACTGTGAGCGTCAGATGGTGACCATACGAGACCCTAGTGGGAGAGTACTTACTATTTATAACGAGGGAACTAGATCGAGATCAGCTTTCTACTCTGCCGATAGGGCAAGGCAGAGTCTACAACAGGGATGCATGGGCTTTTTAGCGTATGTGTCGGATATGTGAGTTTCCACTGAGAGGCCGAGTTCTGTTTCCGATGTTCCAGTAGTATGTGAGTTCCCGGATGTTATCCTTGAGGAATTGCCGAGTGTGCCTCCTGAGAGACAGGTGGAGTTCCGGATTGATTTGATTATGGGGCAGCGCCTATTGCCAAGGCACTGTATCGCCTTGCGCTGCCCGAGATGGAGGAGTTATCCTCGCAGCTCTAAGAGCTTTTGGGGAAGGGTTTCATTAGATCGAGTAGCTCACCGTGGGGAGAGCCGATCCTTTTTGTTAAGAAAAAGGATGGTTCACACCGGATGTGCATCGACTACCGGGAGTTAAATAAGCTGACGATCAAGAACCGTTATCCACTACCAAGGATCGATAATTTGTGTGATTAGCTACGGGGGCATCTTGGTTTTCCAGGATATATTTTAGATTTGGGTATCATCAAATGAGAGTTTGCAAGGAGGATATCCAGAAGACGGTCTTTCGAACTCGTTATGGGCAGTACGAGTTTGTGGTGATGTCTTTTGGGCTCATTAATGCACCAATAGTGTTCATGGACCTTATAAAGCGAGTGTGCAGGCCCATGTTAGATCGGTCGGTGATCATGTTCATTGATGACATTTTGGTGTACTCGAGGTCGAGGGAACAACACGAGGAGCATCTTCGGGAGGTTCTTGGAGTATTGAGGTTGGAGAGGCTTTATGCCAAATTCTCCAAGTGTGATTTATGGTTACGAGAAGTCCAGTTTTTGGGACACCTCGTTAACCAGAATGAGATTTTGGTCAACCCGGCCAAGATTGAGGCAGTTATGCGATGGGAGGTGCCGAGATCCCCATCTGAGATCAAGAGTTTTTTGGGCCTGACAGGCTACTATTAGAAGTTTATCAGAGATTTCTCCAAGATTGTTGTTCCACTCACCAAATTGACCAGGAAGGGTGTTGTCTTTACTTGGGGGCCTGAGCAACATGCATCATTCGAGACTCTTCACCAGAGATTGTGCGAAGCTCCAGTGTTAGCTCTTCCAGAGGGAGTAGAGGACTTTATAGTCTACTATGATGCATTCATATCGCGGATGGGTGTCGTTTTGATGCAGAGGGGGCACGTGATAACATATGCGTCGAGGTAGCTAAAGCCTCACGATACGAGGTATCCCACCCATGATTTGGAGTTGGGGGCGGTGGTATTCGCCCTCAAGATTTGATGCCACTATCTTTATGGTGTCCGATGTACCATATACACGGACCATAAGAGCCTGAAATACCTTATAGATCAGCCCAACCTGAATATATGAGACAGAGGACGCGACTAGATGTAGTGAAAGACTATGACTGTGAGATTTTGTATCACCCTGACAAGGCTAATGTGGTCGCCGATGCCCTGGATTGTAGGCCAGCAAGTGTTCCGATCTGAGATGTGTGTATGAGGATGACGATGATGACTCCAGTCTTAGATACCATCAGAGAGGCCCAAGAGGTGGCCATGAGACCAGATAATCGTAAGAGAGAGCAGGTGATTGGGCAGATTTTTGAGTTTGAGACTTATAGTCGGGGGCTTATGACCTTCCGTAGGCGGATATTGGTGCCATATTCGGATGGAGCTCAACGGATTTTGATGGAGGAGGCCCATAGGTTGAGATTCTCGATCCATCCTGGGGCCACCAAGATGTATTTAGATTTGAAAAAATATTATTGGTGGCCCTGTATGAAGAGAGATGTGACATGGGTATTCGAGAGATGCTTGACCTGTCGTTAGGTCAAAGCAGAGCACCAACGTCCCCATGGCCAGCTGCAGCCTTTGGAGATTCCGCTGTGGAAGTAGGAGCAGATCTCCATGGATTTTATTACCAAGTTACCGAGGACTACGAGGGGGTGTCGATGTGATATGGGTGATTGTAGATTGGTTGACGAAGAGTGCTCACTTCTTGGCTATAAGTGAGATCTCTTTTGCGGAGAAATTGGTCGAGGTCTACATTCGTCAGGTGGTGGCACGACAAGAGGTGCCAACATTGATACTGTCAGATTGTGATGTGCATTTTACTTTCAGATTCTAGAAGAAATTTCATGAGGAGTTGGGTACCCGACTGCATTTCAGCACCGCCTACCACCCACAGACAGATGGGCAGAGCGAGTGGATGATTCAAACGCTCGAGGACATGCTACGCACATGTGTTATGGACTTCAGTAGGAGTTAGGACACCTACTTGACCTTGGCTAAGTTTTCATACAACAACAACCATCAATCCAGTATCAGTATGCCTCCCTTTGAGCTTTTATACGGGAGGAGGTGTCGGACTCCCATCTGTTGGGGAGAGGTAGGGCAGAGAGTGACGGGGAGCACTGAGATAGTGCTCAAGACGACATAGCAAATCCTACAGGTCAAACAGATGTTGCTTACGGCCCAAAGTCTTCAGAAGAGTTACACAGACCGGAGACGTTCCAAGCTAGAGTTTCAAGTCGGTGATTTTGTCCTCCTGAAAGTATCCCCATGGAAATGGGTGATCCGATTCAGGAAGCGGGGCAAGCTGGACCCTAGATACATTAGTCCTTTCAGAGTGATTGCTCGAGTAGGCAAGGTAGCTTATCGGTTAAAGCCACCTGTAGAATTAAGCCAGATTCATAACACCTTCCACGTATCCCAACTGAGGAAGTGTGTAGCCGACGAGATGGCAATGGTCCCGTTAGAGGACATTCAGATTGATGATAGCTTGAACTACATTGAGAAGCTAGTGGTGATTTTGGATAAAAACTTGAAGGTCTTGAGGAATAAGGAGGCACCCTTGCTGAAGGTTCAGTGGCAAAATCGGAAAGGATCCGAGTGGACTTGGGAGCCGAAGTCCGAGATGCATGAGCAGTACCCAGAGTTGTTTCCGGAGAATGACTTCGAGGGAGAAATCTAATTCTAGTGGGGGAGAACAGTAACATCTCGACTCCAAGTATAAATTTAAATTGTTTTGATTCATTTCAACAGGGCAACTCGACGAGTTGGAGGCTAAAACTCGTCGAGTAGAAATTTCGATAGTCGTGTGGATTTTAGAGGCAACTCGACGAGTTGGAAGACCCAACTCGAAGAGTAGGAGTTGAGTGTGAATACCCTAATTTTCAGGGTTTGCGCCCTATTTAAAGGACCTTAAGCCCTCTATTCCACCTCCCTCATCACCTTATCACTCTAAGACAAACCCTAATCGAGCTATTATCATCTTTAAGAGAGAGAGAGAGAGAGAGAGAGAGAGAGAGAGAGAGATAGGCTAAGAGTGTGCGTTTTGATTCATTCTTTGAAGGAGCTTGAGGATCAAAAGGTTTGGAATAATGAGTCCTTGGATCCGGCATTCACTCAGTGTTAACGGCCATTTGGAGGTAAAAAGCCATTACCTTGACCACTTGTTTGTTAGATCTCTCCATTAGAGAGTTTATGGCCATTTCTACCTTCTTTATGAGTCATTTAGTTTTTTGAGCATGCTATGAAGATGAGACTTCAGATCTGGATGTTATTTGGCCCCTTAGGCCTAAAGATTCAAGCTTTATCAAGCTTTGGCCAACTTCCATGCCTTGAACCCTTTGTTGAGCTTTGTTTTGGCAAACTTAGCCCCTAAATGCCATGCATGGACGTAAAGCTTGTTGCTTTACGTGGTATTTCGACCATAAGAGACTAGATCTAGAGTTTGGGGCCTTAGTCTTGCCTAAAAGCGTATGAATGGGTGATTAGTCTGACGGAACTCGACGAGTTGGTGAGCCAACTCAATGAGTTGGTTAGGGTTTCCCCCGATATTCTAGACGCGTTACAAACTTGGCGAGTTGGTGAGACAACTCAGCGAGTTGAGTTGGATTTTCCCGATTTTTCAGAGAAACGAAGGAACTCGACGAGTCACATTGATACACTCGATGAGTTGCATCAACATAGACTGTTGACTTGAGGGTTGACTTTTAGGGTTTGCTCAAGTTATGGACTTAGGAGACCATGGAGAGGTAAAATGGTCTTTCACCCATTTCCGAGAGTTAGTGAAGGAGTTAGCTTAACATATTTGAAGTTGCTATTATGAATGGTTAATTCAAGATGATTATGATACGTGTAGGCAGAGTCTAGACCAACCCTTGAGTATGAGACCTACTTACTTTACTTACGAGGTGAGTCTTATCACTATACATACCTGAGTGGTCATTACAAAGCGACTGGAGGGTCTTATGTGCTTATACTGAGTTATGTGATATCATGCATTTTGTGTTTGTGATATATGATGTATATTATTCTGTGCCTTATTGAGTTAGGACGGAAGGGTTCAAACCGAGTTGTGAGACCGGAGGGTCCTCACTGAGATATCGAACTGGAGGGTCCAACCCGATTTGTGAGATCGGAGGGTCTTCACTGAGACACATAACCGGAGGGTACTTATCGAGATATATCCATGAGAGGCTAATTATTTGTATGTGGTATTTTGGGGAACTCACTAAGCTTTGCGCTTATAATGTTGTGTGAAATGTGTTTCAGGTACATCTCACGATCGTGGGAAGGCGCCGACCTGATTGTACACACCAGTTAGAGACTATGTTTTGAGGATTATGGGATTTTATCAAACAATTGATTGTTTTGTGTTTTAAAAAACTTATAAACTTGGGTTTGAGAAATCTTAAACTATGTTTTTTGGGTTTTGAAAATGAAAATTTTATTTGAAAATTTAGAGTGTTAAACCTTGATTATTTTAATCAAAGAACCCTACCCTCATTAAAATATTCACAACACCATGTCTTATTATTTTTATGGAAAGGGCTTACCTTGCCCCTTCCTTATGCAAGAGCACTCATCACCCTACTCCCCCTCTCTTCCTCTATAAATTACGGCCGAATGGCGCTTCTCCAACCCCCTCTCCATTTTCAAACTTTCACAAATTCTCTCTAAGTGCTTCCAAGAGTCCCAAGTTGTTTCCAAGTCTTTTGTTAATTATTTACTCTTGATTTTCGAGATTTACCACCTTTCATCATCATCTTTTGGTTATTTTACTCATAATATTGAATCGAAAGCCCTAGGCAAGATCTTGAAGTTCAAGGAGGTGTTGTCTCCTAAAGCTTGATTTCTACCTCATCGTTCTCATCATTTCTTTCCATCTTCTGGGGAAAGCACAAAAGGTGAGTTCATACCCCCATTTCTACTAGTTTTCACTCATCTTACACTTTCGGGGGGAGGTTATAATTCATGCAAACAAAACACATTTTGAACAATAACTTTGCACAAAGGTCCTAGATTTAATATATGATGGATAAAACTTTTAACCTTTGGGCAATACTCTTACATGCATGTTTATGTTCTATTTGCGAAATATATACATACGTTCATGTTTTCAAAGAAAAGACACAACTCACATTCTTTCATATGCACAAGCTTCTAATATTGGATCTATTGTATGGTGGATAATATCTTTATCCATTGGATAATATTATTACACATTGGATAAACAAAAACTAACATTTTTACCAAAAGTCTAGTTTTGAATGATTAAAACTTTGTGTTTACAATTGGATAAAACCATTACCCCTTGATAATACCATTTCCATTGGGTAATACTATTACACACTAGGTAACCAACATACATGTAGAACAACACTTTGAACATGGGAAAGCTTCAATTTCATTTACAACCTATAATAACATACTTTCGACGGGTTATGTGAGACATTTCTTCAACCATTACGCTAAGTCCTGAACTTTATAATCGTTAAATCTTAAGTGAGTGGGAGAATTGTGTTTAGATCTATATGGGATTGACAGCCCCCACCTATGGTTTCTAGCTACAACCATGATTGACGGGTCAAGGGTAACAATTGTCTTAACATTTTCACGACGTCCGAAGAAGCATCGCGGCGGGAAGCATTACAGTCAATTGTTTGATTATAAGGGCTCACTATAACATCAAATAGTGAAATTCTAGTGCTAAACACATTTATAAGTATGGTTATGTACTTATACACTATATTTATAAGTATGGTTATTTACTTATACACTACATATATAAGTATGGTTCTACTTATACACTACATTTATATGTATGGTTATTTACTTATATAATGCATTTATAAGTATGGTTATTTACTTATACATTCGAATTTTGGATAATAAAAATCAATTGACAAGTCACACTTTTTATAAGTTTAGAAGTTATTTGAACTTTTATTTTATAAATGCTATTGGATACATACTACACACATACATTCTTCTTTTATGATGAAGGCGTACAAATACAAAACTTTTTACAAGACGAAGATATGATTTTCATCTACGGAAATATATCGTATTTTTTAACAACTAAACTCTTATGAACTCACCAACTTTATGTTGACTTTTAAAACGGCATGTAATATCAGGAAACAATTAAGCTCGGATCAGTGGATCTACTTTTGAAGACAAGACACCGAATATCATTAAGGAAACTACTTTATTTGATAACATACAAACCTTGTAATGTATTTTGATACTATGTAACATTTGCGTCATGTAATTGATATAATCATATGATATGATGATTGTTTATGTACTTGTGTTTCAATGTATACAATTATTGTGATATTGTGTTCTCGTTCAACCCCCGAACGTTTCCGCTATCCAGTTTGGGGGTGTGGCACATTTTCCGCCATCTTGTCGCCGAGCTTCCTTCAAACAAGTGAGGGTACTTGTCCTTCATTTGGTCCTCTCGTTCACATGTAGGACTTTGTTCCTCACTTAGAGTTCCATCGTACCTTAACAATGGGAATCCGACTCTGCTTGATTCGTTTGACCTCTATGTCCATGATTTTGACTGGCTCTTTGATAAATTTCATTTCAGGGTTTAACTGAATTTTATCAAGTGGAATGACAAGCATATCGTCAGAAAGGCACTTTTTAATATTAGACACATGGAAGACGTTATGCACGTTATTAAGCTCTTAGGGTAACCTAAGTTGATAGGCAACTGGACTTATCATGTCAAGGATTTCAAATGGTCCTATGTATATCAGATTAAGTATACCCCACTTTTCGGACCTTATAACTCCTTTCCAAGGAGATACTTTGAGCATCACCCTATCTTCGACTTTGAACTCTAGGGGTTTATGCCTTACATCGGTATAGCTCTTCTGGCGGTCACGTGCTGCCT
This sequence comes from Lactuca sativa, assembly GCF_002870075.4. Lineage (NCBI taxonomy): Eukaryota > Viridiplantae > Streptophyta > Magnoliopsida > Asterales > Asteraceae > Lactuca > Lactuca sativa. The sequence goes on from NC_056624.2 coordinate 206,546,693, forward strand.
TCACGCGCTCTCATATCTGCATTATCTTTTCAGTAGTCTCGTGGATAATATTATAACATCCCCAATTTCACGGTGAGAAAAAGACCGATTTTTTATGCTTATTTTGAAAATTAGAGTATCCTTTTTGAAAAATAGTATTGCGTCCCAGAAAACATGTTAAAGATGTTATCAAAGCATTTCCGAAGGAATGTATTTTTATTTATATTAAAAAATTGGGATGTGATCGTTAATACAATAACATAAGCATAACGAAATATTACAAGCCTTACAATAATTAAATTAGTGGTCTAATACTCCTTGAATCTCTCAGCAAAATGTATCTTTCATATAGCCACCTATGATACAATAAACTGAGTGGGTCAGGTTAGGAAACCTGGTGAGTACATAGGGTTTTCAACCCACAATAATATATTATTATGTTTAATCATCAAAGAATTAACCCAATTTCCCATCCTCATTATCTTCTTATTTCTTAAGGATCTACCCTAAGAATTATATATTTTTCATTTATTTATTCTTGCACGAAGTTCATCGCTGCCAGGGTTTATTTAACATGCACTAAGTCCATAGTTACCGATGTTATCTATTAGGCACAACTTCCAATGTGTCACAACCAACAACTTAAGGTTAAGATTTATACTTCTTGTATGAAACCATTCTTTCTACGTAACCTTATTTCATCAAGATAGTGAAATTCAAACTACAATGCCATTTAAGTTCATACGTACATACATTGTAAACCAAGTTGAAATAGCCTCATGCAAGTCCAAAACTCAATCCAATAGTTAAGTCCAATCAATTTTGGTCCTTAGCCCAAGAATTCTTGGCCCAAAACCCTTATTGGACCAAAACTCTTTATTTGGGCCTTATTAGGCCGAAAATCTTTTATTGAGCATTAGTGAGCTGAAAACCACTATTGGGCCTTATTAGGCCGAAAACCTCTATTGGACCCTTCTATTGAGCCGAAAACTCCTATTGGGCCAAGTCAAAACCAAACACCACTCATTTTGGGCCAAGAACCCTATGGTTTGGTTAAGTAAAAAAAAGGATGGATGATAAGGGTGCCACCTCATTCTTATCTATCATGCAACTAAGCTATTGACCCCCATAAAAACATGCACATCCCATCTTCTATCACAAAGTCAAACAAACTTTCTCTCCCCCTCCCTCTCTTATGCGGCCGAACACACACACACACACACACACTTCACAAATCTTATTTTTCCTCACTTAGCTCTCAAGAACATCCTCCTTATTCTCTAAAAAAAATTTCGAGCATCATCATCATCAAAGATTGATCCTAGGCTTCTTGGTAAGTCCATGTTAAACTCAAAGTGTTTTATTACATGTTTATACTAAGAACATTCCATTTACACACTCATTTTGTTGTGTGTTAAACCTTTAGAACACCATTTTAGAGTGACCTCTCCAAGGCAAGCTAGGCATAAAATTTCCTTCTACTTCTTCTACCACTCAAAATCTCCAAGGTGAGCTTCATAACCCACTATTTTTCATGTTTTTTCATACTCTTTTTTTTTTTTTTTTTGGGGGGGGGGGGGGGGGAATACAACTCAAACCTAGTTTAACCATTGGATAATTGCATGGACCAATGTGTAATGTGTTTAACCTTTAGGTATTTGCATGAACATGAAGTTTATCTTATGCATCTTCATAAAAATCATGAGAAATGTGTTTGCTAACATGTGTGTTGTATGAAACCTTGTGGATATGGGTTGTACATTAAAAAATGACACGAATATGGGTTTATACTCAAACATGTTAACTTTTGGGACATATATCTTTTCACACTATTACTTACACAAATATTTTGATGTAACAAGTTTCAAGATTTTATGTGTATCTTGTAAAAATCATGCTAGAGTCATAACAAAATAGTATATTTTGTGTTACAAAACTCCTAAACTAAATTTTGGTGTGTTAAACAAAATACAAACTTGATTATTTTACTAAAAACTATTTTTATTAGTAAAATAGTCGTAATATGTTGTCATCATTTTAATGGTTTAAAAACTTAAAGGATTATGCTATTTACACAACATATATTACAAGTAGATATGTCTATTAACGATTATTTATAAAAAGTGTTAGAAATAATTTAACTGCATCGGTATACAAAACAGAATTATTACGACAGAAAAACTTGCGTGTCATAATTTGTCCATCAAAAAGCTATTAAAAGAACAAGTTATAAGTTGTATGTCATAAAGCTGTAAAACGTGTGTCATAAAACTGCGGTCATGAGTTTACACTAGTAATGATGTTTTCATTATTCAATAATGGGAGTCAAAGTTTGCGTAAATCTGTTAAGGCACCTGTGAGACTTTCGTTCGCCGTACCTACCTAGCGTACACCGTAAGTCCTGTAGTTGCAACCAGAGTCTCCTGGAGGGAGAGCGAGGTAATTATGTATAGATCTATACGAGGTTGACACCCCCACACCTGAGCTGTTCGCTATAGTTAGACGGGGCCAGTCTAGAGTGAAAAATATCTTACCGAAACTGACGCCTGAAGAACGTCATGACAGGCATATCAGTCACATTAAGCATGGTTGTAACGACTCACATAGGGATTAACAATGTTATTTTGGATTTACAAAATTATACACTTCACTGATTTTATAAAATATAAAACTACACATTATTTTGTACATTACTATCATCATTCGGGTCTTAGGGTTTTAAGACTACAATTTTTCATAAAACAGAAAATATGAGATTTTATGGGAACGCACACTCTTTTAAATTACGAACAAAAGAAAACAAAGAATACACATGCAATTATTCACAATTTTGGTACGAGGCTTACAAACCATTTTTCACATAAAATATCGGATTTTCTGGAGTTTTACAAATTATTACAAATCAAAGATGTTACAAAGATTTTATACAAATATGCTTATGAACTAACCAACTTTTTAGTAGACGCTTTTCAAAACGAATTGTATTCTCAGGGACTCAGTGAGCAGGTATTTGGGCTATGGATTTTGGATATTTACTACTTTTTGGAACATCGTATTTTATGTCACTTTTGTGTAAATTTGTGAACAAATACAATCTGTAAACAATGTATGTTGGTATCTTTTAATGTATGATGTTGGTTGCTATGTTTTCAATTATATTCAATTGTGATGATACAATACAATGAAGTCATCCGCCCCCGGATGTTTCCGTCGTCCTTGTTTGGGGGTGTGACACAATGTTCATTTGTAAGGCACTAAGTCCATAGCTGCAAGGGTTTTTATAGTACATCTAGTGAACACGTCGTTCATAAACACCTACAGGTTGTGATCCTGCTAACGTTCCATTAGGCTGTATAGAATAGTTTGTGGTCGTCATCTATACTCTGCTAGGTGACCGGATCATCGTTAAAGTCAAGGTTTCTCATCATCTTTCACGTATCATCATCTATATCATCTTTCATCTCTCATCAATCATATACCCATCTTTACCCAATATATTGATAGGTATAAAAATACATATACAGTTTAAATCACGTAAAACATGTATAAATCGTTCATCTAACATAGATATCAGGAACACGGATAATAAGCACATATATCATGTATTAATATTAAATACATTATATCCATGTGTAATATGAAATTAACTATGCACTCACTTGTTAAAGTGATGACTTGAAATTCGGGCAACGCTTCACTTCTAACAATTGTCTTTTCCTTTAACGAAACCTAGTATTATTATCACTAAGTTTTAGTCTAATATTTATTGCGACTAATTATTAGTCTAGATTCATCATTAACTCAAAATCTACTTTCATGATCTATCAAGTAAGGAACAACCAGGTAGGATCATATTGGAGGTAGGGTCCGTTTGGTATACGAAGTATACTCTTTGGAAATCTCACTTTAAACACCTCACTAAATCACAGCCTAGACATCATCCCCGTAAGCATATCAATCAGTATAATGACTTGGAATCACTTATAAATCTTGTTTATAGGTTCATAATAACGATAATGAACTTAAACATAAGTTATACTTAAATTATGGTAAGCATAACTCACTTACAAGGGGATTTAGCGAGAAACCGGGTTTTGCACGTGCAGAACTTTTGAGCCGAAATCTCTTCTTCTCGGGGACTTTTGGGACTTTGGGACTCGCTTCTAATACATAGGAGGTGACAGGGAAAGAAATATAGGGTTTGGGGTGTTTGGGAGAGAATTGGATGAGAAGATGTGGGGAAATGAGGGAAAAACATTATAACATCCCCAAAATCATGACCAAAAATTTCATATTTAATTATTAATAAAACCATAATTGTCAAACCATTCTATCAAAACATGAGTCAAAGTATTTCAAAACATTATTATCAGAGTTTCCAAATCAAAACATCAGAGTAAACATCCCAGGCCAAACATCATGGTGTGTACAATCCATTCATCCCGAGCTCTTCTCTTTGCAATTGGAAGTACCTGAAACCAAAACTGAAAACTGTAAGCACGAAGCTTAGTGAGTCTCCTCAAACTACCACATACCATACACATAATCACATAAACTGGGCCCCGTCCGGCATCGGATAGAGTCCGACATCAGGCCTCGCCTGACATCGAGCCCCACTCGGTATACAAATTTGTTCTACCAAGCCTCGCCTCTCTCTGGGCCCCACCCGCTATCCACATACAACAAAAACATATAATCATGCTAGTACATAAAGAATCATACACAATAATAGGTATTCTAGTCCTAAGTCCTCGACTATCACGGGCCCCGCCCCTACTCTGAAAATGATGAGATATGGAACCCCATTCACTCTCAGCTAGTGATAAGATACGGGACCCTGCTCACACTCACCTCCCTATGCACATAAAAGTATCACAAAGACAACAAGTATAACTAAACATGCATTCCTTCATCGGGTATCACCCGACATCAAACCGTAGTTCGAAAACCTGGATATAAACATTCCTCGGGCCCCGCTCGACATCAGACCGAAATCTGGAAACATACAAACATTCCTCGGGATTTCCCCAACATCGTACCGAAGTCCGGAAACATATAAACATTCATTGGGATTTCCCCGACATCGGACCGAAGTCCAGAAACATAAAAATTATACATAAACAGGCTGACATTGGTGCCTTCGACCCGTTCCTACAATAGAAAACTCACCTCACAAGCTGAATGCAGAATCCCATTGATAAACCTATGGCTGCTAGTCGACAGATCCCCGAACTGCTAATCTCTCTCGACTCCCCAAGTTACTGATCATCATACCAATTAGATAAGTCTAAGATTCTCATTACTTAACCATAAATCCTCATTGGGGGTAAAACACCATTCTACCCCTCTCATACTCTTGTCCCAAATTGAACTCTACCCTAACCTTGGCCCAAAATATTAACACTTCTACAAGGCCCAATATATGGCCCAATTTCCAATTGGACCAATCCCTTCACATGAGCCTCAACCTAAAGCCGAAAACCATAATATGAAAGGACCAATAATAGGTAGACTTCCTAAGCCCAACAGTGGCCTACTAACCCTTCTAATGGGCCTTACCTTAAAGCCAACTAATTCTTGGCCCAAAATATATGACTTCTGGTGGCCCAATAAGGCCCAAAGAAACAAAGTCCAACGTATGGCCCAAACCGATGCCCAAAACACACAAAGCCCACATCTGTTGAGTACGCGGGGGCGTACTTCTTTGTACGCTAAGTGTACACGTGTATGTCTTATACGTTGCACGTACATTGCATGTACGCTCAGCGTACTACTCTGTTAAGCCACTTTTCCCATTAAGCACTTAATACTCTTATTCTAAAGGCTATAATCACATATCCAAGTCCTCTTCAATGTCTTAATCCATAAAGTCGATTACTTGGTGGCTTGCAACCCACCAAATGGGCCCGAACTTGAAATATGACAACAAACTTCCATGGAAATGGCTAGAACTCATGAATGACCACAAAAGGACCTTAAAGATTGAAACTTTACTGTTATTGGGACTCATTTAGCACTAAGAGTGTCAACCCTAATCCTAGAAACAAAGTTGAACCATAAAAATCCATTCTTGGGACGTAAAGAGGTCCAAAACTCCATTAACATAGACCTAAGCGTTTATGAGGTAAGTTGAAAGCTTTATACCTCCAATGAGTACCAAATGGTGATGTAATCTCGGATCCTTGAGCTCAAGATACACAAGTTCTTCTTCTCCAACTTCTCCTTTCTTATTTCAAGCTTCTAAACACCACCAAGAACTTCTCAAAGCCAAAAACACACGATAATGGAGGATGAGAGGCTATCTAGGGTTTCTGAGGTTGAGAGGTTGATAAAGAGGCTAGAGTTTGTGTCATTATGTTCCTTATATAGTGCTTAACCCTAAAAATTAGGGTTTAGGGACTATGAACGTACTTCTCGTATGTTGGGCGTACGCCTCCAACACCTGCGTCCATTTACTCTTCTACACTGGGCGTACCCCCGGCTTACGACGGACATACTTTTGCGTTGGGCACCTTGCATGCATGGTATCTTCTTGCCACTTTTCTCCATTATGGACCAATATTGCCAATAACTTCAAAGTGTCATATCTTCCTCATCCGAGGTCCGTTCCTGATGAACCTTATATCCATGAAAAGGTGGAGAGAAGCCCTACGCTCCTAATAACACACCCAAGCATTAAAGTGTAACACCCGATTCCTGGTATGTATTTAAATTCAAGTAAGTTCATGTTTTGATCTGTGACTCGACGAGTAGACTCGATTGTTGACCGAGAGTTTAATGATCTACTCGACGAGTCGGGAGACCGACTCGACAAGTAGAAGTTGTCCGGATGAAACCCTAATATTTAGAGTTTTCACCTTATTTAAACAACTTATAATGCCCCAACCCAGCCTCCATTGTTCCTCCTAACCTAGAGAAAGCCCTAACTCAAACCCTAAGCCTCTTTTGAGTGTTCTTGAGCTTTTTGGTGACTTTTGTGTGCATTTGAAGTTGGAAGAGAAGAAGGAAGCTTAGGAGTTCAAGTGGAAGCTAGTAGATCTAGAGGTTTTGCTTCATTCTCAGTTCATTTAAGGTAAAAAGCTTGAACCTTGACCATCTATCTCTTAGATCTTTTTTTGGGTCTATTTTCTACCATTTTTATGAGTTTGTGAAGTTATAATCGGATTTTGTGAGTGTGTTTGGAGTTACACTTCAGATCTAGAACCATTGAGGGTTCCCATGGCATAAAGGTGCCAACTTTATGGTAATGGGAGACCCATGCTTCTTATATACCTCTTTTTATGGCTTTTTGAGCCAAAAACCCCATGCATGGACGCAAGATTGGAACTTTACGTATAAAATGGACCTTAGGAGGTCATATCTATGGTTTTGATGCATTAAGACCCATTATAATCGACTTAATAGTTTTTGAGAAAGAGGGACTTGGCGAGTCGGGTCACATTTTCCCCCGAATGTCTTCTGGTAATGGTCTTTGGTTGAGTGGAAGGAACACTTAACCTGTTAGGGGTTTGTTATGGACTTGAAGATTGAAGGACTCAACGAGTTCAAGGAGGAACTCGACGAGTTCAAAGCAATGTCTCAACCACATGAAGACAGACTCTATGAGTTCAAGGATGCACTCGGCGAGTCATAGACTAAACACCTTCATACGGATGAAGATGGGCTCGACGAGTTCAAGGAAGAACTCGACGAGTCAGTTGAAGAAGGTCCCGATGTTTTGTGGAAGGAGAAATCGTCGAGCTCTTTCTAGACTCGACGAGTAGGGATGAGGTTGAAGCATTTCGTGGAAGTGGGGTCTCGACGAGTTGGTGGACTAGCTTGGCGAGTCGAGTCAACCAGATGTTGACTTTGACCAAGGTTTTGACGTTGACTTTGACTTGGACTTTTTTGGAAAGGGAACTTCCCTAACGAGGGTTTCCGGGCCAGCTTACGCGCACCGACTAATCCCCCGCTGCAAACATGAGACTTTGTCTCATGCCCTGGAGTCACTGCAGGCGAACCTCCATGGCCACAAGGGCTGAGTAGTGCCAGGATTTGAACATGGGTCAATAGGTTATCCACCATATCTTCCACATGTCTTACCAAGTCACCACAACCCAAGTGGTTGACTTTGACTTGGACTTGAGTGACCCTTGTAAGGGTTATGAGTATAAATTGATAACTTAGAAAAGTTATCATGTAGGGATTGAGGAGTCGAGGAGAGTTGGTTCCATAGCGAAAACGGTGCAGACACTACATGACATCGAGGTGAGTTACCTTCTAGTAGAAGTGGGTCTAAGGCACCAAGGCAGACCCACTAGTAGTTGATTATAGTTGAGATGATTGTATTTGTGATAATTGTCTAGTTTGCTACTACATGATGTGTTCTATATGCCAGTATGATATGCTATTAGTGTTAGTGGTAGTAGGAGGGGAATAGTCCCATGATTCGGTCGTTAGGACCGAAGGGTAGGTCGGACACCCTAGATATGTCTGACATCATGATTATGATATGTTATTATGTGGTAGTGGTAGGGGTGAAATAGTCCCCGTGACCGGGTAAGATAGACCGGAGGGTAAGCAGGAACCCCAGAACGGCCAGACACAGGTAGGTCAGCACCCCAGAATGGCTTGACATGGGTAGGTTTGCACCCTAGAATGGCTTGACATGGGGAGGTCGGGCACCCCAGAATTGCCCGACAGTATGTATGATTGTATAGTATGTGGTATGTTAGGGGAACTCACTAAGCTTTGTGCTTACAATTTTCAGTTTTGGTTACAGGTACCTCTTCATCTAAGGGGAAGGAGCTGGCAGGGTAGCAGCACATCGCACACACATGATTCAACATATGAGAACCCTAGGATTGTACTCCGACATTATACTATCTGACATTATGGTTTTGAAACATGTAACTACAGTTTTCTGGTTTAAAGTGATATCAATAATATTTTACTCAAATAGTTTTACAAATATTATAATTAAAAGCAAAAAAAATTGGTCTCGATTTTTGGGATGTTACATAAAGCCTCGCGAATAAAACCTAAAATTCATAAAGAGCTTGAACTGCCACTTTACCGATATACCATTTGGCTCCAAGATACAACCCAACTCCTGGATCACCTCAATTACATTATCTGTACCTAAATGGGCCTAGATCTCTCTTTTCTAAAGGCCCTAAGCCTTATGATAACCTATCTTCAGACCACAGTTCCGAATTAGGAAAGTGATTCGGAACAGGGCGTTATAACTCTCCCCCACTTAAATTAGATTTCGTCCTCGAAATCTCTCCTTACTAATACCTATACCCAACAATGATCTGAGGAACACAACCGATGATTTACGTGTAAAACAATCTTCTCAAGACAACCGTAACCAAACCGAACTTCCACCCCAAAGAAAGCGAAACTCGAGCTTCTGCAACCCACTTCTGCCTCCCTAGAGTCTGAATCCCATACTGGTCTGTCTCCCTGACAGATTTCCCATGCATAACCATCTGAAGGACAATTATACTTGACAGAAGGCTCATATAATCCTTCGAGTAAAAGATTCATCCCTGCAACGGTTAAACTCAGACGAGAGCTGCACAACAGGGTCAAATTAATTACTATGAGATTATTTAATCCAACTATAAGTAACTTTGCACCTTCGATCATCAAGCTACTCCACATACAAGAATCCTCTCATCACTACTTTTACCCAAAATTCTTGCTTCTTCTTATCCACTGTTCGAATGAGCTATGACCTCCCAGGTCCCAACTTATATGTCAGCTATCTAGAATACCGGATTCCCACCTGATTGTTGAGCCAATGAACACCCTCTTAGTCACTCCCTTTGACTTTTGAAGAAAACTTTCGGCTATCGAAACTTCCTTATCCACATTTCCACTCTTGGCTCTAAAAATGATGGCATCCCCGACCCCGTACCTTGACCCAGCGGTCTCTGTCGGGTCTCACCTGCGTAGTTAGAAGCACATGGGCCTCGCCCACGGGTCCCACCCGAACCATATTACAGAGCGGCCTTGCCCATGGATCCCTACCATATAGGGCTACACAGGCCAAGCCCCACCTCGAATCCCATCGACCTATCATTTCCTGATTCCAATCCTTTTGTGGCCTTTCACGACCCTACGATCTGACCCACCCGGGCCTAGTTTATCTAACTGAATCTGTGAATACTATGTCTTATTCCGTAGTCTAACAACACTTCCTCACACTATCCGACCACATGAAGAATGCTATGGCTACCCCACAATCGTATTATACTTTCCATGCTATCTGGCTGCTGGTGAATGCTACGACTATCCCACAGTCTTAAAACACTTCCCACACTAATTCAATCGTTGACCATGATCTTACCGATGATTACAATTCCGAACATATCCAAAATCGAGCACACACATGAGCTAACATCTTGACTGATCCTCACGTTCTGATGGGAATTCCCAATCTGATTCCCAAACACCGACTATCAAATACCAAGAAGACATGAACCCAACATTTGGGAAGTTTCCCAAACGCCCAACTCACACTCTCCTCAATCCAGTCAGCTACTTGGGCCGTCTTCCTCCCCAACGGGAATGCGAACTCATCCTAGTTTTGCATCTACTTCTATTCCAAGATACCTGAAAGATTCTCCCCCACTTTGATTCAACTAGCATCTTACATCACACAAGACTGGAAGGATTCCTAATCCTTCTTAGCATCCAATGATTAATCCACTGGCAACTAACACTTATCACTGCTAGTGTTCCAAAACTAACCAATACTAAAGCAGTACAACTCTTGAATACTAACAGAATACTTCATGAGTTCCAATCACACTTGCTACAGCTACCGCAACCTGGGAACCCTCTTTTAAGGAGACGACCTTACACTACTACTCTAAGATTCATGGTATGCAGATGACATAAAACAATATTTGAAGATATGAGCCAGACATAATCAGAGAAATAAACCAGAGATACACTTACCCAATTGATGCAAGATCACAACCATAAAATACAGATAGAACCGAAAAGAGCAACAGATACATATCGGCAACCTTATCTGAAGAAACCTCAAATCCCCCTTCCTTCTGAAGCCTGCGATGAAACCGGAGCGCCCCAACTGCTAAATGGGGGCAATTCACCCTGATATGACCAGGCTGATGACAATGATAGCATAACTCTACTTCTAATGTGCATTCTTGGCGTTTGTGACCCTTCCATCTGTACCTGCCGCACTTAGAAATGCTACTCACATCCTCCCGTGTCCCCTTATCCCTTGTGTAACCATCTCGACCCCTCAGGTCTCTGACACCAGCTACAACAATGTCCCACTGCCCATATTGTCGAGCCAGATCGGAAATTCGCTTCCTCTTCCTCAGATGACTACCTAAACCAATCTCCTGCTCCCGGGTCACCCCAACCACCTCATCAACCGCCTGAATAGATGAGGCCCGCCTCTCGATCCTAACGACCACTTTATCGGTGACATGACCAATGATGTCGGGTAACTCCTCGCGGAGGGCCCGCGAAACCTCTATGGCAATCCAAATCTGAAGTTGAATCTCCCGAAGGCACGACGAACAAATCTCCTCCGATCCCGAATGACTAAAGCTAACTAGAGGATCCTCCTCCCCGAAGGATCCTAGGGATCCACAAGTTTTGGGTTCCATATACTATAGTCTTAACTCGAAAGGCCCTAAGACAATTATCCAATACTTTCAAAATCCCTTCCTTGACTGACCCCAAGATCATAGGAGTCTGCTCCATCATACCGCGGGTAATCTCCGATGAGAGGATCTCCCACATCTGCATGCTGATCGACCTAACACCTGCACCTGTGACAAAACTCGAACATGAACCATCTCACTGAGAGTTCATCTCCAAACTGAAATACAATCAAGCCAACAATCAGAATTCACTCAAGAATCCACCTCTCATAAGCTCCTTAGGTTCTCCAAAGCTCTCACCGATTCGAGTATGGATCCTGCGCTTTCAGTAGTACAGGACCAATTCTACATTACACACCTATCCATACTTTCCTCAATGATCCTCTTGAATCCTCTAAGTCACTTCTTCAAACCATTATGCTAATACTCATTGAACCATACTACTATCCCACTGCAGCATATCCTAGGCTTTCCTAGGTTCCCGAACCCACCCAGTCCTTAGCTAATGTGAATACGTTCAACCTCACACAACTACTATCATTTCTATGGATTCTCGTTAATTCTTATTCATTTTTGTTCTCACGCATCGTTTTTCACTCATTTTCATTCTTACAGAATACGAATCAATAAACAATCTATAAACAATCTGACAGAATGTGAATAATAATAATAATAATAATAATAATAATAATAATAATAATAATAATAATAATAATAAATCTATAATAACCTTATAGACGATTCATTAGTGAGAATGCGTGACATTGAAAATAGTTATGTAAGATTGAACGTATTCACATTGTCAAACAACATATTTTCTTTTTCATTCTCACAAAATAACATTGCCCACACGTCCGCACAATAGATGTCAATCCACATTTAAACCTAGCTCATTCTCTCTTTCTTTCTCTCTCTCTCTCTCTCTCTCTCTGTGTGTGTGTGTGTGTATATATATATATATATATATATATATATATATAGAGAGAGAGAGAGAGAGGGAGACATTAAGCATAACATAAACTATACCAACTTAATTATATAGGATGATATATATATATATATATATATATATATATATATATATATATATATAGAGAGAGAGAGAGAGAGAGATTAAGTACAACACAAACGCAACAATAAAATCAAAGCCACGATACGGCTACACAGAAATAGCCACGATACGACTATACGAAAATCGAATAAGCTAAACTAACTCATATATATATATATATATATATATATATATATATATATATATATATATATATATATATATATATATATATATATATTAAATACAACTAAAGATAACAACGGAATGTAAGATACATGATATGACGACAACACATTAAGGCTAAACTAAACAACGGTTAAATGAGACACTTCACTCTTCTTAAAAAGCTAATTAGTTTTTAGCTATATCCCGACCTATAATCGTGTATCTTCACAGTAAAGTATTGCGTAGGGAATTAGTTAGAATCCGAAAATTGATTATAAGGAACTAATTGTAACATTATCCATCAACCTTAAATTGATAGGTAGTACATACATTTATATGTAATAATACTACGGATATTCGAAAAAAAGGAACGTTTTAGGAAAACAGTTATAAAATAGTATGGTATCCTGTTAACCCACCTCCAGTAGATACTTATATAGGTTGAATAGGACAAAGCCTTGTTAACCTATCCCAAGCAAACATTAAAACCTTACCCTAAACCCATAGAGGCCAAAGATACTCTCATAACTAAATTTAGTAAAAAGTATTCTCAAACTATAAAACCTATGAATTAACAAACATTATGTAGACCTTCTAAAACCATCATGTATTCCCAGGAAACTATGAGACAGAAGATTTCACTCCTAAAAGTAACGATTGATCGATGGAGCTATTGGAAGCTTAGTATCGTGTATGCCTAATTGTAGGGGCAACTTTTGTCTTAGAGATTCTAATAAAACATATTCTGATGTAATATTTTATAATGGAAGTGGAATTTATGTTACATCTTGTTTTGTCGCACAGCTCGACGATTCTGCCGATGTCCAAGGGTGTAACATATCCACTCAACATGCCACCTTTTCCCACAAGAAGTTTAGGGGGATATGAATATCCCACACACAACCAAGTTGGTTCTTCCGATTTCAAGAGCTCCAAAGCTTAGATCTGATCCTTTCCAAGGTCTTAATGGATAAAGTTTCTAACTTTATCCATTAGAAAGGGCCAAACCACCAAGATCTAGACTTTAAGTCTCAAAGGGACCTAAAAATACATATTTCTCAACTAAATCCATTAAGTCCAAGTCTCCTTCTTTCATATCCGAATCAACAAGATGTCTAAATGGATAAAATTTCCAACTTTATCCATAATAATGTCACAATTTTTCAAGATCTAAGCTTTAATACACCAAAATGGCCTAAAGGACCAAGATAACTTGCATGGTTAAAAGGAAAGGAAAAAGATCATAACTTTCCTAGTCCATGAAGCATTCTAAACTGATCAAAAGATGTTGGATTCCACTCAACTCCAAGATCACCCATAAAATGGACAAAAAGTTCCAAAAACCCAAATGACAATATCTAATGAACTAGATAACAAGATTGAAACTTTATACTTACAATAGTCTAGAAATGTAGTGTCTTTGATGGATCTAAACTTGAAACAACTTTCCTTGCAACCAAAAGAGCCTTCTTGATCTTAAAACTTCGTCAAAATACCATAAAAACATATAAAAGAGGAGAGAGAAGAGATGAGAAGCTCAAATCTTGAAGGTGGAAGCTAGGGTTTCTCTCAAGGGGTCCTAGAGGTGGTAGAGGCTGCTAAAATGCCCAAAAATGTGGAGCCTTATGATTAAATATGTTGAAAACCCTAAAATCATAGGCTTAGGCCTGACAGATTGACACACAGTGTGCTCTGATGTCTACTTTGTGGCCGTCCACGTCGTGGGCTCTGATCCCCGCTTTGTGGCAACCGTTTATCACCCAAATCCATTCCAACTTCAAACAACCATAACTTCTTCGTTTCAAGCCTGTTTTCAACGATCTTTATATCTATAGAAAGTTATTGACATGCCCCACACTTCTATTTAGTTAATTTTAAATTTAAAAAAATACCGAACTAAAATCCTTAATTCATGAAAGAAATCCAAAATATCATTTTTCCCATTTGACCTATTAACTCCAAAACACAAAACAAGGGCTTAGATCACATAAACAATATGATCAACATCCAATAGGGTCTAAACCCTCTTCCATTGAAGCCCAATGCCTTTTTGGTCGATTTACTGTCCATAATCCCAAAATAAGAAACTTCTCGAAACAGGATGTTATAGAAATGGTAAACCACACCATCTGAGTGAACGTCAATCTGCTCTAAGTACCACGTAAGAGGTCAATCATGGAACACTAACGATATTTTGGGCATGCTAAGATTTAAACCTTGGATCTCCAATATGGAATTCCACATATCAACCGTTAGGCTCCCATCATAGGGGATTATTCAACATGAATATCGTATAAAACCACAAATTCCTACATTTTGATATCGTCTTCACCTATAGTTTGATCAATGGACGCAAATGCATATACAAAAGTACCATGGAAACACACATATTGCTTTTGGGATATTTCGTTTAGCTTTTTATGTCACTCAAAGTTATTTGAGGTACATCACAAGATGTCGACACTATAACTTCTCTCATTAAATTCACCATTGCAATTCGTACCTCGTTAAAACATCTATGAACTGTCTACGTGGAGTGTTGAAATCTCTATTTAACAGTTCAAAATGTTTATTATGTCCCATAATTATAAAAAAAACATTGCCATCTTTTCTTCTAACACTTAATGTCCTACTATTTTGCAACTAACTTTTTGTTTAAAATGGGTGCAACTAACACTTAATGTCCTACTATTTTGCAACTTCACCCACTTCCAATTTCGTTCTTAGGTCTATAAATTCCAACAAGCATATTACTGTTATCAACTTTAGAACACCATTAAGTCTTTGGCTTGAAGCGAAGCTCATAGGACAACGATCGCCAGAGAATACCCAAGACACCACCATGTGCACTTCCAATCAACTTATTGTGCGTCAAGATACAAATACTCTACTGATGAGCTCTGTTCGGTTATTGATTTTAAGTGTTCTTCTTGTTCACTATTTGTCTATTTCCTGACCCTACTAGATCCAAAAGTCTGCAAACATGTAACTAAGGTAGTGTTTGTTTTTTGTCTGCAGATCTGCGTGGCCTCTTCTGCCTGCGCCGCGCAGACCACGCGCAGACATTACCCTTCGCAGACTGTTTGTTTTTTTGAAGACTGCAGACCTAAAAATGTATGCGCGTCCTCTTCTTGGCGCAGATGTGGACTAGAGTCTTCTAACATTTTCAGACATCTTCTAGCCTAAAAAAACATATATATATATATATATATATATATATATATATATATATATATCTTTATTTTTTTCAAGTTTTTTTTAATTTATATTTTTTCTAACTTTATTAATGATAACAATTTGAAAAAAAAATTACAAAACTTAAAAAAAAAACTTTTGACGATACAAATATGATATTTTTGACAAATTTAGAAATAAAGATTTATTACAATAATAGTCGTTGAACTTGTTTATATAAATATGAAAAAAATCATAATATATTCTTATATTTTTTTGCCAAATTTTGTAAAACATTATTTAATACAATATCGTCAATTTCTCGAGAAAATATTTATGGTACGTTTTTAATGGATTTAATTGAAAAAATCGAAGTTTATTTCCATCAATTTATGTATTAAATTCTTTGATCACTAATTATAATGTTTAGTTATAATTTTGCAACCAAAATTGTTGGTTTTTATCAAATATATACGTTAATTCATATCATTTTTATTTTTATTTTTTATACAATAATACATAAAAGTTGATATAGATTCGTTAATTATTTATAACAAAATCATAAAAATATTAAAAAATCACTTTGAAGTTTAAAAAAATCAGTTTATTTAGATTTCATTTTATTTTAGTAGCTCGCAGATGTTAAAAAAATAAACAATCTTTTTTTTTCAGACTGCAAACGTTTGGTCCACCTCTTCTACTGCAGAGGTCTACAGATGTGATCCGCAGACTACAGACATTTTGTCTCAGAAAAAACAAACAGCACTTAAATCTCCTTGTGATCGTATGATTTTTCAGAGGTAATAATTTTTATCGGAAGACCTAAATCTTTTATTCTTTTTAAGACCTAATTTTGAATGCTCTTGATTTCATGTTTGGTTTTGAGTTTTGATTTTTAAATTTGATTTTGATTTAGTGGTGGTGGTGGTAATCGTTCGTGGCGGTGGTGATTTTATTTCATGGCAAAATGACCAGCCATACAAGTAAAACAAACCACGTGGACTAAGTGCATAGGAGCTTTAATAGTTGTCTTTTCTAGTTTCTACACCTGTTTTGGAAACCAATGGTGTAGTAATTTTTTTTTTATTATATATGTTTGACATGATAAATGCATTAACTCATGACAATTCTTACGTATGTGCGCTATTTTCTTTATTCGTTTTCGGAAGTAAAAATTGACTTAATAAGAAGGATTTGAATGTTGAATGATTCGGAGCTGATGGAACCATTTAGATGGTTGTCATTAAGACCTGAAAGCTAACGTGATTTGATGCAAGTATGTTCATTTTATGATTTTTCTATCAAATTTATTATAAAATTTAATTATACGTCATAGATACTGTTACAATCACTTGGCAATATTTTAAACATAAAGAACAATTTTCCACTATATGACAAATAAGAAAAAGAATAATTTTACATGAAGATAGAGAAAAGATATTAAACAATAAATATTTTAATTAAGCGATTACCATTTTGTGGACTTATATTTTGTTAGTTTGACTGAAAAGCGTGTGAGGTAGTGAATGGGATTTGTATTTTTTTTATCATATTAAATAAAAAATCATTACAACTTTATCCCAAAATACAAGTATGCGAGAATCGAGATAAATAACAATTGTTTCATCCAAACATATATACTAGTATATCACATATAACGCATAAATATAAAGAAAAACAAATATAAATGTCTGTTCTACTAAAAATTTATATTCTAATAAAAGAATAACTTTTTTTTTTTTTGATATATATCACTCTAATACAAATCATCATTAATATTATGTCACATATCATGAAGATATACTAGGTAAATCACTTCAAAATTCAAATTTATTTTTTCTAATTATATATTAATTTTGAAGTTATAATAACACATTAATACATAAAAAAAAATCGTTCAAAAACACTTCACTCTAAAGCTTCCATGCCAAATCATTCAAGAACACTTCACTATAAAGCCATAAAAACACAACCATACGGATGAAAGGAGAAAGGAGAGAGGAGGAGCTCAAAACTATGAAAGGGAGGTTAGCGTTTCTTCAAGGTCAGTTTAGGGTTAACGAAGGCTGAGAAATAACAAACTCTTGGAGTTAATGCACCTTAAATAGCCTCAAAACCTTAAAAACACATTCAACCCATGGGCCGAAGGCACCATCACGCCTCTTAAGAGGTGCTCCGCGCCCTCAGTAAAATTCAACAGATTTTTTAGTTTTTCAACAAGTGAGATTAATGGTTTCCTGCTTCATTCTATCCTTCTATTTTCTTTTGGACTATAAAACCCCTAATCAAAGAAAGAAAAAACATAATTAGAACTCAGATGCTACACTTTTATTATATTTTTCCACCACTATAAGCAATGACAGAAATAAAAGTGTCAATACTCTCATCCGCCTCTAATTCTCTCACACTCATTTTAATTATTATCTTTCTTATATATCTATAACTGAAAGCTACATAAAACATATAGAATAATAACTTATTTTATCGCGGTTTATATTAATAGCATGTGTTTGGTCATTTTTTATTATTTTAAATGGTACTATTTTTTTTTAAATGATGACATTTAAAATAAACTGTTGTTTTCTACATAAAGATGAATATATTATTTATAATAACAAAGGTTAAAACCTTTTGTCTTTCTAAATAAAAAATATATATTGTCTAAACAAAATACTTTTTGTCTTTCTAAATTAAAAAAAATATATATTGTCTTGATAAAATTAAAACTGAAATGTGTTATTTTTCTATGAATAATAGGTTATAAGAAGTCTTCTAAATCTATAATATATGTTGTATTAAGTATGGAGAGTAATTGATTGCTGTGAAAATCTTGAATATATTCATTAATACAATTGCCTTATATAGGCTGAATACAAATGTTTGACTGTTCCATATTTACAGGAGAATAAGTAGCAGCTAGACTAGGTAATTTGACTATACAATTGACTATACAATTACACGTGATAATATCTAATTATACATAAGATAAATCTATTTGTGAATATCCTTAATACGCCCCCGCAAGATGGAGGATCCATCGGAGACTCCAATCTTGGAACGATTGCGAAGAAATGGAGCTCGGGATAGAGGTTTGGTGAGCATATCTGCAAGCTGGTCGTGGGAGTGAACATGATGAACTTTGAGAAGACCCGTGGAAACTTGTTCATGAACAAAATGGTAGTCTAGAGCTACATGCTTCATACGCGAGTGATAGACAGGATTCACACAGACATAAGTGGCACCTGTATTGTCACAAAAGAGAGTAGGAGGGTGTGTGATAGATATGCCGAGTTCTAGTAGCAAGTTCTTTAGCCATGCTAATTCAGCCGAAGCATTTGCCAACACCTTATATTCTGCTTCAGTGGAGGATCTGGAGACTGACTTTTGCCTTGTAGACTTCCAAGAAACAATGTTAGAACCAAGATAAAGTAAATAAACTGTTGTGGATCTACCTGCATCATTAACACCCCCCAATCGGAATCTGAAAAAGCCGTGAGTGTGAGAGGAGAGGTACGATTGAGAAACAAACCATAGTGAATGGTACCCTTAAGATAACGAAGAAGACGTTTTAGAGCTTGCCAATGAGACTGACGAGGAGCATGCATGAATTGAGAAAGTTTATTGATGGCATAAGAGATATCCGGACGAGTGAAAGCTAGGTATTGAAGTGAGCCTACAAGTTTGCGATAGGGTGTGGCATCTATAGTAGGAGTAAAGTCAATAGCTGATAGGGGTTCAGAGGTGCTTAGAGGGGTGGAGACTTCCTTTGCACCGTCCATATGAAACTGAGTGAGAACATCTTGAATGTGATGATGTTGAGACAAAAATAGACCAGATGGCGTGGGAATGACTTCAACACCGAGAAAGTGATGAAGCATTCCAAGATCTTTCAAGGAAAATTTGTTGCTGAGAGCGGAAATGAATTGACAGAGAAAGGAAGAATTGTTTCCTGTGAGTACTATATCATCTACATAAACTAGAAAATAGCTAATAATGTGATTGGTATTATAGATGAATAGAGAAGGATCTGCCAGAGACTTCTTGAAGCCACAGTGAGTGAGGAAATTGGTGAGTTCAGTGTACCATGCCCGAGGAGCCTGTTTGAGGCCGTAAATAGATTTCTTGAGTTTACAAAGGTGATTGGGGAATTGTGGGTGAGTATAGCCCGGAGGTTGTACCATGTAAACTTCTTCATGAAGGGTACCTTGGAGAAAGTCATTATTGACATCCAGTTGTCTAAGAGGACAATTATTGGAAAGAGCAATAGAGAGAACAGTTCGAATAGTAACCGGTTTTGTGACTAGGCTAAAAGTATCAAAGTAATCTTTCCCATACTGTTGATGAAAGCCTTTGGCAACTAAGTGAGCTTTGTATTTATCAATTGTGCCATCAAGTTTACGTTTGATTCGAAAGACCCATTTACAACCAATGGGTTTATGAGATGCCGGAGGTACTAGTTCCCAAGTTTGATTGTGTATGAGTGCATTAAACTCAGCTTCCATGACATGACGCCATTGGGTGTCCTTGTTGGCTTGAAGGTGGGTAGTGGGTTCAATAGTGGGTGGTATCGGATGAATAGTGGTGGTGTTGACAAGGTTTTCGTTATAATATTTTGGGTTGCGGGTGCGATTTCTGGGAGGAGGGTATGGGCTGGAACGAGTATTATCAGTATCATTTGGGATGATAGAGGGGCTGGGCGGATCAGGTGTGTGTGTGGAGCTGGGCTGAATGAGAGTATTTTGTGAGCTGGACGAAGGAGGATTGTGATGTGGGCTGTTGAAAGGAGATGTTAGAGGGGTTGTAGTTGAGTGATTTATCGGTGAAGTGGGAGTAGTGGGTGTTGAAGTTGGATCAGCAACTGGATCAGCTGTTGGAGTGGGCTGCGGAACAGTAGGGATAATGTTTGGGAGGACTGGTACAACACAAGGGGATGAGGCAGTAGCAGTGGTAGTTGGCTCGGTTGATAGGAAGTCATTTGTAGTGGGAAGTGGGCTGTCATCATTAGAGATAGAAGCATAGGGAAAGGTGTGTTCAATGAACTGAACATGTCTTGAGTGATAGAGTTTGTGGGATATAGGGTCATAGCATTTGTATGCTGATTTGGATACTGAATATCCAAGAAAAATGCATTTGGCGGAACGAGGGTGGAGTTTGGTGACTGCATAGGGCCGAAGCCAAGGGAAACAGAGACAACCAAAGGGTTTAAGATTGTTATATGCGGGTGGGGAGTTGTAAAGTTTTTGGTAGGGAGAGATATTATCAAGAATGGATGTGGGTAATCGATTAATTAGGTGAACAACCGTTTGAAAGGCATGAGACCAAAAAGTGAGAGGAAGGTGGGCATGGTGGAGGAGAGAGAGACCGGTTTCAACAATGTGTCGATGTCGTCTTTTTGCAACTCCATTTTGCTCAGGTGTGTGTGGAGGTGTTGTGAAGTGGGAGATACCATTTTCTTGTAAGTATCGAGTGAGAGCAATATACTCACCACCATTGTCTGTAAACAGAGAGATAAGAGGGGTTTTATGGTATTTTTCAGCCAGGGTTTTGAATTGAGGAAATAATATTGAGACATCAGATTTTTTCTTCATTGGATAAAGCCAGGTATACTTGGAGAAAAAATCAACAAAGATGACATAGTAAAGGAAGCCATCATTAGATTGTTTGACTGGTCCCCAAACATCAGAGTAGACAAGTTAAAGAGGTTTAGAGGCAACAAATGAATTGCTACCAAATGGTAGTTTATGACTTTTATTAATGGAGCATGCATCACAATGAAAGTTATTGAAATACATTGAACTTGACTCTAAATTTAACTGCCTAAAAAGAGACTTGAGAACTTTGATAGACGGGTGACCCAGCTTGTGATGCCATGAATGAAGAGAACTGGTTGAAGTGGTGAGAGTGTTTAGTTGAGGTAGTTGACGAAGAGACTAAATGGCTGCGTAATAGATGTCATTAATGTTCACCCCCTGCATTAGACACGCCCCCGTGCGAAGATCCTTGATAGCAAAATAATGTGGAAAGAATTCAACAGAGACACGGTTAGATTTACACAGTTTGGCAACAGAAACAAGATTATTACGCAATTTTGGAACACAAAAAACATTATGCAGATGTAACGATTTTGAGGAAGTGGGGAGTATAGTATGACTAGTGTGAGAGATTGGAAGACTCATACCATTTCCTAACACAATTTCATCGGGTCCTCCATATTCCGAGAGGGTGTGGAATGAAGCCGGATTTGAAGCCACATGATGAGAAGCTCCTGTGTCAAACATCCATGGTGGGTTGGACGATGTGGGTCCAGCTGCAGTGGTATTAACCGAAGGCGATGGTGCTGTCAATGAGATGGAGATGTTGCTGTCTTTCAAGAATCGGGCAAGTTTCCTGCAGTCTTTAGTGTCGTGACCTGGAATATTACAAAATTGACAAAAGGCAGAGGATTGATTACCACTCTGAGTGAAATTGTTGGCATTTGTTGACCCAAAGAATCGATTTTGGTGAGGACCAGAATTACTGAAGCGATTAAACTTGTTGGAGCTTTTGTTGTCTGTCGATTGCCTGGAAATATGACGAGAGAATTGTTTCTGAGTGTTGTTCACAGTAACTATTGTCGGTGTCGATTGATTGTCTTTGAGGGCTCTTTCATGGTCTACGAGCTTATCAAAGAGATCAGGGAAGGTGATAGTTGTGTTTCTGATTTTGAGGGCAGCAACTATGTGAGTGTAGTCTTCACCTAATTGACTCAGAATGTGCACAATGAGGTCCTTCTCATCGATTGGACTCTGTGCTAGGGCTAATTCGTCGGCAATGCTCTTCATCTCAGTGAGGAAATCAGCAATTGGACGAGACCCCTTTGGATTGTTGGCTAACCTGGACTTAAGGGAGATTATTCTTGATCGAGAGACACTTGCATAGCTGTCATTGAGTCGCTTGAAGACTTGTCTTGAAGTGTCGGCAGAGGAAACAATTGGCTGGATAGTTTCAGAACAACTGCTGAGCAGAGCACCTAATAAGATCTGGTCTTGTCGATACCACGGGCGGTATTCCGGATTAGGTTTAGTAGCGTCAGTAGAAAGAGTCTTGGATGGGTAGATATAACCTGCTTTCGCCATACAAGGCCTGGTCTTGTCGATATCAAGGCCTAAGCCGATTAGGGTAGATATAACCTGCTTTCGCCATACAGGAAAATTAGTGGCTGTTAATTTGATTGGAAAGTGAGATTGAGCTGTGACTTCGATAATAGCCATTAGCGACTGATAAAGGTATTGGGAATTTTTGGATCGAGAATAGCTCAGAGGAGCAAGATGGTCTTTGATACCATATGGAGAGTAATTGATTGCTGTGAAAATCTTGAATATATTCATTAATACGATTGCCTTATATAGGCTGAATACAAATGTTTGACTGTTCCATATTTACAGGAGAATAAGTAGCAGCTAGACTAGGTAATTTGACTATACAATTGACTATACAATTACACGTGATAATATCTAATTATACATAAGATAAATCTATTTGTGAATATCCTTAATATTAAGTTTAGTGGCAAACAAACTCTTTTAACCCAAAATTATATATTAGCCTACCAAACTTTAAACAACATCAAAAGTTATATGTAGCTTTTTAAAACTTTATAAGATATACAAACTTAACTTTAATGTACGATTTAAATCCTTAGTAGATTATAGACGTACAAATAGTTGAACTTTTGGGCCAAAATAAGATAATTAAGAAAAGAAGAAAAAAAATTCAATAAACAAAACTTTATATGTTATCATTATGATTTTGAATTTCGAAACAGAAATTGTCAGAAATATTAGCTTAGAGGCAATTATACAAGATTCAAAAATATAAACAAGGAGTGCTAAACAATGTAAGATATTTCATATTAATGGCATTGTTTTGATCTTTGATATGTAATCATTTTAAATCAAATTAAACTTGGTTATACTGTTTTGTTTTGAAGTTTAATCCCCCCTCCTAAATCTAATGCGTGCATATGGAATACTTTCAACCGTTCAATTCAAGGTAACAAATCTTCAATTTTAACAGAGGAAGTACATAAAGGAGTGATTTTTACCGTACTCACATAGCGTTAACATTGTTGTTAGGTAGTTCAACTTCACGTAAGCTTTTTTCTTTAGAGAAAACCTAATTAATTAGCCTCTTGACTAAGGTGGTACTTCCGTTTTGGTGTTATGTACTCATGTTCCATATAGCATTGATAACATCTAGGGGTGTCAAAAAATCCCAAACTTGATTAACCCGATTCGACCCGAACCCGAATAAGGTAATTAGGGTCGGGTTTAATAGGGTCAGAACTCTTAATCGGGTTATTCAGGTTAACCCGACTAACCCGAATTATTATTAGGGTCGGGTTTAGGGTTGATTTTTTCAAAACAATTCGGGTTTCGTGTCAACCCGAATAACCCGAATTATTATTAGGGTCAGGTTTATGGTTGATTTTTTCAAAACAATTCGGGTTTCGGGTCAACCCGAATAACCCGATTAAGAATTTATTACCAAATTTTTTTTACTGCGTTGAATGACATGAATTCAAGATCCCATGAGATTTTACAACTAATACATATTTCTTAATTAAACAAACCAGATAGTAAAAATTACTATGTATAGAGATGTTTAAAATGGCATAACTTTCCTCTCTTCTTAATGCAGTACAGTTGTGTTGTAACAATTTTACGAATTTTATTCACTGTTTACGTTACTAATATGATAAAAGAAACTCCAAAAATTCATATCTAATAACAACTTTACATTTTAAGTCCATATACATGTGAATTATGTATTAAAATGGCACAACATAAATTCATCTTACATTTCAACTTCAACCCGACTAACCCGACCCTACAAACCCGAACCCGATTAACTCGAACCCGACTAACCCGTACCTTATTAGGGTCGAGTTTCGAGTGAATAGTTTTTCTAAAAAAACCCGACTAGCTCGACCCGTTTAACCCGAAACTCGATCGGGTTAACCCGATTAACAGCCCTAATAACATCCATGTAATGGAAGGTTTAATAAGAAAAAGGGAGACATGAAGGGTGTTGCCATCCCGTTGACCAGTTAAGTGGTCAACATTGAACATTGATCAATATTGGATAATATAATGTTCAATTTACAAAAAAGAAAAGAAAAACAATAACAAATTTAAAATCAAATGAATAAATAAATATATAATGTCGTTTGCCGTAATAAACTAAAAGCCAATTATATGTTCGTTTTATCTTTGTGGTGTTTCCTTAACTAATCATACCACGATACGTATATGTGCATTTTATATTAATACTAATTCGTTTGTAACGTTTGCCCTTTTTGAAATCCCACAAGAAATCTAAAATTGCATTGCGTTTAATATATAACAAATTAATTATAAGAATATATTAACAAGACGGCTAATAGAAATGTGACGTATTGAATCAAATATATATCAACTACATAAGGATTTGATTTAATATAAATAACAATTATTGTTAATGTAAAATAAGTTTTTTTTTTTTTTAAATGATAAATAATAGTAAAAAACCACCCGACGAGCAAGAAACTAACCGAGGGATAAAGGAGCGTTACAACTTACAAATTCCAGCAATGGAATTGTGATCAAAACCACTCAAACCATTTACACGAATTATGAGATTTTCTATGTTTGTGCCAAGAATACATCATCCATATCACATCATCAACAATTATAGTTGGAGATGTAATCACATTGCTGTAAATCTTATTGTTTCTAGCTTTCTAGATTCGCCATAAAAGACCATATAGAATTGTCATTAATCTCATGCGTTCTTTGGACAGTTTCCCCATCTCATTCCAAAATTCATTAGTTCACCAACGTCTCGATGAAATACAAACACCTCGTTTAGAAAGAGTTGTTGCATATGATATTTCATTAAGCTTTGCTCTCCAGTTAAAGCATAACACTTTCGTTGGGACTCTTTGAATCCAATCAATTTTTTCTCCTCCCTCAAGAGTAATCTTTGAGTCGACTAGACTTCTTACCGCCTCCGCCGTGAACATACCATCTGGATGAAGTTTTCCCGCGCGAGCAAAAACTTGAAATTACATAAGATAGAGTTCAAGAAAATAGCTCCTGTATGGCTACATTCACATATTAATATGGAAATTCTTTTTATGCGAGTTCTAATTGTACAAAAAAGGCAAACGAAATATAATAAAACACCAATTTAATTAGTTAAAAAAAAATCAATCATTAAGGGGTGTGTATGTTATGATGTCCTAAAGGTTTATTATCTCATTCGACCTTTTTTTAGTTTTTACGGCTTTACGCGTCATATTATTCTATCTGTTTCAACATTTTATAAAGTTTTAAAACGTTTTCAATCTAGGTTGATATATTCAAATGATTAAAATGTAATTAAATTAACTTAAAGATTTTATGTTTAAAATATATAATTTGAAAAACTACGCATATGCATGAAGTGATGAAGACATTATCATTGTTAGTTTTGGTTGACTGGACTTGAACTATTGTGTTTCACCATAAATGACAAATTGACAATGGGCCAATACCTAATAAACTCATTTAATGGACTTCAAATTTCAACGATCATTTTCAATTTATTTAATTTTGTTAGTTCATATCTCCACGACTTAGCTTTGATCCATGTTCTATGGGTACTCTGGGTATTTAATATCATCCAAGACTTGGCTTTGATCCATGTCCGGTGGGTACTTTGGTTATATAATAATTTAATAATTAATATCATGCAAGAACAAGTCACAATGTAAACTTGAAAATCTTGATTCACCCCACGAAAATTGATGCATTTCCAATGTTTTATTGAACAAATTATACATTTTATATATAATCTAAAGGAAATATTGGGTTGTTTATTAAATATTTAAATACTCGTTTATCAACACAAAGTTTTATGGACATAAAAATGCCGTCACTTCCTATTGTAACGTCGACAATTGATTATAATCAATTTTACAGTTTACTGACTTTGTAGGATATATATATATATATATATATATATATATATATATATATATATATATATATATATATATATATATATATATATATATATATATATATATATATATATATATATATATATATAGGTTCAAATGTGGATTGATATCTATTATGCAGACGTGTGAACAATGTTATTCTGTGAGAATGACAAAGAAAATATGTTGTGTGATAATGTGAATACGTTTAATCTTACATAAATATTGTCATTATCACGTATTCTTACCAATTAAATCGTCTATAAAGTTATTATCGACTTTTTTTTTTTATCATTCACATTCTGTCAGAATGTTGTCTTGATGTTTATTGAGACGTATTCTGTAAAAATGAAAATGAGTGAAAAACGATGCGTGAGAACAAAAATGAATAAGAATTAGTGAGAATGAATGAAAATGATAATAATTGTGTGAGGTTGAACGTATTCACATTATTAAACAAGTTATTCTTTTAGTAATTCTCATAGAATAGCATTGTCCACACGTACGCACAAAAGTTGTCCATCCACATTATAACCTAGCCATATATATTCATTTTATTTTTCGTATAAGATTGACTATAGAACTCACGTTTCTTGTACAAAAAATATCATTTTGAGTTTTTTAACCGACTATTGTAGATCTAGCCGGTTGATTTTGTAATTTGTTCAAGTTTTCAAGAAATATCATTAAACTCATACATGTTCAAGAAACAAAAAAACAAAGTAAAAACATTTTTGTACTCTATTTACTATTAAAACAACTTTTGTAAACAATTAGTCATTTTCTTAATTTTTTTTTGCCCATCATCATAGTTTTAGTTATCTTTTCGGGTCAAACAATTCCAAAAAGGAAACAAAATAGTCAAAAGATCATTTTATGTGTTCATTTTTAAAACATTACAAAACGCACAATCTCCTCTTTTTTCTCTCTGGTGAAAACGCCAAATCCCCCCGCCCTCCCCTTTATTCTCGAATCATGTGTCACCAGGTAACCACCTTCATTCAAGGATGCAGTTTTATTGTTGTAATATAAGTTTGAGTCTATTGGCGATTTAAATTGATTTTTAGGTTTGAATGAGTTTGAATCGATCGGATGCTTAGAATCAATATGTTGTAGGTTGAAAATGATTTTAGATTAGTTTATTGGCGGTGGTGGTGAATTATAGAGATGGGTGATTGTGGTGGCGAACGGTGGCGATGGAAGACGATGTTTGTTGTCGGTGAGAAATGGTGCCAGTGGGAGGAGGACGATGATGGTGGGAGTCGATAATGTTGGGCGGATAAGATGACTGAAACATAGTATACGAAAAAAAATACATAATCTGCAATACCCATTCACAATGGTAGATTTTAAAACAACTCGGCTAAATTTATTGATAATTTATGTAAAAAAATTATTAAGTATGTACAAAAGTAATAATCCGTATAAAAACACTAATTTATATGTTTAAGACATTGCTTATACTTATTTTGTTTGTAGAGAATGAGATATTTATTTAAAAATGATCAATAACTATCTTTTAATTTTTACAAAAGGAAAAGAAAAATTGTTATGGAATGGAAAGGAGAGTTTTCCTCTTTTCACATCATTAATTGATTTCTTGAAATGAATTTCATTACCATTCGAAGGTCAAATATCAAGAAAATGTCGGGTGCGAGATGTTCTTCACATAAAATTTGAGTGGCTGGAAATAAACAATGGCCTACAAGAAATATACGAAGCCCAAAATATACAGGAGTTTGTAATGGCCACACAAAACCATATAAAACAAAACAACTAAAATAATAATATATAAAATGTTCTTCGTCAAATAATAATAGGATGTAATTTTTAGTTAACGTTATATCGTTTTAATTATATTTTTAAGTTATTTTTATATAATTTTTAATTTTTTAGTTTAATGAAAAACGTAAACATTATTAATGCTATATTTTTAATTAAATGTTTTAAAAGTGATAAATATTATTTGTATTAAAAAATAATAACAATTGATGAAAGGTTGAAATAGTTGAAATGTAAAATAAAAGGGTGCAAAGTTTTTTTTTACAGAACGGAAGAGATGAACACATACTAGCGATATGCTAGCAAAAAAAAAAAAAAAAAAAAAAGTACATGTTAGAGAGATTTTGAATCCAAAATTTTCCAATTGATCTTACAAATTTTCCTCCTATTAAAAAAAATTATGTATATACCATATTGTAAAAAATGACCAATTTTTTAGGTCTCACCCCCCCAAAAAAAAGCATTACGAAAAATTCCAAAAAAAACAAAATGCAATGATAATAACAACATCAAAACACTAAGGCTATAGCCCTGAAAAAAATAATAATAAATGAAGCCACAGAAGTTGTGGAGAGAATATTCACCCCAAATATTTACCACAACCTGACAAAATGCTAGAGAAATCCGTACAAACTGTAAATAAATGTTACACCATCTTTGTGAGCATCTCGCAAGACAGACACAAAGATGGACTCCATGAAGACCCCACAAGCTATCAAATTCGATTCGGCATGAAATGACGAGAGAAATGACATGTCGTTGATTTGGCATGAGAAATTGACATAGTAAAAAGTGAGTATTCCGTTAGCCTTATGCCATTGCTTGATGAGACATGTTTACCATATGTTTATGTCCATCGTTTTCAACAAATATATTTCCATAGGCTTCACGAGATTAGATTTATTGAGACCATTATTATTTACACCCCATTGGTAAACTAAAAGAAATAGGCTATAAGGTAAACTTCAATGATGCTTGTATAACAAAATATAAGGTTGATCTCTTTCAAAAAAAAAAAAAAAAAACAAAATATAAGGTTGATTGTTGTCATTTTCGTTCACCTTTAAGATACATGAATGAGATCGACCCCAATGTTGTGTCTACTTCATGTTAGATATGGAGTTGTTATCTTGATATAAAATACAACCCCACCCTACGTGTATGGGATTTATAGGTTTTGCATGTGGCGAGGCCTTCTAGTGACATGTAATCAAATAGGACAATAGTAGATTGTTTTCTTTTCTTTTTCTTTTTTCGAATCAATATACAAAGAAAATGATGTTTAGTTAAATGCGTTAAAATTCGTATCATACACATGTCTCTAGTACATCCGTCAATCCAATAAACGTAGGCGTTGCTTGACCTTTTGCATCCACGAAACTTACGTATTGAATTTTAAGGACACTATTTTCTTAAATGAGTTGAGAGTTCAATCCCAATTTTCTTTATTTATGTTGAAATAAACCCTCTCAATCGTTTTGATGTATGGTCCATTACAAGTGTCAAATTAAGGTTGCATTAGCGTCTAAAGATAACGTGGATATTTTTCAACTTCAAATGTTTAAAATCAAGATCAATATTATGATGCCATGACCTAGCAACTAAAATTCATATTCCCACTCCATATCTAGCCAAATAACTATATTAATGTTCAATAGTCACCAACTAAAATACTAATGGTTTTTCGCACTCAGACAATACCCATCATTATTCACTTAAATACAACATTATATGTAAATATATGTGGAGTCAAAGATTAACTATCCAACATAGCCCTTGTAGAGAGAACGGGCACTCCAACATATACAGTCACTTATAAGACCGTGTTGCATCGATGTGGCTTACACTAACATTTCCTTTTAGAGTCGCAGGCTCAATAAGGATAAATAGGATGTGCTGAACCACCGGGTGCAGGACGCCGACTCTGATACCATGTAAATATATGTAGACCCCAAGACTGTCTCTCCAAAAGAGCCCTCGTGGAGAGAAAGGGGACTCTAACATATATAGTCATTTATAAGACCGTGTCACATCGATATGGAATGCACTAACACTCCCCCTCAGAATTTGAGGCTCGATGAGGATAAACATGAATGTGTTGAGCCACGGGGGTGTGGGACGCCGACTCTGATCCCATGTCAATATATGTAGAGCCCAAGATTATCTCTCCAGAAGAGCCCTTGTGGAGAGAAAGGGGACTCTAACATATATAACAACTTATAAGATTGTGTCGCACTGATATGAGATGCACTAACATACTGAAACAACCCAAAAATACCACCCAAAAATTTCGATTTTTATTATAACAGAACCCATGAGATTGAGTATCACATAATAAAACCATATGCTGCGTGTTTCAAAAACCATAATAAAATACTGTGAGAAAAACTGTATCACAACTGTATCCAAACATATCAAGAAAACTAAATCAACTCCCAGGACAAAACTGAAGCTGTGGTGTGTGCGATGCCATCATCCCGAGCTCTTCCCTTTGCTTGCGGAAGTACCTGAAACCAAAACTGAAACTGTAAGCACGAAGCTTAGTGAGCTCCCTCAAACTACCACATACCACATAATAACATATAAGCACATACTGGGCCTTGCCCACTGCATCGGACCGAAGTCCGGGCTAACTGGGGCCTTGCCCCCTACATCGGACCGAAGTCCGAAGCTGACTGGGACCTCTGTCCCCTACATCGGACCGAAGTCTGAAGCTGACTAGGACCTTCGTCCCCTACATCGGACCGAAGTCCGAAGCTGACTGGGACCTTTGTCCCCTACATCGGACCGGAGTCCGAAGCTGACTGAACGTAGCATAAACATATCAACTAGCATAAACACATAAATCTTGTCTGAGCCACGGAGGCGTCAAACATACTAGCTACTGCATTGGACCGAAGTCCAGAACTACGGCTAACTGAACGGGCCGGCATGGTGTCCTTAGACCCGTTCCTACTGAAGGGAAACTCACCTCGTGAACTGGCTGCTGTGTGAATGGCTCTAGAAGCTAACTTCTGCTGCTCCGGTATCTCCCCGGCTACAAGTCCATAAACACACTCAATCAAATGCTAAACACTGCACTGGGGTAAAATGACTCTTTTACCCTTGGTCAAAGTCAACTCTCTCGGTCAAAGTCAACCCACAGTTGACCTGACTCGCCGAGTTGGGCCGCCAACTCGCCGAGTCTCTAGTCTCACTTCTCAACCCTACTCGTGGCGACTCGTCGAGTATGGCATCGACTCGACGAGTACCCTCTCGATCCAAGAACTCAGACAATCTTCATCCGACTCGCCGAGTCATATGAACAACTCGACGAGTTGTTCTTCGATCTAAGAATATTGCCTTGGACTCGCCGAGTTGTATGAACAACTCGTCGAGTCCCACCATTACTGAGTCCACCCTCCGACTCACTGAGTCCACCACTCGAAATCACTCAAAAGGGGTAAAGATCGGGGACTCGCAACCGGACTCGCCGAGTCCGAAGAACGACTCGCCGAGTTACATGCATGCAGATCCTAAAAACTCGATTCTGCTCAACACCACCGCATACAAATTATAGATCTGAGTTCCTAAGGCTGATTTACCACGTAAAGTTTCCAACTTTACGCGTACATCCACATGAAAAAGGAGATAAAGGCTAAAAGGCACTTAGAAGAGTAGATCTAGGGTTATCATGCAAAATGGCTCCATAAAGGTGATAGATCTACGATTTTGGAACTGAAACATGGCTAGATCCGAAGGCTAATCAATCTAATGTGATCCCTCTACCAAGAACAACTAAGAAATGGCTAAAATAGGCTAAATATGCTTGCTAAAGAGAAATCAATCATAGAAACAGAAGAAATTCGGCTAATACCTCAATGAACTCTGAAATGGGAGCAAGACCTTGGATCTTCTTCTTCTCCTTTGGATCTAGCCTCCTTCTTCTCTTCAAAACTTCAAGATTTACACAAGAAATGCACAAATAACCAAAGAAACGATTAGGGTTTGCTAAATGATGCTCTGAGGGTGAAGGGGACGAGTTTGGGGGCTCATAAGGTGGTTTAAATAGGGTGCAAACCCGGGGATTTAGGGTTTCTACCTGGCAGGCAGACTCGCCGAGTCCCGAATATGGACTCGCCGAGTCGCCGAATAACACGTGCTCGAAATCTCATCCCCACTCGACGAGTCGGGCCATAGACTTTCCGAGTCCCTCTCAAAAACTTCTAAATAAATTCCACAGAAGCAACGTACCAGGAATGGGGCATTACAATTCTCCCCCACTTGTCTCAGACTTCATCCTCGAAGTCTGCTACGGCTGAATCTGCAAATAACTCCGGGTAGTGCTCTCTCATTTCTTCCTCAGCCTCCTACGTCCACTCAGACCCCTTCCGGTGCTTCCACTGCACCTTCACTAACTGAATTGCCTTGTTCCTCAAGGTCTTTGTCTTCCAGTCCAGAATCGCGACCGACCTCTCAATATAATTCAGGCTGCTATCAACCTAAATATCTTCTAAGGGAACAACTGCTGACTCATCCACCAAACACTTCCTCAACTGAGACACATGGAAAGTGTTGTGGATCTGGCTAAGCTCTACAGGAAGATCCAACCGATAAGCAACCCGACCCACTAAGGCCAAAACCCTAAAAGGACCAATGAACCTAGGGCCCAACTTGCCCCTCTACCGAAACCTGATGACACCCTTCCAGGGTGAGACCTTCAGGAGGACCATATCGCCCACCCGGAACTCCAAGTCTGAACGCCTCCTGTCGGCGTAGCTCTTCTACCGACTCTGCGCAGTCTGCAGTCTACTACGGACCTGCTGAATCAACTCGGTCGTCTTGAGCACCACCTCTGTGCTACCAACGACTCGCTGACCGACCTCGCCCCAACAAATCGGGGTCCTACACTTCCTCCCGTAAAGCATCTCAAAGGGAGGTCGATCAATGCTCGCATGATAACTGTTGTTATACGAAAATTCCGCTAACGGAAGATACGAATCCCAACTGCCACCGAAGTCTAGAACACATGCCCTGAGCATGTCCTCGAGAGTCTGAATCGTCCTCTCGCTCTGCCCGTCCGTCTGAGGGTGGACAGCGGTGCTGAAATGAAGACGATTACCCATCTCGTCGTGAAACCGCTTCCAGAATCTGGATGTAAAACGGACATCTCGGTCTGACACCACCGATATCGACACTCCATGACGTGCCACGATCTCACGCACATAAATATCGGCTAACTTTTCTGCCGATATACTCTCCTGGATCGGAATAAAATGAGCACTCTTCGTCAACCGATCCACTACTACCCATATCGAATCTACTCCTCGTGCGGTCCTGGGAAGCTTAGTGACAAAATCCATGGTGATGTCCTCCCATTTCCACACGGGAATGTCTAACGGTTGCATCTTGCCGTGAGCCCTCTGGTGCTCCGCCTTGACCTTCCTACAGGTCAGGCACCTCTCAACATACCAAGCGACATCCCGCTTCATGCAGGGCCACCAATAATCGGGTCGAAGATCTCTATACATCTTCGTCGCCCCTGGATAGATAGAAAATCGAGACTTATGAGCCTCGTCCATCAACACCTGCCGTACTCCTCCCCAGTATGGAACCCACACTCTCCCATGAAGTGTCAGTAATCCCCTACTGTCATAATCAAACGAAGCTACTCGGCCCACTATCCTCTCACACTTTTGCCTCTCCTCCTTGAGGCCCTCAACCTGAGCCTCCCTGATCCGTTCCAACAACAGACTAATCACTGTCATCCTCAAACACAAATCTCTGATAGGGGCTGCCGACACTTTGCGGCTTAGGGCGTCGGCCACCACGTTGGCCTTCCCCGGATGGTAAAGGATCTCACAATCATAATCCTTCAGCACATCCAACCACCTCCTCTGCCTCATGTTCAGACTCGGCTGATCCATAAGGTACCTCAAACTCTTGTGATCCGTGTAGATAGTACAACGGACCCCATAAAGATAATGCCTCCAAATCTTGAGGGCAAAAACAACCGCCCCCAACTCTAAATCATGGGTAGGATAGTTAGCCTCGTGAGGCTTCAACTGCCTCGAGGCGTAAGCTATCACATGGCCTCGCTGCATCAACACTGCTCCCATACCTGTGATTGAGGCATCACAGTAGACTACGAAGTCCTCTACTCCCTCTGGCAAGGTAAGGATCGGAGCCTCGCACAATCTCTGCCGGAGGGTCTCGAATGCTGCCTGCTGCTCAGGCCCCCAACGAAATACCACCGACTTCTAGGTCAGTCGGGTAAGCGGCACTGCTATCTTGGAGAAATCCTGAATGAGCCTCCGATAATACCCTGCCAACCCTAGGAAGCTCCGAATCTCAGATGGAGACTTCGGGACCTCCCACTGCATCACGGCCTCTATCTTGGCCGGATCCACCAAAATACCCTTCTGGTTGACGAGGTGACCAAGGAACTGCACCTCGCGCAACCAGAACTCACACTTGGAGAACTTTGCGAAAAGTTTCTCCCTCCTCAAAACTTCTAGCACCTCCCTCAGGTGCTCCTCGTGCTGCTCCTGCGTCTTGGAATATACCAAGATATCATCTATGAATACTATCACTGACCGATCCAGCATCGGCCCGCACACGCGATTCATGAGATCCATGAACGCGGCTGGGGCATTGGTGAGCCCAAATGGCATCACCACAAACTCATAATGACCATACCTGGTCCTGAAAGCAGTCTTCTGCACATCCTCATCCCTAACCCACATCTGATGATACCCAGAGCGTAGATCGATCTTGGAAAACCAAGACGCTCCCTGAAGTTGGTCAAACAAATCATCTATCCTCGGAAGTGGGTAACGGTTCTTCACCGTTACCTTATTCAACTCCCGGTAATCTATACACATACGATGCGACCCATCCTTCTTCCTCACAAACAGGATCGGCGCTCCCCAAGGCGAACTGCTCGGCCGTATGAAACCCTTGTCTAGCAGCTCCTGCAGCTGCGTAGACAACTCCTGCATCTCAGGGGGAGCTAGGCGATACGGTGCCTTGGCTATCGGAGCCGCACCAGGAATCAGGTCGATCCCGAACTCAACCTGCCTCTCAGGAGGTATTCCCGGTAAATCCTCGGGAAACACATCCGGAAAGTCTCGCACTATCGGAACATTATCAACTGTCGTCTTGCCCTTCTCCCGGGCATCCAAGACATAAGCTACATAACCAGTGCAACCCTGCTGAAAATAACGCCTCGCCCTTGTGGCGGAACAAAAGGTCGGTCTGCGTTGTGGCCTCTCGCCCTGAATCACTAACTCTCCCCCACTGGGAGTGCGAACCCTCACTAGCTGAAGCTCATAATCAATCACCGCCCCGTTGGGGCTTAGCCAATCCATGCCTACAATAACCTTATTCCCTCGCAGGGGAATAGGAACCAGGTCCACCGAAAACTGCTCATCAAACAACTGAAGAGAACACCCTATATGCACTCTGGCGACCCTCACGGTCCTGTCATCTGCTATCTCAACCTCTAGTGGACAATCCAGCTCCCCTGGAGCTCTGCTAAATCTCTTGCTAAGCGCAAGCGATACAAATGATCGGGTAGTCCCCGAATCGAATAATACCATAGCAGAAATGTCATTCACAAAGAACGACCCTATACAAAACATACAATCATAAGCAACAATCAATCAATAATAATATAAAGATGAAGGGAAGATACATACCTGTCACCACATCAGGAGTCGCTCGCGCCTCCTCTGCTATCATCTGAAACGCCCTACTCTTCACCACTGGCGCCTCGGCTCGGCCCTGCCGGCCATCTCTGATCCTCAAAGTAGCAGGGGCAGGTGCAGCCACCTTCCCTACTGCAGCTAAACTCGGACACTGTGACCTTTTATGTCCCCTCTGATTGCACTAAAAGCAAATCAGATCTGATGCTGCAACGGCAGTAGCAGGGGCCATACAATCCCTGCTGAAATGCCCAGTCCGACCGCACTTGAAGCAGTCGGAACTCCCTGCCTTATACACCCCATCGTGCATCTTCCCACACCTGCCACATCGGTTGTGGCTCGGCTGAATCCTGGATCTATGATCTGAAACCTTGGGCTTTTTGCCCAAACCTCCTGAACCCGAAACCGTCTCCGGTTTCCTCTTCTTCTCCATCTCGAGATCAATCTCCCTCTCTCGAGCCCTAGCAATCATGTCGTCCAACGTTTTACAGCTGGACCGGCTCACAAACTGGCGAATATCGCTCCGCAACATCTCATGATAACTGGCCTTCTTCATCTCCTCATCGGCTGCATACTGAGGAACAAGAAGAGCCCTCTCCCTGAACTTGGCGATGATCTCCGCCACGGTCTCTGTAGTCTGGGTGAGGTCCTGAAACTCTCTGGCTAACTGCTGCACCTCAATGACTGGTGCAAACTCCGCCCTGAACCTGGTAGAGAAATCAGCCCAGGTCATGGCATCCAACGCTGCATCATCTCCAATGGTATGTCCGACCTCCTCCCACCAATCCCGTGCCCTGTCCTACAGATGACAGGACACCAATCTGACCTTGTCCCCCTCGGGACACCTGCTAGTGCGGAACGCGTTGGCCACATCCGCCAACCATCTAGTACTCGCTATGGGGTCCCGCGCCCCGTGATAGTCTGGAGCTCCACATGACCTGAACTCCCTGAACGTCAGTGTGCGCGACCCCATCATGGCCGCCACCTCGGCACGGAAGGTGCCCAACCTATCATCCATCAGCTCTAGGATACCCTCCTTGATCGAACCGAAGATCACAGGAGTCTGCTCTAAAATGATATGAGTAATCTCTGAAGAAAGAAACTCTCTGGTCTGCTCATCTATGCGCTCGTCCCCCGAGCCTGATCCTGATCCCTCCCCGGCACCTCCACTGCCGGCTGCTGTCCTCGGACGCAAAACCACCATTCTAAAACACATCATAGCAACATCAGAAAACTGAACTATCTCAAGGGATCATTAATACTACTACTAGCTTCCTGGTCTTGTCTCGGCCTTCCTTGATTCGAGTACGGATCCTCTGCTTTCAGTAGTACGGGCCAATACTACCTTCCACATCTATCCGTACTTTCCTCAAAAACTGCCTTGACTCCACCAAGTCACTTCTACTACTACTGATCTCTGCTACTCTCATCCTAGGCTTGCCCTAGGGAAATCTCTGACTCCACTCAAACCAGTCCTCACCTGCTGAAGGCCTCCTTGTGATGCTAGTTAGCCACCACCTGAATACCATCACATGCAATGAGGCTCGGATAATCCTTCGAGTAAAAGACTCGTCCCTACAACGGTTGGACTCAGACAAGAGCTGCGCAATAGGGCCAAATCCAGCACTCTGAGATTATTCAACCCTGCTCACATGTGATGTGACGTATTCACCTAATGGCTAACTCCCACCACTCAGAGTCCCACAAAGCTTAAAGCAAGCAACATTCGGATAAAGGAAACATACTCAGGCAAAACTATTCTCATAACGAGAACTACACTAGCATACAATGCTAAGCTCGCGCTACCAGGCATAACCTAAACAGGCTATCCTACTGATGTCTACTCAATACTAGCATGCAATCCTCATAAAGCTGTAACACATATAGCATGCACATAAGGCATCCTCCTAGATCCTTAGTCCTATACTAGCATGTTGTTCTACTGAAACTGGAACAATTAATCATAATAATAAAACTTGTATTGGTAATTTGGGAGTACTTGCTTGAGCTCGGCTGATCGCATGCACCACACCCTTATTTTGTTTAAAAAAATTTCTTTCTAAGTGCTTTTAAAAATTTCATTCGAAAACCTTTTTCTTTTTGAAAATCTTCTTATCTTTCCCTTAGTTTGAGTTCAGATGCACCCGGAGGTGTATCCGAATCCCTCAAACCAGGGCTCTGATACCAACTTGAAACAACCCAAAAATACCACCCAAAAATTTCGATTTTTATTATAACAGAACCCATGAGATTGAGTATCACATAATAAAACCATATGCTGCGTGTTTCAAAAACCAAAAAAAAATACTGTGAGAAAAACTGTATCACAACTGTATCCAAACATATCAAAAAAACTAAATCAACTCCCAGGACAAAACTGAAGCTGTGGTGTGTGCGATGCCATCATCCCAAGCTCTTCCCTTTGCTTGAGGAAGTACATGAAACCAAAACTGAAACTGTAAGCACGAAGCTTAGTGAGCTCCCCCAAACTACCACATACCACATAATAACATATAAGCACATACTGGGCCTTGACCACTGCATCGGACCGAAGTCCGGGCTAACTGGGGCCTTGCCCCCTACATCGGACCGAAGTTCGAAGCTGACTGGGACCTCTGTCCCCTACATCAGATCGAAGTCCGAAGCTGACTGGGACCTTCGTCCCCTACATCGGACCGAAGTCCGAAGCTGACTGGGACCTCTGTCCCCTACATCGGACCGAAGTCCGAAGCTGACTGGGACCTTCGTCCCCTACATCGGACCGAAGTCCGAAGCTGACTGGGACCTCTGTCCCCTACATCGGACCGAAGTCCGAAGCTGACTGGGACCTTCGTCCCCTACATCGGACCGAAGTCCGAAGCTGACTGGGACCTCTGTCCCCTACATCGGACCGGAGTCCGAAGTTGGCTGAACGTAGCATAAACATATCAACTAGCATAAACACATAAATCCTGTCTGAGCCACGGAGGCGTCAAACATACTAGCTACTGCATTGGACCGAAGTCCAGAACTACGGCTAACTGAACGGGCCGGCATGGTAGCCTTAGACCCGTTCCTACTGAAGGGAAACTCACCTCGTGAATTGGCTGCTGTGTGAATGGCTTTGGAAGCTAACTTCTGTTGCTCCGGTATCTCCCCGGCTACAAGTCCATAAACACACTCAATCAAATGCTTAACACTGCACTGGGGTAAAATGACTCTTTTACCCTTGGTCAAAGTCAACTCTCTCGGTCAAAGTCAACCCACAGTTGACCTGACTCGCCGAGTTGGGCCGCCAACTCGCCGAGTCTCTAGTCTCACTTCTCAACCCTACTCGTGGCTACTCGTCGAGTATGGCATCGACTCGACGAGTACCCTCTCGATCCAAGAACTCAGACAATCTTCATCCGACTCGCCGAGTCATATGAACAACTCGACGAGTTGTTCTTCGATCTAAGAATATTGCCTTGGACTCGCCGAGTTGTATGAACAACTCGTCGAGTCCCACCATTACTGAGTCCACCCTCCGACTCACTGAGTCCACCACTCGAAATCACTCAAAAGGGGTAAAGATTGGGGACTCGCAACCGGACTCGCCGAGTCCGAAGAACGACTCGCCGAGTTACATGCATGCAGATCCTAAAAACTCGATTCTGCTCAACACCACCGCATACAAATTATAGATCTGAGTTCCTAAGGCTGATTTACCACGTAAAGTTTCCAACTTTACGCGTACATCCACATGAAAAAGGAGATAAAGGCTAAAAGGCACTTAGAAGAGTAGATCTAGGGTTATCATGCAAAATGGCTCCATAAAGGTGATAGATCTACGATTTTGGAACTGAAACATGGCTAGATCCGAAGGCTAATCAATCTAATGTGATCCCTCTACCAAGAACAACAAAGAAATGGCTAAAATAGGCTAAATATGCTTGCTAAAGAGAAATCAATCATAGAAACAGAAGGAATTCGGCTAATACCTCAATGAACTCTGAAATGGGAGCAAGACCTTGGATATTCTTCTTCTCCTTTGGATCTAGCCTCCTTCTTCTCTTCAAAACTTCAAGATTTACACAAGAAATGCACAAATAACCAAAGAAACGATTAGGGTTTGCTAAATGATGCTCTGAGGGTGAAGGGGACGAGTTTGGGGGCTCATAAGGTGGTTTAAATAGGGTGTAAACCTGGGGATTTAGGGTTTCTACCTGGCAGGCAGACTCGCCGAGTCCCAAATATGGACTCGCCGAGTCGCCGACTAACACGTGCTCGAAATCTCGTCCCCACTCGACGAGTCGGGCCATAGACTCGCCGAGTCCCTCTCAAAAACTTCTAAATAAATGCCACAGAAGCAACGTACCAGGAATGGGGCGTTACACATACTCTCTTTATTTGTCGTATATGTAACATCCAAAAATACGACCCAAAATTTTTTGTTTTAATAATAATAAAAATCATATTCTGATCGTCACATCATAAAACCATGTGTCAATTATTTCAATCCATAATAAAATGTCATGAACATTTGTGCCAAATCAAACTATGAATCAAAACAAACTCCCAGGACAAAGACTGAAGTTGTGGTGTGTGCGATCTCATCATCCCGAGCTCTTCCCTTTACTTGCGAAAGTACCTGAAACCAAAACAGAAACTGTAAGCACGAAGCTTAATGAGCTCCCCCAAACTACCACATACCATACAATAACATGTAAACACATACTGGGCCTTGCCCACTGCATCGGACCAAAGTCAGGAAACTGCATCTGGCCGAAACCCGGACTAACTGGGACCATGTCCCCTGCATCGGACAGAAGTCCGGAAACTGTATCGGGCCAACACCCAGACTAACTGGGACCATGTCCCCTGCATCAGACCAAAGTCAAGAAATTGCATCGGGCTGAAGCCCGGACTAACTGGGACCTTGTCCCCTACATCGGACCGAGGTCCGGAACTGACTGATCATAGCATAGCATAAACATATATCAACTAGTATAAACACATATACTGCATACTGCATCAGACTGAAGTCCGGAACATATAACACATAAACATGCTTGAATCACAAAGACACCAAGCATACCGAACTACTGCGTCGGAGCGAAGTCCAAAACTACTGCTAACTAAACGGGCCGACATTGTAGCCGTAGACCCATTCCTACTGGAAGGAAACTCACATCGTGATGCTGACTGTTAAACTCCCGAATGAGAAATCCCCGACTGCTGCTCCGGCTACTTCCCAGCTATCATGGGAAATAATATACTAAATCAGAATAGGGATTCTCCTTTGGGTAAAATGACCATTTTACCCTTGCTATGGCATGGGCCACAACATGGCCCAACACCCTCAATTCCTTCTAAGCCCCTCTATGGCCCCACTAAAGGCCCACTAATGGCCCAATTTACTCCATTGGGCCCAAAGCCCTTTACTGGGCCTTACCCAAGCCCAATACTAACCTTTGGCCCATATTACAGAATTCTGAAGGCCACTAAGGCCCAAAGACCCCTAAGTCCCAAACTCAGCCCACACCGAGGCCCAAACGCTCGAAGCCCAAACCGGCAGCGTACGCGAGGCGTACACCGAGGTACGCTGAGCGTACTGGCTACCGGCTGGTACGCGGCGCGTACCTCCTTGTACGCCCAACATACAGCCTTGATAAGCCAAAGTCTCGTTAAGTGCTTAATAATCCTGGTCAGAAGCTAAAACCTTAGATCCAGGTCTTATCCTACGTCTGAAACCATAAAGTTGCTTACTTGATGGCTTACAAGACTCTCTTAAGCTCAAACTTCTAAAAACAACCATTTATAACCAAGAAGGTGGCTAGATCTCATGCATGGCTTCATGAGAGCCTCAAAAATCGAAGCTTTATTGCTATGGAGGCACTTGAGCTTCAAGGATAGCAATCCCAAGCTCTTGAAACAAAGTTGGATGATAAAGGTCCTTCCTTTGGACCTAAAAGGTCCAACTTCCAAAAACTCTTAGATCTAAGCTTACAAGAAGAAAGTTGGAAGATTTATACCTCTTTTGAATGCCAAATGAATGAATGATCTCAGATCTATGAGCTCAAGGTGCTCAAGTTCTCCTTCTTCCACTTCTCTTCTTCTTCTTTCCAACTTTTCTTCACAAAAGTGAGCCCAAAAGATCAAACACACACCCAACAAGGAGAAAGAGACGAACTAGGGTTTTCTGAGAGTGAGGAGGCTGATGAGAAAAAAGGGAAGGAGTCTATAATGGGGTTTATATAACCTTAAACCCCTAAAATTAGGGTTTTTCCTCTGGCCGCGTACGCTGGGCGTACCATATGGTACGCTGCGCCTACACTTCTCCTCCACGCGTTTTATTAAGTCACTACGCCCAGCGTACAACGAGTTTACGCCCCGCATACGGCTTATGGGCAGACTATTGCTCGGCCCAAAACAAGAGGCCCAATCTCAAATACAATTCTATTATAACTCCATATAAAATTTTGGAATCTAAATAAATTTATACCTCGGAAGACGATCGTTACAAATCTCCCCCACTTGAATCCGACTTCGTCCTCGAAGTCCGCTGCCACTGAATCTGAAAACAATTCCGGGTAATGCTCAAACATCTCCTCCTCAGATTCCCATGTCCACTCTTAACCCTTCCGGTGCTGCCACTGCACCTTCACTAGCTGAACTACCTTGTTCCTCAAGGTCTTTGTCTTCCGGTCCAAAATCGCGACCGGTCTCTCAATGTAATTCAGGCTGCTATCAACCTGAATGTCATCCAAGGGTACAACTGCTGACTCGTCCACTAAACACTTCCGTAACTAGGAAACATGGAAGGTATTGTGGATCTGGCTAAGCTCTGCTGGAAGATCCAACCGGTAAGCCACACGACCCACCCGGGCCAAAACCCTAAAAGGACTGATGAACCTGGGGCCCAACTTGCCCCTCTTTCGGAATCTGATGACACCCTTTCAGGGTGATACCTTCAGGAGGACCATGTCACCCCCCCTGAAACTCCAAGTCTGAACGCCTCCTGTCGGCGTAACTCTTATTCCGACTTTGCGCAGTCTGCAGTCTACTACGAACCTGCTGGATCAACTCTGTCGTCTTGAGCACCACTTCGGTGCTCCCAATGACACGCTAACCGACCTTCCCCCAACAAATCGGGGTCCTACACTTCCTCCCATAGAGCATCTCGAAGGGAGGTCGATCAATACTCGTGTGGTAACTTTTGTTATACGAAAATTCCGCTAACGGAAGATACGT
The DNA here is from genome assembly GCF_002870075.4 of Lactuca sativa. Lineage (NCBI taxonomy): Eukaryota > Viridiplantae > Streptophyta > Magnoliopsida > Asterales > Asteraceae > Lactuca > Lactuca sativa. The sequence continues at coordinate 206,590,379 of NC_056624.2, forward strand.
ATCCCAACTGCCACCGAAGTCTAGAACACATGCCCGCAGCATGTCCTCGAGGGTCTGAATCATCCTCTCGCTCTGTCCGTCCGTCTGAGGATGGAAAACCGGTGCTAAAATGGAGACAAGTACCCATCTTGTCGTGAAACCGCTTCCAGAACCTGGAAGTAAAACGAACATCTCGGTCTGACACCACTGAAACAGGCACTCCATGATGTGCCACCACCTCTCTCACATAAATATCAGCTAACTTCTCTGCTGATATACTCTCCTGGATCAGTATAAAATGAGCACTCTTCGTCAACCGATCCACTATAACCCATATAAAATCCACTCCACGCGCAGTCCTTGGAAGCTTCGTGATGAAATCCATAGTAATGTCTTCCCATTTCCACATTGGAATGTCTAACGGCTGCATCTTGCCGTGAGGTCTTTGGTGCTCTGCCTTAACCTTTTTGCAGGTCAGGCACCTCTCCACATACCATGCGACATCCCGCTTCATGCAGAGCCACCAATAATAGGGTCGAAGATCTCTATACATCTTCGTCACCTCTGGATGAATGGAAAATCGAGACTTATGAGCCTCATCCATCAACACTTGTCGTACTCCGCCCCAGTACAACACCCAAACTCTCCCATGAAGGGTCAACAATCCTCTACTATCATAGTCAAAAGAAGCTACTCGGCCCACGATCCTCTCACATTTCTGTCTCTCCTCCTTGAGGCCCTCTACCTGTGCCTCCTTGATTTACTCCAATAATGGAGTAATCACCCTCATCCTCAGACAAATGTCTCTGATCGGGGCCGCTACTACCTTGCGGCTCAGGGCGTCGGCCACTACGTTGGCCTTCCCTGGGTGATAAAGGATCTCACAGTCATAATCCTTCAACACATCTAACCATCGTCTCTGCCTCATGTTCAGATTCGGCTTATCCATGAGGTACCTCAAGCTCTTGTGATCCGTGTAAATGGTACAACGGACCCCATAAAGGTAATGCCTCCAAATCTTGAGGTCAAACACCACTGCCCCCAACTCTAAATCATGTGTAGTATAATTAGCCTCGTGAGGCTTCAACTGTCTCGAGGCGTAAGCTATCACACGGCCTCACTGCATCAACACTGCTCCCATACCTGTGATCGAGGCATCACAGTAGACTACGAAATCCTCTACTCCCTCTGGCAGGGTAAGAATCGGTGCCTCGACAATCTCTACCTGAGGGTCTCAAACGCTATCTGCTGATCAGGCCCCCAACGGAACGCTACTAACTTCCTGGTCAGTCGGGTGAGCGGTACTGCTATCTTGGAGAAATCCTGGATGAATCTCCTGTAATACCCTGCCAAACCAAGGAAACTCCGAATCTCGGATGGAGACTTCGGGACCTCCCACTGCATCACGGCCTCAATCTTGGCCGGATCTACCAAAATACTCTTCTGGTTGACTAGGTGACCAAGGAACTGCACGTCGCGCAACCAGAACTCGCACTTGGAGAACTTCGCGCAAAGTCTCTCCCACCTCAAAACCTCTAGCACCTCTCTCAGGTGCTCCTCATGCTGCTCCTAAGTCTTGGAATACAACAAGATATCGTCTATGAATACTATCACAAACCGATCCAGCATCGGCCTGTACACGCGGTTCATGAGGTCCATGAATGCGGCCGGAGCATTGGTGAGCCCAAACGGCATCACCACAAACTCATAATGACCATACTTGGTCCTGAAGGCAGTCTTCTACACATCCTCGCCTCTGACACGCATCTGGTGATATCTGGAGCATAAATCGATCTTGGAGAACCAAGACGCTCCCTGAAGCTGATCAAACAAATCATCTATCCTCAGGAGTGGGTAACGGTTCTTTTCCGTTACCTTATTCAGCTCCCGGTAATCTATACACATACGGTGCGACCCGTCCTTTTTCTTTACGAATAAAATCGGTGCACCCAGGGCGAACTGCTTGGCCTAATAAATCCCTTGTCTAGCAGCTCTTGCAACTGCGTAGACAACTCCTGCATCTCTGGGGGAGCCAATCGATACGATGCCTTGGCTATCGGAGCCACACCAGGGATTAGGTCAATCCCAAACTCGACCTGCCTCTCGGGAGGTATTCCAGGCAAATCCTCTGGAAATACATCCGGGTAGTCTCGCACTACCGTAACATCATCAACTGTCGTCTTGCCCTTCTCCCGGGCATCTAAAACATAGGCAACATAACCGACGCAACCCTGCTAAAAATAGCACCTCGCTCTCGCCGTTGAACATAGAAATGGTATGCGTTGTGGCCTCTCGCCCTGAATCACTAACTCTCCCCCACTGGGAGTGCGAACCCTCATTAACTGTAGCTCACAATCTATCACCACCCCATTGAGGCTTAGCCAATCCATACCTACTATAACCTTATTCCCTCGCAGGGGAATAGGGACCAAGTCCACCGAAAAGTGCTCATCGAATAACTGAAGAGAACATCCAATGTATACCCTTGCAACCCTAACGGTTCTATCAGCTGCTATCTCAACCTCAAGTGGACAATCTAGCTCCCCTGGAGCTCTGCTAAACCTCTTGCTAAGCGCAAGAAAGACGAATGATCGGGTAGCCCCCGAATCAAACAATATTGTAGTTGATATGCCGTTCACTGAGAACGACCCTATACAAAACATATAACCATAAGAAACAATCAATAATAAATGCAGAGGTATAGAGAAAAATACATACCCATCACCACGTCTGGAGTCGCTCGCGCCTCCTATGCTGTTAGCTGAAAAGCCCTACTCTTTGCCACTGGCGTCTCAGCTCAGCCCTGACGGCCATCTGTAATCCTCAAAGTAGCAGGAGCAGGTGCTGACACCTTCCCTGCAGCAGCTAAACTCGGACACTGGGACTTTTTATGTCCCCTCTGATTGCAATGGAAGCAAATCAAATCTGATGCCGCAACAGCGGTAGTAGTGGCTGTACAATCTCTGCTCATATGCCCAGTTCGACCGCACTTGTAGCAGCCGGCACTCCCTGCCTTGCACGCCCCATCGTGCAATCTCCCACACTTGGCACACCGAGCGTGGCTCTACTGACTCCTAACTCTGTGATCTGAACCCTTGGGCTTTTTGCCCGAACTACCTAAACCTGGAGCCGCCTCCGGCTTCCTCTTTCTCTCCATCTCAAGGTCAATCTCTCTCTCTCTCTCTCTCTCTCTCGCCCTAGCAATCATGTCATCCAACGTCTTACAGCTGGACCGGCTCACGAACTGGCGGATATCACTCCGCAGCATCTCATGATAACGGGCTTTCTTCATTTCCTCATCAGCTGCATACTGAGGAACAAGAAGAGCACTCTCCCAGAACTTGGCGGTAATCTCCGCCACTGTCTATGTAGTATGTGTAAGATCCTGAAACTCTCTGACTAACTGTTGCACCTCAATGACCGGTGCGAACTCAGCTCTGAACCTGATAGTAAATTCAGTCCAAGTCATAGCATCCAAAGTTGCGTCATCCCCAATGGCATGACCAACCTCCTCCCACCAATCCCGTGCCCTGTCCTTCAGAAGACAGGACGCCAATCTAACCTTGTCCCCCTCGGGACATCTGCTAGTGCGGAAAGCATTGGCCACATCTGCCAACCATATAGTACTTGTTATGGGGTTCCGCGCCCCGTGATAATCCGGAGCTCCGCATGCCCGGAACTCCCTAAAAGTAAGCGTACGCGACCCCATCATGGCCGCTACCTCAGCACAGAAGGTGCTCAACTTCTCATCCATCAACTCTAAGATACCCTCCTTGATCGAACCGAAGATCACAGGAGTCTGCTCAAGTATGGTACGAGTAATCTCTGAAGAGAGAAACTCCCTAGTCTGCTCATCCAACTGCCCGACCTCCGGGCATGGTCCTGATTCCCCTCCGGCACCTGAACTGCCGACTGCTGGTCTAGGGCGTAATACCACCATTCTGAAACACATAATAAACATCAGGAATACTGATATATCTCGAGGAATCACTTTTCTAAAACTCTTTTCTTTTGAAAACATTTTACCACTTCCTTAGTTTGAGTTCAGACACACCCGAACGTGTGCCCAAATCCCTCAAACCAAGGCTCTGATATCAACTTGTAACATCTAAAAATACGACCCAAATTTTTGTTTTAATAATAATAAAAATCATATTCTGATCGTCACATCATATAACCATGTGTCAATTATTTCAACCCATAATAAAATGTCATGAACATTTGTGCCAAATCAAACTATGAATAAAAAAAACTCCCACGACAAAGACTGAAGTTGTGGTGTGTGCGATGCCATCATCCCGAGCTCTTCCCTTTACTTGCGGAAGTACCTGAAACCAAAACCAAAACTGTAAGCACGAAGCTTAGTGAGCTCCCCCAAACTACCACATACCATATAATAACATGTAAACACATACTGGGCCTTGCCCACTGCATCGGACCAAAGTCAGGAAACTGCATCGGGCCGAAACCCGGACTAACTGGGACCATGTCCCCTGCATCGGACCGAAGTCCGGAAACTGCATCGGGCCAAAACCCACACTAATTGGGACCATGTCCCCTGCATCAGACCGAAGTCCAGAAACTGCATCGGGCCGAAGCCCGGACTAACTGGGACCTTGTCCCCTACATCGGACCGAGGTCCGGAACTGACTGATCATAGCATAGCATAAACACATATCAACTAGTACAAACACATATACTGCATACTGCATCAGACTGAAGTCCGGAACATATAACACATAAACATGCTTGAATCACAGAGACACCAAGCATACCGAACTACTGCGTCGGACCGAAGTCCGGAACTAATGCTAACTAAACGGGCCGACATTGTGGCCGTAGACCCGTTCCTACTGGAAGGAAACTCACCTCGTGATGCTGACTGCTGAACTCCTGAATCAGAAATCCCCTACTGCTGCTCCGGCTGCTTCCCAGCTATCATGGGAAATAAAATACTACATTAGAATAGGGATTCTCCTTTGGGTAAAATGACCATTTTACCCTTGCTATGGCATGGGCCACAATATGGCCCAAAACCCTCAATTCCTTCTAAGCCCCTCCATGGCCCCACTAAAGGCCAACTAATGGCCAATTTGCTATATTGGGTCCAAAGCCCTTTACTGGGCCTTACCCAAGCCCAATACTAACCTTTGGCCCATATTACAGAATTCTGAAGGCCACTAAGGCCCAAAGATCCCCAATTCCCAAACTCAGCCCACACCGAGGCCCAAACCCTCGAAGCCCAAACCGGCAGCGTATGCGGGGCGTACACCGAGGTACACTGAGCGTACTGGCTACCGGCTGGTACGCGGCGCGTACCTCCTTGTACGCCCAGCATACAGCCCTGATAAGCCAAAGTCTCATTAAGTGCTTAATAATCCTGGTCAGAAGCTAAAACCTTAGATCCAGGTCTTATCCTACGTCTGAAACCATAAAGTTGCTTACTTGATGGCTTACAAGACTCTCTTAAACTCAAACTTCTAAAAACAACCATTTATAACCAAGAAGGTGGCTAGATCTCATGCATGGCTTCATGAGAGCCTCAAAAATCGAAGCTTTATTGCTATGGGGGCACTTGAGCTTCAAGGATAGCAATCCCAAGCTCCAGAAACGAAGTTGCATGATAAAGGTCCTTCCTTTGGACCTAAAAGGTCCAACTTCCAAAAACTCTTAGATATAAGCTTACAAGAAGAAAGTTGGAAGCTTTATACCTCTTTTGAATGTCAAATGAATGAATGATCCCAGATCTATGAGCTCAAGGTGCTCAAGTTCTCCTTCTTCCACTTCTCTTCTTCTTCTTCCCAACTTTTCTTCACAAAAATTAGCCCAAAAGATCAAACACACACCCAACAAGGAGAAAGAGACGAACTAGGGTTTTCTGAGAGTGAAGAGGCTGATGAGAAAACAGGGAAGGAGGCTATAATGGGGTTTATATAGCCTTAAACCCCTAAAATTAGGGTTTTTCCTCTGGCCGCGTACACTGGGCGTACCATATGGTACGCTGCGCGTACGCTTCTCCTCCCTGCGTTTCATTAAGTCACTACGCCCAGCGTACGGCTTATGGGCAGACTATTGCTCGGCCCAAAACAAGAGGCCCAATCTCAAATACAATTCTATTATAACTCCATATAAAACTTGGGAATCTAAATAAATTTATACCTCGGAAGACGATTGTTACAGTATATGCTACTGCCACTCAACCCTTATAATTACATTTTAAAGACAATTTTTTAAAACTAATAAGATGTAAACAAAAAAGAATAAAACCCCCTATGTTATTTTGTATAACTCCATAGTCTATCACAATATGGTCCATGATTGTGGCCATCATCATCGATACCACGGACCCGACGACATGATCTTTGGACATTTCTAAACAAAAAAAAAGTGTAAAAACAACATTAACAACAATGGCAGATGAATGAATAAAATAAAAGAAGGAAATACGAGCAACTTGTTAGTGATTAGGGTTTAAATCCAAGACTTTTAGAGTTTAGGTAATTTTTATAAATTTCTATGTAGTTGTTATTTTATGTAATCAAAGAATCTATTATCTTTCATGGTATCAGAATTGGCGTCCCGTACTCCCTGTGACCCAATACATTTGTGTCTATCCTTATTGAGCCTCAAACTCAAAGGGACAGTGTTAGTAATCTCGGTGCGAGAGAGTCGTATAAGTGGTTATATATGTAAAAGTCTATCTTGTCTCAACAACAACTCTTTTAGAGAGACAATATTGGGCTCCACATGTATTTACATGCTATCGGACACACACCCAACAAGGAGAAAGAGACGAACTAGGGTTTTCTGAGAGTGAAGAGGTTGATGAGAAAACAGGGAAGGAGGTTATAATGGGGTTTATATAGACTTAAACCCCTAAATTAGGGTTTTTCCTCTAGCCGCGTACACTGGGCGTACGCTTCTCCTCCCTGCGTTTCATTAAGTCACTACACCCATCGTACAACAGGTTTATGCCCCGCGTACGGCTTATGGGCAGACTATTGCTCGGCCCAAAACAAGAGGCCCAATCTCAAATACAATTCTATTATAACTCCATATAAAACTTGGGAATCTAAATAAATTTATACCTCGGAAGACGATCGTTACAGTATATGCTACTGCCACTCAACCCTTATAATTACATTTTAAAGACAATTTTTTAAAACTAATAAGATGTAAAAAAAAAAGAATAAAACCCCCTATGTTATTTTGTATAACTCCATAGTCTATCACAATATGGTCCATGATTGTGGCCATCATCATCGATACCACGGACCCGACGACATGATCTTTGGACATTTCTAAACAAAAAAAAAGTGTAAAAACAACATTAACAACAATGGCAGATGAATGAATAAAATAAAAGAAGGAAATACGAGCAACTTGTTAGTGATTAGGGTTTAAATCCAAGACTTTTAGAGTTTAGGTAATTTTTATAAATTTCTATGTAGTTGTTATTTTATGTAATCAAAGAATCTATTATCTTTCATGGTATCAGAATTGGCGTCCCGTACTCCCTGTGACCCAATACATTTGTGTCTATCCTTATTGAGCCTCAAACTCAAAGGGACAGTGTTAGTAATCTCGGTGCGAGAGAGTCGTATAAGTGGTTATATATGTAAAAGTCTATCTTGTCTCTACAATAACTCTTTTAGAGAGACAATATTGGGCTCCACATGTATTTACATGCTATCGGACACACACCCAACAAGGAGAAAGAGACGAACTAGGGTTTTCTGAGAGTGAAGAGGCTGATGAGAAAACAGGGAAGGAGGTTATAATGGGGTTTATATAGACTTAAACCCCTAAATTAGGGTTTTTCCTCTAGCCGCGTACACTGGGCGTACGCTTCTCCTCCCTGCGTTTCATTAAGTCACTACACCCATCGTACAACAGGTTTATGCCCCGCGTACGGCTTATGGGCAGACTATTGCTCGGCCCAAAACAAGAGGCCCAATCTCAAATACAATTCTATTATAACTCCATATAAAACTTGGGAATCTAAATAAATTTATACCTCGGAAGACGATCGTTACAGTATATGCTACTGCCACTCAACCCTTATAATTACATTTTAAAGACAATTTTTTAAAACTAATAAGATGTAAACAAAAAAGAATAAAAACCCCTATGTTATTTTGTATAACTCCATAGTCTATCACAATATGGTCCATGATTGTGGCCGTCATCATCGATACCACGGACCCGATGACATGATCTTTGGACATTTCTGAACAAAAAAAAGTGTAAAAACAACATTAACAACAATGGCATAAGAATGAATAAAATAAAAGAAGGAAATACGAGCAACTTGTTAGTGATTAGGGTTTAAATCCAAGACTTTTAGAGTTTAGGTAATTTTTATAAATTTCTATGTAGTTGTTATTTTATGTAATCAAAAAATCTATTATCTTTCATGGTATCAGAATTGGCGTCCCGTACTCCCTGTGACCCAATACATTTGTGTCTATCCTTATTGAGCCTCAAACTCAAAGGGACAGTGTTAGTAATCTCGGTGCGACAGAGTCGTATAAGAGGTTATATATGTAAAAGTCTATCTTGTCTCTACAACAACTCTTTTAGAGAGACAATATTGGGCTCCACATGTATTTACATGCTATCGGAGCAATATATTCCTATGTAATTGTCATTTGAGTAATCAAGCAATATCAAAACATTCTATAATCTATCATGGTATCAAAGCTCTAGGTTAAAACACTAGTGTTGACCACAACCAGCAGTCGTTACCATCTGCCTCCGACGACCTTCTCTAATAGTCATCGGAGGTGCCTTCATTATGCTTAACATCTTTTCATTTATTCTTTCTCCTCCTAAATAATAATGTAGTAATCAATACTAGACCATAGCTCTATCCTCGACTTATTCTAATGCCTTGTCCTTTGAGTAATCAAACAATTTATTATCTATCACAATCAACCCCATTTATAGGAAAAAAACACCTAAAAATAATAAAAAAAAAATAACCATAATGGTTTGTGAAAGCTTGTGAACACGAACCATGGCAGAAGACATAATTACCTGATATGTGGCAAAATCCACATCAAACACAAAAGAATGAGTTATACACCCTATCCGAGACTCACACTTGTGCTTATTCTAAAAAGATAGAAATAAAATAAGAAGAAACAAAAGAGACAAAAGTATTTACCAAATAATATCCTAAAATAAGACTAAAAATGTGACAACCGAGAAAAAATTTCGTCACCAACCACCGTTAGGAAAGAGTAAGAATATAAATGTAATAGCTTACTATTGTAATGTTTGATTTATTAGATAATAAAATCAAATACGCCATTATATTTACGATTCAATCGACTTTTAGGCTAAAAGATAAGCTTCTAAAAGGTTGTACCGTCTTTTAAAACGGTTAATGTATTTAGAAAGTACTCGATGACGTGATTCCTATGATATAAAATTTGTAAAAATCTGACCCAAATGGAGGAGTTGTGGATTTAGTAAAAAGTAAAAATCAATCGCATAAATAATAATTACGACGTCAAAACGGTACTTAGAGATCGGTTGAATTTTGACTAAAAGTGCAAAAGGAGATTCGTAGTACTCCTTGTGATATAAACTTTAGAACAAAGAATTCTGAAAACAGGATCTGTATGAGAGAGATATGATTTTTGTAAAATCATTTATTTTTACCCCCGTTAGGCACAAAAATGAAAGTCAAAACTAGCTAAAACCATCTAAAAGAAAGTTGTAGTACTCATTGTGATCATCCCATATATATATATATATATATATATATATATATATATATATATATATATATATATATATATATATATATATATATATATATATATAAAGATGGCTTAGATCGGAGCTTGCACGAAAGTGTTATGATTTTTACAAAATAATTTTGTGTGCGCTTATGCCCCTCGTGCACATGTCACCGGATTCGAGTAAATTGCGAGTGATGTGGCCAAGTGGGGAGGTGAGACGTGGCAACTTCTGGTTGGAGCCACGATGATCACGCGCAACACGCATGTATACTGTGAAGTCGGTGCAGACCCATTTCTGCACACCTTCTCTGAGTCCCTCCTCTTTCTCTAGTCTCGAAGTTGTTGCTATCCTAGGCAGTCCTCGGAGCCCCAAGCCCAATTCAACCCTAAATCAGTGGTTTCACATGTCAAGGGCGAGTTCACGACCTTATTTTACTATTTTAAAGGTTTTAAGGGGGGGGGGGGGGGATAAATGTTTATCAAGCTGTTTTATCAAAATATATATTTATATATATTAGTAGTTAAACAAAGCATGAAACGTTAGGATAATATACTCATAGATACTCTGTCCAGTTGTAAGCTATGATATTATTCCTAAAAGTTATGTCTGATATTCTAGGAAAAGATTTTATCTATATTTTATACTGACTAATTTCCTAGGATAACATAGTACCTATAAGTAATGATGATCAATTATATGAATATGCATCGTACTTAGTTGTTACTCTGCGTGAATATCCTGTTTTTTCAAATTAATCATAATTACGTGTGTATATATATATATATATATATATATATATGGTAAACGAAATATATGTATACAAAAGTATATATATGGTAAACTAAATATATGTATACACACCATCTCTATGCTAAACAATATATATATATATATATATATATATATATATATATATATATATATATATATATATATCCTACTATGGCATTTCCTAGGTTCTCATAGGAAATCTTAACTCAATAGTCATGCAATACTGAGAACCTCACCAACACTGTTGGTTGCCTTATACATGCAAGTTGTACACAAAATGAGATCACATAGATTGTCGAATAATGATTATACCCTAAGTCCACAACCAAACAAGGAATAGGAAATAAGGCTAAATCGATCCTTCTAGGGATATATGAACCTAATCGTATACAACTTTTAAAGCATACACTTAGCAATTAACCGAGTTGATATCAATTCCAAGTAACACACAACATCCAATCCTCATAGGCGACAAGGCATCACACAAATCAAGAAATTCTATCATGTGATTCATGAAGGTATCCTTAGCTCTACTCTAGAATTCAATTCACATATATACCATAAAAATCATAACACATGGGTATGAGTATTTTGGGAACCACTTACTTGAGCTCAGCTGATTGCACGCATCGCACCCCCTTTTTACTTGGTAAAAATCTTTTAAAATTTTAGTTTTCCTTTTGAAAAGATTATCAATTCCTCATTTTGAGTTCTTACACACCCAAAAAGTGTGCCCGAATCCCTCAAACCAAGGCTCTGATACCAACTTGTAACGACCCAAAAACAGTGATAATTTTTTTTTGTTTTAAAACCCATTAGTTCAATACATCATATGTCTCAAGGTCAACCACAATAAAAAAAATGTCAAAAACATCAGAGTACAAATAACCATAAGTGCGGAATCATGAGGGGGATGTTGTGCCATCACGTTGGGCCCTTCCCTTTCGTACCGAAAGTACTTGAAACCATAAACATAAACTATAAGCACAAAGCTTAGTAAGTTCCCTAAAGTACCACATACTGAGCATACAATTGGGCCCAACCCTGTGGTATATTCCAACCCAATATAAAACCGGTCTAGCCTTGGGGTTTCTTTCAACCCATCATATACTCATGGGCCCAACCCTAGGATTTATTTCAACCCGATCATACAAATATGGGCCTAGCCCTAGGGTTTATTTCAACCTGAACATACAATAATTAATGGACCTAGCCTTGGGGTTTCTTTCAACGCGGACATAAATACATGAAATAGTTACAAAGACAACTAGCATCCTACATACAAAATTCAGTGGGCCGACATTGGTGTCTTTGAGCCACAAGAATAGTGAGAAGACTCACCTCCAACTAAAGATAACTAAATCACATACACTCGAGTTGCTGCTATCACGACTCCTCTCACTGAACATAACCCAAAATCAACCCTAATTAATAACCAGGGTGATAACCCATAATCAGTTGTCTAAATCATCTTCTAACTTACTGAGGGTAAAAGACCATTTTCTCTTCCCAAACATTACCCAACTATTCAAGGCCCAAAACCCCTAATGACCCAAGGCCCAAAAATGTCCCAAATGGGTTTCTGGAAGTATGTCATGCATACTCGCCATTACACCCCACGTACTACGAGATCTTAGAAAGGTTACGAGGCAAAACCCCATTACGCCATGCGTACTTAGGGGTTACGCCCTATGTAATCCCATGTTGTCCAAAACCCACTTTTTAGCTCTTAATGCTTCTAAACTAAACGTCCAACTCACAGATCTTAATCTTGGGAAGGTTTTAAATGATAATGTTAACAACTTTAAGCTTTTGCATGGCTTAATAGAGCCCGACACCAAACCCTAAGTCCATAACACCCTTAAATAATCTCCAACTCTTGCATGAGTGAGAAATAACAATAAGGACTTCCTTTTTATGACTCAAAATCCTTAAAAACATTATAGGGTAGCCAACTTGAGTCCTGGAGTAGCTTTTACTCACAAGAACCAACTTATGGGACCAAAAGATATGAAAAATTAAACCTTATTCTAAATCTAAACCAAATAACCATAAATGTGTGAGCTTTATACCTCCAGAAGCTTGCGAATGGAAATAAGACTATGGATCTATACACTCCAAGCTCATCGAACACCAATAATGAACTCCTTCTTCTTCTACAATGCACCAAAATCACTCTAGAGGTCCAAAACAAACTTTCAAGGGTTAGAGTTTCCAAAATGAGGGAATGAGTGAGTGGAGGTTGAAGGTAAGGGGGTTCTCAAGGCTTAAGGTTCTTTAAATATGGTCCAAACCCTAAAAATTAGTGTTTGAGATCTACATGAGTACGCCCTCCGTACCAATGGAGTATGTCATGCGTACTCAAAGGAGCCCCGTCACCCATTTAACGAGTTACACGTGGCGTACCTATGGGGTATGCCCTGTGTAAGGACCAAAATGCAACTTTTTAAATTTTAAACTAAAATTGAAAAACTACCTAGAACACGGATGTTACATAACCCACCAAGGATCCATTTGCGTGAAACGAAATATTATAATAAATCAACCATATGAGGTTCAATAAAAACAACCATCGAAGTCTTTGATCATTTTGGAAGGTTGGAAGTTGATGAATATGACAAGAACACAATATAGAGTTCATCTAGAGAACTCCACCAACAATTTGCAACACAATGGGTGCTAGTCCATTCTTGCAATAATAAGTACTCTTAAGCCTTTAAGCACAAATCAAAGTTTGTCTTAAAGAGAGTATAAGTATCAACCTCCTTTTATAATAGTCTATTTACTTTAAAGAAAAAGAAGAAAGAGGAGGGAAGTTAATTGTTTTTATAAACAAAAGAATAGAGATTGAAGCCTCTAACTAGCATATAAATGTATTGTCTTAGACCTTTAAAACAAAGCTAGTAAAATTAATCTCACCCCAAAAGGGATTCACACCCTTGAAGACAAAAAGGAGGAGTGTCTTACACTCCTTTTTTTTTCCTATATGTTATGTACATAATTTAGTAATTTACTACCAAAACTCTTTAAGTTCAAAAAAACGTACATTACATTATGAATCATATCTTATGATATAATCTTTGATACTAACATTAAACATTATCACTTCCATAAAATATTAATTTCCAATTAAATACAAAAGTTATAATGAATACTACACAAACAAAACATTCCAACAAAAAAATATGATTTTATGTGTAAGAAGTAAAAGTTAATCTCATAATTAATGTCTTAATCAACATAAAGTTATAATGAATACTACACTAACAAAGCACTCCAATAAAAATTCTAAAGTTATAATGAATACTACACTAACAAAGCACTCCAATAAAAATTCTAAAGTTATAATGAATACTACACTAACAAAGCACTTCAATAAAAATTCTGGAGACCATTTCATTTGGTAGGATCTTATGATCCTTATTTTTTAGATCTTACGATTATGATCTTGTAAAATGTAAAACAATCTTCGGTAAGATCTTGATTTTGATAATCTTGTTCCATTCCAACCTCAAACAGTTTGTTGAACCCGAAAGAGACACCATTTCTGATACCAGGAAGATGAGAATGGTGTATCTGCCGGTTCCTGAGTGCCACCTTAGCCAACCCATTTCCCTCCTCCCCCTCGACTCCCTTCGCTCTTACCTCGATACATATCTAAATAGGAAAATATCAATAACATGAAAGATAACTAAATATTTTATATTGTAGTATTTCAGGATGTTTAATATATCAGAGATTATCAATACAAATATTCTCTGGATTCATGAGTACGTGAAGGCATGGCGTTCAAACTTTGTATATTGTGGTTTTGCAATTTCCACATGTCGCAATTTACGACTTAAATGAAATATTGTTGATTTTTAATAAGAAACTTAATACTTGGCATCAAAGAAATCAAGAGGCAAATTTAAATATTTAATCTCAATTACCTTTTTCTATAAAGAATTCAAACAAGTGTATTTCATAATATTCGCAGTGAAAGGGGCATAAATCATAATGTATTTACAAATACAGCCCTCATATTCCCCCGGTGGAAAAAAGACAGCATATGAAAATTACAGCTCTATAACGACGTCGTTCACTGTGAAATCGACGTTCTTGACTTTGAAGACGACGATGATGACGCTGATGACGACACAGACGAGGACCCGAAAAACAGATCGGAAAGCGCATTCCCTATGTCCTCCGGCGCGTACTTGACAGCAGCAGCAAACCTTCTATCTTTTTCCATCTCGACTCTCTGCGCATTGTAGAATTCTCTGTACGCCGGCAACAACTTTCTGGCGACTGAAACTTTGATCTCATCACGAAGCTTGCCGTCTGGTATGACGATGGCCAACTGCTTATGGTGAGCCTCTCCGAACACCGCGTTGATCTTCCTGAAACCATCTCTTGCTTCCTCCCGCGTCATTGCTGAAGCGTTTTTAGGAATGGCATCGAAGACGTGGCTCCATGCTAGCCGTTCGTAATTGGCGGCGAACTTTTTGACTTCGGATTCGCGTTTGGTGATCCATTCGTCGCCGAGGAGATACCGAAGATTTGATGATCGGACTTTGGTGAGTATGTGTTGGAGGTTGTTGGCGAGGAATATATACGCCTGAGAGACGTCTTTGTAGTGCTTCGCTTTGCCGTCGAGTTTGCAAACTAGGATGAAGATGAGCCAAGCTAACCGGGCGGATACCGACGGCGAGGGAGAACTGTCGGAAGATGATTCGTCGAAGAAGGTTTGTGGCATTAGAGGTTTCTCAGTTTGTGGGCTGTCCATTAGTATATCAGATAAAACGCTGTAATCGCCGAGGAGGGAGAGGTAGTTCATCGTCTCCATGGTAAATCTGTGAACTCCGGCTCCGGCTACGGTAGTTTTCAAAGATTCTTTGTTAAGTAACGTTTCGAATTCTGTTAGATCTAAACGCACCGATTCAGCAAGTTTTATGAGTGAATTGAGAGCTTGATTGACTACGGAAGACGTCGACGGGAACGAGAAAACTGACACAATCTCCGGCCACCGACTAGCTATTGCGGTGTACATATCGAGAGTCCGGAAGATCCTTTCCGGTGATTTCTTGCTATTTTTTGCTACATTTTCTGGAAATCCAAACAGAATCAAAGCTCCCTCTTTTGTAATTTCTGTATAACTTGCTTCTCGGATGGAATCAGACGATGCGAAAACGTGATCACACAGAATTCTTTCTCCGTTGAATAATGTTTTAATAGCAATCTTTACAGCAGCCAACCAGTTTTTAATTTTGAGATCCAAAACCTCCCAATCCATCTTATGAACATGAGCAGCTTTCAGCTTCTCGACACCAAGCTTGTATATGCCTTCATCAACTATGGATTTACGTATAACTTTGTAAATGTTGACGCATTCCTTACCATAACCAGATGAAATCATGCACTCAGCTATCAACTTGAGATCCGCCATGGCTCCTTCCGCAGTATCTTCGACTTCACTGATCAATTCTCCTGCAACTCGTATCTCATCATCAGATTCATCAGCAAAATCCGATAAACTTGATCGCGTAGATGTTCGAGATGATCGAGTTGAAACCGATTCTGGATCTAATTGCGCTCGATTCAAGGACAAAATCTGATAAAACTCTTTCTCCAACCGCTTCATAGCGATCTGCATCAGATGCTGAGCCCTAATAAGCAATTCAGAAGTGGAGTTTTCAGCTACCAAGGAATGCATCGCTTTATGGAGCTTGTTGACAATCTTGATAAATTCCAAAGCTTCTCGGCGGTTGTCGTAGAAGAGCGACGTGACCTTGGCATAAGTGGAGGTTTCCGGATCCCATTTGACGATGATAGGCTCGGCGACCTCCAATGTCTGGAGCATTACGGAATCGGGAAAACTCATGGTCGGAGTTGGTAAGGCAAAACGTGAAGGTGAAGGATAATGAGCAATGAAAGAAGATGAAGATCGTTTAGGAGAGAAACCAAATTTCTTCATGCTCATGATGATTTTTGTTTCGGTTGATTTTTTTTATTGTGAGGAAGAAGTGTGAGATGGAAAGTGTGGTTGTTGGACAGTTTGAGAGAACTGAGAAGATTGGAAGAATGTAGACTCTGAAGATAATAATCGGGAAGATGGGAGAGGGGTATATATAGACACAAAAGGCTGCAATTGGAAGACAAAATCTGTGTTATAACTATTGGATTTTGACTTTTATCTTTGTGTGTGAAACTCGAATCTTCCTTTCTGACATATTCACTTTATAAATGAATTTGAAAATTATTTATTCCTACTATTTTTGAAAATGCATACCTGTAGAAAGTATTATTTTCACTTTAAAGTAATACAAAAATACATACAATAAATGTAATGTAGTAGCCTATATTTTAGTATGTTTGACTTTTTGTTACTACACGTACAATAGGTGTTTTTTATTAGTTCGAATATCTGTGTTTCGATTTTTTTTATAAAAACTATGCGTAATATCTTAAGAAACAAATCTTTATGTTTCATATAACACATGTTTTAAAATCTATTTTAAAAGGGAATTCATTCATACACAATACATTTTTCCCTGCATAATAATTTGTGCATTAAAATATTATATTGCACAACTTTATAAAATATTATATATGAAAAAAAATTATTGTGTACTAATTATTTTTCATTTTAAAAAGCTACTCCATCCGTCCCAAAATTATAGTCCATTTTTTCTTTTTGGTTTGTCCCAAAATAATAGTCCACTTCTAAAAATAAATAACATTTTTATCAAAATATCCCCTCATTATTACTCAACCAACTAAACATTTAATGGAACATTAAATGCAAAGTAAGGACAAAACTGTCATTTTATTATATAAAATTAATGGTAATTAATGTTTTTTTTAATCTGTATGTTTTTGTCTGTGAACAATAATATTAGAACATTGGGAGTATTAATTTTTTAATTTTCTTCTTGTTATATGATACGCTATAGGCATTCCGTTAAGAATGAATTACTTTTATTAAAGTATCCCGAGTCAAATGTTTAAGCGAAAGGGACATCTGAATTTAATGCGTCAGAGGTGACGTGTCGTCTATATTGCATTACGCGGGTGTCAAACATGGCAGAGGTAAAAATTGCTTACGTGGACAGCAGACACCATCTACTATATGGAGTCTTGTTTTGTACAATGACCATCCAATTTCCCTACAATGCCTTCATGTTTCCCCTCGTTAAAGTTTCTCAAGGAAAAGACCTATTCTTTCTCATTTTTATATTTTTTTATGAAAAGTATAAAGGTTATGTTTCCATAACTATTTTTGAGAAAAACATTTAAAATATGTTTCAATAAGTTTATGAAGTTTTCTAAAAAATTTCAACATATACTTTTTTAAAAAGTAATCATAAATTTATAAATGAAAGGTCATGGATGATCGCGCATCCCTTGTTGACGTAAAAGGAACATAACAAACAAAAAATATAGTAATAGTTTTATGCCCTGTAAACTTAATTGATATAAAATCCAATAATCGTGGAAAAAAAATATGATAAGGAACCATCGATTTACAATTTTACAAGAATATTTGCATGTAGTACAACTAGTCAAAGTATATTGTCAAAGGGACAATCTTATCCATGTTGTCAAGGGACAATGTATCTATGTGCTATCTTTATTTTTTATTTTGACTAATAATATTTTCCTTATTTATTTGAATTTATATTTTCTGAAACTATGTAAAAGCAGTTTTTTTTTTTTTTTTTTTTTTTTTTTTTTTTTTTTTTTTTTTGTAACTATTGTAAAAAAATAAAAATAAAATAAAAAAGGTCAAAATTGCAAGATTGTGGTATTCAGAAAAAGTTGGATGAGTCCAAAAATTTTCTTATTTGCATAGAACGTCTAAAATCAAGGTTTTTCTGTGTTTTTTATCCAAAAACTTGAAAAGATGATTATGTCCATCTACTTTCTTTTTTGTATTTTTAATAATTTTTAAAATCCTAATTTAATTTAAAAATAAAAAGAAAATAAAATAATTATCCGCCAACCCCACCATTCTGTGTGTGTGTGTGCATGTGTCTTTGTGTACATAAAACACACAGGCACACACACCAAAATTATAAGGCTCCATTGAAGCTCTGTATTTCATTTTCCCAGACTGTGATTTTAGAAATTTTCTAGTAACGTGTAATATCTATGATTTTGTTTCTTAAAGCTCTGTATTTTGTTTTCCCCAAATGCACATACATACTTGGAAAACTAGGATGATAAAAAAAAGGTTGGTGATTTCAGTGTTTCTACAAGTTCCTTGTATGATCTGCAATTTTAGAAGTTTTAAAACTTAAATTCCTAACAACAATCCTTCTTTCGGTCTTCATTTCCATCTGCATCTGGAAAACTTGATCACACCTCTGACGGGTCCCTTTTCCCCGCATCAACATAAATAAAAGAAATGAACCCATCAACATCGTGGATGTATGTGATGGGGTTAAAACCCTTATTCATTTGGGTGAAAGTCGTCAATTGGGGATGCCAGTTGTGCAGATACAAGAATGAACCCAGGTTTTAGGTTCCCCATGAAGAAGATGATGGGTACACGATTTCCTCCGCTTGTTCTTCACCTTGTGCAACCTCATGCTCCTGATTTCCTCTGCCGCCACCATTAAATCGATGCTCCATCTTTAGTGGTTAAATCGATGACCATTCTTTGATTTCACTTCAATTTTTAGTTTTGATTTGGGGATTCAAGTTTGTTAGGAAGCACGTGAAGCAACTCTGTAACATCCCGGAATATCAAGAGTAGAGTTGAAGGGCTAAAAGTGTAAATGGGAAAGGGCAACTCGGCGAGTCCACGAGTAGACTCGGCGAGTAGGGTCGCAACTCTAGTCGCGTTTTAAGTGACCAACTCGGCGAGTAGCATGGATGGACTCGGCGAGTTGGTGCTGAGTGGAGAAAACCCTAATTTCGAGGGTTGAGCCCTATATAAAGAACATCATATCTTCTCCCCAGCCTCTTTACCATTCCTTGAGTTCCAGAAGCCCTAAATTCGTGAGGAGAACCCCATTGTTGAGTGAATTAGAGCTTGGAGAAGGATCTTTGGTGCTTTAAGCTTGAAGATTTGAGGCTTGTATCAGGAAGCTTGGGGAGATCAGGAATCTACAGTTGGTTGGGCTCATTCCATGGGTAAGGAACCATTTCCTCAAGCTATTTTCTTCATGGGTTCGTGTGTGGTGGTTGATATGACATCTAAATTGAGATAGAAGCTTGGATCTGAGGATGCTACTTCAGATCTAAGCTTGTGATGGTCCTATATGTCATAAAGTCCCGATTCTTGAGTGTTTGGTGAAGCTCTTTTGTCCCAAACCCTAGCCCTAGAGTGTAAAATGCCTAGATCTCTTTGGATCCATGTAAAGTTTGCCACTTTACGTGATGGATGGCTTGTAAAGAGTAGATCTATGGTTTAGAGCTTCTGCATGGCTTGGAAAGCCTCTGTATGGTTTCAGATCTAGGGGTACTCGGCGAGTCACAAGGGTGTACTCGGCGAGTTGATTGAAGATAGGCTAGAACTCGACGAGTTAGAAGAACAACTCGGCGAGTTGGTTGAATATGGGCAGGAACTCGGCGAGTTGGAAGAACAACTCAGCGAGTTGGTTGCAGATAGCCTTGGACTCGGCGAGTCTGGTCGTGAGGTCCTAACCTTTCTTCTGGTTGAGCTGTGAATCGGTGAGTCAAGGGATGACTCGGTGAGTCGAGTGTGAAAGGACTTAGAGAAGTTCTGTGCATGGAGAATCGGCAAGTCATCGGGTTGGACTCGGCGAGTTGAGTCGCGGATTGGGGAAGTTCTGTGCATGGGGAATCGGCAAGTCATCGGGTTGACTCGGCGAGTAGAGTCAGTCAGGGGTTGACTTTGACTTTGACTTTGACCAAGGGTTGACCAGTTGATTTCCAGGGGCATTTTGGTAATTGTTGGCCTTTGTTTTGAGTTCAGAGTTTTGGTGTTGGCCAGTGTTGGAGATCGTATCAGTGGTCGGAGCAGCTTGGGTTTATCTGTTCAGTCGGCAGTTACGAGGTGGGTTATCCTCACTATATCGACACGGTCTACGGCACCAAGGCCGGCCCTTTTATTGGATTGTGATCCGGGTATCGTTGTTATGTTTTGTTTGTTGTGTTGTATCCTGGTAGTTAGGATGGTATATGTTAGAGACCTGGTTAAGGTCGGTATCCTGGTATATAGGATGATGTTATGCTAGTGACCGGTTAGGTCGGTATCCTGGTTAGGATGAGGCTATGATATGTGATCTGTTAGATCGGTTTGATTGGATGTGATATGTTATATGATTGAATGTTTATGTGCACATGGTTGTTGGACTGGGGTTGGGTTGAGGCGGGACATGCTTTGTGCTGTAGGCCAACATACCCAGGGCGAACCGGTTATCCCGAAGGCCCAGCGAGCGGTCCGGATAGGTTGTAGGCCCCAAGAGGGCGGACCAGACGTGCCGAGGCTCGGAGAGTGGACCAGGCCGACTGAAGGCCCAGTGCGGGCGGACCAGTCATACTGTAGACTCAGAGAGTGGACCAGGTGGATTGAAGGCCCAATGCGGGCAGACCAATCACACTGTAGACTCGATGTATGTGGTTAGACTCGGAGGGTGGACCAGGTGGACTGAAGGCCAGTGCGGCGGACCAGTCACGCAGTAGATCCGAAGTGCATGGCTGTTCTGTGTTCTGTTATGATATGGCATGTTATGTATGTATGGTATATGTGGTTGGTATTTTGGGGATATCTCACTAAGCTTTCGGGCTTACAGTTGTGGTTTAATGTTTTTCAGGTTCTTCAGGAGACCGTGGCAAGGCAAATGCGTGATCGTATCGCTCCTCATGATTATGTTTTGTGATGTGATTCTAAGAATACTCTGAAATAATTGTATTGAAAACCTTTTTGTAATAATTTTATGAAATCGGATTGTTTTTGAAAAGTTTAAATTGGTTGAAATTTTATGTTCGTTACAAACTCAATGTTTGTTCTTGAAGCTCATTTCCAAATCTGCTTTGAATATTTGTTCTTGAACCTAGAAACATCATATGTGCTTCAAGTTGAGGAGGGTTTGAGAAGTAATTGCTAGGGTTCTTTTATGAAATCGGTGCTTCAAGTTTTAGAGTGGTGTGTTGTTGAAGGGGAAGGGGGTTTCATTGTGTGTTTATGGGATCGATGGTGGAGTTCGATCAACAGGAGGTTGATCAAAGGGAGGGGTATGCTGATGGAGTTGTGGAAGATTATTAAAGATGAATAGGAATGAATATGGGTTAGGTTAGGGGAAGGAGAGAGAGAGAGAGAGAGACAGAGAGAGAGAGAGGGAGGGAGGGAGGGAGAGGTACCGATGAAGAGGGTTATGTGAGATTTTATTTTTTATTTTTTTAATTATTTAAATACCAAAATAAATGTGACATCCTCAAAATCACGGCCAGAAAAGACCGGTTTGTTTATGCTTTGTAAAAATCAGAGTACTTCATTTTATAAAAGTGTTGCGGAATTTGTTCCCAGAAAAATATGGTAAATACGTATTAAAACATTTTCGAAGAAACGTATTTATTTCATTTTAAAACGTTTGGGATGTCATTGTTAATACATAAACATAAGCATAAACAGAACTTACAATTGTTTCAACTAGTGATCTACATCTCTTTAAATCTCTCAGTGTAAAGTGACTTCATATCAACACCTGTGATATAAATAAACTGAGTGGGTCAGGTTGGGAAACCTGGTGAGTACATAGAGTTTTCAACCCACAATAATATAATTATTATGTTAAACAATCAAACAATCCACCCAATTACCCATCCCCATTATCTTCTTTACTCTTAAGGATTTAACCTAAGAGTCATCTATCCTGCATTCGTTTATTCCGAAGTCCCTTACTTCCAGGGTTATAGGACTGGCACTAAATCCATAGCTGCCAATGTTCGTTCGTAAAGCACTAATTCCATAGCTGCTATAGTCTACTCATCGGGTACTAAATCATAGCTACCAGTGTTCATCTAATAGGTACTAAGTCCATAGCTACCAATTCCTAACAGGTACTAAATCCATAGCTACCAGCGTCTAACATGTACTAAGTCCATAGCTACCGGTGTTTGTCCAATAGGCACTAAGTCTATAGTTGCCAACGTATACTATCATCATCTTATATCTCTCATCGTTCATCTACCCATGTCATTCCCAACATATTCGTATAAAATACGTATATAGTTTAAATTATTTAAAACATGTATAAAACGTTCATCCAGCATAGACAACAAGTATTCAGATAATATGTACACATTGCACGTAGTTTATAAAATACTGCATATCTATGTGTAAGATGAAAGGGACTATGCACTCACCTGAGTAGGTGGTGACTCAGCACTCGAACAGCGCTTCGATACTCTCAAAACGATTTTCCTTCAATAAAACCTAGTACCAATACCACTAGGGTTTAGTCTAATATTCACCGCGACTAATTAGTAGTCTAGCTATTATTACTATTATATAAGCGTTAAACGATACTTATATAACCCATAATAATAGCCCAAATACTTATTATAAGGTCCTAATAACATTACTATATTAAAACATAAGCTAAACTAAAGATAGGATAGGCATAGCTCACTTACAACGGGTTTTCTCGAAAACCGGGCTTCGCTGGAGCAGCATTCCCGAGCCGAAAGGCTCTTTTCTCGAGGCTCCGGGAGCCTCGGGGCTTCCTTCGGGTGCTAGGGGGTTTACCTAGGCTTTTAGGGGGGTTAGGGAGGCTAGAGAGAGAAACTAGAAAGAGAAAGTGAGTTTGGGAGGTGTGAAGAGAAGGCTAGACCCGACACCTCTATTTATAGTGAAAATATCTGATGGACTCGCCAAGTAGGGGGACCTACTCGCCAAGTTGGTCCATGTGGTGGCCTTCTGGTGGTGCCACGTGTCCAATTCTGGTGGTGCCACGTCACCCCCTATCGCGTATCAGCCTTCAAACTTAGAAAGATCATAACTCTCGCATACGAGCTCCGTTTTCGACGTTCTTTATATCCACGCGTAGGTAAAATCAAGATCTACAACTTTCATTTAGACTCTGTCAGCTAATTCTCGACCGATCTCAAATTTAACAGTAGGAGGCGTTTAGACTGTTAAATGACCGCGGAGAATTCGTAACTCCTTCATACGAACTCCGTTTTCGTCCATCTTTTTACCGTTGAGTTCCTATTAATGAGATATTCAACTCTCATTTAGGTCGCGTAAGCCAAAAACCGCTCGAACTAAAATTCGAGTTTCGGGCCGTGCACTGCTAAGCCGAATCTTAGAAAAATCATAACTTCCTCATACGAAGTCAGATTTGGGCGTTCTTTTTATGGACGCTCTTAGTTTAACATATTCTACAACTTTCGTTTAGATTGCTAAGGCTAAATCTCGTTCTATCGTAAATTCACTATTTACGCTTCCCCGTGTCGTGCCTGTTTTGCCGTAAAACTTCGACGGGCCATAACTTCTTCGTTATAACTCGGATTTCGGCGTTCTTTGTATGTACGGAAACCTTGAGACATATTCCACAAATTGGTTAAGATTATTTATTCTAAATAATCTTTTGTCGAAAAGTCGTTTTCGACCCCTATTTCCTCTAAATTGACTAGCCCGGATTTGCGGGCGTTACAATTTTCTCCCCCTTAGGATGATTACGTCCCGGAATAATCAACGAAACAGGTTCGTATAATGACTCCATACGTCATCTCTTCATCCTAGG
This sequence comes from Lactuca sativa, assembly GCF_002870075.4. Lineage (NCBI taxonomy): Eukaryota > Viridiplantae > Streptophyta > Magnoliopsida > Asterales > Asteraceae > Lactuca > Lactuca sativa. The sequence goes on from NC_056624.2 coordinate 206,614,582, forward strand.
TAATAATTATAACTTTTACATTCCTTCAAGTCTATCTCTCAGACTTATTGACTGTATGCAGTACTCGATCATGCACCTGCTCTCTACCTCAGGCTAGACTCCCAATTATGACCTTCAAGTCACAATGTCGATCCTTAATGGATACGAACTTGAGATGATTTCTTTTATTACTACTATGGACTGATGTGTCATATTCTAATGACCTATCATCGTATGTTGCAACACTTAGACTTAGGTCTCTTAGAGTTAAATTCTAAAACAGACTATGCCTTCCTTCATGTTCTAATGTGATATAATCACACTTTAACATTTGGCATTTCTAGCTACCAACTTCTTTAACAACGAGCGCGATATTTCTATTGATCGCTTTGATTTCAATCGTTTGGTTTAAGTCGGACGCTACATCGATCTTGATTTTCTAAACCACATAACATACTTAGCGTAGTCGGACTCAATTCGATATGACCACTAGGGTCGGAACATCAACACTCTTCTTAGTCATTACCGAAACGATGGTAACGACACACTTGAATAAAACGAAATCAATTACTAGCTTTTTGGTAACCTTGTGACTTTCCCTGATCCAAGTGTGAGTCATGTGCTTCCGGTAGTATAGGCCTCTACTACCATTCACACCTACTCATACTCGTCCCAAGTATTGTCTCACAGTTTCGCAAGTCACCATGCAGCAAATCACACAATCATTCAACACTTCAAATAACAAAACGAAGGTTTTATATTATTTCTTGAAACGATTACATAGGTGTTCAAGTTCACCCTAGACTATGCCTCTACTAGGCTACATCATACGAAACTATAGATACTGCATAATCCGATCTTTGGGTAAGAAGTCCTCATTCTTGATTCCTCGCATGGTTCCCTGCTTCGTCGAGGATCATGTGAAATGCCCTTGGCCTTGGTGGCGTTTCTGGTCTTGCTGCTTTATTTTTCCTTGGGCAGTCTCTGGACATGTGCCCCTTGCCTCCACATCCATAGCATACTTTATCATTATGTGTGCAGTCCTTGGAATAGTGACCAGTCCTCCCACACTTGTAACAAGTCACTTCTTCGTTGCACTTCCCACCATGCTTCTTCTTGCATTTATCACACCATCTCGCTTCACCTCCATCACCTCCTCCAAGCTTTGAGAATTTGCTTTCCTTGTTGGACCTTGAAGATCCTTCCAACTTCCGCTTCCTCCTGCCTTATCTTTTTCTAGACCCTTTTCTCTTATATGGGCCTCTACGTTCTTAGCTGCCCTAACAGCTGTTTTCAAGGTAGTTGCCATTTTGACCATTGGGCCAAAGTCAGTGGGCAATCCGTTAGCAAACCTATCAATCTTGGAGAGTTCAGTAGGCACCAAGTAGGGGAATAGCTTCATCCTCTCAGTGAATACGGTGGCATACTCATCAACACTCATCTTCCCTTTCTTCAGGTTCTTAAACTCGTTGTTTAGGTCTATCAGATCTATGTCCGAGCAGTACTACATTTTCAACTGTTATGAGAACTCCTCCCATGACATCCTTATGGCTTCTCCTCGTGGCATCGTATCTGCTAATAGCTTCCACCAGCTCAAGACTCCAGTTTTCAGTTGTCTTACGGCGAAGACGGTCTTCTGTTTCTCGCTACAGTCGCAGCTCTCAAACACCGTTTCCATCTCGGAGATCCAATCCATAATCTCAACAGGCTTTGGGCTTCCTGAGAGACTTGGTGGTTTCGCACCCAAGAAATTCTTGTACATCCGCCCATCCTTGTTGTTTCTCCCTTCTGGGCCATCCCTTTGCTCACCTTGAGTCCCTACTTGACTCACTTGGCGGCTGTAGTTCCCTTCCTCAGATTGCTCTGGAACTGGCTCCGTCGGTTCAACATGTATGCTAGGTTCGTCCCTATTCAACATCCGTCTCATTTCTTCCCTTTGTTCAGCCAACATAGCCCGAATCATGGCTTGAACTCCAGCCATGGTGACTAGCTCAGCTGCAACTTCTTCTACAACAGGTATTTGCTGAACCACTGGGGTTGGTTTCTGTTCCCATTTGCGTTTACGTTTCCACTACGGGTTCTTGCCATCTTGATCTATACACCGAACAAGGTGAATCTAGATCTTAATTTAGGATTGACGTCTTAAAGCATCCTTATCACCCTGAAACGTTTATATGCTAGTTCTAATATCGTAGTTAAACACTTAGAATCCTATACACATAAGGTTTCCAGATCCGGTCGGCAACAGACCATAGATCCGAACAAATAACAACATATCATGCACAAAGCATTTAGCACATAAAAGCAATTTAGGCATCATTCCTAAAATAAGCTAGTGCTCACACCTCACAATCATCGCTTAGCATTCTAAGTTTAAGTCTAGAAATAAATCCATATTCCTAGTTCGCTTAAACTAATGCTCTGATACCAACTGTGACATCCCCAAAATCACGGCCAGAAAAGACCGGTTTGTTTATGCTTTGTAAAAATCAGAGTACTTCATTCTATAAAAGTGTTGCGGAATTTGTTCCCAGAAAAACATGGTAAATACGTATTAAAACATTTTCGAAGAAACGTATTTATTTCATTTTAAAACGTTTGGGATGTCATCGTTAATACATAAACATAAGCATAAACAGAACCTACAATTGTTTACACTAGTGATCTACATCTCTTAAAATCTCTCAGTGTAAAGTGACTTCATATCAACACCTGTGATATAAATAAACTGAGTGGGTCAGGTTGGGAAACCTGGTGAGTACATAGAGTTTTCAACCCACAATAATATAATTATTATGTTAAACAATCAAACAATCCACCCAATTACCCATCCCCATTATCTTCTTTACTCTTAAGGATTTAACCTAAGAGTCATCTATCATGCATTCGTTTATTCCGAAGTCCCTTACTTCCAGGGTTATAGGACTGACACTAAATCCATAGCTGCCAATGTTCGTTCGTAAAGCACTAATTCCATAGCTGCTATAGTCTACTCATCGGGTACTAAATCCATAGCTACCAGTGTTCATCTAATAGGTACTAAGTCCATAGCTATCAATTCCTAACAGGTACTAAATCCATAGCTACCAGCATCTAACATGTACTAAGTCCATAGCTACCGGTGTTTGTCCAATAGGCACTAAGTCTATAGCTGCCAACGTATACTATCATCATCTTATATCTCTCATCGTTCATCTACCCATGTCATTCCCAACATATTCGTATAAAATACGTATATAGTTTAAATTATTTAAAACATGTATAAAACGTTCATCCAGCATAGACAACAAGTATTCAGATAATATGTACACATAGCACGTAGTTTATAAAATACTTCATATCTATGTGTAAGATGAAAGGGACTATGCACTCACCTGAGTAGGTGGTGACTCAGCACTCGAACAGCGCTTCGATACTCTCAAAACGATTTTCCTTCAATAAAACCTAGTACCAATACCACTAGGGTTTAGTCTAATATTCACCGCGACTAATTAGTAGTCTAGCTATTATTACTATTATATAAGTGTTAAACGATACTTATATAACCCATAATAATAGCCCAAATACTTATTAAAGGTCCTAATAACATTACTATATTAAAACATAAGCTAAACTAAAGATAGGATAGGCATAGCTCACTTACAACGGGTTTTCTCGAAAACCGGGCTTCGCTGGAGCAGCATTCCCGAGCCGAAAGGCTATTTTCTCGAGGCTCCGGGAGCCTCGGGGCTTCCTTCGGGTGCTAGGGGGTTTACCTAGGCTTTTAGGGGGGTTAGGGAGGCTAGAGAGAGAAACTAGAGAGAGAAAGTGAGTTTGGGAGGTGTGAAGAGAAGGCTAGACCCGGCACCTCTATTTATAGTGAAAATATCTGATGGACTCACCGAGTAGGGGGACCTACTCGCCATGTTGGTCCATGTGGTGGTCTTCTGGTGGTGCCACGTGTCCAATTCTGGTGGTGCCACGTCACCCCCTATCGCGTATCAGCCTTCAAACTTAGAAAGATCATAACTCTCGCATACGAGCTCCGTTTTCGACGTTCTTTATATCCACGCGTAGGTAAAATCAAGATCTACAACTTTCATTTAGACTCTGTCAGCTAATTCTCGACCGATCTCAAATTTAACAGTAGGAGGCGTTTAGACTGTTAAATGACCGCGGAGAATTCGTAACTCCTTCATACGAACTCCGTTTTCGTCCATCTTTTTACTGTTGAGTTCCTATTAATGAGATATTCAACTCTCATTTAGGTCGCGTAAGCCAAAAACCGCTCGAACTAAAATTCGAGTTTCGGGCCGTGCACTGCTAAGCCGAATCTTAGAAAAATCATAACTTCCTCATACGAAGTCAGATTTGGGCGTTCTTTTTATCGACGCTCTTAGTTTAACATATTCTACAACTTTCGTTTAGATTGCTAAGGCTAAATCTCGCTCTATCGTAAATTCACTATTTACGCTTCCCGGTGTCGTGCCTGTTTTGCCGTAAAACTTCGACGGGCCATAACTTCTTCGTTATAACTCGGATTTCGGCGTTCTTTATATGTACGGAAACCTTGAGACATATTCCACAAATTGGTTAAGATTATTTATTCTAAATAATCTTTTGTCGAAAAGTCGTTTTCGACCCCTATTTCCTCTAAATTGACTAGCCCGGATTTGCGGGCGTTACAATAAATAAAGAAAATAGAAAAAAGAAATGATAAGGGTACAATCAACTTTTCAATGTATCAAGGACAAAAAAAACACAGAAAAACCTCGATTTTGGACCTTCCATGCAAGTTGAAAACTTTTTGGACCCTATCCAAAGTTTTTTGAATACCACAGGGACCAATCTTGCAGTTTTGTCATAAAAATAACATAACTGTGTCATAGTTAAATCAGAACAGCCAACTTTATAATGTTTGCACGTACTTTATTTTATGAGTAGTTCTTCGTTTTGATGATAAACTAAAATAAATAAACATTTTATTTTACTATATTAGGAGATGTTTGTATGCTTGTTGAGAATATGTATTTGGAATTTTTAGTTATTTACTTAAGAAAAAACTTTACAAATGGTCTTTATAGTTATAATTTTGTCTTCAAAACAATCATTATGAAATCTTTTTTGCATGAATGGTCCTTTTAGACAAAATCTTACACTCCAGTGGTCGTTTTTGTAACATCCCAAAAATCTAACCATAAAATTTTGAAAATCAAAGTATAAGTTTTACCAAAAGGTTTTATTCATATTCATTACTAAATCATGAAATCATCTTTGCATGTCATATAAACAATTAACATATTCATAGTAAAAATTCGGAAGCTAAGTTTTGTTTTAAAAACCATAATGTAACATATAACGGTTAAACTAGATGACACGCCCCTCTAAGAATGTCCATATATCACGATCATATCAGCTCCTTGTCCTTCGAGCTTCAAGGACCTGCAACTAAAAACATAAAATAGTAATTGTAAGCCTAAAGCTCAGTGGGTAATCACAACGTTCACCTATTATACAAATCGTATGCGTTTCATATAGTATATATAAGCATCAAGTAACCAACACTTGTTACTGACATTCTTAACACATATTTTTGGTACCAACGTTACTCTAACAGGCTTATTCCCCAAAGGGCTATCTCAGACTCTACCAACTGGAACTGATAAATTCCCTAAAGGGCAATCATGATCATCCAATCTTTGACCACTTCCCCCAAAGGCCCGAGGAGCTGTCCTTTAATCAGCATAAAAATAACATATAGTCCATATAATAATTAAGTTCATGAGAACTCACTTAAAGCAGCAAACACACATGATAAAACCACTGAAGTGGCTAAGATGGATTGTCTAGCTCCCTGAACACCTACACCCCATACCAACAACTCTACTTAGACCATGCCTAGATAATACGCATATTGTACTTCATTTATACTTTTACTTTAGATACTTCTTGTATTATCATGTTGTACACACACCATTTATTCACCTTTTATACACCTATTAGGGTATGAATGATTCCAACCATATTCTTAGGTTTATACACACATAACCCTAAATCAGGTCTTACTTATTGTTTTAAACACTCACACCCAATCTTACTTGTAAGTAGGGTGTTTAAAACTGGATATCCAAAAAATTTCGGATAGTTGATTTTAATATCTGAATTCATATCTGAAATTTCGGATATCCGTAATTTCGGATACATATTTGGATATTAATTCGGATATCCAAAATTTTCAACTTTTTTGTCAATCGCGTTTGCAATCCAAGAAAATATACTGACATTTAACTAATTAATCATTAACACAAAATATCTTAATCTCAATACTAGAAGACTCAAACAAGAAAACAAATTAAAAAGGCTATAAACTAACTGAAGAAGTTGCTACAATGTCGTTGTCGACTCTTTATAAGCTTGATGTATCATTATACGTAAGACGTTATCAAGAATCTTTTGTTTACATGGTTATTGATAGTATTAAATAATGATGAACTATTAATCTAAATAACATTAAAAACAATAATATTTCTTAATAATAACATAGGAAACCAATTAAAGATCATATAAAACGATGAAAAATCATATATTTCTAAACTAAATTCTTTCTAGTTTGCACTTTCAAGTAATTTGATAAAATATAATGGAAAAATAAAAATCATATTTTCGGATATCAGATATCCGAAAATCTATAAAAATGACTATATGAATCCAAATCCGAAAAACCGGATATCCAAATTTCAGATATTCAGTGTTTCGGAAAATTTCGGATTCAGGTATCAGATTTTTTGGATCGGATCTTCGGATGTCGATATTTTTGAACGCCCATACTTTTAAGACACAATATATATGATACATTTAATAGTAAAAAGGTGAATAATTTTTTTATTTCAAAGGACAAGTATATACAGAATGAAGCTCTTCGGTTTGTGGGTTTGCAGGACAAAATCGAGCGAATGGATGTTGCTTCATGGTTCTAGGCACCAACACAAGATCAAATGAGTTAAGGAAGCAAATTACTAGTCCTAGCAACCTTAAATAAGGTCTAAAACAGATCCATAACCTTAAAAAGGAACCGAACCCATAAATTAACAAAAAGCCTAAAATATGAGTTCACAATGAGATTTCAAAGCATTTTTGAGGTGATATTTTTTTTCAGTAACACGATCTAGTTCCTATGTGTCAAAGGGATATAATAACAACCTTAACCATGGTTAGAACTTACTAAAATCGACAGAAAACATTTTAGAGAAAAAATCTCGTTAAAGTGGTGTATGTAAAGTTTTGAGAGCATTTCAAGGTTCCAGTTGTCCAAACAAAGTTAGGCAACATAAGCATTCATAAGAAACTCTAAGTGTACATGCACCCTAAGATCTAGGTTTTACTATTATGACAACGTACTTTCAAAACTAGTATTATACCTAAGATCTAGGTTTACTAACATTTTGACGAACTCGAATTTTTCACTTGATTCCTTGATTAATTCAGTCTTCTTGTTGCTCTTGGGAAGTCTAGCACCCAAAATAGAATACCTCTAATGACTCGCATCTAAAACACTAAAAAACCCTAGATATTTAAGAGGAGGAAAGAGGTTTGAAAATCGGTTTTCTCGATCTTATGGAGATTATGGACCATTTCTCTAAGGCCTAGATAAGTCTTTATATAATTGTGGTATTTTCCAGAAAACCATGACTTGAATCAATTAAAAAATCTGAATTAATCTTAATTCAATTTTTTTCCTTATATGTTACCTGGATAGCTTCTAGAAGGTTTATGGAACCTCTGTAGAACCGTCCACTCTATTGGCCATCCTCTTTATTCATGTTGCTCAACTATTAAACAATTACCATTCTGCCCTTGTTCCTTTAGATTAAATCTAATTAATTTCAAATTATTTTAACTAGTTTCTAATTAATTTATTAACCTATAATAAATTAATAAACTATTTATCTCAATCTCTCTAATTAATTCTAGCTATTTTAGCTCTTGAGGGCAAGCCAAAAATGACTTTGGTATTATTAGCAAAGTTATATCAATTAGTTATGATATTAGACATTTATTTCCAATAAAAACACCTTCCCAGAGTTCTCTTTACACAAATAGTTTCTGAAAATTACAAAATCAACCCTAGACTTTTATACTCAAATTATTATTATTATTATTATTATTATTATTATTAATTATTATTATTATTATTATTATTATATATTAAAATTATCCCTTCTTAGCTACAGTACGTGACTCGGGTACTGTTCATGAGGTTTTACCTGGGTTAGTCAACCAAGTCACCGCTTCAGCTAATCTTTTCTTCTCTTTCGTTACAACGTCTCTGGATTCTTCGTCTCAGATAAACCCCAAAAGGGTCTCTCCACCACCGCCCTACACGCGATCGCTCACTACCAACTCTGCCTCTGTGGTTACTACCATGGTAACCGCTCTTTCTCTTTCTATCTACATTAGGTAGATATATCCACCGTCACAATACATCGAACAAACCTGGAGTTGATGAATGTATATGAGTCTCTCGGGAAAGGTTGAAGGAATTCGATTCACCACCACTATCGCCACCGCACCAATGACCTTTTTTCATGGCGTTCATCGTTTGTTCCCTTAATCCATCGCTTCACATGATGAAAGCGGACGCGACGAGGAGTCGGTCATCATTTCTAGGTAAAATCAATGGTCGCATCGCAACTTACACAAACTAAATTGAAATCGAGGGGTTGCTTGGGACGTTAACGGTTAATTGTCAATTGATTCACTCTCTAGAATATCGACTTTTTCCATTAGCGATCGATTCCTCTATTCTACTTCTATTCTTCTGCCGACTACTGTTCGACTTCACGGAACCATTGTAGATAAACATAATCAGAAAACAGAAGTTTCTCAAATCACCATGAATACATAATCAGAAAACAAAAGTTTCTTATTATTATTATTATTATTAATAATTTAACCCTTTTACATCTATATAATGCCTTTTATTTAATTAATTTACTTGATAAACCTACAAAATTTAGTCTTTAATTATATAATTATTTGATACAATATTATTTATTCAACCTATTTCGATTTCTTTAAACGAAAACATGGTGTTACACTTCTGATGGATGTCTGTTAGATGGATCCGTTAAGTTGAAGGAATTTTTGGATAAAACTGTAGTTTACTCTATTTTAATAATATCTTTTTGAAAATTTATTAATGACATATTTATAGTAAAAAATCATCTCAATTTCATTTGTTAATTAGTAATAATTGATTTTCATGCAACTCAAACATTAAACTTTTGGGAGAAATCATAAAGTAACACATATATTTCAAAACCCATCAAATGATTAATTTAAGACTAAATGGTAAATTTGGTCCCTATAGTATGCTGATTTTTGTGGATTAACTCTAAAGAGTTTTTAACCTATACTAGCGGTCTAAAACATGATTTCTCTATAGTTTTCATCCCTAACAACTGCTTGGAAGATAATTCTCATGCTTTAAGGCAAGCAACATCCATTACACTCAACGGATGCATGCAATTTTAAACGTCTGAATTTACAAAATAGTGGATCATTTATCACAACACTTAAACACATTACTACTACAAATAAAATTTGGAAAATAATCTTACCATACAACCTATACGCAAAGAAGTATTCACGTTGATGACAATCGTTAATCTATCTTATATGGATGATTGCTCTTGGATTTGTCATTCCTAAATTGTAAAAATAGACATGAAGTCTAAAAAAAGTCCCCCCCCCCCCCCCCCCCCCCCCCCCCCCGAAAAAAAAAGTTGTAACGTATATCATTTCTCCCGCCATGCCAATGAGTAGGATATATAAATACTCAACCAGTTATTGAGAGTTCGAATGATTTGTTTTTACTTGTGACATGTTTCTTATATTATTATATTCTATATCCTTTATGAAATGACCAACATTTTTTTTGTTAGATTGACGATGATGGGACATAGTTGTGTTCTTGCACAAGTGTATATGTCCATTAACATACGAACTTGAAAAAAATTTAGTATTTCCGTTTCTCATACCCTAGATCCACTATTTATTTTTTATAGCAATACAAACTGCTTCAAGTATATTTTTGCACAATTTTCTTGGGTTTAACATGAAATCCATCTTCAACACACTCCATTCTCAATTCTAGCTTCATATATTATTTAATCTTGAACAACTAATAGTTTTTTATATTTGATAATATTTTTTGGCAAATGATGGGTTATATACATTTCAAGAAAGAAGTTTTAGTTTCTTCAAAATCAGAAATATAAAAATTAGAGTTATCCTTGTCGGATTGCTAGGGATCATCTGATTGGCATTATTTAGAATCGGATATACCTTCATAGTTTTCAAATAGTTTGTGGTGTAGACGTATGTTTGAATCATCAATCAACCTCAAATAATTTTGATAATCATTTACTCATTTGCCAACCTCATATATAAGCTCCCCATAATCAACTTGATATCCCTTTCTTGTTTTTTATGCATTGTATGTGGAGTCATCGTAACAAGATATAAATTACTTACTTTGTTACTTCTAGGACCAAACCAACATCTATTAAACTGATTTTTCAAATGCAATCGGTTTCTAGTTGAAGTATGAGATTGATGTGTGACTACTTGGTTAACACCGATTTTAGACTAGAGGTGGTAATGGGTTGGCATGGGTTGGTTGTGAGTTCAACCTATTTATTAATTTTTTGTAAATGTACAACTCAACCCAACTTGTTTAATACATGGGATAACATTTGATTTACATGTTTATTTTTACTAACCAAAGCTATTAAATAAATGGATTGAACTCGAATTGTAACACCCGTTTCCTATAACGGATCAGTTGATGATATAAAGGAGTCAAAGGCATGGTTTTTCAGGAAAACCATATGCCATGACGTGGAGCATAGAGTGCCATGACGTGGCATGCCAAATGAAGAATGTGTTTTCTGATGGACACCAGGACGTGACATGAAGGGCTTCACGACGTGGTGAACGCTACAGCCCAAGCCCATGATTTTTTAGGGTTTCTTTTGTATTTAAGAGCCTTAACTCTAGGGTTAGGCCATTCTCTTCAGCCTTCATTCTCCCTAAACGAAACCCTAGCCTCTCTTCTTGCATTTTGCTCTTTGATGGTGTTTTTTCACTTGAAGGTGGGAGGAAGACTTTTTAGAGCAAAGGATCAACTAGCAGGCTTGTCTACATCTTTTGGTGCATCTTCTAGACCCTTGTACGCTTCCAATGTCTCATATGTTTAGATTATCCTTTGTAAAACTATATTTTAAGCCCTTTTCTTTATGGGATTTTATTATGGATGGTTGGTTTTGATAACATTAGCAACTTTATCATTCCTAGAGGTCCCTTGGTCATCATATGTTCCAAATCTAGACCCTTTTATTGCTTGGTACAATGCATGTTAACTCCATTTCTTACCCCTTTTTGACCTAGTTTTGGGAGAGACGTGAATTGGACATGCATGTCCATAAAGTAGTGATTTTTATGGTTCTTTAGAAGGCAATGAAACCTTTTGGAAAGTTGGAAAAAAGGACTTAACAAATTAAGTCCTTAATGTAAAAATATGGCTTCTGGACATCGTCACGACGTGACCAAGGAATGGTCACGACGCGGAAAAGCCCAACATCGCGATTGTTTGTCTTTGCATTCCCGCGACATGGCCAAGGAATGGTCACGATGTGGCATTGACTTTAACAAGGTTAACCATTGACTTGGGTGACCTTTGATCATTGACTTTTGACCAATTTGACTTAGGGTTAAACTTGGAGGATTTATGTTGGTGATTGAGGATTTATCTGTCTTGGTGTTAGTTGGTTCGAGGAATTGATCCGTGTAAGGAGTTAGAGTGATGTTGAGCTTCTCTGGTTCTATGATACAGGTGAGTTTTTCACTATGTCATGTATCCCATTCTATATCCTTTGCATGGTAGGATAGAGGTACTGTTAGAGCACAAGTATGCTAGTGGCCTAGGGTAAGTTCTTGTTATGCCTTGAAATTTAGAACACTAGGTGCTTTAGTATGCTAGATTGGTAGGGTTTTGACTGTTGATCGTATGATTTTGTTAGGATTTATGTTTGGTTAGGATAAATGGGGTAGGCCAGTTACCAGGATTATGTATGAATGACCAACGAAGGACTTATTTGAGAAGTGGTAAATGATAGGGTAATTAGGCAAGGCTAGTTGTCAAGGGTATGCAATATGCTACATGTTATGTATTTATGTTACCTGATTATGTGGTAGTGATAGTTTGGGTTCTATGTAATCTAAGTTGGATAGTTTGCCTTATTATGATGTTCTTTTCTGATTGTTCGCTCTCGGGTGGATCATCTATTTGATTGTCTATCTAACCCTTGATTACATATGACTTTACGGATATTATGGAAGACCAAGATGTGGCTCATGGGTGGATTCTGGGTTGGGCCTGTTTACTCTTTGGGTAGGGACCGTTATATATGGTTGGGTGGGGCCCGTTATGTGAGTTGGGTTGGGACTGCAAACTCTTGGGTTGGGCCCATTGCATATGATGCATATATGTGGATAGGAGTTTTTCTTGCTTGACACTAGAGTCGAGAATTATATGTGCATGCATTGTATGCATGGTGAAATATATGGTATACTTGGGAACTCACTAAGATTTATGCTTACAGTTGTGGATTAAACATTTTGTAGGTCGTTCGTGAGAAGAGCTCTGCGGGACTATACACATGTATCAAATACATTCATTACAACACTTTTCCACACTTAACTCTGATACTGTAAAGCTTTAATCAAATGAATGTTACTTAAAGGTTTTTGAAATAAAGATTTTAATTAGTTAATTTATTGTAAAACGAAAAATCTCTTTGTAATTTTTAGGATGCTACAAGTTAGTATCAGAGCCTTGGTTTGATGGATTCATATGCGCCTTGCAGTGTGTCTGAAATCAAACTGAGGACTGTGAGATTTTCAAAATGAGTTTTTGAAAAGAAAATGTTTTATTCAAGGAAATTATTTTCTAAAAACATTTCATAACAACTGGAGGATGTGATACATACAGTCGGTCGAAGCTCGGGAATTAAGTAATTCTTAATATACCCATATGATCTTGTATTTTCATAATGAATTGTTATGCATGCTGGAAGGTAGGCTATATATCTGCTCAGGAACTGCATGATATAATTTCCTGATATATGTGATTCCTTATAGCCTAGAGAATTGTTTGTTATGTGCTTCTTGAAGTTTGGATTGATAATGTTATTTTCTAGGTGTATGTTTTAGAGTTGTATACGATTAGGATTGTATAACCTTAGAATGATTGATTTAACCTTATTCCTACTCCTTGTTTGGTTGTGGGCTTAAGGAATAATCATTATTCAACAGTTTATTTGACCCTATATTATGTATAACTTGCATGCACAAGGCAACAAACGGTGTAGGTGGAGATTTCTAGCAATGCGGAAGCGAGTGGGAATGGATGAATCCTAGCGAAAGAGTCTAGGAAGTGTAGTATTGTGCATATGGCTACACATACACATGCGTGTGAGGAGTTTTGTGGAGTGTTGCGAAGTGACTTAGCGTCTTGGAACAATATTTGGAACGAGTATGGATAGGTGTGGAAGGTAGTATTAGGCCCGTACTACTGAAAGCATAGGATCTATACTCGAGTCAAGGAGATGTCTCAGTACTACCATGAAACTTGTAGGTAGGTATGCATAGTGTGGGTTTGCAATGTGCATTAATTTTGATGTGTTTTCGTTATCTCTCATATTTTAGATGGTGACCTTCCATGTTGGTGATTCAGATCTGATTGAGTTGGATGTTTGTGACATCATTGCAACCGAGATTTTGAGGTTCATGAGAGAAGGTATGCTTAGCTTAATCAGAATTTTCAGGGAAAAGTTGATCGCAGTGGTGGAAGAGCACCTTAGGATTATGTGGGCGGAGCTAGAGGGTGGTTGTTCATGGGGTCGTGAAGTCACATTCAAGGATTTTAATTCTTTTGGAGCTCCTCATTTCTTGGGAGTAAGGAGACGATCATCAGTATGCATTTTATTGACGACATGGAGAGTGCCTTTCGCGCCAGCTTCTGTCCGACATAGGACAATGTCAGAAATGTGACATGTATTATACACGACAAAGCTCTGTATTGGTGGTGCAAGGTTGTCAAGGGCCTCGAACCAGAAGTGGTTGAGTCCATGTCATGGGAGAATTTTGTCACCAAATTCAAGAGATAGTTTGTGCCGACAATTGAGAGTCAGTGGTTGACATGGGATTTTTTTGGCTCTTGAGCAGACTACAGAGTCGGTGGCTGAAATCACTGCCAAGTTTAGAGAGAGAATAATGTTTTCCTCAGTATGCGGCTTGAAATGAGATGAGGATGATTCGCTACCATGATATGTTGAGAAAGTAAATCCGGGAGCATGAGAGTATCTCGAGTCATAAGACTCCCTCCACTTTGGTCGAGGCACCTAGTCAAAAGAGAGTTGGAGTTAGAGACCTAGCAATGGAAGAGGAGGAATGATTAGGTTCATGTATCTATAATAACAACCGATAAGGATCGGGTGGCAGGATTTCGGTCAGGAGATCGAGAGACTAATGGGTTTTGCGATAAGTGTGGTCGGATTTATTGGGGTATTTCTCGTGAGCCTGTTTCTAGATATTTCAGGTGCGGTCAGGAGGGTCATTACAACCAGGATTGTAGTCAAAGGAAGTCAAAGGTATGTTCCATTTGCAGTCAACCAGACCATGTTAAGGCTGATTATCCTTGGAGAGTGGATGGTGCGGTTTTGGATGTGACATATTTGGCTTGATATCTATCGGATAGGTGGCATGGGGCAGCTAGAGTTCCTTCGGTTGGGGTTTAAGTTTTCAGTTCTTCAGTACATTCGATTGTGACATTTGTTGATGTCGTCGGTTCCTTTCTATTTTTATGATTTCAATGTTTCAGTTACAATCTTGAATGGCATGTTAACTGATAATGTCTTAATAAACTCCAGTTACATCTTGAATGATTATGTATGGTTGGATTGTTGTTGTTGTTGTGAGGTTATAAATGTGTGTGAATTCTTTGGATTTCTCTTTTATGGGTTATAGTCATATGTTAGAGTTCAAGAGTTTTGTTTAAAGAATTCAGATGCCCCGATGCTTGGTGAATCCAAGTATGCTTGTTAGTAACCATGAGGTAAGGTTATTGGGTTGGTCTGGAGGTTTGAATGGTTATGCAGATGTTGGAGTTTAGCCAAATCCAAGTGGGGGAGAATCATCTTGTCAGGTGGAACATTTCAGATTGCAGGTTATCCCGGAGTTTCATATTCAAGGATAGAAAGGTAGTTGCTTTTTTTAGGTCCTAAACCCTAACACTTGTGTATGAATCTAATAGAAACGCAAAATAATAACACAAGTATTTGACAAATAATAACCAATATTATTTATCAGGTTTTTCACTAAGAATGTAACACCCGAAATCAGAAAGGTCACGAAAGGAAAGAAAAAAACCCTTAGTTAAAGAGGGTTGACTCGTCGAGTCCAGGGAAGAACTCGGCGAGTCGGAGCGGGATCCAGGTGTAAAGTAAGTGACCGAATCGGCGAGTCAGCAAGTGGACTCGGCGAGTCTGGTCTAGGTTGGGAAACCCTAATTTCGGGACTTGGTACCCTATTTAAGCATCTTATTCTCTTCCCTAGGGCTCATTTGCGGCCCCTATAGTCCAGAACCCGAAACCCTAAGCCTCCATTGTTGCTCATTCAAGCTTTCTTGCCATTTTGGGTGATTTGAAGGAAGAAGGAAGAAGGCAACCATTGGGGATCCAAGGATTGGCAGTAGATCCATTGTTTGTGGGGTTTTCCAGAGCATTTGAAGGTAATGAGTCGCTACCTTCACTCTTTTGCATATAGATCAACCTTTATCATGGGTTTTGGGGCTTTTAGGGCAAGTTTAAGAACCATTTCGAGTTAGAAGCCCATATCTGAAGTTGCTACTTCAGATCTAAGTGTATCTTGGCCTAGAGAATCATAAAGCATCAGTCTTTGGGTTGATTGCTAAGCCCCTTTGTCTTAAACCCTAGTTTATAGTGTTTTGAGCCTAGATCTCCTTAGCTACACGTAAAGTTTGCCACTTTACGTAAGGAATAGGATTTAGAAGAGTGGATCTACAGTTTGGAGTCCATGCATGACTCAAAAGCCTCTGAATATATGAAGGACTGAATAGACTCGGCGAGCCCTTCGAGTGGACTCGACGAGTAGTATGAAGATGGAGATGAACTCGGCGAGTTGGAAGAACAACTCGACGAGTTGGTTGAAGATTGCCTTGGACTCGGCGAGTCTATTCGTGGACTCGGCGAGTCAGGTCGTGAAACCCCAAACCCTTCGAGTTGAGACTCGAATCAGTGAGTCGGGTGGAGTCTCAGCGAGTTGGACAGGACAGGACTCGGAATTCGTTGGACTCGGCGAGTCATGGACTGACTCGGCGAGTCGAGTCGCGAATAGAAGGACCCTGAGTATATGAACTCGGCGAGTCAGTAGGTGGACTCGGCAAGTAGGGTTGACCGGGAAGGTTGACTTTGACCAGAGTTGACTTATTTGACTTTTAGAGGTCTGTCAGACTAAGTGTCATATTGATATTGATAGCTCGGAGAGCTAGAGGAGCAGCGGCTCAGGGGATTGTCGATTAGCAGCCAGAGGATTATCGGCAGAGCTCAGCAGTTCAAGTGAGTTTCTTTCCAGTAGGAACGGGTCTAAGGCCTTAATGCCAACCCGTTTAGCTAGCATTAGTTTCCGGATTTTGGTCCGATGCAGTAGTTAGTATGTTTGATGCCTTCGTGGCTCAGACAGGATATATGTGTTATGTGTTCAGGGCTACGGCCCGATGCAGTATGCAATATATGTGTGTTCATGCTAGTTGATATGTTTATGTTATGTTCTGTTCAGTTAGCTTCGGACTTCGGTCCGATGCAGGGGACAAGGTCCCAGTCAGTTTCCGGACATCGATCCGATGCAGGGGGCAAGGCCCCAGTTAGTCTGGACTTCGGTCCGATGCAGGGGCAAGGCCCCAGTTAGTCCGGACTTTGGTCCGATGCAGGGGACATGGTCCCAGTCAGTTTCCGGACTTCGGTCCGATGTAGGGGGCAAGGCCCCAGTCAGTTTCCGGACTTCGGTCCGATGCAGGGGGCAAGGCCCCAGTTAGTCCGGACTTCGGTCCGATCAGGGGGCAAGGCCCCAGTTAGTCTGGACTTTAGTCCGATGTAGGGGGCAAGGCCCCAGTTAGTCCGAACTTTGGTCCGATGCAGGGGACAAGGTCCTAGTCAGTTTCCGGACTTCGGTCCGATGCAGGGGGCAAGGCCCAGTTAGTCCGGACCTCGGTCCGATGCAGTGGGAAACGCCCAATATGTGTTTTATACGTTTTTGTATGGTATGTGGTAGTTTGGGGGGAGATCACTAAGCTTCGTGCTTACGGTTTTCAGTTTTGGTTTCAGGTACTCAGTTTTCAAAAGAGGAGCTCGGAGAGATTGCAGTGCACACACCATAGTCAGTTAGCATGGGGAATGTTTTACTCTGATAATGAGATTATGTTTTGAATTTAATACTCGAAAGTTATGTTATGACTTATGATACGTTTTTATATATATGGTTTTAGTAATGTTTTAAAAAGAAATTTTTAGTCATGATTTTTGGGTCGTTACAAGTTGGTATCAGAGCCTTGGTTTGAAGGATTCAGACATACTTGAGAGTGTGTCTGGACTCAAACTAAGGAAACGGTAAAAGGTTTTCAAAAAGAAAAACATTTTTGAAAGAAATTTATAGTAAAAAGGAGTTTGAGAAAAGGAAAGAGTTTTAGAAAAAGCGAAAATAATTTTTGAAAGAAGAGAACTTTGAAAAGAGAAAAAGTGTGTGGTGCATGCAATCAGCCGAGCTCAAGTAAGTACTCCCAAATTACCCATACAAGTTTATGTTATCAGTTTCAGTTTCAGATCAGTTCAGTTTCAGTTTCAGTAGAACAGCATGCTAGAATAGGACTAAGGATCTAGGAGGATGCCTTATGTGCCTGCTTTATGTGTTTTAGCTTGATAAGAATTTCATGATAGTATTGAGTAGACAGTAGTAGGATAGCCTGTGTAGGTTATGCCTGATAGTATGAGCTTAGCATTGTATGCTAGTACAGTTTCTTGTTATGAGAATAGTTTTGCCTGAGTATGTTTCCTTTATCCGAATGTTGCTTGATTTGTGCTTTGTGGGACTCTGAGTGATGGGAGTTAGCCATTAGGTGAATACGTCACATCACATGTGATCAAGGTTGAATAATCTCAGAGTGTTGGAGTTGGCCCTACTGCACAGCTCTCATTTGAGTCTAACCGTTGTAGGGACGAGACTTTTACTCGAAGGATTATCCGAGCCTCATTGCATGTGATGGTATTCAGGTGGTGGCTAATTGGCATTACAAGTAGGCCTTCAGTAGCTGAGGACTGGTTTAGGCGGAGTCAGAAGTTCCCTAGGGAAAGCCTAGGATGAGAGTAGCATAGATCAGTAGTAGAAGTGACTTGGTGGAGTCAAGGCAGTTCTTAGGAAAGTACGGATGGATGTGGAAGGTAGTATGGGCCCATACTACTGAAAGCAGAGGATCCGTACTCGAATCAAGAGGGGTCGAGACAAGACCAGGGAACTTTTAGAGTGTATGAGAAATCCCTCACCAGCGGTGTGTATATTGATAAGGAAGTGTTATATTTTTAGCATGGTGTCGTTGCGCGGGATATCAGTTAGCAGTTCAGGTGCCGGGGAGGGATCTGGCTCAGGCTCTAGAGCTGGGCAGCTTGATGATCAGATGAGGGATTTCATTTCCGCAAAGATCATGCGCAACATCATTGATCAGACTCCAGTGATTTTCGATTCGGTTAGAGAGGCCATTGTGGAGCTCATGGACAGTCATCTTGAGGCCTTTAAGGCCGGGATAGTTTCAGGACAGATTGGGGCTTGTATAGAGCCCGATGCTTATGGAGTTCAGGGATCCATCAAGGAGGGAGTTCCCATTTTTAGCTCTTATCATCAGGGGACGGGAGTGAGTGGGGCACCCTGTCTCCAAGAGAGACCTCTGCATGATTGGATAGTTGAGGAGGTTTCGCGAGCCATTCGCGAGGATCTGCCCGTCATTGTCGTGAGGGTCACTGATAGGTTGACCGCGAAGCTCCAGGATCAGACAGCTGTTGTTCAGACGATGGATGGGGTCGAAGAGGTAACGCATGAGCGAGAGACGGGTAGGGAGTCGGAAAGGAAGAGGAAAACGGATGAGACTCAGGTAGCCGCAGGTTCGGGAAAGAGGCCCAAGGGGTCGGATATGAGGACGAGGGACTATCAGAGTCACAGTCGATGCAGGAAGTGGGGTAGGACGCACATGGGTGCGTGCAGGCGTAGAAGTGGTGGCGATGTTGGATGTTTCAAGTGCGGCCAGATTGGCCATTTTAGCAGAGATTGTACTGTTACCATCGCCCATGGACGTGATCCGATATGTTTCCATTGCAGGAAGAGAGGCCACAAGAAGGCCCACTGTCCGAGTTTGTATTCAGCGGGGCAGGTGCTAGCTCCTGCCCCTGGGACTTCGAGAGCCACCAACGGCCATCAGGGCCAGGCAAGGGTGCCCACGGCTCGGAGCCAAGTTTTCCGGTTGATTTCAGCAAGGATTCGAGCAGCGCTGAGTGATGAAGGTATGTATCTTTTACCTCCCTGTCAATTATTATTCATGTTATTATTGTTATGTTGCTGCATTGATATCAATAAGTATATGTGTTGGGGGTATTATATTACCTACTTGTGACGGAGTTTTATGCCATCTGCATACCTTGGAATTGAATGGTGAATTGGAGGTCGTCCCCTCTAGATCAGGTTACTTCGGATACAGTAACTGTAGCATGTATGGGTAAGATGCAGTAGTGCCTTACTACTTGCGGAAGGTGTTAGTCGGGTAATGATCAGTTATATTTTCAGTAGTGATAATCCAGAGTTTTTAGTGGAGTAGCTAGCGGTCAGTAGGGAAGTGGTTTGGGGGTGTGCACCCCAAACGCAGGTTCTCGGGATGTAGTCCCTAAAGCAAATACAGTTAAGGATCGAAGGGTGCTCAGTTAGATAGTAAGAAGGGTGCGGATCCGGTAAGAGTTAGTTGGAGCGCCGACGGAGGTGTACGTTGGCGGACAGCATATCGCCCTTTTAATGGAAGGAAGGTTGGGAATCCTTTCCACCAGTGAGCAGTAAGGAGTTAGCCGAATCCAAGTGGGGGAGAACCCTCCGAGTATACAATGATAAGAGCCACGTAGACCCAGAATGAGTACGCGGCCTCTGAGAAGAAAATATAGTAGCACAACGATGGATGCATTGAGGAGTTCAGGATTGGGAGTTTGAGGAACTTCCCAGCAGTTAGTTCACGAAATCGAGATGGTTAGTAGCTGGTTGGGGATCCAGGGTTGGAGGATCGCCTGTTGGACTCTAGTAAGTCGGAATGAGGATCTTGAGAACGGTTAGCAAGAGATGCTTCCGTGTTAGTAGCCAATGGCAGAGACAACATGTAGGGTTGTGTAGATTTAGGAGTTGGGAGTTTGGAAACATCCCAACAATAGTTCCATGTATCCGGATTAGTAGATGGTTAGTTTGGGAACCAAGCCGAAGACTTCCTCGACGAAACGCGAAGTATATCAAGGATATAAGATGTCGAGGTTGATGCAGTATTCGATGACTGAGGGCTGGTTTTGAGAAATCAGAATGAGGGATCGCTAGCAGAACTAGGAATAGTCAGGATGTCCTCGGAATAGTAGGTCAGTAAAGCAGTCAGATAGTAGTAGTAGAATTTTGTAAGTCTACGGGGGTAGCCGTAGCATTCACTAGCAGTCAGGTAGTAGTAGAGTGTTGTAAGTCTACGGGGGTAGCCGTAGCATTCACTAGCAGTCAGATAGTAGTGTAGTGTTGTAAGTCTACGGGGGTAGCCGTAGCATTCACTTGCAGCCAGATAGTATTAGAGAGTTGTAAGTCCGCGGGTGTAGCCGTGGCCTTTATCAGATTGGTAGGCAGCATGAGTGCGTTGTTGGACGCGGGGAAAGAAGTAGTACCCACCAGTTCGGGTGCAACAGTGAGGATATGGGAATCCACGGGTTAGATTTCAGATTTCCCAAATGGTTCAGTTATGGTTAAGTCAGCGATTCGACAGTCGGATCGTCACCACAGTTATGAGATCAGAGTAGCAGTGGACCGTTGGGGTTTGCGTATGTTAAGGGCTACCGTTATTCTGGGAGCCATCATGTTGTTAGTTGTGGAATTAATGATGTCAGGATGTGACGTTTGGACCTGATCGGTGGATCGGTAGGTTGATAGGGCCACAGTGACAGGATAACTAGTGGAAACTAGTTCCAGAGAAAGATTTCGTTCAGAAGTCATGGGAGCGACTAAGTGAGGAGTCTTTTGACTCCACAGTTGAGTTGGAACTCGGTGTTGCAAATAACCGAAGAATGATTGGAGACCAGGAGGGTCTCGAGATATTTGGGAAGCAGCCATGTGGCAGTTCAGTGTTTCAGTCAGTTCAGTGTTTCAGGCAGTTTAGTGTTTCAGTCAGTTCAGTGTTTCAGGCAGTTCATTGTTTCAGGCAGTTCAGTGTTTCAGTCAGTTCAATGTTTCAGTCAGTTTAATGTTTCAGGCAGTTTAGTGTTTCAGTCAGTTCAATGTTTCAGGCAGTTCAGTGTCTCAGGCAGTTCAGTGTTTTAGGCAGTTCAGTGTTTCGGATAGTTGCAGTGTGATGGTCAGTATTAGTATGTGTGTTGGAATGCAAGTGCTGACAGTATAGTTGGTTGATTTGGATATGGCAAGTCCCTCTCAGCAGGATCAGTTGAGCCTTATGCCAAGTATAAGTGACCTGTAAGGATAGCGAGGCAGGTAGCTTTTCTTTCAGGATGGAAGCACGAGTTAGTAGGAGTTGAGTAATCAGATGGGAGATAAGCAAGCTGGTTTCAGCAGCATCGTTTCAGTATGAGCGGCAGAGTGGATAGAACAGTTATATATAATCGAAGTATCTTCAGAAGTCGCTGGAAGCAACTAGTAGGTTGTGATGGGGTGTAGGGACCGGTGGGAGTCCGGTAACTCAGATATCGGCAGATTAGTTAGACCAGAGTGGTCTCAATGCATCCGGTAGGCGGATGAGGGGTAACAGAATTTTCAGTCGGAGGAAGTAACGTTAAGGAAATTATGGAAAAGAGAAGCATTCAGTATGTACCAACAGTAGTGACCAACACTGTGAGTGGCTGGAGTGATGGACAAAAGGGTTAAAGTCACCAGGCAGGGTGTTGAGGCGGATTGCAGGTCAGTTGATCATAGAGAACTTCGAGGACGAAGTTTAGTTTAAGTGGGGGAGAGTTGTAACACCCGAAATCAGAAAGGTCAAGAAAGGAAAGGAAAAACCCTAAGTTAAAGAGGGTTGACTCGTCAAGTCCAGGGAGGAACTCGGCGAGTCGGAGCGGGATCCGGGTGTAAAGTAAGTGACCGACTCGGTGAGTCGGCAAGTGGACTCGGCGAGTCTGGTCTGGGTTGGGAAACCCTAATTTTGGGACTTGGTACCCTATTTAAGCATCTTATTCTCTTCCCTAGGGCTCATTTGCGGCCCCTATAGTCCAGAACCAGAAACCCTAAGCCTCCATTGTTGCTCATTCAAGCTTTCTTGCCATTTTGGGTGATTTAAAGGAAGAAGGAAGAAGGCAACCATTGGGGATTCAAGGATTGGCAGTAGATCCATAGTTTGTGGGGTTTTCCAGAGCATTTGAAGGTAATGAGTCGCTACCTTCACTCTTTTGCATATAGATCAACCTTTATCATGGGTTTTGGCGCTTTTAGGGCAAGTTTAAGAACCATTTCGAGTTAGAAGCCCATATCTGAAGTTGCTACTTCAGATCTAAGTGTATCTTGGCCTAGAGAATCATAAAGCATCAGTCTTTGGGTTGATTGCTAAGCCCCTTTGTCTTAAACCCTAGTTTATAGTGTTTTGAGCCTAGATCTCCTTAGCTACACGTAAAGTTTGCCACTTTACGTAAGGAATAGGATTTAGAAGAGTGGATCTACAGTTTGGAGTCCATGCATGACTCAAAAGCCTCTGAATATATGAAGGACTGAATAGACTCGGCGAGCCCTTCGAGTGGACTCGACGAGTAGTATGAAGATGGAGATGAACTCGGCGAGTTGGAAGAACAACTCGACGAGTTGGTTGAAGATTGCCTTGGACTCGGCGAGTCTATTCGTGGACTCGGCGAGTCAGGTCGTGAAACCCCAAACCCTTCGAGTTGAGACTCGAATCAGTGAGTCGGGTGGAGTCTCAGCGAGTTGGACAGGACAGGACTCGGAATTCGTTGGACTCGGCGAGTCATGGACTGACTCGGCGAGTCGAGTCGCGAATAGAAGGACCCTGAGTATATGAACTCGGCGAGTCAGTAGGTGGACTCGGCAAGTAGGGTTGACCGGGAAGGTTGACTTTGACCAGAGTTGACTTATTTGACTTTTAGAGGTCTGTCAGACTAAGTGTCATATTGATATTGATAGCTCGGAGAGCTAGAGGAGCAGCGGCTCAGGGGATTGTCGATTAGCAGCCAGAGGATTATCGGCAGAGCTCAGCAGTTCAAGTGAGTTTCTTTCCAGTAGGAACGGGTCTAAGGCCTTAATGCCAACCCGTTTAGCTAGCATTAGTTTCCGGATTTTGGTCCGATGCAGTAGTTAGTATGTTTGATGCCTTCGTGGCTCAGACAGGATATATGTGTTATGTGTTCAGGGCTACGGCCCGATGCAGTATGCAATATATGTGTGTTCATGCTAGTTGATATGTTTATGTTATGTTCTGTTCAGTTAGCTTCGGACTTCGGTCCGATGCAGGGGACAAGGTCCCAGTCAGTTTCCGGACATCGATCCGATGCAGGGGGCAAGGCCCCAGTTAGTCTGGACTTCGGTCCGATGCAGGGGCAAGGCCCCAGTTAGTCCGGACTTTGGTCCGATGCAGGGGACATGGTCCCAGTCAGTTTCCGGACTTCGGTCCGATGTAGGGGGCAAGGCCCCAGTCAGTTTCCGGACTTCGGTCCGATGCAGGGGGCAAGGCCCCAGTTAGTCCGGACTTCGGTCCGATCAGGGGGCAAGGCCCCAGTTAGTCTGGACTTTAGTCCGATGTAGGGGGCAAGGCCCCAGTTAGTCCGAACTTTGGTCCGATGCAGGGGACAAGGTCCTAGTCAGTTTCCGGACTTCGGTCCGATGCAGGGGGCAAGGCCCAGTTAGTCCGGACCTCGGTCCGATGCAGTGGGAAACGCCCAATATGTGTTTTATACGTTTTTGTATGGTATGTGGTAGTTTGGGGGGAGATCACTAAGCTTCGTGCTTACGGTTTTCAGTTTTGGTTTCAGGTACTCAGTTTTCAAAAGAGGAGCTCGGAGAGATTGCAGTGCACACACCATAGTCAGTTAGCATGGGGAATGTTTTACTCTGATAATGAGATTATGTTTTGAATTTAATACTCGAAAGTTATGTTATGACTTATGATACGTTTTTATATATATGGTTTTAGTAATGTTTTAAAAAGAAATTTTTAGTCATGATTTTTGGGTCGTTACAAGTTGGTATCAGAGCCTTGGTTTGAAGGATTCAGACATACTTGAGAGTGTGTCTGGACTCAAACTAAGGAAACGGTAAAAGGTTTTCAAAAAGAAAAACATTTTTGAAAGAAATTTATAGTAAAAAGGAGTTTGAGAAAAGGAAAGAGTTTTAGAAAAAGCGAAAATAATTTTTGAAAGAAGAGAACTTTGAAAAGAGAAAAAGTGTGTGGTGCATGCAATCAGCCGAGCTCAAGTAAGTACTCCCAAATTACCCATACAAGTTTATGTTATCAGTTTCAGTTTCAGATCAGTTCAGTTTCAGTTTCAGTAGAACAGCATGCTAGAATAGGACTAAGGATCTAGGAGGATGCCTTATGTGCCTGCTTTATGTGTTTTAGCTTGATAAGAATTTCATGATAGTATTGAGTAGACAGTAGTAGGATAGCCTGTGTAGGTTATGCCTGATAGTATGAGCTTAGCATTGTATGCTAGTACAGTTTCTTGTTATGAGAATAGTTTTGCCTGAGTATGTTTCCTTTATCCGAATGTTGCTTGATTTGTGCTTTGTGGGACTCTGAGTGATGGGAGTTAGCCATTAGGTGAATACGTCACATCACATGTGATCAAGGTTGAATAATCTCAGAGTGTTGGAGTTGGCCCTACTGCACAGCTCTCATTTGAGTCTAACCGTTGTAGGGACGAGACTTTTACTCGAAGGATTATCCGAGCCTCATTGCATGTGATGGTATTCAGGTGGTGGCTAATTGGCATTACAAGTAGGCCTTCAGTAGCTGAGGACTGGTTTAGGCGGAGTCAGAAGTTCCCTAGGGAAAGCCTAGGATGAGAGTAGCATAGATCAGTAGTAGAAGTGACTTGGTGGAGTCAAGGCAGTTCTTAGGAAAGTACGGATGGATGTGGAAGGTAGTATGGGCCCATACTACTGAAAGCAGAGGATCCGTACTCGAATCAAGAGGGGTCGAGACAAGACCAGGGAACTTTTAGAGTGTATGAGAAATCCCTCACCAGCGGTGTGTATATTGATAAGGAAGTGTTATATTTTTAGCATGGTGTCGTTGCGCGGGATATCAGTTAGCAGTTCAGGTGCCGGGGAGGGATCTGGCTCAGGCTCTAGAGCTGGGCAGCTTGATGATCAGATGAGGGATTTCATTTCCGCAAAGATCATGCGCAACATCATTGATCAGACTCCAGTGATTTTCGATTCGGTTAGAGAGGCCATTGTGGAGCTCATGGACAGTCATCTTGAGGCCTTTAAGGCCGGGATAGTTTCAGGACAGATTGGGGCTTGTATAGAGCCCGATGCTTATGGAGTTCAGGGATCCATCAAGGAGGGAGTTCCCATTTTTAGCTCTTATCATCAGGGGACGGGAGTGAGTGGGGCACCCTGTCTCCAAGAGAGACCTCTGCATGATTGGATAGTTGAGGAGGTTTCGCGAGCCATTCGCGAGGATCTGCCCGTCATTGTCGTGAGGGTCACTGATAGGTTGACCGCGAAGCTCCAGGATCAGACAGCTGTTGTTCAGACGATGGATGGGGTCGAAGAGGTAACGCATGAGCGAGAGACGGGTAGGGAGTCGGAAAGGAAGAGGAAAACGGATGAGACTCAGGTAGCCGCAGGTTCGGGAAAGAGGCCCAAGGGGTCGGATATGAGGACGAGGGACTATCAGAGTCACAGTCGATGCAGGAAGTGGGGTAGGACGCACATGGGTGCGTGCAGGCGTAGAAGTGGTGGCGATGTTGGATGTTTCAAGTGCGGCCAGATTGGCCATTTTAGCAGAGATTGTACTGTTACCATCGCCCATGGACGTGATCCGATATGTTTCCATTGCAGGAAGAGAGGCCACAAGAAGGCCCACTGTCCGAGTTTGTATTCAGCGGGGCAGGTGCTAGCTCCTGCCCCTGGGACTTCGAGAGCCACCAACGGCCATCAGGGCCAGGCAAGGGTGCCCACGGCTCGGAGCCAAGTTTTCCGGTTGATTTCAGCAAGGATTCGAGCAGCGCTGAGTGATGAAGGTATGTATCTTTTACCTCCCTGTCAATTATTATTCATGTTATTATTGTTATGTTGCTGCATTGATATCAATAAGTATATGTGTTGGGGGTATTATATTACCTACTTGTGACGGAGTTTTATGCCATCTGCATACCTTGGAATTGAATGGTGAATTGGAGGTCGTCCCCTCTAGATCAGGTTACTTCGGATACAGTAACTGTAGCATGTATGGGTAAGATGCAGTAGTGCCTTACTACTTGCGGAAGGTGTTAGTCGGGTAATGATCAGTTATATTTTCAGTAGTGATAATCCAGAGTTTTTAGTGGAGTAGCTAGCGGTCAGTAGGGAAGTGGTTTGGGGGTGTGCACCCCAAACGCAGGTTCTCGGGATGTAGTCCCTAAAGCAAATACAGTTAAGGATCGAAGGGTGCTCAGTTAGATAGTAAGAAGGGTGCGGATCCGGTAAGAGTTAGTTGGAGCGCCGACGGAGGTGTACGTTGGCGGACAGCATATCGCCCTTTTAATGGAAGGAAGGTTGGGAATCCTTTCCACCAGTGAGCAGTAAGGAGTTAGCCGAATCCAAGTGGGGGAGAACCCTCCGAGTATACAATGATAAGAGCCACGTAGACCCAGAATGAGTACGCGGCCTCTGAGAAGAAAATATAGTAGCACAACGATGGATGCATTGAGGAGTTCAGGATTGGGAGTTTGAGGAACTTCCCAGCAGTTAGTTCACGAAATCGAGATGGTTAGTAGCTGGTTGGGGATCCAGGGTTGGAGGATCGCCTGTTGGACTCTAGTAAGTCGGAATGAGGATCTTGAGAACGGTTAGCAAGAGATGCTTCCGTGTTAGTAGCCAATGGCAGAGACAACATGTAGGGTTGTGTAGATTTAGGAGTTGGGAGTTTGGAAACATCCCAACAATAGTTCCATGTATCCGGATTAGTAGATGGTTAGTTTGGGAACCAAGCCGAAGACTTCCTCGACGAAACGCGAAGTATATCAAGGATATAAGATGTCGAGGTTGATGCAGTATTCGATGACTGAGGGCTGGTTTTGAGAAATCAGAATGAGGGATCGCTAGCAGAACTAGGAATAGTCAGGATGTCCTCGGAATAGTAGGTCAGTAAAGCAGTCAGATAGTAGTAGTAGAATTTTGTAAGTCTACGGGGGTAGCCGTAGCATTCACTAGCAGTCAGGTAGTAGTAGAGTGTTGTAAGTCTACGGGGGTAGCCGTAGCATTCACTAGCAGTCAGATAGTAGTGTAGTGTTGTAAGTCTACGGGGGTAGCCGTAGCATTCACTTGCAGCCAGATAGTATTAGAGAGTTGTAAGTCCGCGGGTGTAGCCGTGGCCTTTATCAGATTGGTAGGCAGCATGAGTGCGTTGTTGGACGCGGGGAAAGAAGTAGTACCCACCAGTTCGGGTGCAACAGTGAGGATATGGGAATCCACGGGTTAGATTTCAGATTTCCCAAATGGTTCAGTTATGGTTAAGTCAGCGATTCGACAGTCGGATCGTCACCACAGTTATGAGATCAGAGTAGCAGTGGACCGTTGGGGTTTGCGTATGTTAAGGGCTACCGTTATTCTGGGAGCCATCATGTTGTTAGTTGTGGAATTAATGATGTCAGGATGTGACGTTTGGACCTGATCGGTGGATCGGTAGGTTGATAGGGCCACAGTGACAGGATAACTAGTGGAAACTAGTTCCAGAGAAAGATTTCGTTCAGAAGTCATGGGAGCGACTAAGTGAGGAGTCTTTTGACTCCACAGTTGAGTTGGAACTCGGTGTTGCAAATAACCGAAGAATGATTGGAGACCAGGAGGGTCTCGAGATATTTGGGAAGCAGCCATGTGGCAGTTCAGTGTTTCAGTCAGTTCAGTGTTTCAGGCAGTTTAGTGTTTCAGTCAGTTCAGTGTTTCAGGCAGTTCATTGTTTCAGGCAGTTCAGTGTTTCAGTCAGTTCAATGTTTCAGTCAGTTTAATGTTTCAGGCAGTTTAGTGTTTCAGTCAGTTCAATGTTTCAGGCAGTTCAGTGTCTCAGGCAGTTCAGTGTTTTAGGCAGTTCAGTGTTTCGGATAGTTGCAGTGTGATGGTCAGTATTAGTATGTGTGTTGGAATGCAAGTGCTGACAGTATAGTTGGTTGATTTGGATATGGCAAGTCCCTCTCAGCAGGATCAGTTGAGCCTTATGCCAAGTATAAGTGACCTGTAAGGATAGCGAGGCAGGTAGCTTTTCTTTCAGGATGGAAGCACGAGTTAGTAGGAGTTGAGTAATCAGATGGGAGATAAGCAAGCTGGTTTCAGCAGCATCGTTTCAGTATGAGCGGCAGAGTGGATAGAACAGTTATATATAATCGAAGTATCTTCAGAAGTCGCTGGAAGCAACTAGTAGGTTGTGATGGGGTGTAGGGACCGGTGGGAGTCCGGTAACTCAGATATCGGCAGATTAGTTAGACCAGAGTGGTCTCAATGCATCCGGTAGGCGGATGAGGGGTAACAGAATTTTCAGTCGGAGGAAGTAACGTTAAGGAAATTATGGAAAAGAGAAGCATTCAGTATGTACCAACAGTAGTGACCAACACTGTGAGTGGCTGGAGTGATGGACAAAAGGGTTAAAGTCACCAGGCAGGGTGTTGAGGCGGATTGCAGGTCAGTTGATCATAGAGAACTTCGAGGACGAAGTTTAGTTTAAGTGGGGGAGAGTTGTAACACCCGAAATCAGAAAGGTCAAGAAAGGAAAGGAAAAACCCTAAGTTAAAGAGGGTTGACTCGTCAAGTCCAGGGAGGAACTCGGCGAGTCGGAGCGGGATCCGGGTGTAAAGTAAGTGACCGACTCGGTGAGTCGGCAAGTGGACTCGGCGAGTCTGGTCTGGGTTGGGAAACCCTAATTTTGGGACTTGGTACCCTATTTAAGCATCTTATTCTCTTCCCTAGGGCTCATTTGCGGCCCCTATAGTCAAGAACCAGAAACCCTAAGCCTCCATTGTTGCTCATTCAAGCTTTCTTGCCATTTTGGGTGATTTAAAGGAAGAAGGAAGAAGGCAACCATTGGGGATTCAAGGATTGGTAGTAGATCCATAGTTTGTGGGGTTTTCCAGAGCATTTGAAGGTAATGAGTCGCTACCTTCACTCTTTTGCATATAGATCAACCTTTATCATGGGTTTTGGGGCTTTTAGGGCAAGTTTAAGAACCATTTCGAGTTAGAAGCCCATATCTGAAGTTGCTACTTCAGATCTAAGTGTATCTTGGCCTAGAGAATCATAAAGCATCAGTCTTTGGGTTGATTGCTAAGCCCCTTTGTCTTAAACCCTAGTTTATAGTGTTTTGAGCCTAGATCTCCTTAGCTACACGTAAAGTTTGCCACTTTACGTAAGGAATAGGATTTAGAAGAGTGGATCTACAGTTTGGAGTCCATGCATGACTCAAAAGCCTCTGAATATATGAAGGACTGAATAGACTCGGCGAGCCCTTCGAGTGGACTCGACGAGTAGTATGAAGATGGAGATGAACTCGGCGAGTTGGAAGAACAACTCGACGAGTTGGTTGAAGATTGCCTTGGACTCGGCGAGTCTATTCGTGGACTCGGCGAGTCAGGTCGTGAAACCCCAAACCCTTCGAGTTGAGACTCGAATCAGTGAGTCGGGTGGAGTCTCAGCGAGTTGGACAGGACAGGACTCGGAATTCGTTGGACTCGGCGAGTCATGGACTGACTCGGCGAGTCGAGTCGCGAATAGAAGGACCCTGAGTATATGAACTCGGCGAGTCAGTAGGTGGACTTGGCAAGTAGGGTTGACCGGGAAGGTTGACTTTGACCAGAGTTGACTTATTTGACTTTTAGAGGTCTGTCAGACTAAGTGTCATATTGATATTGATAGCTCGGAGAGCTAGAGGAGCAGCGGCTCAGGGGATTGTCGATTAGCAGCCAGAGGATTATCGGCAGAGCTCAGCAGTTCAAGTGAGTTTCTTTCCAGTAGGAACGGGTCTAAGGCCTTAATGCCAACCCGTTTAGCTAGCATTAGTTTCCGGATTTTGGTCCGATGCAGTAGTTAGTATGTTTGATGCCTTCGTGGCTCAGACAGGATATATGTGTTATGTGTTCAGGGCTACGGCCCGATGCAGTATGCAATATATGTGTGTTCATGCTAGTTGATATGTTTATGTTATGTTCTGTTCAGTTAGCTTCGGACTTCGGTCCGATGCAGGGGACAAGGTCCCAGTCAGTTTCCGGACATCGATCCGATGCAGGGGGCAAGGCCCCAGTTAGTCTGGACTTCAGTCCGATGCAGGGGCAAGGCCCCAGTTAGTCCGGACTTTGGTCCGATGCAGGGGACATGGTCCCAGTCAGTTTCCGGACTTCGGTCCGATGTAGGGGGCAAGGCCCCAGTCAGTTTCCGGACTTCGGTCCGATGCAGGGGGCAAGGCCTAGTATGGGTTTTATATGTTTTTGTATGGTATGTGGTAGTTTGGGGGGAGCTCACTAAGCTTCGTGCTTACGGTTTTCAGTTTTCGTTTCAGGTACTCAGTTTTCAAAAGAGGAGCTCGGAGAGATTGCAGTGCACACACCATAGTCAGTTAGCCTGGGGAATGTTTTACTCTGATAATGAGATTATGTTTTGAATTTAATACTCGAAAGTTATGTTATGACTTATGATACGTTTTTATAAATATGGTTTTAGTAATATTTTAAAAAGAAATTTTAAGTCATGATTTTTGGGTCGTTACAAAGAAAAATGTTATCACCAAGAGAACGAGTACAATGATTCAGAATTCACAAAGAACTCTGAGATATCTTTACAGAACCTCTCTTACTTAGAATACAATACAAATCATAATCTCTCAACTAATGAGAGAGACTAGTGTAAATAGTAGTCTAAACCTAAGAGATAAAGTTTATGCAGATTCCCCAAATCTTCTACTTAATTCAAATCCCTAATTTGATGGGATTGAATCTTCTAAGATAATAATAGATCTGGTTTTTAAGGAAAATATCATATAAGATCTTTAGAATACTTCTTCACCAAGTTATTCTGATCTACTCCAGATTCGAATACCAGCACCAACATATCATACACTAATCAGAGCATCAATGTCAGTGTCATGAAGATATTTGTTGATCTGCTTCAGCTTTAGATAGAGCAGCTTCAACTTCAATAGATAGTGTATAACCATCAGTATATCAGCTCTCAGTTTTATGTGTATCATTTGATCAATGTGTCATCAGTGTAAGACCTTCAGCGTATAGACACACTGATCAATCTTCAATGAATGGTATCTTCGTGCCTTTTGTGTTGATAGTGTCTTCAGTGTCTTTTGGTCATCAGAGGATTATCTACAGTCTTCCACATATGAACTTCCATCAGCATATCTTCAGATTAACTAACTAAACAAACTTTAACAACTTGTCTAAGTGTATTATTTACACTTGCTTAGACAAGACTGATTATCTACAATGAACTTTTGGTAATTTTAAAGGAAGTAGAAGAAGATTTTGTGCAAGAGGCTAGCAAGCAATACTCCCCAACCTATGAAAGCATCGTGTTGGACCATTTGTAAGGCTTTTAATCTAGTCTTTTATCTTCTCCCTATATATCTAGAGGTATTTTGCTTAATAAACTCTTTTATTGGATTTTGAGTGGAGCAAAGAGATAAAGTTTTCAACTTTATGACTCTTAGGAGTCCCAAGGATATTATATATCATAGATATGAGAAATGGTTGTGATTTGGAAATCTTTGTTGAGCTTTAGGTCCTATTTCTTCTTTTGACCTAGATTTGAGGAAGGACATGCATGTCGTTAAAGTTTACAATTTTAGGGATCAATATAACCACTAAAAGCTTTCTGTAAATTTTGGGTTTGTATCTCTTGTGGTTAAGGACTTCATGGATGAGTTATACCTCTTAAATGACCTTTAGAACCTAGGTTTCGAGATCTTGTGTTATTGGAGTGTCTTAATGGATACAGTTGGAAACTTTATCCATCAAGACGTCGGGAGGGGATAGATCTGGGATTTTGAGCCCCTGAAAATGAGTTAAGAGTAGCTTAACTCGAATAAGCCATTCAGACCGGTCCTCACGACATGGCGACCAGAGACTAGTCGACTGTTTAATCGTTTTGTGCCCACGGTGTGGCAAAGGAAGGCCACAAAGTGGAGGGTGTTGATGACATTTTGACTTCTTTGCCTTTGATCGTTGACTCTTAAACCTGAGTTGACTTTTGGTCAACTCTTAGCTTTAGAAAGGTGGATTAAGGGTTTACCTTCGATGAATGTCTAGGTGGGGTATAACACTTGTGATTCGGTAGTGAGAGCAATAACAGTTGATTATCGTCTGAGAGGTGAGTCTATTCACTGTACTTGTGGGTTGAAGGCACCAAAGTCGACCCAACGGTTTATGTATGTAGGATGCTAGTTGTCTTTGTGACTCTGAAATGTATTTGTATGTATATGGGGCGAGGCCTAATGTATATCGGGTAGGGCCTGATACTTGTATGGTATGTGGTATTTTGGAGAACTCAGTAACCTTTGTGCTTACGGTTTTATGTTTATGATTTCAGGTATTTTCGGTTCTAAAAGGAATAGCTCAACGTGATTGTATCGCATCCACTAGAATTCTGCATTTATGATATGATTTGTACTCCGATAACAATTTGATACATTTTCATACTTTAATGGGTTTTGAAATGAATGATTGGTGGTTTTGTTTGGTTTAAAAACAAAAAATTTTACTTAGTGTTTTTAGGGTTTTTAGGAGGTTACAATTTGATATCTCTATCATTAATTATATGCATAACATCAGGGTAAATGATTAGGTTGTAATCTTACCTTGGAAGTCACCAAATTAACCAACCCACAAAGTTGATATCGTTTGTTAAATACACTACATAACATGTATATTTAGACGCAATATACTATATACAACTATTGATCCGTACCTACAACCCTCATGTATACAAATGGACTCTAAAAAAATGGTTCTATAAATTCACTTGAAACAAAATTGTGTTAAGACAATTTGTTAAAATGCTAAACACATCATATATACAATAACAACCATATATTGTAGTCCGAAAATTAGCAATGTCTTTGTATGCACGAAAATAGTTTATACATAGTTCCGAAATCCGAATGTCATATTTTCAATTATTTTATGCCTCGTCTCAATGGTCAAACGACATAAAATCAATTAGTCCAAAATAAAATATTTGAAAGATATTGATCACTTTTTATAATACCTTAAATTTTGATTATAGATGGATTATGGATAACTTCTCACGTGAATTAGCTTTGATAATCCCTTGTACTTTTGGACTCTGTTATGGACCATATCAAATTTTTATTTAAAAAGTCCCTTCGCGAAGGGGAATGTCAAAGATAGCGGGAGTAGGACTCTCCTTTGTCCAAGTGGGTTTTATTTTACTTTCTGGTTTCAACCTTTATATGTGAACTCTATTTCTCTTCCCAACTTTCAAATTCATGCATCCAAGTTTACTAAAATTTGAAAATCAAACTATTTCAACAAATATGCATTTTTCACATTACATTACATGGTAGTTTTCTCATTTCAAAAATACTCAATATTTAATTTACTATATAATTAAATAAAAGATTTTTATTACTAATCAAATACCTGAAAAAACTTTTGAAATCTTGTAAATTATTGTCAGCTTATTTAAGAATTACTTATTAAAGTAGAAAAAAAAATGGAGGGGGCAGAATATTTTTTTTAACAAATGATTAAGAACTAAGTAATTGAATAATGAGAAAATGACAGTTGGATGTAGTAGGTACAAGAAAGCAAACACGGGAACAATATTGGCAACTACAAGTTTACAACCATACATATGATAAAATGATTGATTAGTCCAAATATATCTCCTCTTAATTATAATACTACTAATTTTAACTTCTCGTAGTTTGAATATACTATAGAATAATCACAAAAACATGGATATGATTTTGGTAGAGAGATATAAGGATTTTGTTTTTGAACAACTGAAAATTTTATTAAAAAATATAAATGGCAAACACGTAACACACCGAAAGTACATATATGGAAGAATAAGGTTAATGGAATGGCCATGGGCCCTGTGAAAATTGAACCCTATGAACAAACTTGTAAGAAAAGAAACATGATTATTTTTATTATTTCGAGTATATGGATCAAAATTTATAATATTCGCATGTATCAATTATTAAAAAAGAAGTATTTATTAAAAAATGTAAAAAGTTGTGTATGAAGCACATTTTTGTATGTTGGATTAATTTAAATAAAAAAAAAAACTAGACTTTTACGTTTTTTTAAGTTTAAACAATTTTTTTTTATCAATTTAAACCCGATCTAAAACCCAATTACTAGCATCAACTTTTTAGTTATCATCATATAACAAATGAGAAGGCAAACATGCAACAAGTTGCACCGTTAAACTATTTTGTATGGTAAAACCAGTTTTTTTGAAAACTACATCCATAGATCTAGGGGATATAACATTGCTATGCATGATCCGTTATAGTCTACTAAGAAGCTCCACCGCATTCGGCGCAAGGAAACCAAACATATCAAATGCAAATGGTATGAACGCGTGTTGATTTTCCATGCACGATTTCTCATGTTTGATGACCTTGCATGTAGCAGCTTTTAATGCAGCCTGTCCAGCCGTGAAACCCCCGACCCTCAAAAAAAAGAAAACATTCCATGAGTTTTTTCAAATGACAAAAGAGTTGAATTTTTTTCCTATACTCCTCTTTAAATTACCAATGCATGTAAAATTTGTCCTTACTCTGAACTCCATTCTTCCTTCTAAAAAACCATATATGAATCTCTGAGGGATCTTAATCTCAAACTTAAGAATTTGATTCAATTGTTGTATTGATTTCAGATAGTGCCTTGGGCGAGAAGGTGTGGACTTTGCAATTGGAAGGTCTTGTTTGATAGCTGTTGTCCGGAAAAATGTTGTTTTGGAAAGTTTGCTTAATGGGAAACAAACTATGTTGTTTGACTGTACATCTGACTGACTGTGCTGAATGATAAAAAATAAAAAATAAAATTCAACTAGAAAAATATGGAATTAGGGCTTTTTGGGAAAGACATATCTTATCGGGAAAGACCATTTTTTTGCAAATCAAATAGTCTTTTCGGCCCATTCTGCCAAAAAGATTTGTTTGAACCTGAAAAGATGTCTATCAAACAGGGCATTGTCTTTTAGAGACGTATTCGCTTGTAGTGAATGACGAAGTTGAAAAAAGTGGAGTGCTTTGTATATTGCATGAGATTCGAGTAAGATATGATGTAGTTATAAGTCTGGTGTTGTTAACTTGTTTGTATGCTATAAAAATACCAAGTATATTAGCCATTTTTCATATAGTTATGCTACCATGCAAGTGAACCCACAAGGGCACACACTACTTACATTTATTTTGTTTTTAATCGGATATATCACTCAAAAGCACCATATATAGTTATGCGGAATAAGTTATATATGCAAAATAAATAAACTTTAAGAGCATCTCAAATATTGGACCTCTTCAAAAAGTTCATAACTCTGCCACACCATATGTTGGACCTCTTCAAAAAGTTCATAACTCTGCTACAACATCATGTCATGCCATAGCACATCAACAACCCAAAAATCTTTACACTTTATAAACCACTATTCATAAACTTTTTAGAGTTTATAATGTTGGAAATATGTTCATGTTCACAACAAGTTGGTGATATTTCAAGAAATAATAGGGTCGTTATTGAAGGGTTTTGAGCGTTCTAACACTCTTATGGTGTACATGCAACCCTAAATACCTTGGATCTATGTTTTCTTTATTATACATGCAAACTTGAACTTTCCAAGGTATTACCCTAACTAGCATACAACCATTGATACTTGGGTAATATAAACAAGTTAGAAGACATACATTTTCATGTAGCTTGATTCCATGGAGCTTAAGAGCCTAGTACGTCAAGTGTGACACCTCAAATGGTTCACACAACAACCCCAACATCTTAGAATAACTTGAGAGAAAAGGTTTATATGCTCAAATCGGCTAGCCCTCATGTGTACACACACTAGTGCCATTTTCTTGAGCCATGGGGTCCTTATATATGGTGGCTATTAGGGTTACACCATGTAACTCATGTCTTTCCATATTCTTCATGCTCCATGGGTTAAAACCTCCATGGAGTATCCATGGGTTACTCCATGGGTTTAGCCTAACATGAAGACCTATGGATCATAAGCCCACATATATAAGAATGAATGATTTACACAATCAATCCCCATATATTTAATTAGTCTCCTTTTGATCACAAAATTAATTCCAAATTAATTCTTGATCAATACTAATTAAATAATATGATTTCATATTAATATATTAGAACTTATAATATATTAACATATCATAAATATCCTTTTCTCACAAAAGTCTATCCAAATTGTTCTGATGTCATGCAACCCAAATGGACCATGCCAATCGGGTCAAGTACATACCAATTATAGTTATGGACTTAGACACTAATCCAACAATTGTAACACCCATTTCTTCATGTATAAGTTTGGTGCTTCGCAACATTGTGACTTTT
Source organism: Lactuca sativa (assembly GCF_002870075.4). Lineage (NCBI taxonomy): Eukaryota > Viridiplantae > Streptophyta > Magnoliopsida > Asterales > Asteraceae > Lactuca > Lactuca sativa. The sequence continues at coordinate 206,651,700 of NC_056624.2, forward strand.
GGATTTTCCGTTCCCATGGCCTGGCAATGACTGGACCATGACGCAGTGGTCATTTAAGTATCACGGCGTGGTAGGGTCCTTGCCACAACATAGTTGTAACACCCTGTTTTGAAAAGCACTTTATGGCGGTCTCGGAGGCCCAGGGTATGAGCGATTTGGTCTTTTAGGGTCCCGAGATTTATTCGTAAGGTTTAAGGCTTGGGTGTGTGGTAAGGAGCGTAGGAGTTCTCGCCAGCTTTTCGCAGATATAAAGTTTGTCGGAAACGGACTTAGAATGAAGAAGTTATAGCACTTTAAAGCATTTGGCATAAATGATCCCTAATGGAAATGTCTGGCAAGCAAGTCCCATGCATGCAAGGGAAGCATGCATGTGTCCAGATGGGTACGCCCAACGTAGTGGAGTAAATGATCGCGGATATGGGGAGGAGTTAGCCCAACGTCCGAGAGGTACGCCCAACGTACTCTCATAGACCCTAAACCCTAAATTTTAGAGCATGTCGCTATATAAAGAACATAATGTTGGATTAGTGTCTAAGTCCATAACTATTTTGGTATGTACTTGACCCGATGGTGCATGGTCCTTTTGGGTTGCCTTCACCAAAGCAACTTGATAGGATGAATTATGGAGAGAAATGATTAATTATGATTTATTAATATATTATGAGAATAATATATTAAAGGAGAAATCATATTGTTTAATTAATATTAGTCAAGAATTAATAAGAATTAAGTTTGTGGCTAAAAGAGATTAATTAAACATAAGGGACTGGAATTGTAATTATAAGATAATTGCAATTGGGCTATGGATTACCTTATAATATAAGGTTGGACGAATTCTATGGGGAAACCCATTACAAATCGTCCAAGGCTTATTAAAGAAGGGCCCATGGGCTGCTTAGGGCTTAAGCAGTCAGTTTAGGGTTTCCTAATTCAAAACCCTAATAGCCTACATCTATTTAAAGGACCCTTAAGCCCCCAAAACGTGGTGAGCAAGATCCTTAGGGTTTCCACATGTTTTGGGCAGCCTCCTTCTCTTCTCTTCTTCATCCTATTGCTCTTGGTGTTTGTGAACCATTAGAGGAGTGACATTTGTGACTCTAAGCTTTCTAAAGTCATTACAAGAAGGATTTGAGATTGTTATTGCTACATAACAATCAAGGTATGATCTAAACCCCAATTCATATATTATATTGTTTATCATATGCTAGATCTAGGGTTTAAAGTCTTGGATGAACTGCATGTATAATAGAGAAATCTAGATCCAAGCATAAGGGTTTGCATGAGCACATAGGATGTTCTTATGACTAAAACCCATCACATAACACCCCAATTATCAGCCTCCCTCTCATCTTCATACAGCCACCATGAAACCCTAACCCTCCCTTAAGTGTCCTTGGAACTTTGGAGGTCATTAGAGAGCATTTATGTGATTGTGAAGCCATTTCCAAGCAAGTGAAGAGTATAGCAAGGTGGTGGATCAAAGGGGAAACAGTAGATCCGAGTTTAGGGTTCCATTTCAGATCACTTGGAGGTATAAAGCTATAAACTTTATCTAAGAGTGATTAGATCTAGTGTGGTTTAGTTTTGAAGTCATTTTGGTCCAAAGGTTGAAGCTTCTTAGTCCAAATTCGGCTTCTAGGCTAAGGGTTGCCACCCTTAGTGCTAAATGACTCCCTAGGACAGAAAGTTGTCGTCTTGGTGGTCTTAATGGGTTCATGCAAGAGTTAAGACCACTTTCATGAATGTAGAATATCATTTTTGGAGTTTGGACTTGTTTGGAGCATGCAAAGTCACCAAGTCAGTGACTTTATGGATTAAGACGTTAGAAAGGACTTGGATCTGTGATTGTAGCTTCTGAATCTGCGTATTAAGCACATAATGGGAAAATGACTTAACATGGGACTACACCGAGCGTACAAGCAGGGACGCCCAACGTACGCACCATTTGGCTAGTACACTTAGCGTACATAGGAGTACGCCCAGCGTACTCATCAGTTATGGGCATTATGGATTTTGGGCCTCGGTTTGGGCCATGCGGGGGAATTTTGGTCCTTTGGGCCATAGTGGGCCATCAAGAGTCAGATAACGTGGGCCAAGAAGATGTTTGGGCTTAGGGTAAGGACCATAAGAGGGATTGGGCATAATTTAGAAAATTAGGCCATTAGTGGTCCACTAGTGGGTTTGGGAAGCCCATCCAATGTTGTGCTTTTCATATTATGATTTTGAGCCTTGGATATGGACCAAGTTGGGCTAGGGGTAAAATGGTCATTTTACCCTAAGGAGGATTATTGTTTGAACTAAGTGATATTTTGGTATTGATAGCTTTGGGAGTTGAGAGATCGGTTGTTCAAGAATTTTGGTGAGGTAGCGATTCGGGAGTTCGATTCTTCAGTTCATATCGACAGTGCGGGGTGAGTTATCCTCACTTTATCAACAGGATCTAAGGCACCAAGGATGACCCTTTATCAGATTTTTATTCGGGTATTTGCTTGATATGTTTATTGATCTGCTAGATCTTCATCCTGGTAGTTAGGATGGTATTATGTTAGTGACCTGGTTTAGGTCGGTATCCTGGTATGTAGGATGATGTTATATTAGTGACCGGTTAAGTAGGAATCTTGGTTATGGGATGACTGTTGTGTTAGTGATCTGTTAGATCGGTATGATTATATGTTATATACATGCTAGTGTATGATATTTATGTGCATATGATTGTTTGATTTGGTATGGGGGTTGGGTTCAGGCGGGTCCTGCTTCGTGCTGTAGGCCAACATACCCAGGGTGGACCGGATAGACTACAGGCCCAGGAGGGCACATAGTCAGGCCGAAGGCCCAGCGAGCTGTCCGGATAGGCTGAAGGCCCCGAGAGGGCGGTCCAAACGTGCAGAGGCTCAGAGAGTGGGCCAGATAGACTGAAGGCCCGGTGCGGACGGTCCAGTCATACTGTAGACTCAGAGAGTGGACCAGGTGGACTGAAGGCCCAACACGGGCGGACCAGTCACAATGTAGACTCGAGATGCATGGTTGTTCTATGTTTGTTATATGATATGTTTATGGTTGTATGAGGTTGGTATTTTGGGGGGAACTCACTAAGCTCTCGGGCTTACAGTTTCAGTTTATTGTTTCAGGTACCTCAGCGGATGATCGCGGGAAAGCGAAGACATGACCGTACACTTCCTCATATTTTGATTTGGATTTCTGGGATACTCTGATATGGAACTATTTTGGAAACCTTTTTGTAATAATTGTTTATATTTGAATTGTTTTTAAAATTTTAAATTTGGCATGAATTTTAAGGGTGTTACAATGGTGGCGGTTGGGCTCGGGCCTTGTGCCCTATTTAAGGGATGTAATCAGGGTCGGCCCAATCCTAAGGCAAGCTGGTCCACGACCCAGGGCATCAAAATTTCATGGGGCATCAGTTTTTGTGGCATGTTATGGG